>NC_083234.1:68995332-69612451 GCF_032191835.1 Heteronotia binoei
CTGCCTGCCCTTTGAACGTCAGCTGTTGGCCTGGTGACAGACGCCTAATTTTTTTTTTGCTGCATTGCACTCTTTTGTGCTGTGTCACCGCTGTAGCAAGAGGCCAGTGCCAAAAAATGCCATCACCATTTTGTGCAACAACACTGATTCACTTGGCGAGGAGGAAAGGAAGTCTCCGGAGACAACTCCCCTCCCCTCGGCCGCTCACGCTCACAACTTTCAGGAGGAAATGCAAGCAGAAACCTTGGAAACCACACTGGCCTCCTCTTCTGCTCAAGATTGCAAAGTGAAAAGTGCTATTTCTTTTCTTTATTTCCAAAGAAGAAAAATTAAGCCCCAAATAAGCTAGGATCCTGCACAGCCAGCATGGAGCATATACTGAGCTTTAGAAAACATGTAAAATTCAGCACCAGCAACTCAGATTCCATGCCAAGAAAGAACCACCATATTCTGCGGCATGTATAAATGACGCAGCTTGGCTCAATTCAGTCCAGCTTTTTAATAATGAGAACGGAGATTCTCAGGCTTCTCAATGCTGTCCACAGCGAATTTTGCACTTCATATGCACAGCATGGGAGAGAAAGATACACAGACCTAGACACTTCCTTATGTTTCTTTTTCTCACATGAAGCTGTCCATCAGTTTGGGGTCAGGGATGGATTGGAGTACCCAATGTTCCAACTATATTCTGTTACCTGCCACTAGTAAAACCATGCCTCTGGATTTTAAGTGATTTTGATAGTCTGGTTTTTGCTCTTGAGGATGGCCCTGTTACAGTTTTGTTAGTACAAAGAGTGCTTCACCATTTCACATCAAGGTCAATCAGATGCCGCTGGAAAGCCTGCAAGCACAGCCCAGAGACCAACGTCTGGCTAGCTGATTCTCCTCATGAACTGGTGCTCAGAGGAACACCGCCTCTGAGCAGTGGCTAAAAGTTCTGTGGCTAGCAGTCACCAATGGAGCCAGTTTGGTGTAGTGGTTAAACGTGTGGACTCTTATCTGGGAGAACCGAGTTTGATTCCCCACTCCTCCACTTGGAGCTGCTGGAATGGCCTTGGGTTAGCCATAGCTCTCGCCGGAATTGTCCTTGAAAGGGCAGCTGCTGGGAGAGTCCTCTCAGCCCCACCCACCTCACAGGGTGTCTGTTGTGGGGGGGGGAAGATAAAGGAGATTGTGAGCCACTCTGAGTCTCTGATTCAGCTGTGTGTACAGCACCATCATCTGGACTGCGTCGCCCTGAAGTCCCTTTTCTCTCTCCTCGACTCGTCAACACTCTTTTTGTTGTTTCTGTTTTGGCACCTGCAATAGTGCCGGGTGGCTCCACTGAACCAGAAGGGCAAGGATAATTGCTACCTTGCTACCCTGCCTGGCTTTATCCCTGAGGCTCAGAGCAGGTAGTCACTGACCTTATTTGTTATCTAAGCAACCAACTGGGACGTCAAACAGCACACACCACAGTGTTTCCACTCTGTCGTTGCCAGCTTAGATGACTAACTGCTCCAGCCAGCCTCAAACCTTACTCTCTTCCTATCTGTTGAATCTACATGTCCAGCGTTTGGACGTCACGATGGGCCACAACCATTCAAACACAGCGATAGCATTATAAGGGGTTGGACAAATGTACAGAGGAGAGGTTTTTCACTACAGCTAGTAATGATTAAAGAGAATTTTGATACTCAAAGGCAGCAAACCTCTGAATATTAGTGCCAGGTGGCAAAATCAAGAGAAGGCTTTGTCCTCTACGTGGTTACTTAGCCTTCCAGGACAACTGGTGGACCACTTTGTGAGACAAAATGCTAGATGGACCACTGGTCTGATCCTGCAAAGCTCATGTTCTTATCCCCTGGGAGAAGCTGCCCGCCACTGTGGGGTCCCTCATATTTCTGTTCAAGTTCTCAGGCTCCAGTGTCAGCACATTTGGGCAACAGGAATATTTTATCTAAGGTAGCTTCTAAAGTTCTCACTCTATTGTTCTGTGGACACTGGAGAATGGAAGCCTCCAGGGGCATGGGCGTTTTGCTGCACAAACTGTGACGAGGGGTTGTCGGGCACATGACAGGGGATGGAGAAGAGAGACTGAGGCTACCCCTGGGTTGCTCAAGTCTGAGAACCGAAATACTACGGGGGAATCAGGGGCAGTCCTAGGCAAGGCCCCGCCCCCACAGGCAAAGCCAAAGGGGAGGGAGGGCATGTGCAGCGGTGCGGCAAGGCTCTGAGTGGCACAGAGAGGCCGCCTGCCACCCGGCTGCTGTCGCTTTGCCTTCCGGAATGCATTTTTAGTGCCTGCCGTGACAGATAGATGTATCATATAAAAACAAAGTATGCATTTTTAAAAATGCAAAACTGGATGTTTTTCTCTCAGGGGTAAATTTATGCAGATTAAATCAATCAAAACGGCGCACAACAAAATAAGATTTTAAATCAGATCACATCCCTTAACATTATTATTAATGTTATTATTACTTTAATTAAAGTATTGATTCAGTAATATCATTAATAACTTTTTAACAAAGAGTCCTCTCTTCTGGGCAGCTGCCCAACAATACTTCCTCCAGACACCAGCCCAGTTCCCAGGGACATCCGGCCAGCCTTGGTTTGGAGACAGTGTTAAAGCAGAGGGATCTTCAAACTTATTCAGCAACACCTATCTTGGGCTTTCATATAAGGGCAACTAGAATGATTAAAGGGCTGGAGCACTTTCCCTATGAAGAAAGCTTGAAACGCTTGGGACTCTTTAGCTTGGAGAAACGTCGACTGCGGGGTGACATGATAGAGGTTTACAAGATAATGCATGGAATGGAGAAAGTAGAGAAAGAAGTCCTTTTCTCCCTTTCTCACAATACAAGAACTCGTGGGCATTCGATGAAATTGCTGAGCAGACAGGTTAAAACGGATAAAAGGAAGTACTTCTTCACCCAAAGGGTGATTAACATGTGGAATTCACTGCCACAGGAGGTAGTGGCGGCCACAAGTATAGCCACCTTCAAGAGGGGTTTAGATAAAAATATGGAGCAGAGGTCCATCAGTGGCTATTAGCCACAGTGTATGTGTGTATATAACATTTTTTGCCACTGTGTGACACAGAGTGTTGGACTTGATGGGCCGTTGGCCTGATCCAACATGGCTTCTCTTATGTTCTTATGTTCTTATAATATAAAATGCTTTGCAATTTTTACTGCGTATTATTTTAACTAGGGTGAGGCAAAGGCATGAAAAGTCCTTCAAAGCCCTTAACGATCTGGGACCCCCACAGCCACAGGACTGCCTCTCCTGTTACAATGCCCCATCCGCCCTTCAGTCATCGTCTAGGCCAGGGGTGTCGAACTCATTTGTTATGAGGGCCAAATTGGACATAAATGAGACTTGGTTGGACACAAATGAGACTTTGTGTCATAAATGTCATGCCAAGTAGCAGAGATATAAACTTTATAAAGGACACAGACAAACACAACATTTTTTAAAAAAAACTTAAAATAAAAAAATGCTTAAAACATTAGCACTTGTCGGTGTTAATGGTGCTTTCTTTGTAACTCTCCTGTGCAGTCCAGGGAACTGGGAAAAGGAAGCTCCAGCTCTTTCCTTCCTTCCCCTGGTGACCAGAAGGGGGAGGAGCCTCAGCCAATTAAAGAAAGAGAGGCTTGGCTCTCAATCTGCTGTGTGATTGGGAGACACTGGCAAAGCAAGCTGTCCTTCCTCCCCAAGATAGGAGCCTCAGCCAATACAGAAAATACAGGCTTTGCTCTGTAGTCCCTGTGTGATTGAGCAAGCCTGGCAAAGCAAGCTGTGATGCAGAAGGAAGCGAGAGAGAGAGAAGGAAGCAGATGACAGCCAGTTGCTTGGGAGCCTGACAGGAGCCCTCTGGGGGCCTGATTTGGCCCCCAGGTCCTGGTCTAGGCTCTAGGGGCCTCTTGCAGGTTCCTGGCCCCAGGATGGCTCAGCTAGCTGTCACCAGGGGAACAGCCTTCTCAGTTGTGGCTCCTACCTCATGGAATGCACTCTCAGAAGATACCTGTGCCCTGTCAGACTAGTTGGTTTAGTTTCTGCAGAGCATGTGAAGCTATTCAGGTTTAGGTTGACCTTTGCAGGGGAACCACACGTTTGGACTGTTTTAATAGTGGTATGGTGATAGCCATATATTTTAATGTTAATATTTTATAATTGTTATTTGCTTTTATGTTGTTTTTATGTTGTTATAATGTTGTTTTTATGTTGTTATAATGTTGTAAGTCACCACGAGGCCCTTCAGGTGAACAGTGATTTTAAAAATCTAATAAATCACAACAACAAAAAGATTAGCGTCAAACACCATGGCAGTCTAAAACGGAACTGACTATCCAGTTTAACTTGCAATGCATAATAAGTTCCATCAGGGCTTTTTATGTAGCAGGAACTCCTTTGCATATTAGGGCACACTCTCCTGATGTAGCCAATCCTCCTGGAGCTTACAGTAGCCCCTGTGCTAAGAGCCCTGTAAGCTCTTGGAGGATTGGCTACATCAGAAGGGTATGGCCTAGGGTTGCCAATCCCCAGGTGGGGGCAGGGGATCCCCCAGTTTGGAGGCCCTCCCCCCGCTTCAGGATCATCAGAAAGTGGGAGGAGGGGAGGGGAATGTCTGCTGGGAACTCTGTTACTCCCTATGGAGATTTATTCCCATAGAAAATCATGGAGAATTGATCTGCGGGTATCTGGGGCTCTGGGGGGGCT
The DNA here is from genome assembly GCF_032191835.1 of Heteronotia binoei. Taxonomy (NCBI): domain Eukaryota; kingdom Metazoa; phylum Chordata; class Lepidosauria; order Squamata; family Gekkonidae; genus Heteronotia; species Heteronotia binoei. Next base: position 69,000,037 of record NC_083234.1, read on the forward strand.
GTGTTTTGGGGTAGAGGCACCAAATTTTCAGTATAGCATCTAGTGCCTCTCCCTAAAATACCTCCCAAGTTTCAAAAAGATTGGACCAGGGGGTCTAATTCTATGAGCCCCAAAAGAAGGTGCCCCTATCCTTCATTATTTCCTATGGAAGGAAGGCATTGAAAAGGTGTGCCATCCCTTTAAATGTGATGGCCAGAACTTCCTTGGAGTTCATTTATGCTTGTCACACCCTTGCTCCTGGCTCCAGGCTCCTCCCCTAATGTCTCCTAGCTCCACCCCCAAAGCCCCCAGATATTTCTTGAATTGGACTTGGCAACCCTAGTATGGCCTAATATGCAAAGTAGTTCCTGCTACAAAAAAAGCCCCAGGTTCCGTTTTCACCAGAGATGCCAACGCCATGAATAATGCTGCCATGTGTCCATACAGAAACATTAATCTGTTTAGAGAGACCTGTTCAAAAGTGACTGTGACTCAAAAAGTAAAGCCTAGATCTTCACAGGAAGTTCAGGCTGTGTGTCACATTAGTCTCCCCCGCCCAAACTCCATGCATGGAGTTAGCTCACTTAATAGCCAGTTTCACTATAATTCACTATAATTCCCAGAGTGGTTTGTCCAAACAGGCCACCCACAGACTTTCATGCCCGGCCTGCCTTGGTATGCAGCCTGCTTCAGTGGCAGTCCTTTTCCCTCACTCCCTTTTGAAAGCTAATACCCTAAAATTAGATCTCTAATTTAACCATGGAGTTCTGCATGAGGCATCATCCCTCAACAACCACCCCGGACATCTCCCCTAGAATAGCTCTGTCTGCCTCTATATTCTGGAATGTTCTGCTGGTTCACACAGGGAACAGTGGAGAGTAGAAACACGAAAATAACTCACAAATATCAAAATACACTTTTGTTGTTAAACAAATAGTAAATGTCCAGGTAGTCAAGACCCAGGAAAGGAGAAGTCACTGGAAGGACACAGAGAAGCTCCAAGGAAAATTCGCCCAATTCATTTATCTGGGGCTAGTCTCAGATTACACAGTCGTGAGCCAAAGAGCCTCAATGATGATGCATACTACAGGAAATGCTACCGTCCTGCCTCAGGTGTCCAGCTTGTCCTGGAAAGCAGGCAGCTCTTGGCAGGCACAAGCAAAGTTTGTTCTGAATAGCTGGCCTTTGCCTTCTGAAGCCATCAGCCTGCAGCTCCTTCGGGGGCCTGTTTAAATATTCTTTTTCCCTCTGGGAAATTAATTAAAATTGGTCCTGGAGGAGCATGCCACATGGAGTGGCATGCCAGCTGCACCACAAGCCAGTGCCATAGTTGGGCAACTCACCTCAGTTTAGCAGGGCTCAACTTCGGATGCTTGTGGCTGCCGGTAGCCCTCTAAGACAGAAGCCCAGCAAATTTCCCTAAAAGTTAAAAGCCAGCAGGAACAATCTTTGTGACATCCAAATGATCCCACTCAGCATAACAACCAAGTCCATTCCCCAATGACAATCACAAACTGCTGAATACTCTGTTCACCCTGACCTTGGTAGCCCACACTAGGCCTAATCTCATCGGATCTTAAAAGCTAAACAGGGTCATTCCCAGCTAGTATTTGAATGGGAGACCACCAAGGAATACCAGGGGTGCTGTGCAGAGGCAGGCAATGGCAAACCACCTCTGAATGTCTCTTGACTTGAAAATCTCACGAGATGACCAATACGTCAGCTATGACTCAATGGTACTTTACACCACCACCCTCAAAGACACTGCACAGCCTTTTGTGCCCTGCATTTGTTCACTCAGCCACAGCCTATCCTCCACTGATTTCAAAGCCAAGAGGGTGTTTTGTTTAAAGATTGCCACAAAAAAACCCTACATTCTGTTCACAAGAGTTGAAAATGGCCTCAGCAGTCTGTGCACACTGCAGCACCTTGATATTCAGGGGCATACCGTTCTTGGTGTGCGCGCGCACTGGAGACAAGGATTACATCCACACTCTTTTCAGACATTTTACTCTAGAGACCCTGGGGAAGGGGATGGTGAACTCCGATGAACTAGCAACACTAACAACGCTCAACTAGGCATTGCCAAAACGAGGGAAGGGGACAGAAATAGGAACAGGGACAAGACAATAAGAGCAAATGAAACATAGAAGAACTGAGGAACCCAGTTACTCCAGGGACGCAGATCCAGGCCTCTCTTTACAATCATAGATCATTAGGTAGATACACAGGGAAAACTAGACATTCTTAAATAAGAACCAGCACACAGAAGTGTAGCCAACCAAGATCTGCCTCCTAGAAATAAAAAATGTAAAAATTCCCTTTATGGTACGTGCTCAAGTAGCACCCAGCTCAAGATAGCCAAATTTTCTGAATATAAAAATATAACCACCTTAGCAGAAGAGAGGCTAAGAAAAAGCAACAGCATCTAGCACTTTCTAAAGGCTGGCTAGCCTAATCCTGTCAGATCTCAGAAGTTAAGCAGGGTCGGCTCTGGTGAGCATTGGATGGGAGACCACTGAGAAATACCAATCGCAAACCACCCCTGAATTTCTCTTGACTTGAAAACCCTACAGGGATCACCGTAAATCAGCAGGGACGTTACAAAAAAGAAAAATAAATAAATTCAGCTTTCCGAAAAACCTCTCACACATTATTACAACACTATAAGGCAGGTCAGTTATTAAAAAAGGTAAAGGTAGTCCCCTGTGCAAGCACCAGTCGTTTCCGACTCTGGGGTGACGTTGCTTTCACAACGTTTTCATGGCAGACTTTTTACGGGGTGGTTTGCCATTGCCTTCCCCAGTCATCTACACTTTCCCCCCAGCAAGCTGGGGACTCATTTTACTGACCTCAGAAGGATGGAAGGCTGAGTCAACCTTGGGCCGGCTACCTGAATCCAGCTTCCGCCGGAATCGAACTCAGGTCGTGAGAGCAAAGGGCTCCGACTGCAGTACTGTAGCTTTACCACTCTGCGCCACGGGGTTTTTAGGTCAGTTATTAGCTCCATATTAAAGTGGTTTCGCTGTGAATCCATGGCAAAAGGTGAGATTGGAAACCAGGACTTCCTGACTCTTACCTGCTAAGCTAAACCTATTCTTGGAGCAGTGCTATCTGGGCCCTGATCTGCTAGGTCAGAGGAGAAAGCAAAGTAAACAAAAATAATTTAGCTGGGGGGCCATGCAAATACTTAGGCAACCATATTTGGAGCCCGACAGGGGTGACGAATCCTCTCAGGTTTGCAGTGTTACACTGAAGTTTAACTGAGCATCCTAAAAAGTTAAGAGAGAAGTCAGTTTTGTGGGGGCATTTTCCCAGTTCTTCCTCCAGCACAAAAAGCGACTAGGATCATAGCCTAGCTATGAACTCCCTGACATTGCAAAGGCTTCTGGGAGGTGGCCCACTTCGTTCACCCTATTGACTTGCCTGGGGCAAAGCATGAGATTGCTGTCCCAATTGTTTTGCTGCCAGGTCAAGTAGTAATTGAGGCCCTTTATTGTGGCCACAGCAGCAGGCCTCATTCTGAGCTACAAAGGAAGTTGCTTTCTTGACCTTGCACTTAGCCCTGAAAAAGTAGAACAGGTACCACATACATTTCCGTAACAGTCACTTGGCAAATAAGGACAGTTTCTTGTTAACTCTCTTCCCCAGGTGTGGGATACTTTCAAGGTTCTTCCTGCGGAAGAAAACAAGCAACAGAACACCGTAGTATAGGGACCATTTTGGGAGGGGGTGAGGAAAACACTCACTTCTGTCCTCAGATTCCCACATTGGACCTGTTCACTTACAGATCTGATATAAACTCCTTGTCTTTACCTTTAATGCTTTTCATGGCTTTGTTTCGCTCTCAGATTCCCAAACACACTTGCTAGCAAGTTTCAATCAAATCCAGCTCCACCATTCTGAACCTAGTTTTGCCAACCTCCAGGTGGGGCCTGGAGATCCTCCTACTGTTACAATTGGCCTCCAGACAATATAGATCAGGGGTGACCAACGGTAGCTCTCCAGATGTTTTTTGCCTACAACTCCCATCAGCCCCAGCCATTGGCCATGCTGGCTGGGGCTGATGGGAGTTGTAGGCAAAAAAAACATCTGGAGAGCTACTGTTGGCCACCCCTGATATAGCTCAGCTCCCTTGGAGAGAATGGCTGCTTTGGGTCTATGGTATTGTTTCCTATTGAGGGGTTCCTTCCCTTCCCAAACCCCACCCTCCCCAGGCTCCACCCCCCAAATCTCCAAGTATTTCCTACCCAGAGCCCTAAACTCAGCCTAGTTGAGCACCTAGTTAAGACATTAACTAATCCTCTCCCACTGGATGCTGTAAAGTCAACATACAAACAAGCAACAAGAAGAAGAAGAAGATGAAGAAGAAGATATTGGATTTATATCCCGCCCTCCACTCCGAAGAGTCTCAGAGCGGCTCACAATCTCCTTTACCTTCCTCCCCCACAACAGACTCCCTGTGAGGTGGGTGGGGCTGAGAGGGCTCTCACAGCAGCTGCCCTTTCAAGGACAACCTCTGCCAGAGCTATGGCTGACCCAAGGCCATGCTAGCAGGTGCAAGTGGAGGAGTGGGGAATCAAACCCGGTTCTCCCAGATAAGAGTCCGCGCACTTAACCACTACACCAAACTGGCTCTCTACACCAAACAAGCACTTAATGCACCTGCCATACAACAAAACTTTATTCTGATTCGAAAGGAGAAATAAGCTTCAAACCTCTCATTGAGAGACACTACAGCCAAGTCATTGCTACAAATACTAGGTTCCACAGTGAAACTTCTACGCACCATGGCGACCTGGTGCCCGGGATTTGTGAAGCCTTGCTGTAAACAACTCAAGGCAGCAACCCATTTTCTTATACACTAAAGTGCAATGCATACTGATGGTATAAATAAGTATTATTTAAAAATACTTATTAAAAAAGCAGAAAATAAGCAGACCAATAAGAAGAGCCAAAAATTACACAAGAAACATTCAAGAAACATGGCTTTTGCACAAGTAAGCAGGATATAATTTCTATGCATGTCACTGAACAGTATGCCTGGTAGTAAAATAAGCTTTCTATGTATATTTCCTCCTTGCAATCCTCACAAATGGCATGCTCAAAAAGCCAGACTACATCCTCTTGCTGTGTCTGAAGGGAACTGTATGGTAACTTAGTTCCAATTCTACATGCTATAAAGTCCTCTTTTTTGCTGAGGGACAAGATGAAACAAGAGGGAGATTTCTGCCTCCCATATACGTGGGGCTTTTCGGTGTGACTTCACCTCCTCCTCCAGGCTCCACCCCATACACACAGTTTTCAAAGTCCTCATAGTGCCCCATGGAGACCCTACCGGTTCCACTGCAAAAATTACTTAACAACAATGTAAGTAAAGTGACTTCACAGTGGAACACTGGGGTGGAGGGGGATGGGACATAAACCAATTCTCCAAGTGCACTCTCATCACAAGCAGAAAAGGGCTGGTGTGCCACGGAGGAACATAACTTCCACCTCAAGTCTAATACAAAGTCCTCATCTCTCAACAAGCATAGCTTAAAGGTGCCAGTATCTGTCTCATATGAGATATTTGCAGCCCTCGTTCACAGGGTGTAGCTTTCAGGCAAATTCCTTCCCTTTTATAAACTAAGCACACTATGCAGATACAGACAAAATATCTTATCTTCCTTTCTGAATACTGAAAAAGACTGGCACCCTGTGGGATGGGTGGTTCCCCCCCTCCAAGAACTGGCATGTTGCGGGCGTGATTCATGGGCTCATGGAATGCATCCTTCCAACTCCACCTTTGTTTTCTCCTAAACACATGGATTTCCCCCCCCCCCCCCGCCCTCATTACACTTTCTGAAACAGACCAAAGTGAGTTGCAAAGCACACCCGCCAAATGAGGAGACAAGAGCAGACCTAACCTCCGCCCTTTGATTTTCCTTCACCCTCTCTTTTGCCTCCGGATTTCTTTCCAAGACGCTAGGCTTAAAGAAAACAAAATGCATCGTTTGAATTAATCTTATGACAGCGAGACAGGGCACAAAGAAATAATGATTAACGTCCCACGGCTTTTGTAAACAAACTTCTCCAAATTAATCAAAGAGAACAGACCTGTTGGCTCTTGTCAGTTCTGGTTTCTTTCTCTCTTTGTTCTAATATCTTCTGTTGCATCCCTGGAGTCTCTCTTTCTATTTATAGCAACTGCCTTCCCTGGTAGTTCAGTCATACACGTGGTTCAGGTTTTTTTCCATGGCAGTGGAAATGCATGAGGATCTCTGCCTTCAGACCATGGTAGCTTTGGGGATGCACCGTTGTACCCAGGTGTGCCATTTCCCCACACCTATGTCTAGAATTGCTGGATCTTGAGCGTTGGCCTTGAGACTAAGGCTTGGGGACTCAATCTCAGGATGGCACATTGGAGGCCCAACATACTTGACGGATTCCATGAACACTTGCCTACGGTAACACTTGCCTACGGTAACTAGAGAAGGGAAGCAATAAGAGCTCAATTATATCTTATATCAGCCTGGGACCAACATATCTACGGGACTGCATCTCCCTATATATGCCCCGGAGACCATTACGGTCTGGCACACAACACCCGCTGACCGTCCCTGGCCCGAAGGACGTCCATCTGGCCTCAACTAGGGCCAGGGCTTTTTCGGCCTTGGCCCCAGCCTGGTGAAATCAGCTGTCCCTTGAGATCCGGGCCCTTACTGAACTGTTACCTTTTCGTAGGGCCTCTAAAACAGAGCTATTCCACCAGGCCTATCGTTGAGGCAGCGGGCGTCCTACACTACTGGGCATTCTATTCCATTGGCCGGCCCTATGCTGTAGTACCACCTCTGTCATAATATTAAACGACCTTTGCTGTGTCTGATTCTTAGAATGCAGGACTGATTCGTAATCCATACAACATGTGCCAACTGATTCTCAGGGTATACAACATGTGCCAACTGAGCTGCCATCTAAAGCTGTCTATGATTTAATTGTCTTTTATTTTATTCGGATGTTTTAACTGCTATTCATATATTTTTATAATGTTGTTATCTGCCCGGAGCCCTCCTTGGGATGGGACGGCCTATAAATGACCTAAAATAAATAAAATAAAAAATAAATAAATAGTGCAGAGGGATTCTTTAAAAACTATGGACATTTGATAACTGATCAGATGGCTTTATTTAGGGCTGCTTTTGGTTCTGCATACTAGCAGTCCAGAGTTGTGGTTTTAAATTTTGGGCTTGATGCTTGTAATGCAGTCTCTGTGTGTCTTATCTATGTTGCAATCTGCCTTAAGCTCCATAACGGAAGAAAAGGTTTTTAATTAACAAAAAATAAATAAGGAGTTGCCCTGACCTGGACGGCCCAGGCAAGCCTGATCCCATCAGATCTCGGAAGCTAAGCAGGATCAACTCCAGCAAGTACTTGGATGGGAGACCTCCTTGAAATACCCAGTTGGAAGGACAGGGGCAGGCTTTTTTCAGCCACCTCTCTGAATATCCTCCAGACCCCCAGAAGGGGTCAGTCACTAGAGGTCGACATGACTTCCAGCCACGCATCTTTTGTATCTAGAGGGGCATGTTTTTGCATGCCAAAAGTCCCAGGTTTAATGCCCAGGAGTGGAGAGGGGTTCAACTATCCAAAGCCCCTAACTTTTGAGGCAAGATTTGTGCTTTCTGTACAGAACGAAGTAGGAGTCAAATGCACCTTTAAGGCCAATGTTTTATTCAGAATGTAAGCTTTCGTGTGTGCATGACCAATTCTTCAGATGAGGAATCAGAAGTGTGCATGGACGCACGAAAGCTTACATTCTGAATAAAACTTTGTTGGCCTTAAAGCTGGACTTGACTCCTACTTTGTTCTACTGCTTCAGGCAAACACGGCTGCCCACTCGGATCTGTCTTCTATATAGTTAGAGAACACATTATGTATGTTTTGCAATTGCGACATCATTTTCAAAATGCTAATATCTTACAAGACAAGGTTGGACGTGAGCACTTGGCGAGGCCAGCTAAGCAGCCTGCCTACACAAATTCTCAAGTGACAGCTGAAATCAACGCAGGCAGAAAAGGGCATCGCCACAAAGAAAAGCAAATCCTGTTCCACAAGAGGATAAGCATAAACTTCTCTGCTAATTCACTATCTATTTGCTGAGCTAAAGACAGCTTCGGGTAGAGGCTTCAGCATGCTTATTACGGCCCTGAAAGAGAAAGGAGGCATCAAAGAACAAAATACACAGAGATTTGCAGGGAGGGGTGTTAACAGAAAACCAGACTCACTTGCCAACAGAAAAAGAGAACACGACACCTCCTTAGCTACTGGCTCTAATAAATACGCTAAAATAAAACCAGTCTACAGACTGACCAAGTAGGGATGCCAGCCTCCAGGTGGGAGCTGCGGATCCCCTGGAATCACAGCTCATTCCAAACTATAAAGATCCGTTCCTCTGGACTGGAGAAAATAGATGCTCTCATCTAGAGGGTGAACTCTGTGGTTTTGTAACCCACTGAAGTCCCTTGTCCTCCCCAGAATTTATCTCCAAGTCTCCAGGACTTTCTCAAGCTGGATCTGGCAACCCTACCCGCCCCCCCCCCCATTCCCAGATGGTGGCTTGGGGGTGGGATCTGGCCACCCTCTTGAGATGTCGTAAATATCAAGAAGCGAAACCTCCTCCCCTTACAGAGAGACAGAGAGCAAGAGAAAGAGTCAGAGAGAGACAGAGACAGAGACAGCCAGACAGATCTCCTCCTCTTCCTGCTTTGGGACACAGAGGGAAGGAAGCTAGTGAGTAGCAACTCCTTTCTGATGGAATCAGCTGCCACCACGCTGGCTCCTTGCCCCCCCCCCCCGCCCCCGGGGTTACATGCAAGAGAGAAATGTACAGAAGAGAAGGGACAAAAGACAGTAAAGCAGGCATTAATTTGTACATTCAAATCACCACTTGGTATAAATGATCACTTCAGCTACATTTTGAAATAACAGCAAGACCTAACCTTTTTACTGACATTGGCAGCCTGCGGGTAGGCTAATCAGCAGCCTCTCCCTTCCTGATGCAAGGGCTGAGATGGCAGGGATTGGATGGGAGCCTGTGCCACCTGTAAATATGTCTTCTTAAACTGGGAGGAGGGCACAGGCTGATATGGCACTCCTCCTCTGGAGGGCCCAAGGTTATCTCCAACCCCCTGCCATCTCACACTGATGTATTTAGGAATGCGGAGGCCCTTAAGAGGAAACCTGGGGTTCCGAAGGAGGAAGGGGTCATGGGTCCCTACACATACTCCAAGTTTAAGAACATAAGAGAAGCTATGTTGGATCAGGCCAATGGTCCATTCAGTCCAACACTGTGTGTCACACAGTGGCCAAAAAAATCCCAAGTGCCATCAGGAGGTTCACCCTTCCACTTTGCCCCCCCCCCCCAAGCACCAAGAATACAGAGCATCACTGCCCCAGACAGAGAGTTCCAACAATAGGCTGTGACTAATAGCCACTGATGGACCTCTGCTCCATATTTTTATCCAATCCCCTCTTGAAGCTGGCTATACTTGTAGCCACCACCACATCCTGTGGCAGTGAGTTCCACGTGTTAATCACCCTTTGGGTGAAGAAGTACTTCCTTTTATCCATTCTAACCTGACTGCTCAGCAATTTTATTGAATGCCCACGACGAGTTCTTGTATTGTGAGAAAGGGAGAAAAGTACTTCTTTCTCTACTTTCTCCATCCCATGCATAATCTTGTAAACCTCTATCATGTCACCCCGCAGTCGACGTTTCTCCAAGCTAAAGAGCCCCAAGTGTTTTAACCTTTCTTCAAAGGGAAAGTGTTCCAAACCTTTAATCATTCTAGTTGCCATTTTCTGGACTTTTTCCAATGCTATAATATCCTTTTTTGAGGTGCGGTGACCAGAATTGTAAACATAGTACATAGCAAAAATTACTGGCATAAATTAAAATCATCCCGCAAAGCACAACAGGTTACAGTGGAATCTTTCACAGTAGCCATGTCCGCATGCAAGCCCAATGAAGGCAGCTTTCACTGGTCATAATTTTAAATAACTGTTTTGAAAATTCCAAGTGCTGTCTTTACTCACCCCCGTCAGTACGGCTGCCATTTTAGGATTAAGAAATTAATGGAGATTAGGGAATGGAGCCCAGGAAAGGGGGATAGTCCCAAGCATATTCCCACAACTCAATTCTCTATTCTTCTGTCTTCATCCACAGCCATTATCCCACCCCCACCCATCATCATCTGTTCTGGCTTAGCAAGTCAAATTCTTGGAAGGCCGAAACGAATTTCTGCGTATGCCGTACCAACACACGTACTGACCTAGCCTAGCCCTAGGGGATGAAAGCACAAATACATGTTAAATGATAGTCCAAAGCAAGCACTGTTTCCGGTTTCACCCTACTAATCCACGAGAGCGTGCCTAACCTCCCTCCCACAAAATAGCTGGCCTGAGTACCAGAAATGGCCATATAAAATAACACCCTCGGATGAACAGAAGGCTGCATACTCAGAAGCTGAGCGAGGAAATTCGATGAATGGCATGGGGCTGGCTTTAAAAGGTGCCACGGAAATTCCAAGTGGTTCAAAGCGCGTCAAGAAGACTGCTAGCTGGCAGAGATTATAGGAAACACATCTTACTACCGAAGAAGGAACAGGCTTGCCATTTCATACTGGGGGCACAATCTAAAATGCTTGGTCTTATCAGGGTCCTGGAGACCAATCCCTAAGAAGAAAGGCTGAGGGACTTCAGAACGTTCACTCTGGAGAAGAGGAGGTTGAGAGGGGACATGACTGCGCTCTTGAAGGGCTGTCACTTAGGGAGCTGTTTCTGTAGGCAGCAGAAGAGAGGGCTTGCAATAATGGGTCTAAATTAAGGGGCAGGAAGGTACCAGCTGGATACTTGGACAACCTTTTTTACAGTCAGAGTTGTTCAGCAGCGGAATCGGCTACCGAGGGAGGAGGTGAGCGCCCCCTTACTGGCAGTCTTTAAGCAGCGGCTGGACAAACATTTGTCAGGGATGCTCTGTCCTACATTGTGCAGGGAACTGGACTAGGTGACCTCTATGGCACCTTCCAACTCTATGATTCTATGATCTTTCAAGCACTAAAGTGGATCTCGGGGCCAGGGAATCTGAAGTCTCAACTGCTCGTATAGGAGACTGACTGACAAATAAGGTTGGGATCAGGATCCTGCTTCAAATTCCACCACCTTTGGAGATGAGATAGGCCAAGGCAGGGGTGTTGAACTCATTTGTTATAAGGGACGGATCTGACATGAATGAGAATTTGTTGGGCCGGGCCGGGCCATGTGTGTACCTATTTAAGATTAGGTAGCAGAGATAAAGCTTTTTAAAGGGCACAGACAAACATGACTAAAGATTTTTTTTTTTTTTTTAAACCTTAAAATAAAACATGCTTAAAACATTAGCATTTGTTGGTCTGAAAGGTGCTTTCTTTGTATTTCTCCCATGGGATCCGGGGAACTGGGCAAAGGAAGCTCTGGCTCTTTCTCTCCCTCTCCAAGGGACCAGGAGGGGGGGGGGGGGAGGAGCCTCAACCAATGGAGAAAATTGAGGTTTTGCTCTGTAGCTCCTGTGCGATTGAGCAAGCCTTGCCAAGCAAGTTGAGATGCAGAAGGAAGCAAGAGAGAGGGAGAAGGAAGTAGATAAGAGCTGGTTGCTTGGGGCCTGATTCAGCCCCTGGGCTGAATGTTTGACACCCCTGGGCTAGAGCCTCCTCTGCTGTGACACTTTCATTGGGGGACAACCTCCCCCTCACGCCATCCACTTGGCCCTCAACCTGATTTACTTCAGCACTACATTAGGAGCTTTACCCAGATCCATGGATTTGAGATGCCTTGATCAATCTGTTTTAGAATCACGCTTTTATATCTCACTGTTTAAATACCCTTGTAATGTACCTCACAAACGGTTTGAATCTTTTATCTATAGTGCTGAGTTTCTTGCTTTATGATGCTGCACCTTCCTGCTTTTTGCTGTTTTTAAAGGCTGCGTTCACCACCTCGTAAATTTGTCAAGGCACAGAATATTCGCACATCAAAGAAATAAAGAAATGGGAGTCAGGTGTATGTTTGGATAGCACTTTCTACTTGTTACTTTTGCAAATTTCCTGGGTTAGAGACTCAAAGGCCTGGAAAATTGGGGGTTCATTTCTGCTTCTCCCCCCGGACTTTTTTCAGCTGGAAAAACTGAGAAATGCTGGGCAGCACTGAAACTAAGAAAAACTCCTATGATCTTTCTTTTAAGAACGTAAGAGCACCCATGCTGGATCAGGCCAATGGCACATCCAGTCCAACCACCTATGTCACACAGTGGCCAAAACCTAAGCGACATCAGAAGGTCCACCAGCGGGGCTAGAACTCCAGAAGCCCTTTTGCTGTTATCTCCCAAGCCCCAAAAATAGAGAGCATCCCTGCCCCAGACAGAGTGTTCCATCTATCCCTTATAGCTAATAGCCACTGATGGACCTCTGCTCCATATATTTTATCCAGTTCCCTCTTGAAGTTGTCTATGCTTGTAGCTGCCACCACTTCATGCAGTGAATTCCATTTGTTAATTACTCTTATGGTAAAAAAGTAATTCCTTTTATCTGTTTTGAAATAAATGAACTGTTTTTAAGGTGATATTTGAATCAGAAAAAAGGCATTGCATTCAATATTTCCAATGGGAAAATTAGAAAGTTTTAGGAAGCTCTAGGGAAATTTACTTTGGAGCGGATCAGATTTGCAAAGATTGGGTTCAGCAGTTTGCAGTTCTCTCTGGCTTTAATATTTCAATTTTTTTCTTGTACAAAACTAAGACATTTGTATTTTTGAACTTAGTAAATAGATCAATTATAACTTAATTGAGATCTGATAGGAAAATATACATTTCACGTGTTTCAATTTTGTCCCTCAAATTTCCATTTTTTAAAATTCTTAAACTGTATCTTCCCTTTCATTGCCCTATTTTGCCTTAAGGTAAGTCTTAATTAACTTACCTTAATTATTTCATTCTGTTTGCTGAGATTAATTTACACAGCGCCACTGATAATATCCCCAAAGGCTAGTCGCTAGGGTTTAAGGTTGTTGCACAGTTAGCAACCCTATACAGCTGCCAATTTTGAAGATTAATCTCGGGTCGGTCTTTCAATCAAATCAATCGATCAAAGCCTTTATTGGCACAGAATAAAAACAACACATCATCCGGTCTTTCAGTCCTGGAAGTTTGTAGAAGGACAATATAGTCCTACTGAATTACTATATATGGCCAGTTTTGTGCGGACATAAAAAGCCAAGGTCTGTTCCCTAAAAGGGTTTATTTGACGTTTGGAAGCCTCATTCTATTACATCCTCAGCTTAAAATATATTGCCAAAAAGATCCAATCAAATAAAGATTCTGATTAGCTCACGTTAAATATTGTTGTATTTATATTTCTGTGGTCTCTTAATAATGGAAAATTTTGAAATGGCAACACATATATCACACCGTGGGGCAGGGGTGGTCCAACTGTGGCTCGGTAGCCACTTGTGGCTCTTTCACACATATTGTGTGGCTCTTGAAGCCCCCACCACCCCATTGGCCGGCTTAGAGAGAGCATTTGTCTCTTTAAATCACTTCTCCAAGCCAGCTGGCAGCTTGGAGAATGCATTTAAAGTTGAAGTTGCTTTCTTCCCACCTGTCTCTCCCCCATTTATCTTCCTTCCTCCCTCCCTCCCTTGTCTTGTGGCTCTCAAACATCTGACATTTATTTATGTGGCTCTTATGTTATGCAAGTTTGGCCACCTCTTTTGCAGGGACTGGTTACTTTCACTTGTCTACTGAAGTTTTTGTTTCAATTAAAAAAAAAATTAATCTCCCCCCTCCCCCAAAAAATAACGGGGGAAGTGTTTCCTCCATGGCTTCAACATTTCCAGAGATTTTACATTTCTGCTCTGGGTTTCATCCCATTACTACTAAGTAAGGAATCTTCCTCCAGTGTCAAAAACCATACTCATTCAGAGGAAGGCTTGTAATTTCATGGAAAAGAATTGTTGGATCCATCGTCTCACTCTGTAGAGTTCATATTTTCTCAGCTGCAGTTTGCCATTGGCTGTGACAAGACAGTATCAAGTTATGGCAGAGCTGTGTTTTATTTACAGTCTGTTCTCATGTTTAACCATAGCACTATTCTGCTTTGAGACCCTCCGCCGTTTCAGAGATGGAACAGGAGCATGTGTTTGTTTGGGGGGGGGGGGGTGGACCCTATTAATATAGAAACAATCATTTATCACTACAAGAAGGTCCCGTTCTTTCTCTCATGTTGTTCAATGTTCCGTACCACTTAGTTGGCTAAGTTCACTCCCTTGGGAAAGACTGATCTACACAGAAATACAAATTCAAACAGCATTTGTTCTTTGGGGCTGAAAAAATACCAGTGGTGGAAACTGCCATTAAGTTGCAACTCCTGAGGTTTTCAGGGCAAGAAAGATTCAGAAGTGGCTTGCCATTGCCTGCCTCAGCATAGTGGTCCTAGTATTCCTTTGTGGTCTTCCATTCAAATACAAGTCTTCGGGACCACCTCTCCCCATACGAGCCCCCCCCCCCACCGGGGCTTTGAGATCATCTACACAACATCTTCTCATGATCCCTGGTCCTAAGGATGCCTGGATGGCCTCAACAAGGGCCAGGGCCTTTTCAGTCCAGGCCCCTACCTGCTGGAATGAATGCCCGTTGGAGATCAGAGCCCTGCGGGACTTACCTAAGTTCCGCAGGGCCTGTAAGACAGAGCTCTTCCACCAAGCTTTTAATCTACCGGGCATCCTCTGAAACCTTCCCCCAGCACTTTACTATCCATGTGCTTGAGTTGGGCCACAGGTCTGAGTTACAACCTGAATTGGTGCCCATGACCTGAAGCTGTGCTAAGTGGTGTTAACTAGCTGAGGTCGTACCAACTGTTGAACTATGGCCTTAGGCTATACTATTGTTGGAGTTGTGGTCCTCTTATCTTAATCTGTATGTATTATGTTTATGAGATACCTTACATCTGTTGTGTTTAATTTGATATGTTTTATTTATTGTTATTGCAATGTTTTAGTGTTGTAAACCGCCCTGAGCCCGCTTTGCGGGATAGGGCGGGGTATAAATAGCAAATTAAATTAAATTAAATTAAATTAAAGGCCAATCCTGCTTAGCTTCTGAGATCTGACAAGATCAGGCTGGCCTGGACAATCCAGGCCAAGGTGAAGATGCACTCGAGAAACAGAATTGCCTTACTCTATATGACTACAGCATTACTTGTTTTTGTGTGGTATAGTTCCTTGAATTTCTAATTCATTTCTCGGATGGTGTGCTGTTTTTACACAATTTACTCTCCAAGGTTTGACTGGAGCATAGTGGAAGCAAAAACAAAGCAGGGATCTTTATGCCGAATGGTAGGCTGCAAAATGCAGTGGAACCTGTCCTGTATGCATGTTCCATTTTATTGCATTTTTATTGTCTCAACTAATTACAAAAGCCACCTTGAAGACTCTTTGTGGAGAAGCAGGACAGGCATGTCTGAAATGCAAAAATAGCCTTAGCAAGCACCATCAAAGCAAGAGCAGCACAAGGCAGATTACAAATGGAAAATTACCCACCACCAATAAAACCACACCAATACTTAAAAAACTAATAACAATTAACTCAAGGGTCATTATTTACTAAACTGATGACTCTAATAACAATATTTTTAAAAGTTTTCATACAAAGGAGACTTAATTAGACTAATGAACCTGAAAATTATCAGGCCGATTGGCAACACCCAGCAGACGCAAACTACACAATCGTTGGGCGTCGTTGCAACATGAGACTCACTGAGGAATCAAGGACAACCTGGAGCCAAACTCCAATAAACACCAACAAGCCAAACTCCCATAAAAGATTTCCCCCTTTATGCGCACCTTAAACCCATCAACCAAAAAATTGAACCCATCCATTAAAAAATATCTCCCGAGTTATAGCTCATTACCAAGCCCTTTCAAAAACCCTTGCTTCAAAAGGAGTCAATAAGAAAGGATGCCACCAATTTATTGGATTATTCGCTAGATCCTGAGCACTTGCTTAACATCCTAAATCCACCAACTGTGAGGTGACCCCTGGCAATCACATGTTAAATCCTTTTTAAAACATCAGGGTGAAGAACAAATCGGTCATCCAAATCTGTAGCTATTTGACCTCAGACTGTATGAAACACCTGAAGCTTGCTGAGATCATTCAGCAACAAACTGATTGAGCAGCGTTTACCCATTCCAGCCAACAAGAAGGAGCTTGAAAACATTCCAGAAAATGTATTTGTTTTTTGAGTGTAGAGAGTGAGAAACTGGGCATTCACCATCTTCCACGAAATCTCTTCACAAAGCAATCCTTCTCCTTAGAGAATTTAAGTGTTCCTCCTTTGCCTCAAAGACTAAACTCCAACCAAAGCTAGAACACTGGAGGCCCCACGCACTGTGGGAGATAACAGATGGGCTTTGTGGGGCGGATTGGAGGCATCCTAAACCGGGCCGGCTCAAAAAGAGTCATCCTGAACCCTCCACCTGCTCCCCAGCAAGGCAGCTTGGCGTGATCAGACAGGGGGCGACTCAGAAGCCAGACTGCTATTTTTCTCCCCCAATGAATCAAACACTCATGTGCTCAAGGTAGTTTTTACCCCAAAAAAGAAAGTCAGAAGCAGCTTGGGGCGGCTTGGCGGTTTCACACTGCCAAGGCGCCTCGCTTGCACCCTTCTGCATCCAGGTGCCGAGGAGGTAACTGGCGTGGAGCTCAAAAATTTGCTACCACTTCAACGGTGGTAGCTTTTCGAGTCGCACTGAGGATGCCAGAGGATGGGGTGAATACGGGACAGGGACCGGCAGCAGATGCTCGCATTTGCAAGGATTTTTTGGGTCGATTTCTGAGGTGTCTCTGAGTTGGCCCAAAGTGCTGGTTGGTATGTCACTGTTCTTCATCAGGGGAATCAAACTAGTTTGTGCTCTGTCCTAAGATACATGCCCTAACTCTACTTCAGAGGGAGTTGCCATTTTGCCAAGCAAAAACAGCACTGGGGGAAGAGTTCTGGGCGTGCCTTTTCATCAGAAGGATGCAAGCTCGGAGCATTAGAGACTCCCACAGGGATGCAGCATGCCAATGCATAAGTTCATATAAAATGGAATTATAGTGTTAAAGGCTGTCAATCAACTGCAATGCTGAACTCCTAAAAGAACAGCTTGGAAGCAATGGCAGATTCGCTTTTGGGAGTTAATGCAGTTCACATGACAATGTCACAATGCCACGATTGGCTCAAAATTGATACTATTCAAAGCCTTTGGTCAAAAACACCTTGGTTGGCTTATTATAAGACCAGGCCTCAGGAGTTCTTGGGTTCACGTACTCCCTCCTCTCCTCACACACAGTTCGAATTCTGAAGATCTCCTAGTTCATAAGAAAACTGTAGCTTGTTCGGAATTAGATAAAATGACAAGCCATTTTGTTCTCTTGCCTGCAAAACCAGATGAAAGCTTATACCCAGAATTGAACTTTTTTGGTCTTAAAGGTGCCAGTTTGGTGTAGTGGTTAAATGCTTGGACTCTTATCTGGGAGAACCGGGTTTGATTCCCCACTCCTCCACTTGCACCTGCTGGAATGGCTTTGGGTCAGCCATAGCTCTCGCAAGAGTTGCCCTTGAAAGGGCAGCTTCTGTCAGAGCTCTCTCAGCCCCCACCTACCTCACAGTGTGTCTGCTGTGGGGGAAGAAGATAAAGGAAGATTGTGAGCTGTTCTGAGACTCAGATTCAGAGAGAAGGGCGGGGTATAAATCTACGATCTTCTTCTTCTTCTTCTCAAACTTTGTTCTGTTCCTTCAGACCAACACGGCTACCCACCTGGATCACTGCTTCATGTGTTTTGCTTTGAGAGCTTGCTGGACTGAACACCGATGGTGTGTGCACAAAACCCTTGTTTTCAGTCCAGGGCAGAGGCAGTCAACAAAGCAATGGGCAATTGCACGTCCTGAACTGAATGGTCAGCGAGATCGCAAGACCTCTATAAATCTCCTTTACAAAACCATGGCCCTGTTAACATTATCGACAAAGTCCTCATCACTGCAGGAAACGTAGAAACAGCAGCCTGTTCCAATAACTGAAAGCAGTTAAAACGAAAAGGGATGCTAGAATCGGGAAGGAAGAGGGAAAATGGCTTACAGATGGGAAGGAGGGGAGAACAAAGAAGTACATTAAAACGCGGCTCGTAAAACAAAGCAGAAAACATCAATGTCGACAAAAGACCCAGCGTCTTTATTTAGCTGTGATCACAGAACTCGAAAACGGGTCTATTAAAAATGCATGTGGCATTAATCAGCAATGCAGCAAGACATGCCTCGTTTCCATAAACAATACAGGACCAAAACACACACACAAACACACATAGAGCCTCAGCAGTGTTATCAATTAATAGTAGGCATGCGGCAGTCAAAGCGCAGACACCCGGGAAAGAACTGTCTGAACTGAATGGGGGGAGGGGGGAGAGAGAAGTCAGCCAAACCAGTCAAGCAGGCAGCGGTTACCCGCAGCTGATTGATAAAACAGAAGACGGAGGCAATTTGTTTTCTTCTTCTTCAAAAAGAGGTTGACCTCTGAGCCTTCTGCATTGAATGTGAGGGGGAAATGGGAGAATTTTTCATATCAAAGCATCACATTTTCAAATCAATATGTGAGTTTTTGAAACCAGAACACAGATGGATGTTGATTCAAAATTGTTTTGAGTCACTTTTTTTCTCCAAACAGCAAGATCATGATACATATTTCTGACTTTTGTTCACAGGTATAGTATTGGCCAGGTATGCAAAATTATACTGGCCTGTAACCAGCGGTTTTTTAAAAACGGGGTATTCTTGAGGTTGCACAGAACCTTTGCTTCACAGGAAATGACATCACCAAGGTGACAACTGCAACGAACATTTATGCTGCGATTCTTCAACTCTAGCTCACAGGCATGTTGCTAAAACATTGTTTAAAAACCCCTCCCATGATCTTGATGTGATTGTACAGACTATTGTTTCCAGATTCTTTTTTTTTGTATAGAGTTATACCAATGTGTTCCAAGAGCCCCATGGAGCAGAGTGGTAAAGCTGCAATACTGCAGTCGGAACCCTCTGCTCATGACCTGAGTTCGATCCCAGCAGAAGCTGGGTTCAGGTAGCCGGCCCATGGTTGACTCAGCCTTCCATCCTTCCAAGGTCGGTAAAATGAGTCCCCAGCTTGCTGGGGAGAAAGCGTAGATGACTGGGGAAGGCAATGGCAACCCACCCCGTGAAAACATTGTGAAAGCAACGACACCCCAGAGTCAGAAACAACTGGTGCTTGCACAGGGGACTACCTTTACCTTTTTTATAAAAATGTGCAGAAGCACATGTGCAAACCTCCGCACAAATACACACATGCACATCGGTGCTGACCTCAGAAGGATGGAAGGCTGAGTCAACCTTGAGGCAGCTATCTGAACCCAGCTTCTGCTGGGATCGCACTCAGGTCATGAGCAGTGCTTCCTTTTCTTCTGGATGATCTCACAAAGGTTCCCATGCTATTAAACCTGACAAAACATTCACAAGAATCAATGGCTAGTTACGTGGCGAAGGGAAAGCATCAGGGCTCTGCTTTTCCCCTCAGCCACTGCTGTCTGTACTCTGGACACTCACAAAGTCTCTCCCTAAGATTTGGGCCTGCTCACCAGGCATCATGCTTTGGGATAGGGCAGTCTCAAAAGTTGTGCACCGTATACAGGGAGTATCCAAACAATTTGCGGCACTGTTGTGGATTTCAGCCCTAGTGAAGATAACAGATTTAAAACAAAAACCAAAAAACAGTGGATGGGGGCAAAGGAGAACATTGGTCTTAAAAGCAGAGAATCCCAGTACAGAATATGTAACGGCTGGGGGCCAGGATGCCTGAAGGGCTACCAGCACCTATATGAACCTGCCCAGTATTGAGATCCTCAGCCATGATCCTGTTCTTCAAGTCCTTGCTTCTGGTGCTTAGCCAGGGAGGGGAGAAACCAGGGACAGGACCTTCTCTGTTGTGGCACACTGGTTACAGAACTGCCACCCTTGCTGGAGCAATGCAGCTCTTGGTCTAATGAGTGCTTGGATGGAATTTTGGATAGGACTCAAATTTTGTTCTGTTGCTTCAAACCAACACCGCGATCCACCTGAATCTACCTTTTCACCAGCAATTCAAACAGATGATGCTATTACTGCTGCTTTCAGTTGGGCTGCTCTCTCGTCCTAATTAAATTTTCTACACAAGCTATCTTGGAAACTACTGGTGACAAGGCAGGACATAAATCATTCAAATCCGATCGAACAATGATGCACTTATATTTCAGAGGGCTTGGGGCAAAGTCTGCTGCTTGCTTTGTTCCCGATGTCCATCTATACAGGATTTTAAATTTCCAGTTCCTCTTTTTCGGTCATCTGTATTGCCAATTTTAAAATGTTTTGTCAATAATTTAATTTTTTTTTAATTAAAAGCCAAAATACAGGTTTGTTTCTTTCAAACATTCATACCTTCATAACATTCATACCTTCATAACATTCATAACGTCCTTACCTCACTAATAGCATAACATTCTCAAGGCGGCTTCTGATATACAAATAAAAATGTAAAACCATGCCACAAAACCTAATAATACTAAAAACCATTTACAATAAATATCAAAAAGAAGCTCAGACAAGGTGGGCGGGGGGGAAACGGGCAAAGTCAACTGCAAGGAGAAAAGGTTTAAATAAAGCCACCAGTATGTGTGATGGATGGGGTACTAGACCAGGTTGGCCTGGATTCAAATCCCATCCAAGCCATGAAGTTAACTTGATGTCCTTGGACTACCCGTGAACTGGGAATAAAAGCAGCATACGTATGTTTTAAATTAATAAACTATTTAAGTAAATAAATAGTCTGCCTTACAGGGCTTTAGGGAGGATAAAAGGAACAGAGATCTCTGTGCTGCCCTGAGCTCCCCAGAGGAAGAGAAGGATTAAAAAGAAAAAACAGCAATAACATGAAAAAGATGATGATGATGATGATGAAGAGGAAGAAGAATATGAAGAATAAGATGAAGATGAAGAAGACGGCAATGACGATGACAATTAAACGCTCACAAAACTGTCGCTCTCAAAACCATTGCTCTGTCTGCGAACATCAGTTCACAATGCCCTTACAGACCCTGAGCTGAAAACCCCAGGCAAACCCAATCGTCAGATCGCAGAAGCTAAGCAGGGCTGACTCTGACAAGTACATGGATGGAAGACCTCCAAGGAATACCAGGGCTGGGACACAGAGGCAGGCAAACAGTGGGGCTGGGGGTCGCCAGACGTCAGCCATGGTTTCAGGCACACACGCGCAGACACAAATACACAGAAACTAAAAGTTCACAATGCCCTTACTGAAAAGCACACAGGATGTTCGCGGGGATATGAGGGGGCCAACAGATTTTATACCACTTCATTCAATCTATACATATAGTAGACAAGCAGAGGGTTTGTACCTCCTGACCCTGCCTTCAGACATTCAGTCAAATGAATGCAAGGAAGCCTACGCTTGCGGGCTTTTTCACACATCTGGGAAACACTGTGGAAACCAGACAGTAGCAACATTCCCAATGGACCCAGAAGAGACCATTCACAAATGCTTGTACACAGGTAGGACTCGCAGTAGACATTCAGCCGTGTAGCTACTGGAGACAGAACAGGGCCAGGACCACAATTCCGCACTCACTGTGGAGTGTATCTGGAGGTCTGCCTAGACTTCGTGTAAACAGCAGCTGTGGGAAGCAGCCCAAAGATGACTTGCAAGTGCATTTCAAGCCAGCATGCCACCTAAACTCCTAGCTGTACTGTCTGGACTCGAAAATTCAGTTTCTGAAACAGGGTCTCCCCCTCCTCAGGATGCAACTACAGTCCTCTTTTCTCTCTGGCCACTAACTCAAGAAATCTAGCTCACTACAAACTAGTGGAAATCTGCTTGTTAAAACCAGTACCTGTTTCTGCAACTGTCTGGTATAAACGGCATAAAAAGCAAAGAATGAATCGGGTGATGCAAAAAGGGTGGCCAACAACTCATGGAAAGAGACACACTCAAGCAACACAAGGGCCTATTTGTACATCCCTTGTTTCAAACTTGGTCCTTTCCCATACTCCTCCCCTCAGCCTTTTTTAGAGAAGACAGTTCTACCCATCTTTCATCTTCTTGGCAGCTTTGGATTTTGTTGTTTTAATCCTCCTCTGGAATTCGCTATAGCCTCCAGTATGAGAGCTAAATCTGTTTCTTACAACACAGAGACTCCATGGTCTCGACCACTCCCAGTCCCATCTTTTTTTCAAGTGGCATCATTTTTTCCTACCCACTGAAGAAGGTGAGGGATCCAAACACACACCTGCTTGCATACAGCACCAACTCCCTGAGTTTCACATCCTCACAGGTACGGGTCCTACCCCACCTCCCCATTCAGACATCAACTACAGGCTTGCAGGCTCAGTTAACACGTGCAACAGAATAAATACAACACATCCTCAGCTGTACCACTGCAGGAAGACACTGGCATGTTTGAACGCTGCTTCCCAGAGAAAAATAGCATACTTGTTGCATATAGAAAAGTAGCATGTAAGGACAAAGAGGGTTTAATCTAGCATTCCCCTGGTTTTGCTCCTTCCTTTGTGCATGGGATTCATACATGGAGAAGCACTGGAATATAAGAATTAGTACTTGGAACTGTCTTAGACAGTCAATCCATGAGTTCTAACAGGGAGATTTAACAGTACACCTTTTGCTAACAGCCTATGTCCTTGTGCAAGTGGGGCCACTGAAACTGTGTCTCATGTGTTATTAGAATGCTGTTATTATGTTAATATTCGGCGCAGCATTTTATCGTTAATCCTTGATAGTATCTTAGAGCTTCCTGATTCATATAAACTGCTTTATCTATTAAGCAACAAAGATGGGAACACAACTGATGCTGTGGCAAAGTTTTTGCAGGCTGCTCTTCTTATATGCAGTAATGTATTGTAATTTTAATTTGTATTAGACAGACTGACTTTTGAATTACTTTTGTACAGATTGTAGACCCTTTTAGAATGTTCTTCTGTCTTGACTCATGTCAGCATGTTCTATCTATTTATATGTATATGTGTGTACACCTATTTTTTTATTTCCTCTCTTTTATCTCACCTTTAATGTCAATAAAGGTAACTGAACTTGGCCATGATTTCTGTACTTCCTACTCCAGCTGTTGGCTCAAGCAGGAGGATTTCCTAGCCCTATTAGCTACAACATCTTTAAGTTCCCCTCCCCCAGTATTGTTACTGAGGCTGAGAATTCTCAGCAGAGTTGGAAATAAGATCTTATACAAATATGTCCTTACTCTACTTGTATGCATGTCTCAATGAATATTATTTCCTTGTCTATTTTCACTGTTGGGCAATAATCAAATTTTGGATGGGCGTATAGGCATAGGGAAGAAATGAAGTATTAACAGGATCTTTCTTTTTAGTCTATCCTTGATTTTATTCCAAATTTAGATGTCTATAGTTTAAAATGGCATTTTCATTTATTATATAATTTTATTGCCTTCTACTTCCTACTACTACCTGGATTCCTATGAACAATGCCTAATAAAGTTTCAGTATCAGTAACATCTTTAAGTGGAGATCTCCAAGACTGAGACCCAGACCTGCAACCTTTCCCCTAACCATTACCATGATTTTGTTTCCCAAACTTTTCTTTCCCGTGGCCCGGTTATTTTTACACTTCTCCTTCGTGGCCCACTAAAATTTGGGGGTGGAGCCAAGAGACTTTGGGGGTGGAGACAGGAATTATGTCATTTCCTGTGGTGTCAAGGACCAAGTGATGTCACTTCCAGGGCACATTGAACTAAAACTCCACCTTTTCCTGTGATGTCACTTCCAGGGCACTCCCCCAAACCTGCCTCTTCTTCGGAAGTAAATTCATTTTCAGAAAAATCTCTCTGAAACTCATGCTGAGCCAAAATGGGGGTGGAAAGTGGGCGGGGTTAGCTCTGCCTTTTCTTGTGGCCCGGTAGTGAGGCTTCCGTGGCCTGGTACCGGGTCACGACCCTGCAAATGGGAAACACTGCTCTATATGACTTAGACCTCAAACCTTAGTATTAGAAGTTCTCTACTTTACTACCCTCGACAAATCATATCCACACTGCCAAAACCCAAATCCATGACCTAGGGTTGCCAAGTCCAATTCAACAAATATCTGGGGACTCTGGGGGTAGAGCCAAAAGACTTCGGGGGTGCAGCCCAGAGACACTGGGTTGGAGCCAGGAGCAAGGTTGTGACAAGCATAATTGAACTCCAAAGGGAGTTCTAGCCATCATATTTAAAGGGACTGCACACCTTTTAAAAGCCTTCTCTCCATTGGAAATAAGGATAGGGGCACCTTCTTTTGGGGCTCACAGACTTGGACCCCCTGGTCCAATCTTTTTGAAATTTGGACGATATTTTGGGGAGAGGCACTGGATGCTATGCCACAAATTTGGTGCCTCCACCTCAAAAAACAGCCCTCACCCAGAGCCCTAGATACCCACGGATCAGTTCTCCATTATACCCTATGGGAATTGATCTCCATAGAAAATACCAATGAGTACTATGTACTCCATAGAGAGTACATGGAGTTCCCAGCAGATATTTCCCTCCCCCTCCCCTGCTTTCTGATGACTCCGAAGCGGGGGGGAGGGCCTCCAAACCGGTGTATCCCCTGCCCCCACCTGGGGATTGGCAACCCTACCATGACCTCACACCATAAAGTTCAGAAGTTCCTCTCACAAAGTTTATGATGGCGCATCACCCACCAGTGGGAACATCCAGCCGAAGTGCGGAAACATTCTCAACCGTATGGCCAAAGTCCCTTGTCATGATCCTAGGTCCAGTGTGGCCTACAGGCTCCAGAGAAGCCTTTGTAGGAGTAACTACAGGGCCTACATCTCCCAGGTTCCCTTCTGTCCCTCTGATTGGCTGAAAGCAGTTTTGGAGGGAAATCTTGCACAGAGGGTGGGACCTGGGAGGAAAGCATGAAAAGGCCAAGCTACAGACCGGGTTGTTCTCTCTGGGAATGCTGAACTGGAGGTGGGTTACAGCAGGAGGGGGATCCCTCAACCAAGGAAGGTGAGTGAGTCTGTTTGAAGTTAGAAAAAGGGAATGTCCATTTAGCCAAGTCAGGGCTTTTATTTCTTTGTACCAACCTTTTTTCTATAATCACTGTTGCACTAAAAGTTTTACAAACCGCTTATTGTTTTTTGAGCACTTATAGTAAACCTGTTATTGTTAAACTGCCTGGGTCCTCACCGTCTCTTCGGTCATGGTTAAAAGTTACTTGCTAATAAGGAAGACAGGGGTGGTTGGGTGCTCTGAGCCCTCCCAGACGGACCCTTACCAGAGTGGTAGCAGCCAGCAGAAGGCCCTCCCTGGTCCCTGTTACGCGACATCCCTCTACGCAGCCATTTCTGAATTATATGGCCAAGTCCCAATCAGCAGCACAGCCCTACTGGGTCAGAGGGCTTTTTTCTGCAGCAGGAACTCCTTTGCATATTAGACCACACCTCCCTGATGTAGCCAATCCTCTGGGAGCTTACAGTAGGCCCTGTCCTAAGAGCCCTGTAAGCTCTTGGACGACTGGCTACATCAGGGGTGTGTGGCCTAATATGCAAAGGAGTCCCTGCTACAAAAAAAGCCCTAATGCTCCACCTAGGCCAGCATTCCAGTTTTCACACAATGGCCAATAAGTTCCCCCAGAAGAGGAGAGAACAGAAAGAGGAATACATATTTTCCCATAATCCCCTTTTCACCACCATCACATGTAATTCCTATCCATGGCCAAGCGTAAAGCTCAGAGTGGCCCTAAACTCTCTCCAGGTGACCCCGTGATGTTCTCCCATGTTCCCTCTGCTCCAGTATCAACTCTCTTTTAGAATCTTCTGTTACAGTCGTTTATAAAGCCCCACCCAAGTGCATGGCGTTACAGACAACATAATATGACAGGGGCTTGTCCTAAGGAGATTACTGTCACATCTTGGACAGTGAAGGCAACAGAGGGAGGCAGAGATGGCGATAAATAAGGGTAGACATGTGCTTACATTTCATTCATCAGCTGCCTTTCCTTCAACAAGCTCGAGACAATATATGTGCATTTGGGGGAATTAAGTGCAAACAGAAGAACAGGCCTTCTCGAGAGGAAGGACTGCTAGCGGGCTATATCTAGAACCGGGACACCCACAACAACAAAAAGCTTACAAGAGGCATCCCTCAAGATTTCCTTGCAAATTGCACTGACCTGGATAGCCCAAGCAAGCCCAGTCTCATCAGATCTCAGAAGCTAAGCAGAGTCGACCGGCAAACAGGGCTTTTTTTTGGAGCAGGAACTCCTTTACATATCAGGCCACACACCCCTGATGTAGCCAGTCCTCCTGGAGTTTACAATAGGCCGTGTACTAAGAACCCTTTAAGCTCTTGGAGAATTGGCTACATCAGAGGTGTGTGGCCTGATATGCAAAGGAGTTCCTGCTACAAAGAAAGCCCTGCTGGCAAGTACTTGCATGGGAGACCTTCAGGGAATACCAGGAGTCACGATGTGGGGGCAGGCTTTATTTACTTATTCAATAATTTCAGTTTCAATTCCTTCAGCTGCTTCTGTAAATATCCTCCAGGCTGCCAATAGGAGTCAGTCACCAGAGATCGCCATGACTTCCAGGTGTGCGTGCACACACACACAAAAAAAACCTTGCCAATTCAAGGCATTGACTGGGACAGAAGCCATAAAATAGAACTGTCACATTTAAATATGGACAGTTTGATCTGGCTGAGAGCCAGTTTGGTGTAGTGGTTAAGTGTACGGACTCTTATCTGGGTGTGATTCCCCACTCCTCCACTTGCAGCTGCTGTGAGAGCCCTCTCAGCCCCACCCACCTCACAGGGTGTCTGTTGTAGGGGAGGAAGATAAAGGAGATTGTGAGTCGCTCTGAGACTCTGAAATTAAAAGTGGAGAGCGGGATATAAATCCAATATCTTCTTTTTTTTTAAAGCACCCATGCATTTTAACAGTAATATCTAGCCATTGATTCAAGTTGTAAATGAAATATATTCCCACTCCAGAAGACCTGCTTCGCTTATGTAATTTGTTTTTCAGCACCAGACCATCATTTTTGCAAAGCGCCTGCTCAAGATCAGTTGGGCCCAAGAGGGCTTCCCTGGTTTACCATCAATCTGAGAAACTGCGCAACAGTGAAATCCCTGAAGCAGCACATAGAGCCATTTTAATCAGAGGAATCACTTTCAAATCCTGGATGGAGGTAGTTTTTCCTAAGGGGGAAGGGGGGAAATATAATCTATTCCAGAGATGCTGACAGCCAAGATTTTGGCTAACGTCTCCTGTATTTTTAGCCTGCACTTCCTCTCATAAAGGACAATGCCCTTTTCCATTTTATCCTAACAGTGATCCTGTGAGGTATGTTAGGCTGTGAGATAGCAACTGGCCCAGGCACCCAATAAGTTTCATGGCAGAGAGGGAACCTGAACCCAACTCTTCCCAGTCCAAATCTGGAAATATTCCAGCACTGACCAGCAAAGGTCGAAATAGTTTAGGAACCACAGTAATCAAGGGCTCGCTTCCACTTATATGAACTCGTTGCCCTGAGATAAGACTGGTAAGCCCATGTAACAGAGCTTATTTAGCCCTGGTCCCTAGACCAGCACCAGCCCTAGACTATCTGGCAACCTAGGCAAGGCTAACTTCTGGTGCTCCCTCCCCACACTGATGTTACTGAGTTACATGGAGGGGTGCCAGTTCTGGGCCCCAGAAGGTCAGCGCTCTAGGCAATCACCTAGTGTAAGGCCCGGCCCAGCCCCAGACTCTGGAATTCCCTGCCTTAAGAAATGTCTATTACCCCCTAATTTCTGCCCTTCTATAAATTAGTAACTGCTATTTTAATCTGGAGGGCATCTGGAAGCAGAAGAACTGCACTGATCCGCTGACATGGCGGATGATTAGCCTTTTCTCCTGCCAATTTTTATTTACTTCTATTAATGCAGCATTATTTACTACGGTTTTCACTGCCATTTTTTAAATACCGGCTGCTGTTGAACCGCTGTTCATATTTTAGCATTTTGAATTACTGCATTTGCTTTAGATGTTTCACTCGAACAACATTTTGAAGGCTATTTTTAGCAGAAAGGCAGGGTACAATCAACCAAGTAAATAAAAGAACACTGCCAGTATCAAACCAGCCTAACCATTTTTCCATCAGCCAAATCCACTTTGGGGGTTTTCTTTTGAAGTTCAACCACAAAACTGTACTTAAAAAAAAAAAGCCTCTTCTAGGGAGGGAAAAACACAGTCAAGACCGAAAAAAAGCCTTAGCGCATGTCAAACGCACCAAAAATCAAGTGGTTGATGATGCAGAGATTTCCAAGTGCCACTTGAGTACTATATTGCACTGGGTTAGGCCTCAGTCCAATAATAATTATCGTATGGCAGTGTGTGTAGTATAGCCAGGAGATCCTAAGATTGTCTGGCAGCCAGAAGTTCTTTGATATTTTTGCACCACTAGGCAGTGAGCTAGACTTGTTTTTAAAGTAAGACATTTCAGAGGTGGTCTGCCATTGCCTGCCTCTGTGTCATACACCCCATATTCCTTGGAGGTTGCCCATCCAAATACTAACCAAGGCCAACCCTGCTTAGCCTCGGAGATCTGTCAAGATCGGGCTAGCATGGGCTATCCAGGTCAGGCTACCTCAATCCAAAATGTATGTATTCTACAAAAAGGATACTGTATGTACTGCAGGAACTACTTCAAACTCCACATGTCCTCCAGCTAACCTGCATCAGTTAGTCCCCCCCCCCCTTATCAGTTGGCCCCACAGTTACCTAAACCAGCTGTTGTTTTTCACTTGAGGATGTGATGAGCTTTCCTAGCAAGTTGCAATCACAGTTGTAGCTGCTTCCAAGGTGCCTAAAGTAAGGTCCTTGTACAGATACTCCGGGGAAGTTCCCAGAAACCTTGACACTGGAAATTTGGGAACTTTGCCCTGTTGTATAGTTGATTTCCATCAAGACCTTGTGCATCTTGTAGAGACTAGCGCTGACACAAAACTAAGGTTGCCAGGTCCCTTGGACATCCCTAGCAATGGGGGGTGAACTTATCAGAAACAGAGAGGAACACTGAAAATAAACATGACATGCCTATATGACCCAGTTGTGACAAATGCACATCAAGGTCACAAGGGGGGGGCTTCTAGTTTTTGGGCAAAACTATGGTAGAATTAGCTTCTACCACAGAGTTCTGCCCAAAAACCAGAGCATCACCTGCTCTCCCCCCCTCCCATGTCACCAACATGCCTATGTCACTTTCAGGTCACATAAACATGTTGTGTTGATTTCTGGCTTCCTGTCTGTTTGGGGGGGGGGTAACTGGGGGCAGGAGGAAGAGTGCCCAAAACTGGGATACCTACACCCACACTGAGGTGTCTGCATCCCTACATGAAGCACGCTTAGGGCTGCACAAATGGTTATTGGGCAGGGCTTTTTTTTTACAGAAAAGGCCCAGCAGGAGCTCATGTGCATATTAGGCCACACACCCCTGACACCAAGCCAGCCAGAACTGCATTCCTGCTCAAAAAAAAAAATCCCTGGTTATGGGGAAGATCCAATCTAGGCCTGTTTTGCCATAAGAAGCCATACCGAGCATCTCTTGTGAAAACCTCCCTTTTGATGATCTAGACAGAAAAACTAGGGGTAGGACAGTGGCTAAAAGAACGGGTCATGATCCAGGAGAACCCTGCCAATGTGACCCCTGCCAAAAATTCACAAGGCTGCTTAGGCACACTGTTCCATCACACGCACCATATGCAATGTAAGAGTAACCAAACAGGCCTTCTTGACAGGGTTGTTTCATGCATATGTTATTTAACAGATTACACTGTCCTGTAATTTCAGCCTAAACGGCTTCCCAGGGCAGCTTTTAGCACAGAGCTGGAAACAGTAATGGTCTGATATCCTTACCTTCATTCAAAGGAGCTTACAGTCAAGTACAGAGGAACAATAGTAAAAGGAGGCCTGTAGCCATGGGGGACCTATGGAGGAACTGCCCGCCCCCCACTTCCATGTGGGCACACCTCCGGGGATGCCCTTTCTTCCTTACTTTCGCCATGGCTCAGATGGCAAAGAACCATCATCAGCCCAAGCTGGGAGAGCTATGCAAGGCACAGGGCACTGCAGCAGCAAAAGCAACAGGTGGAGAGGAGGGAAGTGGGAAAAGCCACGTGGAATGGGCCAGGGAGGGGGCGGGGGGAAACAGATGGAGCTGCTGGCTGCAAAGTGCCAGGGTGGGGGAGAGGGAGATGGAAGGAAACCCCCCTGCTTGCATGCAAGGTGCAATCCCTTCTTGACTCCAAAGTTTTAGGGTTGGCTGCCTCGACTTGGCCTCCGGCTTTTGCCCCCACCCCAGAAAGCTTCTGAGAAGCGGCAAGCCCAGCAGTGGATGGGAAAGGGTGCCCCCCTGGCTTTTAAAATCCCGGTTACAGTCCTGAGTAAAACACACGGCAGTTTCTGAAGGTAGCCATGTCTGTCCTCGGGAGGACAGTTATTCAAGTCCAGTAGTACCTTATAGAAGGGAGCCCCGTGACGCAGAGTGGTAAAACTGCAGTATTGCAGTCAAAGCTCTCTGCTCATGACCTGAGTTCGATCCTGGAAGAAGCTTGCTGGAGGGAAAGTGTAGATGACCAGGGAAAGCAATGGCAAACCACCCGGTAAAAAGTCTGCCTTGAAAACGTCATGATGCGATGTCACCCCAGAGTTGGAAACGACTGGTGCTTGCACAGGGGACTACCTTTACCTTTTAGTACCTTATACAGCCCCGTGGCACAGAGTGTTAAAGCTGCAGTACTGCAGTTGTCTGCTCACGACCTGACTTCAATCCCAGCAGAAGCTGGTTCAGGTAGCCGGCTCCAGGTTGACTCAGCCTTCCATCCTTTCGGGGGTCGGTAAAATGAGTACCCAGCTTGCTGGGGAGAAAGTGTAGATGACTGGGGAAGGCAACGGCAAACCACCCCGTAAAAAGTCTGCCGTGAAAACGTTGTGAAAGCAACGTCACCCCAGAGTCGAAAACGACTGGTGCTTGCACAGGGGGCTACCTTTACCTTTTTAGAACAAGAGTTTCAAGGTATAAGCTTTCAAGAATCAAAGCTTCATGGGAAGCTAGAGTCTTTTTATTACAGGTGGGACGGGTATTGTAAAGAATCCTTGTAAAGGATTCATAGGTACATTGTCATCAGCTTGATAAGTGCAAAGGGGAAATGCTTGGGGGAAGAAAATTAGCATCTATGGTGAGAAAAGAATGCCGTGTCCCCATTCAACCCTGGAGGGGCGGGTCCATTGCTCCGAACCTGTGAATGAACTCAAGTTCGGCAATCTTCAGTTGTAATTTCCCCTTGGAGTTTCTTTGTTTGAGGACTGCCACTCTTAAATCAGCAACAGAATGGCACAGAAGACTAAAACAACACAGCAGTAATAAACATCACACATCACCGTTTCCTCAAGAGAGGAAAAAATACAGTCAGGTCAAAAGATCACAGCCAAAGATCCACAGAAGCACAAGGCTCCACCAGAAGTTATCTGTGATAGAACTGCTGCACACAGTTGCAAAATTTAGTCTGCATATGAAGGGGTCTGAATCGTAAAAGCTCTAGAGCAGGGGTGTCGAACATGCGGCCTGGGGGCCAAATCAGGCCTTTGGAGGGCTCCTATCAGGCCCCAAGCAATTGGCTGTCATGTGCTTCCTTCTCCCTCTCTCTTGCTTCCTTCTGCATAACAGCTTGCTTTGCCAGGCTTGCTCAATCGCACTGGAGCTACAGAGCAAAATCTCTATTTTCTCCACTGGTTGAGGCTCCTCCCTTGGGGAGGAAGCGGGGAGGGACAGCTTGCTTTGCCAGACTCTCTCAATTGCACTGCAGAGGTACTGAGACAAGCCTTTCTTCCTTTTATTGGCTGAGGCTCCTCTCCCTTCTGGCCCCTGAGGAAGGAAGGAAAGAGCCAGAGCTTCCATTGCACAGGTCCCTGGATCCCATGGTAGAAATACAGAGAAAGCACCTTTAAGGCCAACGAGTGCTCATGTTTGAAGGTTTTTTTTCTTTTAAAAAAACTTTAATTGTGATTGTCTGTGTCCTTTATGAAGCTTATATCTCTGCTGCCTAATCTTAAATATGTACACATACGGCCCGGCCCAACATGGCTCAGCCTCAGCCCAACAAGATCTCACTTCTGTCAGATCCATCCCTCATAACAAATGAGTTCAACACCCCTGGCTCTAGAGCAGGGGTAGCCAAACTACGGCTTGGGAGCCACGTGTGACTCTTTCACACATATTGTGTGGCTCTCGAAGCCCCTGCTGCCCTATCAGCTGACTTTGAGAAGGCACTGATCTCTTTAAATCTGGATTTAAAGTTAAAGTTGCTTTCTTTCCACCTCTCCCTCCCCCATCTATTTGCTTTCCTTCCTGCCTTGTGGCTCTCAAACAGCTGACATTTATTCTGTGTGGCTCTTACGTTAAGCAAGAATGGCCACCACTGCTCTAGAAAAAAGCATAATTGTCCAGAAATGGGCCTATAGTTCCCGACTGAGCGAAGAAACACCTCTCATCAGAGACCCTGAAAAACAGGCCTATGTTCCTGAGCTGCCCAGAGCCAGGACAGAGACAACGCCCGTTACATAAGCCAAGCCGGCTGCATTCCACAACTTGCACAAATCAAACAGGACTTTCAGTGTCCACCGAGGCAGAAGACTTGGCTTGAAAATTATCCAGACTCGACCAGAAGGTAATAGAGAAAGACTAAACGCATCCCAGACTGAAGCCTTGACCATCATTTTGAATGCACTCACCTCCACCCCACATTTTGAATGCACTCACCTCCACATTCGGGATGACAACCAAGAAGAATAAGTAATAGACACTCTTATAAACCAGCACAAGAATCTGCATTTAGAATCCAGCATTGGTCACAACTAGGCCAATGGATAGCTCGGAATGGAACAAGAAGTTAGCAGCAACCCAGGGACTGCAGCTGAAAATGGTAAGGAAAAAGGAAAGGTCCCCTGTGCAAGCACCAGTCGTTTCCGACTCTGGGATGACGTTGCTTTCACAACATTTTCATGGCAGACTTTTTACAGGATGGTTTGCCATTGCCTTCCCCAGTCATCTACACTTTCTCCCCAGCAAGCTGGGTACTCATTTTACCAACCTCGGAAGAATGGAAGGCTGAGTCAACCTCGAGCCGGCTACCTGAAAACCCAGCTTCCGCCGGGGATCCAACTCAGGTCGTGAGCAGAGCTTAAGACTGCAGTGCTGCAGCTTTAACACTCTGCGCCATGGGGCTCTATACTGAAAATGACAGTGCCCCAAACAAAATGAGACAAATTTGCAGAGCCAAAGGTCTTGTTCTCCTATTGTTGCAAGACATGACCTAGCAACTAGCAGGAAGCGGGGAACGATGTTGCTGACAGTGTGAAACCCAGAAGTGATGTCACGCCTCCCTAGGAAATGGTTTTCCCATAGAGTTTCCAACAATTCCCAGAGAGGACCTTGGTTTCCCTAAAGTAGTATCACCACATTACCAGCAATTTTGTCGTGGTGGTTTTTCTTCCACCACTGTCTAGGGATGAAAATCCCCCATCCTTGGTGAGAACATGGCATCCCCGAGCTCACCTTAGAATCAGATCACATTAGACACATGAACTACCAGTTCTCGTCTTCCTCCACTTTCCCAAATGTATCATTCCAGAGGGGTAGCTGCGCTTATCTATTACAGCAAAATATGAAGGGAAGTCTACTGGCGCCTTAAAAGTGCCTCCCGATTCTTCAGTGGCACATAATTTTGCATTCCAGGTGCTTTCTGAAAAAGCGAGGCCTGACCCATAAAAGCTTAATGCTAGAACAAACGTAGTTAACCTTTTGAAGTCCCGCGAGACTTCTGCTTAACCAAATTTATCTTTGTAAAATAAATAAATAAATGTCTCCAGAGCATCTCTCCATTCTCCATAGAAAGAAAGGAGGACACAAACACAGGCAAAAGAAATCTAGCTCAATAATTCTTGTAATAGCTCTACACTGGCAGCTAAAAGAAGAAGTTTGACATCTCTCTTTTTTTTAAGTGTGCCCCCAGGAGTCACTTGCTCATCTGAAACCTACCCAGGATTTCTTCAGTTCCAGGCCTCAGATTCAGCAGAAGCTCACAGGAGCACAGCTCCTGAACCTTTCTGATAGTTCCCCCTCTTCCTCCCCACCTACCTCGTCCATTGAATAGTAGGTGCAGCTGCATAACAAACCCTGGATTAGGAGAGCGGGCAGCCAGCCAGTCACCAGGGGCTTTGCCACGCCCCCAGCAGCCCTCAATAACCCCTGGAGAAGCCCGCGCCACCCTTTTTCCACTTCTTATGTGATTTTGGGTGGCAGCTGGCTTGCTGGCCTTTTGACGGGGGGGGGGGGCAAGGAGAGCCCCAGGTGAGTGAGACCTGCTTGGGCTGGCTGGATCTCTAGCCAGCCCAAGCAAGCCTCACTCGCCCGGGGCTCTCCTTTCTTGCATTGGATTGCTTTTGGCTGGTGCGGCATATGCTAATGAGCACTGCCACCTATTTTTCTACAAAACAACCCCTGTTCAGCTCCATGCTCATAACCTACTACCTTGTAATGCTGGTTTATTGGGATGTCCAGCTCATAAGTCAAGATGAATTTTCATCTTATCTATTGCTTCTTAAATTTCACAGCTAATCCTCTGCTCTGAAACCTCCTATCAGTGAGCAAGGCATGTGGAAGGTCCCAGATTCAATTCCCACCACCTCCAGCTAAAGAATCTCAGGGAGCAGAGTTGGGAAAGGCCACCACCTGAGGCTGCGGTGAGCCGCTGCCCACCAGAGAGGATGATTTAGGACTAGATGGCTCAATGATGTTGTAGCATTTCTATAAGGAGATGAGGCAAACTCATGGTGGAGGCCACATGTCTCTCAATGGTTATTATTTACGACCAGTAAATGGAACTTCAGGTGGCTTCAAGTGGCATCCATGTCGGTCAGTAACAGGAGAGCAAATGGGAGGCGACCAATATAGCACCCCCAGAAGGCCGGCACCCTAGAAAATCACCTAGTTTACCTCGTGGCAAGGCCAGCCCTGACTGTTGGAAGCAGATGCTGAACTAAGTCAACCTTTCACCTGATTCAGGGGAACAAAGTAGGAGTCAAGCTGCACCTTTAAGACCAACAAAGTTTTATTCAGAACGTAAGCTTTCGTGTGCTCCAAGCGCACTTCATCCGACGAGGAATCAGGTACAGTGGGCAGGGTTATATATAGCCGGTAGGCAGTGGTTTAGAATACAAATGGAGCAAACCCAGATCAAATTAGAATACAAATTGGCTACCCAGATCAAAGGTTTGCTCAATTTGTTAATTTTACTATCCTGTCATTGGAACTTAAACTTGTACCATTTCACATTCTAAACCACTGCCTACCAGCTATGTGTAGCTCTGCTCACTACCTGATTCCTCGTCTGATGAAGTGTGCTTGGAGCACACGAAAGCTTATGTTCTGAATAAAACTTTGTTGGTCTTAAAGGCGCGCTTGGCTCCTACTTTTGTTCTACTGCTTCAGACCAACACGGCTGCCCGCGTGGATCTATGATTTCTTATGTACTTACAACAGATTCCAGGGTTGAAAACTGACAAAAAGCAAATTCTGGAAATAGATCACCTATTTTTAGGTTGTGGGAAAAGGGTAGCGAGAATCTCGTCAGTTCCATCGAGCAAGTCTGTCCTCTTTCCTGGATGTGCTACGGAAAGTTAGAAGCCAGCCGTCCAAACAGCGTAGCCTTCTCATACATCACTTCGCGCTGGAAAAGCAGCCGAGTGCAGTTCAGAACGATCACCCTGCTGGGGGCATTAATCATTATAATTACCGTTTTCCAAACTTCAAAGACCGTCAGGAGCTTTGACAAGGAAAGCGTCCAAAAATAAAAAAGGAGGCAAACTGCTATGGAAAAATAGGATTTATAAAGGGACGCAGAAACTGAAACAGAAAGAGAGCAAAGCAGCCCGCTCCTCAAGGCCATCAAGACAATCAGAGGCGGAGGCACACTAGAAAAATATCCAAGGCTTCCTAGATATACAACCTCTCCTATAAATAGCACATGGCTTCAGAAATGGTCAAATCCTTTATGGCAGCAGGGATATTTCTTTCATTAAATGCTATATCAGCAGTCTCCAACCTTTTAAAGCCAAAGGGCACCCTTGGAATTTTGAGAAGAAGAGACTGAATGTATATCCCAGCCTTTTCTTGGAGTGGCTTACAATCTCCTTCCCTTCCTCTCCCCGCAACAGACACCCTTGTGAGGTAAGTAGGGCTGAGAGAGCTCTGAGAGCAGTGCTCTTGAGAGAACAGCTCTGAGAGAACTGTGACTGGCCCAAGGTCACCCAGCTGGCTGTGTGGGTAGGTGCGGGGATGGAATCAAACCCAGTTCTTTAGAGTACAGTCCGCTGCTCTTAACCACTGCACCAAACCGACTGGGTGATGAGCACCATCCCAGAATAGTAACTCCCTCCTCACTTTGCTAAAGCCTCACACAAGGAAAATAAGAAAACGAGGGGGAGAGTAATGCAAGCTGAGGAAAAAAAATATTGAATTTTGCATTAAAGAGATATTATCAAACCATAAAGAAACTGGGGGTGGTGATTTACATTTCCACCTAGCTGCTTTAGGTGGAAGAGCCATTTAAATAGAAGGAAGGCGTTGCATTTTATGCAAGGGGATGGTAGCACAGAGGTAGGACCCACCTCAACATCTGCAGAAGTGCTGAAGCTGGGGCATGGGAATGGGAGGCGAAGAACAGATTTGGAAATCTGAGATGAAACTGAAAGATCTGAAATACTCATGCTCGTATCAGATCTGAACTAATTTTACCAAATCGACAGCACAGCCCTAAGTAGAACTACACCCTTCTAAGCCCACGGACTTTGATGGACTCAAATGGGCGCAATTCTACTCAGAACAGCACAGTAACACTATAAAATGCATTAAGTACAGCTCTGCTGTCACCCCTGCCACTATTTCACCAGTAAAACATCGACATTCCAGTCCTTGCACCCAGGATCCCAGCCCACGGCTGTTCTCCAGCTACTGTTTGCAACAAGAAGCTGAAGGATCTACTGTGTCTCATGCGTACTACGTTAAGTCACTTTGAAACAGCCTCTTGTCCTTCGCTGACTTGAAAGAAAGGGAAGTGCTTGACCCTGTGCTAAAACTATACGAGAAAACGTAATTGTTCTACCACAATTCCAACTCCAGCTGAGCAATGGCAGAATACAAAAGGGCAGGTTCTGCGTCACGGCACCTTAGTGTTCATAGGCGTGCGTTTATACGGCACGTGCACAAGACACAACATTCTGTGCCCTGACCTGGACAGCACAGGCTAGCCTGACCTCATCAAGAAGGGTTGGCTTTGTCTGGTATCTGGAAGGGCGATCTCCAAGGAATACCAGGGGCATGATGCAGAGCCAGGCAATGGCAAACCACATCTGAAACATCTCTTGGCTTAAACACTAGTTCATCATCTAATGGCACATAATGCTAAAAGAGCCAGAACTTCTGGCTGCCAGACAATCTTAGGATCTCCTGGCTATACCAGCAACAGCAGCAGCTTAACAGACCTTGGGGAGGACCAGCCGTGAAGAAGAGCAACGCTAACAACTCCTTTTTTCTTCCTTTCTTGCCCCTGTGAAGTCACAGCTGACTCATAGCAACCTTTTGGGGTTTTCAAGACGAGATATTCAGAGGTGGTTTGCCATTACCGGCCTCTGCGTAGCAACCCTGGGCTCCCTTGGTGGTCTCCCATCAAAATACTGGCCAGGGCTGATCCCGCTTAACTTCCGAGCTCTGACTAGTCTGGGTAACAACTCATTAACTACATCTTAGCCAGAAAGCTAAAACAGGGATGGAGATGGACCAGAATACAAGGTCTGGCTCATGAAAACAGAGAAGCAGTTGGAGCTTACAAGCTGGCACATAAAATGGCAGTGTTTTGACATATTTATGAAATTTAAAATTACAAGCCTCTTGGCTTTATTTGACCAATAATTACAAAATGCATCCTGTGTTAAAAACAGACAGGCATCTTGCTACATGCTAAGATGCATAAAGCATCTCTTAGCTTCTGCCAAAGAGAGAGGGGGGAAACAAAAAATAAGTGTTGAAAAGAGAATCTTCTCAACGCTGTTGTTAATGAAAGGAAACTCTTATTAGACATGCATCCTCATACCAACAGAATGATCCAGAAACATAACTCAAAAGCCTGCAAAACCTGTTTAGCACAGGCAGCAATGGGACTGGAGCACCTATCACTAGGAACAAATCCCCCTACAAACTGAGAAAACCACTCGCACCCGTGTCCACGCCAACAGGACCTATCAGTGAATCTGGATGCTGTATTCAGCACTGATCCATTCAGTCATCACCTGTCATGGGTCAGCCAGGACTCGGCAACAGCAAGGATTCCTCAGGTGTAGAGGGCTCCTAGAGAGAAGAAGAGCCTTAGGAAATCAGCTCTGAACCAGCAGAAACTGGAAAGCAGGAAGATGAGCTGCAGGCTTGTCAGAGTTCACCACCAACAGCTGAGGCAGAGTCACCAGCACCTTCCAGCCAAGTTGAGGAAACCCAGATGGTCATTACCAGCCCTCCAGTTTCACCCACACTCTTTGAGCACCAGAGATGAAGACTCAAAATGGAGCTTCAGGGAAGAAGACAAAGCAAACATCTCCTGGTCTGAAGCCAGCTGCAGGTTACTCCCAAGCACCTAGCTGCAAGTAAGACCTTCCATCAGAAGCCTATACAAGCCAGTCAAGGGAGACTGCTTGATGTAGAAGTAACATGTCACCAACCTCTTGACACAGCGACCACAGTTCTGAATTCTGCTCTGTTCCTGTGACCTTAGGACCAGTTCTTGACTCTTAACATCTTTATCCCTGCACTTGTGAATGACCACAGACTGTTGGACCTTGCTTCCTGCATAATGAACAGACTCTGCTTTAGGGTTTGTAGAATCTTTTGGGATCAAGTGCCGTGTTCTACTGGAGAAAGTTTTCCTTCCAGACGTTTCGTTCTCAGCTGCGGAGAACATCCTCAGTGGCGTTGCAGCCGGAGCAGGCGCTCAGACCTCAATGCACAGCGGCCAAGAAGGTCTGAACGCCTGCTCCGGCTGCAACGCCACTGAGGATGTTCTCCGCAGCTGAGAACGAAACGTCTGGAAGGAAAACTTTCTCCAGTAGAACACGGCACTTGATCCCAAAAGATTCTACAAACCCTAATGATGTTACCAGCCGTGAAAACCTGAAATCTTTGATAACGGACTCTGCTGTTTTGGTAACTGACCCTTGGACTGAGCTTTGACTCTGACCCTGGAATTTGGCTTGGACTGGCTCTAGATCTGGACAGCACCACATACACAGTTAACTGTGGACACAATTAATGACGTGAAACCCATACCATGCTATTTAAATGACTGCACCCTTCAAAGTACTCCCACCCCCATTTTTCTGTAATCTGAACCATTCTGAAAGATTTGTAGTGTCTGGTTCTAAACTTTTATTTCATTTCCACAGAACTCAGAGTACTGGAAGTTTACACAAACTGAAATGTCGCTTCTCTGCATGTTAGATCATCTCACTTTTCTAAACATCTCACTTTTTCATTTCTGCAAAGGGGAACTGTATTTGAAGCAGGCGAGAGGCTCTGGGAGTTCAATGTATCTACAACATGCAATGGTTGTAATTGCCTAACACAGTAAAATGGCTTGTATTTATTAGAAAGAATTCTGAGTGCCTCGAGAGCAGCTAAAAATATGCGTTTCAGCTGTGCCATACAAAGCATTTCACTGAACATTCTAAAACCAAAAATATTGCAGAACATGGAGTTTCACTCCCCCCCACCCTTAAAAGAGTAAGGGAAAACAGCTTTCCTTCTTCTTCCTCTGCTAAATTTCACATCTCTAATTTTAACCAGGATATATTGCATCACCAAAAAAGACCTATTTCTGCTTTTTTGATTTGCAATAATAGAAGGAAGTGTCCTAACCAAGTCAACGGGCCATTCATTTATATTTACACCCAGCTCTTCTCAATAGGGGCACAAATTGGCTCACACCATCAGTTTTCCCTTCTCAGTTTTAACCTCACCACCACCCTGTGAGGTAGAACTAGGCTCAGAAGTAGGATTGCAAGCCTGAAACCGACAACCGGTCAGAGTTGCGGGGGGGGGGGGGGGGGGCATGCTCACCAGTGACGTTAGTTCAAGGGCAGCCCAAAACTGATGTCAGTGCGTAGGGGTGACACTAGCATTCTCTCATATGGTTTAACCATAGGGTTTTGGGCAAAAGCTAGAGTACACCCAACAGATGATGTCACATATGAGTTACATCATTTCCCGCAGTGTTTCCCCCCAACCCCCCAGTTGAGTGGCAGCAGGCAGAACAAGGAGGAAATGAAACGTCTTTCACTGAAGCAGATCTGGTCACCCAGAAAGCTTCCACAGCAGAATGTGGATTTGACCAAAGGGTCTCCCAGATCCTAGCTTAAGGGTGGCCAAACTGTGGTTCAGGAGCTACACGTGGCTCTTTCACACATATTGTGTAGCTCTTGAAGCCCCCACCGCCCTTTTCTCCAGCGGAACTGATCTTGGCTGTCTGGAGATCAAATGCAATAGCAGCATATCTCAAGGTGCCACACAGAGGATGGCATCCCTAGACCTGAGCTTTCTGTGCACAGATTTTAATCTGCATGGTGCGTCCCCTTCCACTTTAGCGCCTCTCACTATTTTGGTCAACAGCACCTCCCCATTTGCACCACGCAGAAAATCTCAAGGCACTATCAATCTTTGCTGCTGTCAGCAGGACTGGCCCTGGGGCGCATGGCGCCCTATGCAGACTCGCGGCCTGCCCCCTCCCCAGCATTGCAGGAAGTGTGGAAGAGGCAGCACCACGGCTGCCCTTTCAGGCTTTGTGGTCCTTCCCGCTGCTGCTGGCCTGCCCCAGCACTGACAGTGAGTGCGCCACACAGTTTTACCTGTCGATCAGCTGATCGGCGAGGGGGCGCCTTTAGATCACCTGGGAACGCGACGTTCGACCACCTGTTCCCCGGCGTTGAAATAGACCTGGTGGGGGAGGGAGGAGGCAGCTGGGGAGCAGGCAAACTAGGCGTTTGCCTAGGGGAAAGGGGGGAAGGCCGAATTCTGCACCCCCATCCTGCCGGCGCCCTAGACGACCACCACCAAGGCAACTGCTTAGTTTGCCTAGTAGGTGAGCCGGCCCTGGCTGTCACATCAACAGGACAATTTCTTTCTCTTACACAGGCTTTTCAGGTGTGTTTGCAACATGAACAACGTTCAGGAAGGACTGTATTTTTCTCTGCCTCCTGCTAGGAACACCTCCTCCTCCAAAGCCCCTCTTTTTACAACGGCAGACCAAAGAGATGTTCGCTTGACCCATCCCCTACTTTCACCATAAGAGGCACTTGGGATACAGGCAGATGGAATGACCAGAAGAAATAGAGGGGAAAGGTCTTCTTCCTGTA
Source organism: Heteronotia binoei (assembly GCF_032191835.1). Classification (NCBI taxonomy): domain Eukaryota; kingdom Metazoa; phylum Chordata; class Lepidosauria; order Squamata; family Gekkonidae; genus Heteronotia; species Heteronotia binoei. Next base: position 69,041,665 of record NC_083234.1, read on the forward strand.
TTATTTGTACTAAACAGGCCCAGCTGAACAAGACAGAACTGTAGGAGTCAAAGAAACAGTACCGGATGGAATTCCTTCTTCTTTGCATCTGAACACTTCTTCACCCAAAGGGTGATTAACACATGGAATGCACTGCCACATGAGGTGGTGGCGGCTACAAGCATAGACAGCTTCAAGAGGAGATTGTATAAACATATGGAGTAGAGGTCCATCAGTGGCTATTAGCCACAGGGTACTGATGGGTATTAAAAGCCCCATGGCAGAGAGTGCTAAAGCTGCAGTACTGCAGTCCGAAGCTCTGCTCACGACCTGAGTTCGATCCCGGCGGAAGCTGGATTCACATAGCCACAGGGGAGAAGTCACTACAGGAACAGCAATATACACAAGTCAATCGTTATAGTGACAAATTACTATGTAATAAAGTGCATATACAAAATATAATCCATGAAATTTCTTCCACAAGGAGTCCCGACGTGCTGTCGACTTTAAAAAGTCCTGCTTCGATTGTCACTCTTCCAGCAAAGCGTGCTCCATAAATTTTCAAAAAAAGACGTCCCCATTCAACACCGCTCATTGTTGATCTTTCCAGTGCGTTGCTTACTGCTAAATGTTTTTTTAAGATAGTGTGGGAATGTAGCTTCTCCAGGAGGATTCCAAATTGGCATAATGCTCTAAGGCGGCTCAAGTCACTAGAGCTAGGAGCTACTGACAGACCTCTCCTCCATGAATCTGTCCAATCCCCTTTTAAAGCCTCTTTCCACCCTTCCTGCAGCCCGCCTTTCTGTGGCTCTCTGCTTTGCAGCAAGTGACCCAGACTGAACTGTGAGGATCCAGCCCGGGGGCAGATCTACAGATGAATTTTCTTTCCGGGGGGGGGGGTGTGTGGGCTTATAGCATGTGGAGGGAAAGGAGACAACCGGACACAATGATTGTGTGCTGCCTCAGGCAAAGACTTCAAACTGAGGTGGAGTCTTCCTTCTCTCCTCTCGTAGAGACACCCACTGCAATCTGGCCCGAGCCCTATATATAACCTGCCGTTTCCTAGGCTTCTGATGAAATGTAGGATGCTCCCCCAACCCATCTGGCCTCTTGTAAGTGGGCCAGAACTTCTGAAGAGGCATACAGCAGGTGGAATCCATTTCCCCTACATCTATTCGCTATAGCCGTTTCTGTTTTCCTTCTTCTGCTACCCCAAAATTAAGAACCAAGAAGAATAACTCAGGAAGAACATATTGACAGTAATTAAGTTACTTCTCTTCAGTTTTAGGACCATCTATACAGCACAAAGGTTTATAGACCAAAAAAAAAAGGTTACCAATAGCGAAACCAACCAATAAAATGCTGAAACGCAATTTTAAAAAGGAAGGGAGAGGTTTTCACAGTTCATAATTCAGTTGCATTATGGATGGTGAAAGGCTGAAGGGGATCTATCACGTTCTTATATGCCCCTTCCCCAAGGAGTTCACAGTAGAAGATGATGATATTGGATTTATATCCTGCCCTATACTCTGAATCTCAGAGTCTCAGAGCGGTCCCAATCTCCTATATCTTCTCCCCCCACAACGGACACCCTGTGAGGTAGGTCGGGCTGAGAGAGCTCTCCCAGAAGCTGCCCTTTCAAGGAGAACTCCTACGAAAGCTATGGCTGACCCAAGGCCATTCCAGCAGGTGCAAGTGGAGGAGTGGGGAATAACACCTGGTTCTCCCAGATAAGAGTCCACACACTTAACCACTACACCAAACTGGGGTGTCTCTAGGAGAGGGGGTGCCTCTAGGACAGTTTGAAGCTTCTTCCCCGTCTCCATGCTTGCAACAACCCTGTAAGGTAAGCTGAACAGGGAAAATGTGACTGGACCAAAATCATCCGGCAAGCTTCATGACCAAAACTACCCAATCTTGGTTTGACACTGTGACTGAATGTCCCATATATCAAATACAATTCTCTGCTCTAAAATGCCCTCGTCAGCAGAAATCCTCATGGCTGCCACAGGCTTGTAGCATGACGCGTGTGTGGGAGAGAGAATAAAGGGCCAGTCATTTGGGCTATCATTCATATTCATTATTCTCTAAAGCTTCAGAAGATCAAAGCACTATCACTTCCCATATTTCCAACGCATTTTAGGGCTGTTTTATTACTTTGATGATGGTTAGTATTGATAAGCATCGAAAGAGCCCTGTTATTCCAAGGAGACCTGGGAATCACCACCATAATAGAGAGAAGTTTTTTTTTAAAGAAAAGCTGTAAAATTGGTTTTCAGGGTAGCATACTATATTTTAAAAACGGAGATAATTTAAGACACTACAAGCTAAAATCCATACATATTTATCAGGCAGAGAATTCATCTGACGAACGGCTGGTGGTAACGTTTGTAACTTGCTTTAAGCCCTGGTTGGTTTTTTCAGTTAAAGAAAATCTTCCTCGTCTAGTCACATGTGTTTTAAACTATTCAGTTTGTACAAATCCACAGAAAAAAAAAGGGGGGGGACCTTTTAGAAAGACACACACAAGTTAACATACAGCACAATCCTAAAAACAGTCCCCCAAGAGGAACCCCATTGAACAGGCCTGAGTATGACTCTAAGCAGGCCTTCTGAGCAGGGGCATCAAACATGCAGTTCGGGGACCGAATCAGGCCCTCAGAGGGCTCCTATCAGGCCCCTCAGCAACTGGCCGTCATCTGCTTTCTTCTCCCTTATATCTCTGCTACCTAATTCATTTCATTTCATTCGATTTATATCGCGCCCTCCCCACCGAGGCGGCTCAGGGCGGCTCACAACATAAAAGTCTAATAAGATTAATGAATATTAAAATACATTAAATAGTTTACAGCAGTTAAAACAAAACGATCTATCAATGTGCTATCCGACAACCTTCCTTTGGGGTTTTTCAGGTACCGGTCAGTTATATGCCAACCGGAAGAGGACTGCCTTACAGGCCCTACGGAACTGCCCAAGGTCCCGCAGGGCCCTCACCTCTTCCGGTAGCTGGTTCCACCAGCAAGAGGCTTTAATCGAAAAGGCCCTGTCCCTGGTTGACTTCAGACAGGCCTCCTTCTGTTAGTAGATTTTGTTAGTAGATTTTGAGTTAGATTGTTAGTAGATTTTGAGAACCAGATCTAAGCACTCTCTGGGGAACATGTGGGGAGAGACGGTCCCTAAGGTAGGCAGGTCCTAGGCCATATAGGGCTTTAAAGGTAATAACCAGCACCTTGTACCGAACCCGGTATATTATTGGCAGCCAGTGCAGTCCCCGGAGCCCCGGCTGAATGTGCTCCCACCTGGGGAGCCCTAATAACAGCCAGGCGGCAGCATTCTGCACTAACTACAACTTCCGGGTTCGGCACAGGGGCAGCCCCATGTAGAGGGCATTACAGTAGTCCAACCTTGAGGTGACCGTTGCCAGATCGTCGTGTTCCAGGAAAGGGGCCAGCTGCCTTGCCCGCCTATGATGAAAGAATGCGGGCTTAGCAGTGGCTGCTCTTTGGGCCTCCATTGTCAGGGCAGGCTCCAATAGTACCCCCAAGCTCTTGACCCTGTGTGCCATTGTCAGTGGCACACCATCAAAGGCTGGTAGGGGAATTTCCCTTCCCGAACCACGTCGACCCAAGCAAAGGACCTCTGTCTTCGCTGGGTTTAGTTTCAATCCACTCAGCCTGAGCCATCTAGCCACGGCTTGTAACGCCAGGTCCAAATTTTCTGGGACACAGTCAGGCCGGCCATCCATGAGTAGCTAGAGCTGGGTGTCATCAGCATATTGGTGACAACTCAACCCATACCTCTGGGCAATCTGGGCAAGGGGGCGCATGTAGATGTTGAACAACGTCGGGGAAAGTACTGCCCCCTGAGGCACCCCACAATCAAGAGTGTGCCTCCAGGACAGTTCACCCCCAATTGCCACCCTTTGTCCCCGACCATCGAGGAAAGAGGAAAGCCATTGTAAGGCCAGCCCCTGAATCCCCGCATCGGAGAGACGGCAAGTCAGCAACCGATGGTCAACCGTATTGAACACTGCCGATAGGTCTAACAACATCAGTACCGCCAAGCCGCCTCGGTCCAGATGCCTCTGAAGGTCATCCACCAGATCAACCAGCACTGTCTCCGTCCTGTAACCTGGGCAAAAGCCGGACTGATGGGGATCGAGAACGGAAGCATCCTCCAGAAAACTCTGTAACTGACATGTCACTGGCCTCTCAATGAGTTTACCCAACAAGGGTAAATTCGAGACCAGCCAATAGTGTGCCCATTGGGCCGGATCTAGCGTTGATTTTTTCAGGAGAGGGCGGACCACCGCCTCTTTAAGAGGTGCTGGAAAACGCCCTTCCATCAGAGATCTATTCATGATATCCCATACAGGATATCTGAGCTCCCTCTGGCAAGGAGGGGCAAGGGTCCAGATGACAAGTTGTAGGGCGTGAAGACAAGAGGATCCTGTCAACTTCCTCCAGGCTGAAAACATTGAAACAGTCCAGAACACGATCCAAGGACAGGCACGGAGCCTTGGGTTCGCATACTGTCTCCAATGTGGTGGGGAGGTCGCGGCGGAGCGATGCAATCTTATCTGCAAAGAAATTCACAAAAGCCTCACAGCCGATCTCCAATTCCTTAGAATTTGGTCTGCCTTGTGGCAGCGTTGTAAGAGTCCGAATTGTATTGAACAATTGTGCCGGGCGCGAAATTGCAGACACAATCTTAGCCGCAAAGTATGTTTTCTTTGCAGCTTTGACTGCCATCTCATAGGACTTCATAAACTCTCTATAAGATGTTCTAGTCGCTTCGTCTCGAGTACACCGCCATTGCTTCTCTAGTCGTCTGAGTCCTCGCTTTAACTGCCGCAACTCCTGGTTGTACCAAGGTGCCGGCTTTGGACGAGGGTGCAGAGGATGCCTAGGTGCGATTTCATCGATAGCTCTGGAGAGTCTGTCATTCCAAGACTCCACCAGGTCATCCAAGGAATCGCCAGGAGGCCATGGATCCTGTAGAGCCGTCTGGAACCGTTCCGGGTCCATCTGGCTCCGTGGGTGAGCTAAAATATGCTCTCCGCCTAGACGGGCTTGGGGTGGGACATCCACACGAGCCTTAAGGGCATAGTGGTCCAACCATGGCACTGCTTCAGCAGTAATATCATCCACTAAAACTCCCGCCATGAAGACCAAGTCTAACATGTGCCCCGCCTGGTGAGTGGGCATTGTAACAATTTGGGAGAGTCCTAGCGTCGCCATGGATGACACTAGGTCCATCGCCTGACTGGAGGTCGCGTCATTGGCATGGACACTGAAGTCACCCAGGATCAAAAGCCTTGGGTACTCCAATGCCCAGCCTGTTGCGGCCTCCACCAGGGACGGTAAGGCGCCAGCTGGTGCGTTAGGCGGTCGGTACACCAGCCAGATCGCCAACCCCTCCCCAACATCCCACGCCAGACCGGCACATTCAATGCCCTTGATCTCCGGGGCCGGGAGAGCCCGGAAGGAGTAAGCCTCTTGTATGAATAGAGCCACCCCTCCCCCCCGCTAGTCTGTGACTGGTGAAAGACCGAGTATCCTGGGGGGGCCATCTGGGAGAGAGCTACGGTCTCCCCATCACGCACCCAGGTCTCGGTCACGCATGCCAGGTCCATATCCTGCTCAAGCAGGAACTCCCGAAGGGTAGAGGTCTTATTATTTATGGACCTGGCATTGCATAACACCAGTGACGGAAGCAAGTAATTTAACCTGGCCCCACTACCTGCCACCGTCGGGATGAGACACAGGCTGGAAGGGGGTCGAGCACTGTCATGTCTCGGCCTCCTTCCCTTATAATTCTGCCTGTTCCCACCATAATCTTAAATAGGTACACACATGGCGTGGCCTGACAAGGTCTCTTTTATGTCAGATCCGGCCCTCATAACAATTGAGTTCGACACCCCTAGAGGCATCACCTTCTGCAGGAAAAAAATAGTGGGAATGCCTCCAAGAAGCCGTCTGCCACCTTTGAGAAGAGGTATTCCTGCTTGCCTATAAGGGGGAATGCCTCTTATTAAAAGTACATGCAGAATAGGGTTGCCAAGTCCAATTCAATAAATACCTGGGGACTTTGGGGGTGGAGCCAGACGATATTGGGGTGGAACCAGGAGCAAGGGTATGTGAACTCCAAAGGGAGTTGTGGCCATCACATTTAAAGGGACCAACACTCCTCTCCATTGGAAATACCAAAGGATAGGGGCACCTTCTTTCGGGGCCCATAGAGTTGGACCCCCTGGTCCAATCTTTTTGACACTTGGAGGGTGTTTTGAGGAGTGGCACTGGGTGCTATGTTGCAAATTTGGTCCCTCTATCTCAAAAGACAGCCCCCCCTGAGCCCCAGATACCCACAGATCAATTCTCCATTATACCCCTATGGGAATCGGTCTCCATAAGGAATAATGGAGTGCCCAGCAGACATTTCTCTCCCTCACACTTCCTGATGACTCTGAAGTGGGGGGAGGGAGAGTCTCCAAACCAGGGGGATCCCCTGCCTCCACCTGGAGATTGGCAACCCTAACGCAGAAGCAGAAATTTCTGCACTCTGGCAAATAAGGCAGAAGGCATCTTCAAAGGTCGGCCTGCCTTTTGCAGTGTTTATAGTTCCTTGGAAATCATATTGATATTGCTGCATTTTAAAAACTGCTCCCTAAGCAAGAGGAGACTTCTTTGCCTCCTAGAATATTTTAAACAGTGCATGTCTGATAAAGAAGTTCTCCTTGTGTAAATATATATTACCATCCTGAAGGCTCATGGAGAGTAACAGGCAATTAAGGAACAAGCTTTTCTATTAGGCCATAGCAATCTAGTAAGACAGCCAGGAAACTAAAAAAAAATGTTTTAGAAGTATCTGGAACATTTTTTGTGGGGGGGGGGGGGTGTTTAGAAGCACAAGTACCAAATGCGGACAAAAGAAGGGAAGGGGGTAATAACCATCTGAGATGATCCACACACACACACACACAAGAACTGAGCTACACTCAAAAGACCAATTTTGTTAATTGCTTTTAGTACTGCCTGGGCATCTTTCCATCACTCCACCAAAAGGTCTGTTTGTGGGATTTGTTTCAAAGTCAGAGAGACTGTTTAGTATCACAGTGGCCTATGACGGGAGAGTAGGTTGGTGTAACACATCTACAGCAAGCACAACAATGACTTAACAAAGAATGCTAATAACAACAAAAAGTGACACCTTCAAATACTCAACATCTCAGCCCATTAGTAAGACTTCCCTCTCCATTAAAAAAACAAAACAAACCCCCACATTTAGAGAAATCTAGCAATGACGCAGGGAGCCAAGTGTTTGTAGCAAAGCACCCTGTTGTGGTTGGACTGTCAAAGCAGACTCCGGAAAGCCCCAGGTTCAATGGTTGACCTGGGCCTTCACTCTCTCTGGATCTAACCCACCTCACAAGATTGTTGTTGTGAAGCTAAAATGGAGGATGAAAGACCAAATGTGGTAAGCCGGGCAGAAAAGCAAGACATAAACGAATGTCCCCGTCATTGTTCCTGCCTGTAGCCAGCCTCACCTCCCAGGCTCCAGGCGGGTCATTGCACACCCTTGAAATACACCCATCCTATGACACAGTCAATGACTACTGAGCGCATCCTCTTTAATAAGCCACCGGTAAGAATCCACCCACCCAGCCCCTAGCTGCCCATATAATGCACATAAAATCTTCCAATCAAAGGCTGGCAGAGGGAGGGGGGCCCTGGGAGAGAACCCTACCGGTCCTTTATACCTCTATGTGTGCCCCCCCCCAGGCTGGACCTAGGAGGGGGCCCTTGCCCCACGCGCCACTGGAGGGAGGGGCACGCCAAACTGGGTATGGAGTCCATTCTATTCTACGGGGCCCGTAAGATAGAACGGGCGCATAAAGAGGCATCACTGTTCAATTTGGCCCTCCCCGGCTCCAAAAACCTGTAGATCGGGTGCCGGCCAACTCACCTGTGCCGCTGTGGCCCCCCAGATCCTCTTCCTCCTCCTCCTGGGGCGGCGTCGCCGGTGTCTCCGGGATGCCGGTGCTGATGTGGGCGGGGATGCTGGGGGTCGGTCCTTCCAGGGGAGGGGCTGCCGGAGAAGGAGAAGCAGCGGGGGGCTGCGGGGCGGTGGGCCCGGCTCGGGTGGCCGCGAGGGTGGGGTCATGTGGGGGCTGCGAGGTGGGCTGGAGCCCGGAGGCGTTGGCCGCCGCCGCCGCCGCCCAGGAGCTGAGCTCGTTCAGGTCCTCTTCTGCCCGGGGAGGAGCCAGGGACCCCCCGCCTCGCCCCACGATCACCGCGGGCGGAGCGGCGCTGGAGCCTCCTGCTGCTGGCGGCGGCGGCCGGGTGGCGTTGGGCGGCTGGGCGTCAAGGGCCAGGGCGCACGTGAGAGCGAGGAGCAGCAGGGCCGGGCGGCCGAGGCTCCCCAGCGGCGTCCTCATGGTGCCCCGCGCCGCTCCGCCGTCCGCCCATCGAGTCATTCAGCCAGCCGCGCGCGGGGCTCCGCCTGCCATTGATCGCGCCCCTTCCCCGGCGGTTCCTCTCGCTTGCGCCTTTACGCGCCGGGTTGCGCATAAGCACCGGCTGGCGGAGGAGAAGGAGAAGGGCGGCCGCCGCGGGGGAGGCACCATCGCCTCAGCCTTGCCCCATGGACGAGGCGCCCGACGCAGGGGAAGGTGGAAGGAGAAATGCCAGCCCCGCCGCGCTTCCCCCGCCCCGCCGCTCCTGCCCCCGCCGGGCTTTGCCTCTTGCAGTCGCCAGCCCTACAAGTGCAAAGCAGCGAGGGAGGGAGGGGGGGCATACAAACGGGCGTGCGCCCGAGCCAATGGGAAGCCCAGGAGGGCCATGTGACCGAGCCAAATACGCTCCCCTTTGTGCACCGTCCGGCCAATCGGGGAAGGGAGCGGAGAGCCCCAGCTGGGGCGGGGGGGGAGAGAAAGAAAGAAAGCGAGCGGGCTGCTGCTGCTGCATTGTGTTGCCAAAGGGACCGGGAGTGGAGGGGGGACGCGTTACTCGGCTTGCCGGTTCTGGTGCTGCGAATGCAGCGGCGAACAAAGGGAGACGCCGGAGAGGCGCCTTCCCTCCCTCCCGCCCACATGAAACACGTTCCGCGTAAAAGGGAAGGAGCCCAAGAGAGCTAATCGTCGGCGAAGGATCTCGGGCGCCCGGCTGGGCTCTCTCTCTCTTTCTCAGGCTTCGTTTGGCCGAAGCAACTCTGCACATGCTCAGACGCAAGGCTTTTTTGTTGGTTAAAGTCCAGCAGGAACTCATTTGCATATTAGGCCACACACCCCTGACATCGCCATTGTTTCACGCGGGGCTTTCTTGTGGGAAAAGGTCCAGCAGGAACTCATTTGCATATTGGGCCACACACCCCTGACATCACCATTGCTTCCCACGGGGCTTTATTGCAAAAAAAAAAAAAGTCCGGCAGGAACTCATTTGCATATTAGGCCACACCCCCTGACAGCGCCATTGTTTCACACTTTTTGTAGAAAAGGTCCAGCAAGAACTCATTTGCATATTGGACCACACCCCCTGGTGCCAAGCCAGCCAGAACTGCGTTGCAGTGCATTTCTGTTAAAAAAAAAAAAAGCCCTGCTCAGATGCGCTGGTCTGCTTTTTACACCCACCCCTTCTCCTGCCCAGCAGACATGTGGTAACCTAGTGTGAGATTGAGGGTTGCCAGATCCAGGTTGGGAAACTCCTTAGGGTTGGCCAGGTCCGTGTTGGAAAATACCTGGAGACTTTGGAGGTGGAAGCGGGAGAGGGCGGGGTTTGGGGAGGGGCCTCAGCAGAGTGCAATGCCGTAGAGTCCACCCTTCAAAGCAGCCGTTTTCTCCAGGGGAGCTGATTTCTGCTAGCTGGAGAGATCAGTTGTGAAAGCGGGAGATCTCCAGGCCCCACCTGGAGGCTGGCAACGCTATTTGGAGGTGGAGCCTGGGGAGGACAGGAACCTATAGAGTCCACCCTCCAAAGCAGCCTTTTTCTCAAGGGGAACTAATCTCTATAGTCGAGATGAGCCATAATTCCGGGGGATCCTCAGGTCCCACCTGGAGGCTGGCATCCCTACTAGGCTTACATTTGATAGTGATGCATCTCTGGGATGTATTTTTGCGGATTTGTTTCAAAAGCAGGCTCTCTTGCAAGCTTATACCTGTTAAAACACACAACACACCCAGCAAAGATTGATCCATTATAACATTGGTTTGCAATTCCACCCCCCCCATATCAGGAAATCCATACATGTTCAGGAGCACCCTCTTTCTCAGTATTGCTTTAAATATTACAAGAGAGAATCTCAGCATTAGGGTGCCAACTCCAGGCTGGGAAATTCCTGGAGATTTGGAGGTGGAGCCTCCAGAAAGTGGAGTATGGAGGTGCGGAGCTCAGCCGAGGTAATGCCATAGAGTCTGCCTGCAGAAACTGCCATTTTCCCCAGGGGACTTGATCTTTGTAGTCTGGAGAGAGTTCAAGCAAGTTGGATTAAGAAACCAAGAGGTTATGTAAAATGTAATGTAATGTAAAATTTTATTTGTATCCCGCCCTCCCCCGCCGGAGCAGGCTCAGGGCGGCTAACAACATTTAAAAGTGAAACAGTACAATAATAAAACATTAAGTTCACATTAAAACCAATCAATCAATAATAATCAATAATCAAAACAGATTAATAATCAAAACAGGTTAATTGCCACAAATATAAGGGCCAACTACCATAAATTAAAAACTGGCTGCCAATAATATACCGAGTTCGGCACAAGGTGCTGGTTATTACCTTTAAAGCCCTATATGGCCTAGGACCTGCCTACCTTAGGAACCGTCTCTCCCCATATGTTCCCCAGAGAGTACTGAGATCGGGTTCTCAAAATCTCCTTACAATCCCTGGGCCAAAGGAGGCCCGTTTGAAGTCAACTAGGGACAGGGCTTTTTCGATCACAGCCCCTTGCTGGTGGAACCAGCTGCCGGAAGAGGTGAGGGCCCTGCGGGACCTTGGGCAGTTCCGCAGGGCCTGTAAGACAGTCCTCTTCCGGTTGGCATACAACTGACCGGCATCTGAATATTTTAAGGAAGACTGTGGGATAGCACACTGATGAATTGCGTTTATTTTATTGTGTGAATTATTAATGTATCTTAATTCTTAATTTTATTGTTAGAATTTTTATGTTGCGAGCCGCCCTGAGCCCGCTTCGGTGGGGTAGGCCGGGACATAAATCGAAATAAATAAATAAATAAATAAAACACATAGCATCAAATATATGAAAATACTCACTTTCACCTGCCATTGCCTCCAAATTGCATGAGAGAGAAAAATGCAAAGACACGAGCATATGACCACAGAGGAAGATATTTGAAAACAAGCCTCTGCATTTTATCCCTGTCTTGAGTCCAGGGCTAGCGTGACCCAGGAGGCCAGGTAGATGGCCATCTAGGGTGCCGCCCCTGGGTCCCCCTCCCCACTGCCACCACATCCACTGCCTCTCTGCTTCCCTCTTCTGCATCGCTGTTCTGACCGTTAGCCTGCAGGCGGACAGTGACGGGGAAGGGGCTGAGCGGGGGTGGCAGGTTGGTGTGGCAGCGGGTGACCCCTAGGCAGCAAGAGAGCGCCTCCAAGCGTAGGTGCTGCCCTGCCCCTGCTCAGCCCAAGCAGGGATAGGGTGGTGCATGCACTCAGAGGTGCTTGGAGCCGGCCGTCCTTTGCTGCGTACCCCGCCGCCACCGTGCTCACCCTCGCCACTGACTGGGAAGGAGCTGAGTGGAGGCAGTGGATCGGCACAGCAGCAGGCGCACTGTGGCACGGGAGGGCGAGCTCTGTGCACCTCCAAGCACATGTGCCCCCCTCCCGCCACTCTCACTCAGCCTTCCCAGGTCTAAAGGCTGAGCGGGGGCATGTGCACTTGGAGATGCTTGGAGCCAACCCCCCTTGCTGCTCAGCGTGCCAAAATCCCTGGCACTGGCGCTGCTTAAGTCATTGTTTCTCATACAATCATTTTAATTGGTCTTATTGTTAGCAATTATTGTATTACCTGGAGCTAATGTGCAATATCTACGTTTGACCACCGAGGAAGGCCAAATTGGTCAAAATGCAAATGATCTTGGTCACACCTAGGTTTTCTGTTGGATACCTACATATGATTTTATTCTGTGCCGAGGCTACTATTGGGTCTAGACCTGGTTTTATCTAATTTGTTATAAATACACGTCTTTTCATCTATTTGACAATGTTTATGTTCTATGTATTTGGCCCTTATATTTGTGACAATTAATCTCTTGGCAGGCAAATCGACTTAACGTGCCGACAAATTCCAAAACTGGTTCAAACGGAAAATTTGCTTCTAGTGAAATGCATTGATATTCTGTCTGATGGTCATCCCCCCACCACCCCCACCCCCGCCGCCACACACACACACTTTTGCCTTATCTACTTGCTCAGAGGTCTGAGGTGGAGGTGTTAGCAATATTTTGGCTCCACACCAGCTCGCTGAGATCAGTGGCTCAGCATGAATTTCAACCAGGAACCCGCGAATCAGTTGTCTTAACTTAATTAGCCATCCTGGTCTCGCCCTGAAGTAGGGTAGGACAGACCAGGTTTCTTTATTACATTAATATCCTACTTTGTCATTCTTGGGATTCATCGGACATCTTCAGTCCAAATACTGCCCGCACCTAGACCTGTTATATTCCATAGTATTGCTTAGTATACATAGTATACATCCTAAGCTCAGACTCTGGGAATATTTATATGTGATGGGAAGGGCTTTATTTGTAGCAGGAGCTCCTTTGCATCTGAGGCCACACACCGCTGATGTAGGCAATCCTCCTGAGGCTTATAGTAGGCCTGTACTAAGAACCTTGTACACTCCAGGAGAATTGGCTGCATCAGGGGTGTGTGGCCTAATGTGCAAAGGTGTTCCTGATACAAAAAAAAAGCCCTGGTGATGGGGGAAAGATCAAGTCCTCAGCATTTGAAACCCTGAGGCTCACTAGAACAACGCCTGGGGAGGTAACATACCACAGTCTGGTGGTATCACACACCAGAGTAGTCAGAGCTAGATTTATACACAAACTAAGTAAGGTCCATTACAGGGCTTCTGATTATGGTGGTAGAAGATGCGGTTATGTGTCGTACCTGACTTATGGCAACTCTCATAGGGATTTCAAGGCAAGAGACAAACAGAGATGGTTTGCCATTGCCTGCCTCTGCATAGCAAGCCTGGACTTCATAAGAACATAAGAGAAGCCATGTTGGATCAGGCCAGTGGCCCATCCAGTCCAACACTCTGTGTCACAGAAGAACTTAAGAGAAGCCATGTTGGATCAGGCCAATGGCCCATCCAGTCCAACACTCTGTGTCACATAAGAACATAAGAGAAGCCATGTTGGATCAGGCCAATGGCCCATCCAGTCCAACACTCTGTGTCACATAAGAACATAAGAGAAGCCATGTTGGATCAGGCCAATGGCCCATCCAGTCCAACACTCTGTGTCACATAAGAACATAAGAGAAGCCATGTTGGATCAGGCCAATGGCCCATCCAGTCCAACACTCTGTGTCACATAAGAACATAAGAGAAGCCATGTTGGATCAGGCCAACGGCCCATCCAGTCCAACACTCTGTGTCACACAGTGGCAAAAAAAAATTTATATATACACACACACTGTGGCTAATAGCCACTGATGGACCTGTGCTCCATATTTTTATCTATAAGAACATAAGAAGAACATATTTTTATCTATAAGAACATAAGAACACAAGAGAAGCCATGTTGGACCAGGCCAGTGTCCCATCCAGTCCAACACTCTGTGTCACATAAGAACATAAGAGAAGCCATGCTGGATCAGGCCAATGGCCCATCCAGTCCAACACTCTGTGTCACACAGTGGCCAAAAAACCCCAGACGCCATCAGGTGGTCCATCAGTGGGGCCAGGATACTAGAAGCCCTCCCACTGTGCCCCCCCAAGCACTAACAATACAGAGCATCACTGCCCCAGACAGAGAGTTCCAACAATACGCTGTGGCAAATAGCCACTGCTGGACCTCTGCTCCAGATGTTTATCCAATCTCCTCTTGAAGCTGTCTATGCTTCCTTGTTGGTCTCCCATCCAAATACTACCAAGATCACCCCTGTTTTGTTTCTGAGATTGGGCTAGCCTGGACCATCCAAGTCAGATGATGAGGACCCTCTAAACAAATTTTAAAAACTACTAAAAATTACTAAATTACCCCCTTTGGTAATGTATGAAGACTTTTAAATTTGAGTTAGCCTCAGTCTGGCCATGAGAGCAGTGTTTGTGTACAGCACTAGGCATAACACCAGCTGATAAGCACAGCCAATAGGGATTCTCTGATTTGTGTTCCAGACAAGAGTAGGTCATTCTTGGTTTACTCTTTGGCAGGGTGCGCTGATGGGTGAAAACAAGGATTCGTATTGGTGTGAACAGTGAATTCAAATCTGGGAGTGGAAATTACTCGGCTAAAGAAATTACAACATACCCAGGCATGTGGGAGCCAGAAATATGCTGCAGATACTTCCCACTCTGCAGAGGCGTGGGTAAGTCTTCGAAAGCTGCATTCCAAACCCTACCCAAGAACTCGAAGGCCTGCATGACACATGCAAGAGAAGAATGCTAAGACAGTGGAATGCACTGTGCCATGTTAGACCACAGGTCAAGGACCGCATTCTGACAATTCATCTCGGTGTGTTTTTAAAGCCCTGCAAACAGAAAGCCAACAACAGAAAACAGGGAGGGCAGAATCGTCTTCCCCGATCTTCACTGAATGTCATTCAACATTCAGAGATGTGATCCTGCAATCCAGCACCTGCTGTCCGAAGTGGTAAAGGCTTCTCCCACCTGTTGCTGCCTGAGAAATAACCATCAATCAAAGAAGCTCATTCGGTGGGTACTTTTTTGGTGGCAGCCCCGTGATTATCAAACAACCTCCCCACGGAGGTGTGCCTCACTTCCCATCTTTAAGAAGCAACTGAGGACTGCAGTTAATAAAAACAGTCCACAGTTGTGGTTTTAAATTTTGGGTTGTGTATTTTTTGTAATCTATTTTATATACAGTATACCTTCGGGGTCACCTCTCTCAGTATGCCCCTGGAAGAGCGTTGCACTCTAGCAATAAGAACCTCCTGGTGGTCCCCAGCACAAGAGAGATCCGGCTGTCCTCGACTACAGCCAGGGCCTTCTTGGGAAGATAGTTCCACCCACCCGGTAGAACTCTCTGCCAGAGAACATCTGTGCTTTACAGCAGGGTTTCCCAAACTTTTCTTTCCCGTTGCCTGGTTATTTTTACACTTCTCCTTCATGGCCCACTAAAATTTGGGGGTGGAGTCAGGAGACTTTGGAGGTGGAGCCAGGATACAGGAATTATGTCATTTCCTGTGGTGTCAAGGGCCAAGTGATGTCACTTCCATGGCACACTGAACCAAAACTCCACCTTTTCCTGTGATGTCACTTCCAGGGCACTCCTCCAAACCTGCCTCTTCTTCTGAAGTAAATTCATTTTCAGAAAAATCTCTTTGAAACTCATGCTGAGACAAAATGGGGGTGGAAAGTAGGCAGTCCTCTCTTTCCACCCTCATACCTGCATGCACCTATCTGCTTGTGTGTTCTTCTCCAGCTTGCAAGCACTCCTAATGCCATGTACAATTGCCTGCACTACCTACACATCCCTTCCTCAACAGCACTGGCCAGTGTATGCAGTTGGGAGTGTTGTTGCCATTGCCATCAGGAATGCCAGCACTGTATACCACCCACACTGGGCCCTGGCAGCTGCTCTACCTCAAAATATGCTGACACATTTAGTAAGCCATTCCTATGTCTGCAACAACAGTATGATGAACAGAAAAGTTTCATCCAGTAAAAATGGAAGGAAGGAAAGAAAGAAAGGGAAAGTGAAAGAATGAAATGGAAGGAAAGGAAAGGAAAGGAAAGGAAAGGAAAGGAAAGGAAAGGAAAGGAAAGGAAAGGAAAGGAAAGGAAAGGAAAGGAAAGGAAAGAACATAAACATAAGAGGAGCCATGTTGGATCAGGCCAGTGGACTATCCAGTCCAAAATTCCCTCATACAATGCCCAAAAAAACACTAGAATGTCCACCAGTGGGGCCAGGACACTAGAAGAAGAAGATATTGAATTTATATCCCGCCCTCCACTCCGAAGAGTCTCAGAGCGGCTCACAATCTCCTTTACCTTCCTCCCCCACAACAGACACCCTGTGAGGTGGGTGGGGCTGGAGAGGGCTCTCACAGCAGCTGCCCTTTCAAGGACAACCTCTGCCAGAGCTATGGCTGACCCAAGGCCATGCTAGCAGGTGCAAGTGGAGGAGTGGGGAATCAAACCCGGTTCTCCCAGATAAGAGTCCGCACACTTCACCACTACACCAAACTGGCTCTGGCACTAGAAGCCCTTCCACTGTTGCTTCCCCCCTCCCCTTCCCAGAACCAAGAATACAGACAGAGCATCACTTGCAGGGAAAGAAAAAAAGAAGGGGGGCAAAGGGGAAAAAAGCCTTCCTCACCATCAGATGACCCCAGCCAGCAAAAATTCTGCCCGGGGTCGTTTCGTAAAAAAAATAGCTACTGGAATGCCCACTCCCCACCCCTCCCGGCTGAAAAAAAACACACACACCCTTCTTTGCTGCCCAGGCCTCCCAGGGAAATCTCCCAAAAAGAACATACTGCAAGGCACATGAAACCACATACCTTGAAGAACACTTCATGGGTCTAAAGTGCCAGCGGATGCCAGCTTTTCTCTCAAACACTGGGAGCGGGGAAGATGGAAGAAGAAGCAGCCCAGCTCCTCTCTGCACAACAGAGACAGGGCGGGGCTAGCTTTGCTGGGGGCGGGGCTAGCTTTGGTTTTTCTTGTGACCCGATAGTGAGGCTGCTGTGGCCCAGTACCAGGTCACAACCCTGCAAATGGGAAACACTGCCCTACAGGATTTACTCCTTTTCCATAGAGCTCGCAAGGCAGACACGTTCCACCAGGTATTTGGTTGAGGACAGTGACAGTCTGGCACACTCATTCCCCTAGAATCAGTTCGATGGACTCTTAAATGGGAGGACCAGGTTTGAGTCTCCACTCCTCCACTTGCAGCTGCTGGAATGGCCTTGGATCAGTCATAGTTCTCTCAGAGCTGTTCTCTCAAGAGCAGTTCCCGAAAGAGCTCTCTCAGCCCCATCCACCTCACAGGGTGTCTGAGGTGGGGGAGGAAGATAAAGGAGTCTGTGAGCTGCTCTGAGACTCTGAGATTTGGAGAGGAGGGCAGGATATAAATCCAATATCATAATCTCCTTCTTCTTCCCCTTCCTCCTCCTCCATTCCCTCCACGTCCCCAACCCAGGGGAAGCTGATGGAAACTGGAAATTTGTCATCTCGGATTTTGTATTGTTCTGTCATTGGTTCAAGTATTTTGCCTAAATCCTATTATCTATTGTATCTTTACCTTGAGGTAAGCCACCCTGAGCCCTGCCTGCAAGGAAGGGCGGCCTACTAAATCTAAATAAATAAATGTATATTGTTGAGCTGCCTGCAGCTCTAGAAGGAAGAAAGGCATCTAATAAATGTTTGAAATAAGTCAAGGAATAAACAACCCTGCAGGGTAGGCTAGGCTTAAAGTAAAAGGAGGAAACCAGGCCTCCCCACTCCTAAGTGCCCTGACCTCTTTAAGCCCCAACTTGCTTCATTTACAGCTACACCACAGATTTTGTGAATCTCGCCGTCTGTCTGTCTCCAAGGTGCTCAGAGCAACATCTTTTGGCCTCTCCTCTCAGTATGTCCTAACAACAATTCCTTTGGGTTAGCAGGTGGTTGGACTATATGGCCTGTATGGACCCTTCCAATTCTGTGATTCTGTCAGGGCTGGTGTGACCTAGTAGGCCAGGTAGGCAGCCTCGGGGCAGGTGATGGGTGCCCTGCCACTTCCAGTGCCCCTACCCCACTGCGCACTGACCCTTGCCACCTTCCCGGATACGTTAGGATGAGACAGAGCAACTGTCACAAGGTCACTCAGAGAGTTTCCCCTGCCTCCATTTTATCGTCATGGCAACTACATGAGGTAGGCTAGGTTGAGTGACCGACTCGAGGCCAACAAGTGAGCAGAGTGGGGAAAGAAACGGGTGCAGCCCCTCACCCGCAATATATAGCTTAACTCAGGTGTGGCCAACGGTAGCTCTCCAGATGTTTTTAGCCTACAACTCCCATCAGCCCCAGCCATTGGCCATGCTGGCTGTGGCTGATGGGAGTTGTAGGCAAAAAAACATCTGGAGAGCTACCGTTGGCCACCCCTGGCTTAACTTATGCCTACATTAGATGCTCGGGTGAAAGGTGGGGTTATAAAATTATTTTTTAAAAAGAAAAAAAAAACACATTTCAGCCCTTCTGTATTTGACTTTGAAAATTTCTGTGGGGGAACAATGTTCTTTTCAAATAACTAAATGTTTGGTTTATAAATCAGGGGAAATCCATCGGCTTCTCCACCTGCCATAATAAGTCTGCCTTGGGCCTTATTTGATCCCTACTTAATGTTCTCTCTCCCCAGAAAAATGGGGTATTACCACAAGGAGCAATGATTTATGGATTCCAGAGGGGCAGCCATGTTAAGCCACCGCAGCAGCAACAAAAGGGGGGAAGGGAGAAAGAATCTTGTGGTACCTTGAAGAACAGATTTACTGTGAGATCCATAGGGCAGAATCTATCCGTCGCATGAGGTGTTCTCTCCAACACGGACCCCGAGAAAAATAAACGGAAACAGAAGGGCAAAAAAGCCATGCCGTATAAAAAGCAGCCTTAGACCCCAAAGGCATCCCAAATAAGAACACTGATTAATTCAAAACGCTGCTTTTCTAGCTGTGTTAATTCAGCACCTGCGGGGCAAAAAAGAAAACCCGCTGGCCTGATTATTCCCAGGGTGAGTCAGATCAAAATCTGCTGATCAATTCTAGCTCAGCGATTTCATGCTCAAGCTCCCATTCGCCCCCCTGCCCCTCCCTACATTCTTTTTTTGTTGGTGGTGGTGGCGGCAGCTTTTCGAGGTCAGCGACAAAGCTTTCTGCAGACACCCTTTCCTTTGTCATAAGGAGAACATCGGCGTGATGATAAGCACCGAGGCGTGCGGCTGGGCCAAGGGTGTGCCCAAGTGACTTTGGGCTGTCTAGATATGGGGAAAAAAATTTAAATGAGAGAGAGAAATGCCCTTGACGGCTTGCGCGAGCAGGGTATCAAGTGAGAGAGAGGTGTGGTGAGATGCACTTACGTAAAAGCTCTGCCAGTCTCCGGAGGCCAAAGGTAACAGAGTGAACTCCCAAGGCAGAGGGGAAGACGTAGGTGTTTGCAATGAAAACAAGCCGCTGTTGTTCGTGCTGTGCGAGGGAGCTCTCCAGCCCGAAGGCGGAGGCCTATGCTGGGACAGCTGAGGGAAGGGCCCTCAAGGGCACAGAACTTGGCTCCCCACCTCACTGAAGAGAAATCTATCCAGCTTCCGGCAACAGAAGAAGGAGGAACAAGCCTGGGTAGGGTTGCCAGGTTCAATTCAAGAAATATCTGGGGAATTTGAGGGTGGAGCCAGGAGACACTGGGAGTGGAGCCAGGAGCAAGGTTGTGACAAGCCTAATTGAGCTCCAAAGGGAGTTCCGGACATCACATTGAAAGGGACCGCACACCTTTTAATTGTTTTCCCTCCATTGGAAATAATGAAGGATAGAGGGATCTACCTGGGGCTCATAGAATTGGACCCCCTGGCCCAAGGTCACCAGGTGAGTTTCAGGGCACAGTAAGAATTGGAACTGAGTCTCCCCAGCAGGGTTTTTTGTTGTAGAAAGAGCCCGGCAGGAAGTTATTTGCATATTAAGCCATTCCCGCTGATGCCAAGCCAGCCGGAGCTGTGTTCCTGTGCACTCCTGCTCAAAAAAAGCCTTGCTCCCCAGCCCTAGGCCAAGGCTCCACCCAACACAACAGATGGGCCTTCTAATGAAGAAGAAGAAATTGGATTTATATCCCACCCTACACGCCGAAGAGTCTCAGAGCGGCTCACAATCTCCTTTTCCTTCCTCCCCCACAACAGACACCCTGTGAGGTGGGTGGGGCTGGAGAGGGCTCTCACAGCAGCTGCCCTTTCAAGGACAACCTCTGCCAGAGCTCTGGCTGACCCTAGGCCATTCCAGCAGGTGCAAGCGGAGGAGTGGGGAATCAAACCCGGTTCTCCCAGATAAGAGTCCACACACTTAACCACTGCACCAGACTGGCTCTCCTTAATTAGGAGAGAAGGACTACTCAACACAGATCTATGGACAAGGGGGTCAGGTTGGGACACTTGTGTCCCACAGGGAAACCTCCTTGAGAAACTCCATTGCGGAATTGCCGAAGGGATGAGCCGAGGCTGGTCTTCTGTGTTTTATTTTGTACATCATCATCACCAACAATTTTCATTCACTCAATTTGGGTCACTGTTGTTCACGATCCCTTTGTTATTCCCAGACCATCTTTGATGCCACTTGGCGGCAACATTTATTTCGCACCCTCCAGCTTGTGGGAAAGAAAATTGATTCAGAGCTACAAACAGAAAGCCACAATTTTAACTGGAGTCAGCTGAAGCAATTGTGCTTCACTACGTTTTCCAGCAATTCCCGTCTTTACAGCTGGTTTAAAAAAAAATTGTGTTTCAACGAATAGATAAACTGCTTTTCACTTAGTAGCCAGCAGCTTCTTCATCTAAAAGGACACAGAAGCAGCTGGGCCTGAAAGGATGCACTGAGAAAAAAAAATGTAGTTTGCAATTTTTCTCTGGAAAGTTAAGCTTAGTTTTTGTTAACAAAGAATTCAAGCTAAGCAATTGAAGTGTCTTGTTTGTGTTGTGCTGTTTCATGACACAACAGAAAATGCAGCGGTTCTTCTTTTAGGGGAATACAATGCAGGATTAGCAACTGTGCTCTCTGCTTAGAGGGCTGTACTTCCCTCCAGAAAGGAGGGGAGTCCGATATTTAGCATTAGCAGGCCTCAAATTCAGCAGGAGCTTACAGGAGCACAGCTCCTGAATCTTTCTGACGGCCCCCCTCCTCTTCCCCACCTACCTTGTCCACTGAATAGTCGGTGCAGCTGCATCACAATCCCTGGATCAGGAGAGTAGGCAGCCAGCCAGCCACCAGGGGCCTTGCCACACCCCCAGCAGCCCTCATTAACCCCCGGAGAAGCCTGTTTTCTCCACTTCTTATGTGATTTTGGGTGGTGGGTGGCTTGCTAGCCTTTTGATTGGTGGGGGGGTGCTGCCAAGGAGAACCCCAGGTGAGCATGGCCTGCTTGGGCTGGCTGGATTTCTAGCCAGCCCAAGCAGGCCTTGTTCGCCCGGGGCTCTCCATTTTTGCATCAGGTTGCTTTTGCCTACTAGAGTTGCCAAGTCCAAATTAAGAACTATCTGGGGACTTTGGGGGTGGAGCCAGGAGACTTTGGGAGTGGAGCCAGGAGACATTAGGGGTGGAGCCAAGATCAAGGCTGTGGCAAGCATAACTGAACTCCAAAGGGAGTTCTGGCCATCACATTTAAAGGGACGGCACACCTTTTCAACGCCTTCCTTCCAAAGGAAATAATGAAGGATGGGGCACCTTCTTTTGGGGCTCATAGAATTGGACCCCCTGGTCCACTCTTTTTGAAACTTGGGGGGTATTTTGGGGAGAGGCACTAGATGCTATACGGAAAATTTGGTGCCTCTACCTCAAAAAACAGCCCTCCCCCCGAGCCCCAGTTACCCACGGATCAATTCTCCATTATTTTCTATGGGAATAAATCTCCCTAGGGAATAATAGAGTTCCCAGCAGACATTTCCCTCCCCTCCCCCCGCTTTCTGACAACCCTGAAGCGAGGGGAGGGCCTCCCAACCGGGAGATCCCCTGCCCCCACCTGGGGATTGGCAACCCTATGCCTACTAAATGCACCATCTATTTTTCTACAAAATGACCCCTAAACATTAGTATAGTGCTTTGCCTATATTACAATCCTTATCACGACCTTGTAATGTAAGGAAGTATTATTATGGCAAAGGAAAGATTTAAATAGGGGAACTGCCCAATTTATAGCTCAGTGTCTGAGCTATACTTTGACCCTTTAAAGAACGGGTATACAGTTTATCCAACTGAGAAAGATAAGGAGTTTCCTGCTTATCTGTTCTACAACTGTGTGTCCATATATACACAAAGCACCTTTTCATACCCCTTCTGGTTTCTTTGTGGAGTAGACAGTGCGATAATTCAGCAGCAGAGCACCTGTTTTGCACGCGGAAGGTCTCCAAGTTCAATCTCCAATATCTCTAGCTTTAAATAAAAAATCAGAAAGCAGGGCTGGGAAAAATTTCTACCAGATATGTGGGAGAGCACTGTCATGTGGAGAAGCCAGAATCAGGCAAGCTGGGCTGACTCGCAAAGAGAAAAGTTTGAGTCCAGTGGCACCTTTAAATCCAACAGAGTTTTATTAAAAGCAATATACTCTGTAAGCAGGGGCCATTTCGTGGAAAAAGTGGTGCTGGAGCTCATTAGCACAACTCATTTGCACAGGGCTTTTTTTGTAGCAGGAACTCCTTTGCATATTAGGCCACAGATCCCTGATGCAGCCAATCCGCCAAGAGCTTACAGGGCTCTTCTTACAGGGCCTACTGTAAGCTCCAGGAGGATTGGCTACATAGGGGTGTGTGGTCTGATATGCAAAGGAGTTCCTGCTACAAAAAAGCCCTGCATTTGCATATGTCACACACCCCTGACATCACCAGAAGGTGTACTAAATTATGCCAACACAGCATCTACCTTAAAAGATGAAGTAGCACCATTGTGATTCTATCTGATTGTTTTACTGTTTTAAAATTGTTTACTTTATGTTGTTAGCTGCCTTGAGTCTTTGTAGAATGGGCGGGATATAAATCTAATGGAATAAATAAATAATAATAAATAAAATGCTTCATGAATTATAATTGCCATAATAAAACCTTATTCCCGTCATACTTTTAAAATTACTTTATATGTGGCCGCCAATATTCCCTCTAAGTTGTAGTCTTGTGAGCAAAAATTCTACTTTGTGAGCTACTGGCATTAAAGTTGTGAGCTATTGCATAAATTATTGTGCTCTGGGGTCATTCTTCCTGAGCTAAGACAAAACTAAGCTGGAGGCTAAAAATCTGTGAGCCAGCTCACACGCTCACTCAGCTAAGAGGGAACACTGGTGGCTACAATGGCATGATGAAGATTTCCATCTGTCTGCTTTATGTTTTGGTTATTTCCCCCCCCCCCCCCAATTTTTTGTCACGAAAAATATTAGAAAGTTTGTCAAATCTTAGAGTTCAGCAAAATTCTCACAAGGGGTTTGAACAATGGAGCCCAGAAGCAAGAATTTGGAGGTTCTGGAGCTCCTGTCAAAATGAGTCCTGTTTGTAAGTAATGTGCATTGAATAATAAGCTTTGTTGGTCTTAAAGAGCCAGTTTGGTGTAGTGGTTAAGTGTGCGGAATCTTATCTGGGAGAGCCGGGTTTGATTCCCCACTCCTCCACTTGCAGCTGCTGGAATAGACTTGGGTCAGCCATAGCTATTGCAGGAGTTGTCCTTGAAAGGGCAGCTGCTGGGAGAGCCCTCTCAGCCCCACCCACCTCACAGGGTGTCTGTTGTGGGGGAGGGAGATAAAGGAGATTGTGAGCAGCTCTGAGACTCTTGAGTGGAGGGCAGAATATAAATCCAATGTCTTCTTAAAGGGGCCACTGTACTTGAACTTTGTTCTGCTGCTTCAAACCCACACAGCTACCGATCTGACTCAGTTTGAGGCAGTTTCCTATATGCTGAAGTAACACGCCATTACAGGCTATAGATGGGATAATGTTTACAACAAAAATGTGGTTTGTCAGGGCAACACAGCCACTTTCTGGTGCCATTTTGTGACCCGACAGCCTTTGGGAGTGTTGACTTTGGAATTCACACTGGTGTGGAGAAAGTTATTAGTAAGAACTCAGGAAGATGTCTGAGCACAAGGAGAGCAGCGGAGTGGGTGGAAATTAACAGTTCACATTTGCCTCTCCAGTTTCATTTTTGCAACTGGTTCTCAAGGCAGAGTCCAAGGGACAAAGCAGATGCTACAAACAAGCCTAGGTAGTGACGTCCTTTGACTTAGAAAATAAGAAAAAGCAGCCTATCTCAATGGCAATTCTGAGTGGGTGAGTATGATGATGCTTAACTTTCCCCATACTGGCAAATTTCCTCTTAGTTAGGACATACACGGAAAGGGGAAGAAGGAAAGCGGCATGGTGGAGCGCACTCTCATCAGATCTCAGAAGCTAAGCAGGGTCAGTGCTTGGAAGGGAGACCACCAAGGAAGACTCTGCAAGAGGAAAGTAATGCCAAACCCCCTCTGCTTCTCACTTGCCTTGAAATTCCTTTGTTGTGGTGGCCGTAAGTGAGCTACCGCCTGACAGCACTGTATACACATATACAGGGGTGGAATTCTAGCAGGAGCTCCTTTGCATATTAGGCCACACACACCCCTGATGTAGCCAATCCTCCAAGAGCTCACGAGGCTCTTTTTCGTAAGCTCTTGGAGGATTGGCTACATCAGGGGTGTGTGGCCTAATATGCAAAGCAGCTCCTGCTAGAATTACACCCCTGCACATATACACATAACAGGTCCAGAAAAATAGCCAAGTTCAACAATGCTGCCCATGGAGCAATGGAGGGCTGGCAAAGGGGCCTTTGATCAGCACTACAATCTCTATCAACAAAGCCCAATGAGGTCTCTTTGTCTGGGCGCTGGCACAGAGAGTACAGGTAAGGTTCCCAGCCTCCCGCTGGGGGCGGGGTTTCCCCCAGTTTGGGGGCCTCCGACCTGCTGGCATGGAGCTGGCTGGCAGAGAGATCCTCATCCCCAAAAAGCTCCGTCAACACCTGGCATGCCCAGTATGATGACATCACCTGGAAGTGATGTAATCGCACCGGGCACATCGCACGCAGGATGCTCTAGCATTCAGGTAAAAACTCTATGATAAGAATATAAGAGAAGCCATGTTGGATTAGGCCAATGGCCCATCCAGTCCAACATTCTGTGTCACAAAGTGGCCAAAAAAACCAGGTGCCATCAGGAGGCCCATCAGCAGACCTCCCACTGTTGCTTCCCCCCACCCCCCGCAAGCACCAAGAATACAGAGCATCACTGCCCCAGAGAGTTCCAACAAAACGTTGTGGCTAACAGCCCTTATGATATTTCCTGAGTTAGACCTGGCAACCCTAATTGTAGCTTCCATCCTTATGAAATGGGCTCTGAGCAGGGGTGGAATTCTAGCAGGAGCTCCTTTGCATATTAGGCCGCACACACACACACACCCCAATGTAGCCAATCCTCCAAGAGCTTACAAAAAAGAGCCTTGTAAATTCTTGGAGGATTGGCTACATCAGGGGTGTGTGGCCTAAGATGCAAAGGAGCTCCTGCTAGACTTCCACCCCTGGCTCTCTGAGGGGATGAGGTGGATGCCGTCTCTAGAGGTGTTTAGAAGGCCTGAGGCTTTTCAGAACAACAAGCCTTCAGGAAGGGGGGCGCATTTCCCAGAGAACCAGTTGACTGGGACCTTCCTAGTGCTGCCTGGGCTATTCTGCTAAGGTTAGGGGGGTGGCACCTGGGGACATGGGGAGCACTGCCAGACTGACGACATCACTTCCGGGTTCTGACTCAAAAATGACATTATGCTGTTGATGCACCCATTATTTTTGAATAATTTCTCAGCCAAGCCCAGTGGCAGTGAGGGTCAAGGGCGCCGCCTACATCTGGAGACCAGGATTTCCCACTAGGAGAGGCAGAAAGGTACTCACTTCATAGGGCCATGGCTTTCCTCCATCCTCCTCTATTAAATTAATTTACTTATTAAAACATGTACTTTCTGCCTTTCCTCTATGGCTCAAGGCATCTGATAAACTCTTATTGACGTGACCTATGGGGTAGAACAGGCTCTGAGGCGTAATT
Organism: Heteronotia binoei; assembly: GCF_032191835.1. Lineage (NCBI taxonomy): Eukaryota > Metazoa > Chordata > Lepidosauria > Squamata > Gekkonidae > Heteronotia > Heteronotia binoei. The sequence goes on from NC_083234.1 coordinate 69,067,616, forward strand.
AATTTTAAATCAGACAGGGCACAGAGCAGCGTACATTAATTTAAAAAAAAAACAGTCACATAATAAATCACAGTCAAAATAATAAAATTCACCATTTACATAACCCATAAGATGCCAGTGAGACTACCAAAAGGTGCCACTGCCTCACTGGGGGGTGGGGAGAGGCAGGAAAACAGAAGTGCTGGACAAATGGAAAGCCATTGCTGTCCTCAACCGTAAGCCCGGTGGGACATCTCTGCCTTATGTCCCCTGTGGAACTGCATTAAGTCCCGCAGGGCGCAGATGTTGTTCAGCAGAGAATTCAACCAGATTCCATGTCTCTCGGGTTGGGGATCACCAATAGGTTCTTCTGTTCTGGGCACAATGCTCTTCGGAGGGTACCAGGAGATGGTCCCGAAGATACGAGGGTCCCCGATGGTTAAGGGCCTTAAAGGTTAATGCCATAACTTTGAATACCATCACTTACCTGCAGGGCTTTTTTTAAAGCAGGAACACAGTTCTGGCTGGCTTGGCATTAGGGGGTGTGGCCTAATATGCAAATAAGTTCCTGTTGGGCTTTTTCTACCCAAAAAAGCCCTGCTTACCTATATGAGAACTAACTTGGTAATGGCCTGTGATCAACCCTAATTCCTGACAGGTCACTGAGGCAACAACCTAGAGCCTTTCCTTAATTCAAAGTCAAAAGAAGTAAATGTTCACAAAAAAATGGTGAGCATATTAATGGTCGGACTCTTCCATCTGGCAACTGCTCTCCAAGGATTCCAGCCTTGCTACTAGTTATCTTTTCTTAAGAGGTGGAAATGCCGGGAATTAATTAAATGGCCTTTTGCATGTAAAGCTGGGGTTGACAGGTCCAACTCAGATAACATCCGAGGCCCAGCGCAGAGGAAACACCTTTATATCTCTAAGTCAGATCTCATTGGCTCATCCAGTCAGCTGCTCTCAGGTTCCCTGCAGTCATTTTGAAGATGGCACTGTGGGACAGAAGAGATTGGGCCAGCAGCTCTACACCAGGGGTGGCCAACGGTAGCTCTCTAGATGTTTTTTTGCCTACAACTCCCATCAGCCCCAGCCAGCATGGCCAATGGCTGAGGTTGATGGGAGTTGTAGGCAAAAAACATCTGGAGAGCTACCGTTGGCCACCCCTGCTCTACACCAGCTGGTGAGCAACGTTCTGGAGTTATCATAGAAAGCCCTCAGTGTAACAAAACTGTTCCACTGAAAAGCCAGGCAAAAAAAATCTCTCTTCTTCACCACTGCAGAAAGATTCCACTGTTACTAGGGTTGCCATCTCGTTGGGAAATTCCTGGAGATTTGGGGGTAGAGCCTGAGGAGAGGGGTTGGCAGGGAGGGCCCTCAGCAGGGTGTAATGTCACAGAGTGCCCTCTCCAAAGAAGCCATTTTCTGCAGAGGAAAGTCTAGAGATAGCTGCAATTCTGAGAGATTTCAGGCCCTACCTAGGGTTGCCAATCCCCAGGTGGGGGCAGGGGATCCCCCGGTTTGGAGGCCCTCCCCCCGCTTCAGGGTCATCAGAAAGCGGGGGGGGGGGATGTCTGCTGGGAACTCTTATTCCCTGTGGAGATTTATTCCCATAGAAAATCGTGGAGAATTGATCCACAGGTATCTGGGGCTCTGGGAGGGCTGTTTTTTGGGTAGAGGCACCAAATTTTCCGTATAGCATCTTGTCATGGGTGCTGGGGACTCTGCAGAGGGAGCGGAGCCTACAGAGGAAACTGTGCCCCTGCCACCTGCACCAGTGCCCCTGCCTCCTGCTGGAGAAGATCCCAGCCCCCCTGCCTCGCCCTCTCCGGTGGCTCGTGTGCGTGACCGCCTTCGTCAGGACCTCAGGGATCGGAGGAGGGCGGCATGCTCACAAGCAAGACGCTCCCTGAGCCCTGAGTTTTGAAAGGATTCTGGCCCTTCTAAGGGCAAGGATGCTTGAGTTGTAGCAGGATCCTGGCTGCCTCTCTGAGCCAGCAATTAGCCCAAATGGGCAACAGCCAGCAGAGGGCTATATAGCTGTGGGCTTTGGGAGGAGGCTTTGTGGAAGCAACTAGTCATCTACCTGACGTTCTAGCATCCACTCCGGCTTTGACTTTGGCTTTTGGACTCCCTGACTTCGGCTCTTGACTTCTGGACTCCCTGACTTCGGCTTCTGAACCTCTGACCTGTGTTACCTGGACGGTGATTCGGATTTGGCGCCTCGGACCCTCTTGCCTACCGGCTACAGACCTCGGCCTGCCCCTGGACTTTGCCTGACCCAGCCCCAGCCGTGACACATCTAGTGCCTCTCCCCAAAATACCCCCAAGTTTCAAAAGATTGGACCAGGGGGTCCAGTTCTATGAGCCCCAAAAGAAGGTGCCCCTATCCTCCATTATTTCCTATGGAAGGAATTGAAAAGGTGTGCCGTCCCTTTAAATGTGATGGCCAGAACTCCCTTGGAGTTCAATTGTGCTTGTCACAGCCTTGATCTTGGCTCCACCCCCAAAGTCTCCTGGCTCCACCCCCAAAGTCCCCAGATATTTCTTGAATTGGACTTGGCAACCCTAGCCCCACCTGGAGGTTAGCAGTTATGGCAGCACCCTCTGAACATTGAAAATGGCCAGTTTGCGCGCACACACACACACACACACAAAGCTACCATGTGATGAATTGGTGAGACCATTTAGTGCTTCTTCCTTGCAGCTTTGCAGATAGTTGCAGAAGCGCTGGAGACAGCTAACCAGGCAGACCTAAATATAGAGTTTTGTGGCAACCAGCTACCCTCAGAATGAGAAGAGAAACCCAAGCGGGAGGGAAGCCAGCAAGAGCTGACTCCTATTATCGACGAATGTAAATATCGCTTAGGAGTCCAGGGCAGCACTTGAGAACCATTTCCCCAGCAATGTGGTTCCTGTAGGGGCAAGAACTGGAATGAAGAAAGCACACAAAATGAAATCTCTTTTGAGCGGTGGAGTTGATGTGGAAACAGGCTCATCGAGTTTGATTCCAATAAGTCATTTTCTCACTCCAGCACAGCGAAGGAAAAAAACTTTCTGCAAGCTTCCATCAAAAGACAGCTTTGAACGGCCGCTGCCCGTGGCGTTACAAACACATCCCCGCAGGGCTTTTTTAAAAGCAGGAACGCTCAGGAACGCAGTTCCGGCTGGCTTGGCACCAGGGAGTGTAGCCTAATATGCAAATAGGTTCCTGCTGGGCTTTTAAAACAAAAAAGCCCTGTGTGAAACAATGGTGATGTCAGGGGGTGTGGCCTCAGGGGTCGGAATTCTAGCAGGAGCTCCTTTGCATATTAGGCCACACACACCCCTAAGAACATAAGAGAAGCCATGTTGGATCAGGCCAATGGCCCATCCAGTCCAACACTCTGTATCACACAGTGGCCAAAAAATTATTTATATATATATACACACACACACACACACACACTGTGGCTAATAGCCACTGATGGACCTCTGCTCCATATTTTTATCTAACCCCCTCTTGAAGCTGTCTATGCTTGTAGCCACCACCACCTACTGTGGCAGTGAATTCCACATGTTAATCACCCTTTGGGTGAAGAAGTACCTCCTTTTATCTGTTCTAACCCGACTGCTCAGCAATTTCATCGAATGCACACAAGTTCTTGTATTGTGAGAAAGGGAGAAAAGTACTTCTTTCTCTACTTTCTCCATCCCATGCATTATCTTGTAAACTATCATGTCACCCCGCAGTCGATGTTTCTCCAAGCTAAAGAGCCCCAAGCGTTTCAACCTTTCTTCATAGGGAAAGTGTTCCAAACCTGTAATCATTCTAGTTGCCCTTTTCTGCACTTTTTCCAATGCTAAAATATCCTTTTTGAGATGCGGTGACCAGAATTGCACACAGTATTCCAAATGAGACCACACCATCGATTTATACAGGGGCATTATGATACTGGCTGATTTGTTTTCAATTACCTTCCTAATAATACCCAGCATGGCGTTGGCCTTTTTTATTGCAATCGCACACTGTCTTGACATTTTCAGTGAGTTATCTACCACGACCCCAAGATCCCTCTCTTGGTCAGTCTCTGCCAGTTCACACCCCATTCCACACCCCATCAACCCCTGATGTAGCCAATCCTCCAAGAGCTTACAAGGCTCTTTTTTTTTGTAAGCTCTTGGGAGGATTGGCTACATCAGGGGTATGTGGCTTAATATGCAAAGGAGCTCCTGCCAGAATTCCACCCCTGTGTGGCCCAATATGCAAACGAGTTCCTGCTGGGCTTTTTCTACAAAAACCCCCCCTGCATCTATATCCCCCTCCCCATCTCCAGGGGAGGTCTCTATTTACCAGGTATTATGCAGCTGCTTGTAGACATTTCAAAGATGTAAACAGAAGATGGAGCGTTAACTTTTTAGAACAAAATTATCATCCAAAAAAATTAAGCTTTGTATAAAACAGCAGCATTAAGAACCAGCCGAAACCCCGAAAACCACTGGGTAAAGAAAAAGCCGCATCAACAAACCAGTGACACAGATACCAGTCTGAAATAAATGTGTTTTTTAATCCTCTCTGCTGTCCAGGCCCTCAGTTAACATCCTCTTCCCAAGCCCTGCTGCCTGTGTTTGGGTTGCCAGCCTCCAGGTGGGGCCTGGAGATCTCCCGCTTTTACAACTGATTTCCAGCAGGCAGAGATCAGCTCCCCTGGAGAAAATAATATAAGGAAACCACCGGAAACAATGTAATCTCCACAAAAACCGTGTGTAAATATACTTAGTGCAAAACTGAAAAGAACAAAAAAATACAGAACACTGAGTATGCAATATATGAACTGTCCCCGCAAAGTCTTTCCACAGCCCGATAAATGGCTTTTTCAAGTAGACACAGAGGTGGGTGAAAACGTCACAGCTCAGCGTTCAACTCCAAACGGCACGGGGAAAGTAAGGAACTGCTTATTGCAGGACTCCTCGCGATTTCGATAGCAAACACTTCATCAGCCCCCTTCTCCCGACTTTGTATGGAGCTGTCATTAATAACATCCCCTGGAGAAAATGGCTGCTTTGGAGGGTGGACTCTAGGGCCTTGTACCATGCTGAGGCCCCTCCCCTCCCCAAAACCCACCCTTTTACAGATTCTCCCCCCCCCCAAAGTCTCCAGGTATTTTCCAGCACAGACCTGGCAACAAAAATGCAAAACCGTAAGAGTCGATTCACCATCAGCAAGAAGCAAAATTGAGACATGGGTTTCCAGGACGAAAGAACAGGGATGAGAAACGTCACTCCAACCATCTTTTCACTAGTACATATAAATGTCAATATGTGTGTTTGACCACTAGGACACCGTGCTAGGCGCAGCCAGCCATTTTGCACACTCCAGCTGCCAAGGGACATCAGGTACAGAGAGGCCTATCATAATATTTGTAATTATTGTTATGTTTTTCTTCCCCTGTATATATATTTATACAGAACAGTAAAGCTGCAGTACTGCTGTCGGAGTCCTCTGCTCAGTCATGACCTGAGTTCGATCCCAGCGGAAGCTGGTTCAGGTAGCTGGCTCTAGGTTGACTCAGCCGTCCATCCTTCTGAGGTCAGTAAAATGAGTCCCCAGCTTGCTGGGGGGGGGGGGAGTGTAGATGGGGAAGGCAATGGCAAACCACTTCATAAAAAGTCTGCCATGAAAACGTCGTGAAAGCAACGTCACCTCAGAGTCGGAAACGACTGGTGCTTGTCCTGGGGACTACCTTTACCTTTTTATATATCTTTTAACCCCAAGAATCAACCCTGTTTAACTTTCAAACCCTTGGAGGACAGTAGCACCAATGAAAACAGCAAAGAGCGCAGAGCCTTCAGCCGTGTGTAACTGTTGGGGAGGTCAGGGGTTGGCTCTGGCCACGGCCCCTCAATAGGCAAAGGTGGGGGGGAGGAATGCTTCGACCACATCCTGCTGAAATGTCCAGAAGAGTACGCAAGAAGCCTAACATCCTCCCTTGTATGAAACACTGCTGTGGACAGATCGCACAATAAATACCACAGGAGGCTTCAGACAGCATTTTCTCTCTCCAGAAAAACCAACATGCAAAACCAAACAGAATAAAACACACTGATGACTCTAACATAACCAGAAAGTGAAAGCCTGGACTCGCAGGGGTAGGGAACGTTGGCTCTCCAGATGTTTTTTTGCCTACAACTCCCATCAGCCCCAGCCAGCATGGCCAATGGCTGGGGTTGATGGGAGTTGTAGGCAAAAAACATCTGGAGAGCCAACATTCTCTACCCTTCAGTTTTCTCTTTAAAGATACAGGAATCCTTTTGCTCATTTCTTTTTTTCATCCATGCGACTCAACCGCTTCTACTTGCCTCCATCACATACCTTTTGAAAGGTGGCCCCCTATGCAGGCACCAGGTTGTTACCAACCCATAGGGTGACGTCACATCACAACATTTTCATGGCAGGCTTTTTACTGGGTGGTTTGCCATTGCCTTCCCCAGCCATCTACACTTTCCCCCCAGCAAGCTGGGTACTCATTTTACCGACCTCAGAAGGATGGAAGGCTGAGTCAACCTCGAGCCGGCTACTTGAACCCAGCTTCCACTGGGATCAAACTCAGGTTGTGAGCAGACCTTAGACTGCAGTACTGCAGCTTACCATTCTGCACCATGGGGCTCCTTACCTTTTGAAAGCCTTCCCCCTCCCCACCAAAAAAACCCCCAAGCTGTCACAAAATTTAACAATTTGAGTTGATTAATAAAGTTTTATCATTCAGTAGGAAGGAAAGCAACCTGCAGTCCTATCCTGGCTACAAATAAGAAGGAAACGAAGCTGCCGAATATTCAGTGGTTAGCTGAGCTTTCTGATGTCAGGTACAGAGAGAAAACAGAGAGTTGCCAGGTCTGGGTTGGGAAATTCCTGGAGACTTGGTGGTGGGCAGAATTTGGGGAGGGGAAGGAAGCTCAGTGGGAATGCGATTCCATAGAGTCCACCGTCCAAAGCAGCTATTTTCCAGCAAGGGATCTGATCTCTAGTCTGGAGGTCAGTTGTAAGAGGTCTCCAAGCCTCACCTGGAGATTGGCAACTCTAGCTTCAGAGTAGGATTGCAGAGACCTGGATTCAAATCCCTACTTAGTCACTGGGTGATAACGACATAAGAGAAGCCATATTGGATCAGGCCAATGGCCCATGCAGTCCAACACTCTGTGTCACACAGTGGCCACACACACACATATACATACATACACACACACACACACACACACACACATATATATATATATGCTGTGGCTAATAGCCACTGATGGACCTCTGCTCCATATTTTTATCCAATCCCCTCTTAAAGCTGGCTATGCTTAAGAACATAAGAGAAGCCATGATGGATCAGGCCAATGGCCCATCCAGTCCAACACTCTGTGTCACAAAAGAACATAAGAGAAGCCATGATGGATCCGGCCAATGGCCCATCCAGTCCAACGCTCTGTGTCACACAGTGGCCAAAAAAACCAGGTGCCAACAGCAGGTTCACCAGTGGGGCCAGGACACTAGAAGCCCTCCCACTGTGCCCCCCCCCCAAGCACCAAGAATACAGAGCATCACTGCCCCAGACAGAGAGCTCCATCTATACCTTTTGGTCAGCGCTGGTGTGCCCCAGTAGGCCAGGTAGGCAACCATCTAGGGCTCAACCTGGCCTCAGTGGTGGCCAGCAGGGGCCCCCTCCCTCTCCCTGCATGTGCCTCGCCACCCCCCCGGTGCTCCTTTCCCGCCACTACCACACTTGCCCTTGCCGCCTTCCTCTCCACCTCCCTGCGGGTGGGCAGCCGGCCAGTGGTGGTCGAGAAGGGGCACTGGGGTTAGTGAGGTGGCAAAGCAGCAGGTGCACTTGAAGGCACTCGAAGCCAGGGTCTGCCCCGCCGACTCCACTCAGTCTCCAAGGCAAACTAACCAGAATGCAAGCAGTTAATAGGGGCCACCCTTAGAATCAGTGTTCCCTCTAAGCCGAGTTAGCGTGAGCTAGCTCACAGGTTTTTAACCTCCAGCTCACACAGTTTTGTCTTAGCTCAGGACAGATGACCCCCAGAGCACGCTAATTGACGCAGGAGCTCACCACTTTAATGCCAGGAGCTCACAAAGCAGAATTTTTGCTCACAGGACTCTGCAGCTTAGAGGGAACACTGCTTAGAATCTGTATTCTTATGGGAGAAAAGGCAGCGGGGGCGGGGGGGGAGGGAGAGCCATAAAATTGTGCATGTTGCAGAGAACGTTTAATACTACACCCTGGAAGTTCCTAATGAAGTTGATGGACAGTAGACTCAGGACGGCTAAAAGAAATGTCCTCCATATAATGAAGGATTAACTTAATGGAGTTCATTGCCACAAACCTGTGCTGACAGCCAGTATCTCAGATGCATTTAAAAGGACATCAGGCAAAGTCACGGTAGAGGAGATGTCAACAGTTGGCTAATAGACAAAAGCAGATAAACGCAACATCCATGTTCAGGGGGGTGGGGGGGAGGCTCACCTTCTCAGTTGGCCTCTGCTGTCCTTTCAGCAGCTGTATGTCCTGCAGCAACAGACCAATGAGGCTTCTCCTAGCCAGGAACGAAACAGAATCACTTGCTCATTCCTGAACTTCAAACCTACATTCAAAGCTTGGGAGGAAAGCAGGTCGCATTTGGACCAGTTTGCACATCTCAACAGAAAAGATTCATTTGGTACATTTTCCTCGTGCCCCTTCCTCCAAGGATCTCTGGTGCGCTGCTCTTCCATTTTACCTTCACAACAGCCCTGTGAGGCAGGCAATGCTGAAAAACAGCCGGCCCAACGTTGTGTAATATCATGCGGCTCAATGGGAATTTATTTCAGTTCTGGTCTGCCTTTCTCCCCAAAGGGGACGTTATTCTCTTCTACGTTTTATCTTCACAACACCCCTTGGAGGTAGGTCAAGCTGAGAGTACATGGCTAACCCAAGGACAGCCAGCAAGCCCCCATGGAAGAGTTAGGGTTACCACTCCCCAGGTGGGGGCAGGGGATCCCCCAGTTTGGCGGCCCTGCCCCCACTTCAGGGTCATCAGAAAGCAGGCTGCTGCGATGCGGCAGTGATGCAAGCTGCACAGGGATTGTTGCCACCTAGCAAAAGAGTCTAAGGTTGCCAGGTCCAACTCAAGAAATATCTAGGAACTTTGGGGATGGAGCCAGGAGACCTTTGGGGGTGGAGCCAGAAGCAAAGTTGTGAAAAACCCAATTGAGCTCTGAAGGGAGTTCTGACCATCAGAGTGACGGTGGCTCAGTGGCAGAGCATCTGCTTGGGAAGCAGAAGGTCCCAGGTTCAGTCCCTGGCATCTCCAACTAAAAGGGTCCAGGCAAATAGGTGTGAAAAACCTCCGCTTGAGACCCTGGAGAGCCGTTGGCAGTCTGAGTAGACAATACTGCCTTTGATGGACCAAGGGTCTGATTCAGTATAAGGCAGCTTCATATGTTCAGGGCAAGGGGAGGGAAATGTCTGCTGGGAACTCAGTTATTCCCTGTGGGGACTTATTCCCATAGGAAAGAATGAAGAATTGATCCACGGGTATCTGGGGCTCTTGGGGGGCTGTTTTTTGGGGTAGAAGCACCAAATTTTCAGAATAGCATCCAGTGCCTCTCTCCAAAATACCCCCCCCCCCATGTTTCAAAAATATTGGACCAGGGGGTCTAATTCTATGACCCCCCAAAGTAGGTGTCCCTATCCTTCATAATTTCCAACGGAAGGAAGGCATTTAAAAGGTGTGCAGTCCCTTTAAATGTAATGGCCAGAACTCCCTTTGGAGTTCAATTATGCTTGTCACAGCCTTGATCTTGACTCCACCCCTAATGTCTCCTGGCTCCACCCCCAAAGTTCCCAGATATTTCTTAAATTGGACTTGGCAACCCTAACATACAGACATACATTGGGGTGGAGCTCACGAGGCTCCTGGCTCCACCCCAATGCCTCCTGGCTCCACCCCCAAAGTCCCCAGATATTTCTTGAATTGGATTTGGCAATCCTAGGCAGAGTGGGGATTTGAACCTGGGCCTGAAACTCTACCCTCACCCAGGCTTCTCTATCAATCAAATCTCCACCATTTTTGTCTGATATTCTCACCACTACAGTTTACTGTCTTTTTGTTGAATCAGGGGTGCCAAACATGCGGCCCAAGGGCCAAATCCGGCTCCCAGAGGGCTCCAAGCAGGCCATGGTCTGCTTCCTTCTCCCTGGTCTGCTTTCTTTGGTGGCCATTTTGTGTTTCTCCCCAGCAATCAGCCAGCAAAGCAGTCTCTTCTGGCTCTCTTCCTCTCCCCATCCTTCCCAAAGGGAGGAGGCGAGAGGAGGAGCCTCAGCCAATGAGGGAGCTTGACTCTATAGCTCTGCTGTGTTGATTAAGTTTGCCAGGCTCAAACAATCACATTGCAGAGCTATTGATCCAAGTCTCTCTTCCTTAGTGGCTGAGGCTCCTCCCTCTTCTTGGCCCCTGCCTTTGCCCAGTGCCCACCATTGGGAGAAATACAAGGAAAGCGCTTTCAAGACTGGCAATGTTTCTTTGAAGGTATGAGCTTTCTGCCTTGCTACAGAGAGAGGGTGATCGAGTGTCAGTGTGTTTGGTTGGACTTGTGTGTGTGTGTTTGGCTGGATTTGTTATGGGTGCACCCTAGGGTTACCAAGTCCAATTCAACAAATATCTGGGGACTTTGGCGGTGGAGCCATGAGACTTTGGGGTGCTACAGAGAGAGAGAGTGAGTGAGTGTGCTTGGTTGGACTTGTTATGAGTGCAGCCTAGGGTTACCAAGTCCAATTCACCAAATATCTGGGGACTTTGGGGGTGAAGCCAGGAGACTTCAGGCTGGAGCCAAGAGACTTTGGGGGTGGAACCAGGAGCAAGGCTGTGACAAGCCTAACTGAACTCCAGAGGGAGTTCTGGCCATCACATTTAAAGGGATTGCACACCTTTTAAATGCCTTCCCTCCATTGGAAATAACAAAGGATAGGGGCACCTTCTTTTAGGGCTCATAGAATTGGACCCCTCAGTCCAATCTTTTTGAAACTTGGAGGGTCTTTAGAGGAGAGGTGTTGGATGATGTGCTGCAAATTTGGTGCCTCTACCTCAAAGAAAATCCCCCCCCCGAGCCCCAGATACCCACGGATCAATTCTCCATTATTCCCTATGGGAATCGGTCTCCATAGGGAATAATGGAGTGCCCAGCAGACATTTATGTGATTCAAAGTACAGGGTGGGATATAAATCCAATTTCTTCTTCTTCTACATGAATGCCAGCTGTAGAGTACTTTGGCCTGACTATCAAGGCAATGAATCTCATCTGAATTTCTCTGTTATGCTGATATCTCTCTCTTCCTCCAAGTCAGAGTGACGGGCATGGTTTCCCCCCCTCCCTCCTACGTCCATTGAATTAAATGGGCTTAAAGGGAGTAGCTTTGCTCATGAATGCATTACAAGTAACCCAGAGGGCAACAGCCAGTGTGGTTTAGTGGTTAGAGCATCAGACTAGGATCTACCTCACAAGGTGAGGATAAAATGGAGGAGAGGCGAACTCTGTAAGATGCTTTGGGTTCCCAGTGCGGAGAAAGAACAGGGCATGAATGAAGCAAATCACACAAACGAACAAATAATGCTAGCTTGATGCTCTAACCCCATGCAACATACTGGCTCGAGGAGTATTTTGAAAATACCTGCAGCTTCAATCTGATTTACTGATGCTAATCCTGGAGCCATAAGGCTGAAGCTTGTGGATAAGGGGTGTTCTTTTGGGGGGGGGGGTGAGAATTACTGGCATTTGAGAACACCGGACTTAAGAAGAAGAAGAAGATATTGGATTTATATCCCGCCCTCCACTCCGAAGAGTCTCAGAGCGGCTCACAATCTCCTTTACCTTCCTCCCCCACAACAGACACCCTGTAAGGTGGGTGGGGCTCAGAGGGCTCTCACAGCAGCTGCCCTTTCAAGGACAACCTCTGCCAGAGCTATGGCTGACCCAAGGCCATTCCAGCAGGTGCAAGTGGAGGAGTGGGGAATCAAACCTGGTTCTCCCAGATAAGAGTCCACACACTTAACCACTACACCAAACTGGCTCTCTTAAGCCAAGGAGACCCATGGTCAGATCCTTCCGATGAAAAGGCCACTATGTGTTCACAGGTCAGTCACTATTCCTCAGCCTAACCGACCTCTCTGGGTTGTTTGGAGGGGAAAGAAAAGCCCCTGTACACCACTGAGAGCTCCTTCATGTAACCTCATTTGGGGGCTCCAGCAGCCCATAAACACATATGGGAGGATCTTCCAGCTTTTACTGCCCCCTGGTGGGAATCGACAGGCATGTGAAGAGAAGAACTGAGCAGGGAGGAATGACTGGGGCGACTGTTAGGGAAAATACAAGCAACAAATTGTTCTCCAGGCCCACGCCTGGGGCCATTCAACTCTGCAGACATTATCCCAACAGCCCACACCAAGACGCTCTCCATGTGGTATGCATTGTAGCTGACAGAAAAAAGCCCCCCACAGAAGTCTAAGGAAGACAATTTTCCAGCATAACCGTTTCCACCACCTGTTTAAAAATTCTCCCACTGGAAGACACATTTTTTCAACAGAGCATCTCCCTCCCCCCCTCCTCAAGAACTGGCTAAAAATACTGATTCCACAGAAGCCTACGGCCTACCTCGGACCAATACTCCCTCTAAGCTGTGGAGCCTTGTGAGCAAAAATTCAATGTTGTGAGCTACTGGCATTAAAATTGTGAGCTACCGCACAAATTAGCTTGCTCTGGGGCCCTGTCAAAAATATGTGAGCAGGAGGCTAAATATCTGTGAGCTACCTCACACTAACTCAGCTTAGAGGGAACACTGCCTCAGACCCTCCTTCCGGCAGCCTCTGTGTTCGCTGTTACCTTTTAGGCCAGCAAATTATGGAAAGGCAAATGATGGCAGATTACGGGAAGGCAGATCTGGGCAGCTAAGCAGGGTCAGTCATGGCTGGTGTTTGGATGGGAGACCTCCATGGAATACCAGGGTTGTGACGCAGAGGCAGGCCATGGGAAACTATCGCTGAAGGCCTCTCGCCTTGAAAACCCTGTGGAGTAGAGTTCTCCAGGTGCTTCCTCTCTCTTGCTCCAGGGTTTTTCTAAAGCGACAAGTTGCAGGATGCCCTTCATTTTTCTCCCACTTACATTTTTCTTCTTCTCCCAAGGAGTTCAAACCCTACCTGGAGCACTGGCTCATGATCCCACCTAAGAATTCTGTCACCTGGATGTTGGAACCAAGGGTAAGTTCAAGACCTAAGTCCTCCCGTCTTAAAGCCACCCCTGCTCACACACCTTGGTTAAAGCAAAGCAAATGGGGAGGGACGGTGGCTCAGTGGTAGAGCATCTGCTTGGGAAGCAGAAGGTCCCAGGTTCAATCCCCGGCATCTCCAAAAAAGGGTCCAGGCAAATAGGTGTGCAAAACCTCAGCTTGAGACCCTGGAGAGCCGCTGCCAGTCTGAGAAGACAATACTGACTTTGATGGACCAAGGGTCTGATTCAGTAGAAGGCAGCTTCATATGTTCATATGTTCAACTGCATTTATTGTTACAGAGGGACATACTATTTGCTCCACTGGGTAAGGTACTCCCCACCCCCAAACTTCTTTCACGTCTCAAACAAAAGTCTTGGAGAGTGAAGATGAATGATACCCCGTCACATCAGGGTCTTACCCACTGCGTATTAAGGGTGGAGGGCTTTTTTTTTTTGTAGCAGGAACTCCTTTGCATATTAGGCCACACACCCCTGATGTAGCCAATCCGCCAAGAGCTTACAGGGCCTACTGTAGGCTCCAGGAGGATTGGCTACATCGGGGGTGTGCAAAGGAGTTCCTACCGCAAAAAATAGCCCTGGGAGTGGCACTTAACACCAAACTGGCTAACGCTGTAACACACCCTAAGCTATTCTCCATAAATGCAAATATGAGGGTCTTTTTTGTGATTATTTCTAGCTGCTAGCAAATACAAACAGCAGGACATAGCTTAAGGCAAGATTAAGGCCCGTGGCATGCTAGCCACTAGAATTCCATCAGAACGAGGGCTTCCCTTTTCTGTGGGCTGATGGGTGGATGCATCAAGAAGGAAACAGTACCATACAGAAGAGGTAGAGTGGCTCGCACTACTTCAGTTGGGAGGACCCATTCTGCCATCTCCAGACTGTGCGATTTCAAGTCAATGAATGCGCCAACCAGATCTGGACCTTTAAGCCTCAGGATAGAGCAAGTTTGGGGAGAAATGCCACTGGGCAGTAGTCAAAACTGGATGGAGTTTTGCCACAGCAAGTTGGAATAAGCAAATGGAGAAAGAGGGAGCGAGGGTGCAAAGCAGAGGTTATAAAGTTCTTGTGAGAGATGAAATCCTTTTATTTTTTTCCTTCTCCCTCCAAGTCTCAAGTAGGAGTTTTCAATGGCAATGATGCAAGTGGAGGAGTGGGGAATCAAACCCGGTTCTCCCAGATAAGAGTCCGCAGACTTAACCACTACACCAAATAGCTCTCAGCGAAATTATCAATTCTCCATACATCAACAGACATACTCCAAAGTACTACTAGATTTAACACTGATATGTAGGTTGGGGCTTGTAAACAGGGCTTTTTTGTAGCAGGAACCCCTTTGCATATTAGGTCATGCTCCCCTGATGTAGCCAATCCTCCAAGAGCTTACAGGGCTCTTTGTACAGGGTCAACTATAAGCTCCAGGAGGATTGGCTACATCAGGGATGTGTGGCCTAATATGCAAAGCTGTTCCTGCTACAAAAAAGCCTTGTTTGTAAGTAAGACCCTCAGAAACAGCTTGATCCCGTCCCCAAGAGGTTGCAAAAGGAGTTGTGTGGAACCTACCTGATTTTTGCTTCTCATCAACTTTGCTGAGCAAGAAATGATACTGAACTAGGCCATTTCCACAGAGGTTCTGTACTTTTCTGTCTATTTATTACAAATTGCTACTCGTAAATCAAAATTGGCCCCCAAAACCCATCACAACTACAGGTATGTACTAAAATTTTATCTACATTTTAACATTGCTGTTTTATATGGACATGTATTTTAGTAGTATACCTTTGATAGGTTTGTACTTTTTACTTTTTATTTCTGATAGATTTGTGCTTTTTATCGAGTCTATGACTGTTATAATAAACTCACTTGACAACCCATCACGAGAGGAAACTACAAATGCCATGAAAATTCAACTTCACTGTTTTGTCGGGGGACGGTTTCTCAGCTTGATTGAGACACAAGGCCAGGGATTTCCTGTCTTCCTCTTGAGCTCTTCAATTATGGTCTGTGAACATTCCATGAACACATTTGCTAGTGGTTAAGTGTGTGGACTCTTATCTGGGAGAACCAAGTTTGATTCCCCACTCCTCCACTTTGCAGCCACTGGAATGGCTTTGGGTCAGCCATAGCTCTGGCAGAGTAGTCCTTGAAAGGGCAGCTTCTGAGTGAGCTCTCTCAGCCCCATCTACCTCACAGGGTGTCTGTTGTGGGGGAAGGAGATAAAGGAGATTGTAAGCCACTCTGAGACTCTGATTCAGAGAACATATATGAACATATGAAGCTGCTTGATACTAAATCAGACCCTGGGTCCATCAAAGTCAGTCTTGTCTACTCAGACTGGCAGTGGCTCTCCAGAGTCTCAAGCTGTGGTTTTTCATGCCTACTTACCTGGACCCTTTTAGTTAGAGATGCCAGGGATTGAACCTGGGACCTTCTGCTTACCAAGCAGATGCTCTACCACTGAGCCACCATCCTTTCCAGGAGAAGGGTGGGGTAAAAATCTGCGGCCTACTTCTATAAATGGAATCTCCTTGATTAGAGGTCATGCATCCCCAAAGTTGGATGGACTCTTATCTGGGACGCCTTCAGGTTTTTTCCTCCTTATGAGCAAACACTATTGGAAAACCTTGGAAAAAGTAGGGTAAAAACCCCAAAGGTTGGTGAAAGACTGAGGAAAGGAAGTTGTAGGAAAGAAAACAAAATGGGAAAATTTGAGCCTGGAAACTGGAAAGAATTTGTGGTGCTTCATGTTTGCGCTGTGTGGAACAATTCTGGGGCACTGATCTAATTATTTCCAGTGGTATAGTGCCACAGAAGATGCTCTGGGTTCAGTCACTTGCTGCCCTTTGATCACAAGAAAGGGGAAAAATCCAGCCCAGATTGTAAGAAAAATGCCACCCATCGTGCTGGTGTTTGCTGTGGGAACAAGTGGCACAGTGTTTTGTGCAAGCCCGCAAGGTTCTGGGTGCGCATTTGATTTTTATCAATGGAAATCAGCCGTTCCTCTCACCCCCCCACTGAGAATTCATCAGGCCATATGCTGCTCCATTGCAAAGAGGCCTGAAGGAGGTTTCAATATTTAAAAGCCAGCCTCTCACTTATGAGTGGCAAACAACGGCTGGGTGATACAGGTAAACGGCACCGTGTTTTTTATCAGGGATGGTTTTGAATTTCTCATCCCTGCTTTTTCAACCCGACAGTCCGTGTTTCTAGCGCATAAAGAACTTGTAGCTCTTCATGTTTGTGTGGTTTTCTCTTTCCTTTGTGCCAAATTCCTCCCATAAACGATATGCCTTCTAAATGTTGAGTGCTGATAGAGGAGCACTATCTATCGGAGAAATACCATGCGCGTCACCAACACTGCACAAGCGAATCTGTCAAACCAACAGCGAAGAACTGAAACTGTCAACAAAAATATAAACAAATATAAATGAAACGGAAGCCGGCTACCTGAACCAGCTTCCGCTGGGATCGAACTCGGGTCGTGAGCAGAGGACTCCGACTGCAGTACTGCAGCTTCTCCACTCTGCTCCACGGGGCTCTTAGGGAGGGAGAATCCATCTGTTGGAATTCTTTGTTTTGCAATTACCAGGTTCATGCTAATTTGCCAGGTCCCCCCAGGCCACCAGTGGGGGAATGCAGGGTAAGGTTGCCAGATCCTGGTTGGGAAACTCCCAGAGATTTGGGGATGGAGCCTGGGGAGAACCAGGACTTCAGTGGGGTACAATACCATAGAGCCTTCCCTCCAAAGCAGCCATTTTCTCCAGGGGAACTAATCCCTGCAGTCTGGAGATGTGCTGTAATTCCGGGGGATCCCCAGGTCCCACCTGGAGGCTGGTATCCCTACCCCCAAATATGTCCTGGGAGCAGGGGTGGAATTCTAGCAGGAGCTCCTTTGCATATTAGGCTACCCCCTCCCAATGTAGCCAATCCTCCAAGAGCTTCCAAGGCTCTTTTTTGTAAGCTCGTGGAGGATTGGCTCCATCAGGGGTGTGTGGCCTAATATGCAAAGGAGCTCCTGCTAGAATTCCACCCCTGCCTGGGAGTACCTTAACCTGCCCATGCTGTGAGCATTCCTCATTGGGCCTCCAATCCTAGAGTTTTAAACAGGAAGCTTAATCTCGCACTCCCCCCCCCCCCCCCCCCCCCACCGTTTTCCTTGGGACTGGCTGGTCTAAGGATCCTTCCCTCCTCACTCCAGGGTAAACAAGGTCCAGCAGCAGGGGGGAAGTGCAATTCCAGTTTCAGCAGCACAGCCCTGCCCACCTGCCCACCCTGGCAAAGGTGTGGGGGCAGAGCTGGCAGCCCAAACTGTAGAGAAAGGGAGGTTAGGAGGCCTAGTGGGAAGAGCCATAAAAAGTAGGCCACAACTTCTGTAAAGCCTCCCTTCAGTTTCTCTGTCGCTGATGATGGAGATGAAAGCAGAGGGGAACCTCAAGTAGCAGAAAGGTCAGGTGTTGCCTGGGATGGAGACAGGTATGTCCGCAGCCCACGAGGCCTGGGATGGCCTGGGTGGGGGGGCAGCAGGACCATCGCAGACAGTCACTGGGATGACTTGCCAGGACCTAGTTGGCAGACCTGACCCAGTAGAAGAAGATGATATTGGATTTATACCCAGCCCTCCACTCCGAGTCTCAGAGCGGCTCACAATCTCCTTTACCTTCCTCCCCCACAACAGACACCCTGTGAGGTGGGTGGGGCTGAGAGGACTCTTACAGCAGCTGCCCTTTCAAGGACAACCTCTGCCAGAGCTATGGCTGACCCAAGGCCATTCCAGCAGGTGCAGGTGGAGGCATGGGGAATCAAACCTGGTTCTTCAAGATAAGAGTCCGCACACTTCACCACTACACCAAACTGGGTGCTTGGCGCCCTCTTGTGGCCTTTCTTTAAACTCTTGAAGACTCCCATAGGGCTAGCTGGATAAAGCAAAAGTGAAACAAGGGTTTTAAAGTACTGCCGGCTGCAAAGATGACTCAGTCAAGACTATCAAGCTGTCTACAAGACTGTGGAATACTGCACATTTTGAAGTTCTATGACATTATAAACTTGAGGCCTGACGGTTAGAAAATGGACACCGATTTGGGACTTTTAATTATTTACACTTAGGCCCTCTTGTGTTGTTCTATTTTGTAAGGGTACGTTCCTGAGTTTGCATTCTGATGGAGAGTGCGATACTATAATTGATATATTTGTAAGTCTTCTTTGAAATTAGTTTATTGGATTGAGGCTGGCTTTCGTGGAAACCTTTGGTTCATCTCCAGTCGCTCTTTGCTGTGATTCTCTATTGTAGCTGCACGTGGGGCTAGCTTTTGGCAGTGAGAATTTCTGGGCTGCACAGTTTTGTAGTGTCTAATGTTAGAAGCCCCGTGGCGCAGAGTCGTAAGCTGCGGTACCACAGTCCGAGCTCTGCTCACGACCTGAGTTCGATCCTGGCAGAAGCTGGGTTCAGGTAGCCGGCGCCAGGTTGACTCCGCCTTCCCTCCTTCCGAGGTCAGTAAAGTGAGTACCCAGCTTGCTGGGGGGAAAGTGTAGATGACTCAGGCTCACAGCCAGAAAATCTTAGGTTGGGGGGGGCTGGGGCTCAAAATGACATTGCACACTTTAAAAATAAATTTAAAAATAGAGTGGCGGCAGCAGCAAGGGTGGCAAGAGCAACAGGGAGAGCGGGGGGCGGCAAAAAAGGGCAGTGAAAGGAGCAGGGAGAGCGGGGGAGGCAAAAACGGGGCAGCAAAAGCAGCGGGGAGAGCGGGGAGGCAAAAACGGGGCAGCGAAAGGGGCAGGGAGAGCGGGGGAGGCAAAAACGGGGTGGCAAAAGCAGCGGGGAGAGCGGGGGAGGCAAAAACGGGGCGGGGAGAGCGGGGGAGGCAAAAACGGGGCGGCGAGAAGAGCAGGGAGAGCGGGGGAGGCAAAAACAGGGTGGCGAGAGCAGCGGGGAGAGCGGGGGAGGCAAAAACGGGACAGCGAAAGGGGCAGGGAGAGCGGGGGAGGCAAAAACGGGGCAGCGAGAAGAGCAGGGAGAGCGGGGGAGGCAAAACAGGGTGGCGAGAGCAGCGGGGAGAGCGGGGGAGGCAAAAACGGGACAGCGAAAGGGGCAGGGAGAGCGGGGGAGGCAAAAACGGGGCAGCAAAAGCAGCGGGGAGAGCGGGGGAGGCAAAAACAGGGTGGCGAGAGCAGCGGGGAGAGCGGGGGAGGCAAAAACGGGACAGCGAAAGGGGCAGGGAGAGCGGGGGAGGCAAAAACGGGGCAGCGAGAAGAGCAGGGAGAGCGGGGGAGGCAAAACAGGGTGGCGAGAGCAGCGGGGAGAGCGGGGGAGGCAAAAACGGGACAGCAAAAGGGGCAGGGAGAGCGGGGGGGGCAAAAACGGGGCAGCAAAAGCAGCGGGGAGAGCGGGGGAGGCAAAAACGGGGCGGGGAGAGCGGGGGAGGCAAAAACGGGGCGGCGAGAAGAGCAGGGAGAGCGGGGGAGGCAAAAACAGGGTGGCGAGAGCAGCGGGGAGAGCGGGGGAGGCAAAAACGGGACAGCGAAAGGGGCAGGGAGAGCGGGGGAGGCAAAAACGGGGCAGCGAAAGGGGCAGGGAGAGCGGGGGAGGCAAAACAGGGTGGCGAGAGCAGCGGGGAGAGCGGGGGAGGCAAAAACGGGACAGCGAAAGGGGCAGGGAGAGCGGGGGAGGCAAAAACGAGGCAGCAAAAGCAGCGGGGAGAGCGGGGGAGGCAAAAACAGGGTGGCGAGAGCAGCGGGGAGAGCGGGGGAGGCAAAAACGGGACAGCGAAAGGGGCAGGGAGAGCGGGGGAGGCAAAAACGGGGCAGCGAGAAGAGCAGGGAGAGCGGGGGAGGCAAAACAGGGTGGCGAGAGCAGCGGGGAGAGCGGGGGAGGCAAAAACGGGACAGCAAAAGGGGCAGGGAGAGCGGGGGGGGCAAAAACGGGGCAGCAAAAGCAGCGGGGAGAGCGGGGGAGGCAAAAACGGGGCGGGGAGAGCGGGGGAGGCAAAAACGGGGCGGGGAGAGCGGGGGAGGCAAAAACGGGGCGGCGAGAAGAGCAGGGAGAGCGGGGGAGGCAAAAACAGGGTGGCGAGAGCAGCGGGGAGAGCGGGGGAGGCAAAAACGGGACAGCGAAAGGGGCAGGGAGAGTGGGGGAGGCTAAAACGGGGCGGCGAGAAGAGCAGGGAGAGCGGGGGAGGCAAAAACAGGGTGGCGAGAGCAGCGGGGAGAGCGGGGGAGGCAAAAACGGGACAGCGAAAGGGGCAGGGAGAGCGGGGGAGGCAAAAACGGGGCGGCAAAAGCAGCGGGGAGAGCGGGGGAGGCAAAAACGGGGCGGCGAGAAGAGCAGGGAGAGCGGGGGAGGCAAAAACAGGGTGGCGAGAGCAGCGGAAGCGAAAACAGGCAGCATGGAGAGCGGGGGAGGCAAAAACCGGTGGTGGGGAGAGCGGGGGAGGCAAAAACGGGAGAAGCAAGAGCACAGGGAGAGTGGTGGCAGCGAAAGCAACGGAGAAAGGAGGGACCATACAAGTGGAAGGGGGGTTTGGGTAGAGTGGCCAGGCACCCCAGCCCCCATAGCTACGGGCCTGAGAGGACTGCGGAAGGCAATGGCAAACCACCCCGTAAAAAAGTCTGCCATGAAAACGTCATTATGCGACGTCACCCGAGTCAGAAGCGACTGGTGCTCTTGCACAGGGGACTACCTTTACCTTTATAATGTTAGAAGCCCTTTCTTTTGGGGCAGAGGTGATAAATATAAGTAGCTTGGAGCTCAATCTGAACACACCAGCGAGGGCCGAAAACAAGCCTCTTTAGCTTGGAGAAACGTCAACTGCGGGGTGACATGATAGAGGTTTACAAGATAATGCATGGGATGAAGAAAGTAGAGAAAGAGGTACTTTTCTCCCTTTCTCACAATACAAGAACTCGTGGGCATTCGATGAAATTGCTGAGCAGAAAGGTTAAAACGGATAAAAGGAAGTACTTCTTCACCCAAAGGGTGATTAACATGTGGAATTCACTGCCACAGGAGGTGGTGGCGGCCACAAGTATAGCCACCTTCAAGAGGGGTTTAGATAAAAATATGGAGCAGAGGTCCATCAGTGGCTATTAGCCACAGTGTATGTGTGTATATAAAATTTTTTGCCACTGTGTGACACAGCGTGTTGGACTTGATGGGCCGTTGGCCTGATCCAACATGGCTTCTCTTACGTTCTTATGTTCTTAAGCCCCGAACAGCCCTCCAGTGGCCCCCACTGTGGAGAAGACGTGGCCCTGGAGCCTCCAGCGCCATAAACTCCTTGGATGATCTGCGGTGAAGCCCAGTAAACAGATCTGAACCCAGCTGCACAGAGGATTCCCACCAGTTGGCTTGGGACGAATTTGTGGAGAAAAGGAAGACAAACAATATTTCATACCCGGTGAGGCAGCGGCTCACTCGTCCTTCCTGCCGCTACTGCCCTCGTGCTGATTGTGCGCACCGGAGGGGTGGCATAGGAGCCGCCAGCCTCCAGTGCAGTTTTACCCGCCGATCAGCTGATTGGTGGGGTGAGGGGAGAGGCATCAAAATAAAGAGGAAGGGAGGGAGGAGGTGGCTGGGGAGGCAAATAGACATTTGCCAGGCAGGAGGGAAGGCCAAATTTGGCACCCCTGCCCTGCTGGCGCCCTAGGCAATTGCCTAGTGGGCGGGCCAGCCCTGCGTACACTGATAAGTAGAGTATTTGGCTGTAAGTAAGGGTATTTTGCTGGCCATTGGTGGGCGGGCTCTTATCTTTCCAGGCTCAGCACCACCTTTTTCCCCCTCAGAGCTAAAAGGGGGAGGAGAAATCTGTAACAGACCATGCAGGTAACACAATGCATTGTTCCTTGGAACCTGAGAAGGGGCAGGTTGTGTTCTGGGGTTGTTTTGGTAAGTTGTCAAGCCAACTTTTTGCAGACGGATATTTTCAGCAGAAAAAAAAAAGGCTGCGCTATTCTGCTCTCTGAAAGACCCCGCACTTTGTTTTGCACTCACTCTCTCCTCTGGGCTTCCCCTTTCAACACTGCTTTGAAACCATTTTTCAAGGGGGGGGGGGAAGAGTTCTTGTGGACATCACGATCCAGGCACATAGGTTGATGATGTCATAGCTGTGTGAGACCAATTGGATACGGCTATGTGATGATATCACAAAAAATCCGATTGCAGTGGGGACAATGATTCTTGCTGCTGCTTAGAATGGCTGAATACATTTGCCCCGTTCAGCAGGCCCTCTGAGCTGGAATGGTTTTCTGTGGCCACAGAAGGTCAGACGAGAATCAACGGGTTGCAATTCAATCAGAAGAGTTTTTGATTAAACGTTAGGAAAAACTTCCTGATCGTTAAGAGCGGTTTCTCAGTGGAACAGGCTTCCTCGGGAGATGGTGGGCTCTCCTCGTTTGGAGGTTTTAAAACAGAGGCTAGATGGCCATCCTCAAGCACTTCTGATTCTGTGAACTTAGGCGGAACGTATTTGTGAGTTTCTTCCATTGTGCAGAAGGTTGCACTAGATGACCCTGGAGGTAACCTTCTACTTCGATGATTCTGTGAAATGCATGTCTGTATGTTAGGGTTGCCAAGTCCAATTTAAGAAATATCTGGGGACTTTGGGGGTGGAGCCAGGAGACATTAGGGGTGGAGTCAAGATCAAGGCTGTGACGAGCATAATTGAACTCCAAAGGGAGTTCTGGCCATCACATTTAAAGGGATGGCACACCTTTTCAATGCCTTCCTTCCATAGGAAATAATGAAGGATAGGGGCACCTGCTTTTGGGGCTCATAGAATTGGACCCCCTGGTCCAATCGTTTTGAAACTTGGGGTGTATTTTGGGGAGAGGCACTAGATGCTGTACTGAAAATTTGGTGCCTCTACCTAAAAAAACAGCATCCCCCCCCCCAGAGCCCCCGATACCCGCGGATCAATTCTCCATGATTTTCTATGGGAATAAATCTCCATAGGGAATAACAGAGTTCCCAGCAGACATTTCCCTCCCCTCCCCCCCCGCTTTCTGATGACCCTGAAGTGGGGGAGGGCCTCCAAACCGGGGGATCCCCTGCCCCCACCTGGGGATTGGCAACCCTACTGTATGTGTGTCTATTTTACCGGGGGGGGGCATTTCATACAAAACATCCTTTCGCGTATGGGCCTGCCCCAGATTTTCCTCTGAAGTTCTAGCCTTACCATAACATCCCCCAAATAAATCAACTAGCTTGCAGTTTAAGACCCAGTCCAATGGTAACTTCGCCACGCTGACTTTTGTGGCAGTAACAATTAATAATTATCTTATGGCATTCTGTGTAGTATAGCCGGGAGATCCTAAGATGGTCCGGAGTTCTAGCTCTTTTTTAGCATCATGCACCACGAGGTGGTGAACAAAGCAGGAGTCAAGTGGCGCCTTTAAGACAAACCAAGTTTTATTGAGAACAGGGGTGTCAAACTCATTTGTTATGAGGGTTGGATCTGACATAAATTAGATCTTATTGGGCCAGGCCATGTGTGTACCTATTTAAGATTAGGTAGCAGAGATATAAATTTTATAAAGAACATAGACAAACACAAATATATATTTAAAAAAACTTAAAACACGCTTAAAATGTTAGCACATTGGTCTTAAGGATGTTTTCTTTGTATTTCTCCCATGGGATCCTGGGAACTGGGCAAAGGAAGCTCTGGCTCTTTCCTTCCTTCCCCAGGGGACAGGGGGAGGAGAAGCCTCAACCAATAGAAGGAAGAGAGGCTTGGCTCAGTAGCTCTGCTGTGCAATTGAGAGAGCCTGGCAAAGCAAGCTATCTCTCTCCAAGGGAGGAGCCTCAGCCAATGGAGAAAACAGAGGTTTTGCTCTGTAGCTGCTGTGCAATTGAGCAAGCCTGGCAAAGCAAGCTGTGATGCAGAAGGAAGCAAGAGAGAGGGAGAAGGAAGCAGATGACAGCCAGTTGCTTGGGGGCCTGATAGGAGACCTCCAGGGGCTTGATTCGGCCCCTGGGCTGCATGTTTGACTCCCCTGATTTAGAACGTAAGCTTTCGTGTGCTCTCTAAGCACACTTCATCAGACGAGGGGATCAGGTCACACGAAAGCTCACGTTCTAAATCAAACTTGGTCTTAAAGGTGACACTTGACTCCTGCTTTGTTCAACTTCTTCAGACTAACACAGCTGCCCACCTGGATCTATCCACTAGGTCAGGGGTAGCCAATGGTAGCTCTCCAGATATTTTTTTTGCCTACATCTCCCATCAGCCCCAGCCAGCATGGCCAATGGCTGGGGCTGATGGGAGTTGTAGGCAAAAAAACATCTGGAGAGCTACCGTTGGCCACCCCTGCACTCGGTGGCGAGGTAGACTTTTTTTTTTGGGACCAAGAGTTCTGAAAGAACTGTGACTGACCCAAGGTCACCCAGCTGGCTTCATGCGGAGGAGGAGTGGGGAATTGAACCCAGTTCTCTAGATTAGAGTCTGTCACTCTTAGCCAATACATCACGCTGGCAGTTTTTTGCAGTGGTAAAAGAAATGCACCCTACCCATGCTCAGAGTCACTCTCTGTTGTTTTTGCTTCATGCTTCCCCAGTGTCAGAGTCCGGACATTAAACAGGAGAGCACCACTGAACTGGGAGGGGTGTGGTTCTCGTCTCCCATGCGTTTCCCTTCACTTCTCATTCGTTACGAAAGAAACACAGAAGTTGCGTCACTGCCTCAGCTTTAAACATTTTATTTTAACGTCACCCTCTCTTAAAAAAAAAAAAAAGTAGAAAAAGGGAAGTGGCCATCAAAATGTGAAGGAAGGAAGCCCAAACTTTGTGAAAACTCAAGATTCCGTGGTCGAGGAAGTAGAAGTGGGTGAGAAAGGACCAAGGAGGAGCCGACGTGATGGAAAAGAATGAAGCAGGAGAAGCGCCTGTGACTGCTTCAAAGAAAAAGGCATTTGGAAAAGGAAATGGTCGGGACAGATGGACAGAATGACGGGGCCCTCTACGGCAGGCTGAGGTATTCTGGGAAAAGCACCAAGGTCAGAAGGGAAGTAGTGAGGTATTTGGGTGAGGGGTGGTGGAATCTTGTTCTGTTTTAGCTCAGTTGGAAGCAAATCTGAAGACAGCGTTTCAAAAGAGTACACACAGATTAAGACTCACATGTATTTTACGAAACACAGAAATTCCAAACAGGCACCAAAAGCGTTCAAAATACAGTACGGTCCCCGGTTACATTAATATTACATTCCTTATATAGAATAAAACGATTACCATAATATTAATCTCCTCTTTTTTTTCCTTTTTAAACTCCAAATTTACATACAGAGTCTAGATTTCTACAAAACTGAACAAAAACTGGGAAAGAAAAAAACAGATAAGACTCGCAAGACCCGGGTGGTGAAAAAGAGAACCTTGAATGTCAGCCCTGACAGACCGACCCAAATAAACGGGTCATCTTTTATTCCTGTCGTTTAAAACACAGACGTGGGTGTTCAAAGCCAGGAACGGCTGTCAAGAGATGAACTGGCATGGACAATATGCCAAGAGTCAACACAGAAATCTCGCCAATCTCCTGAAAGAGCAAAAACTAACGCAAATCAACGTTATTCCCGCCCCTCTCTCTTGCCTTGGTTCTCTTGCAGTGTCATGTTTTGGTGGATAAGTTGCACGAATACAAACACACGCACGCATGGACAACACACACACATCTATATATAAAAGCGGAGAAATGTGTTTTTATAAGCTCAACGTTGGCTTTAAAAAAAAACCATTTCCTTAGGTACACGTCATGTTAAAGCACCCATGACGAAGGACCGTTACGAAACCTGGATTCCAAAGGAAAATATAAAACCTCATAGGCACGTTAAGTTAAAAGTCAATCTGTAGTTGTTTCTGCTGACAGTCTCAACACACACACCCTCCCCATCCCCTTTGGTATCATTTCTAAGGAGAACGGGCCCAAATGGATGGTTCGGTGGGTCTGTGATGAAGAGACGTCGTAGCACCTCTTAGAACCTTAAATAGTTTTGTCATATATAAAATAACACATTTTTTTTTCTCTTAAAAAATAAACGAGCACCAGGTATTTCACAGTGAGAGGTAGAATCAAATTAATCAAGCCCATCCCCCCTCTCTCTTCTTTTTTTTTTTTTAGCACCAATCCTCCTAACCTCTGTCCTGCTTTGGGCCCCCCCCCCTCTTCTCACCCAGGTGAAAAGGGACGTCTTCTCTCCCGAATGGCAGAAGGGTCTCACTTGGTTTCATTTTTAATTTTTTTTTTGCCTTAAATAAAATATATTTTCTCTCTCTCTCTCTCTCTTTCTATAATATTGCACATCAAAATGCTTCCTGTTCCAGAACAACAAGCAGCTGAAAACAGTTTGCAAATCCATCTTTTCCGTGTCTCCTTCCTGACTCGTTCTGCAAAGCCCTCCCTGCTGAGCAGTTCAGCAAAGCCCCGCTTGTTCAAGTCACGGTCCTGGAAAGCCACATTTGGTAACGTGAAGGCTGTTCCGTTTTTTTTCTCGGAACGATCTCGTCTCGTGTTTCTTTGGCTGAGGGGGACAAATAAAAAAAGGCTGGGTGTAAGACTTTTTCAGCCTCCTTTCCAGCTTCCGAAAGCGCCATCGATTGAATCCCGTGTCTCTCGCAGCCGCGGCTCTTTCCTCTCCATGTTGGAAAACAAGAGTCTGGCGGGCTGAGGCCTCGTTGCAATTTTTAGAGCCTCGTGGTCCGAGCTCTGAAGGCCCAGGACTCCGTCTTGTAGAGGGGTTTTTTTTTGGGGGGGGGGGGGGGAATGAGCCCTGCTCAAAGATGCAGCACCCCCAAAACGAAAGAAGTCCAAAGTCTGAAGCGCTGCGGAAGCCGCCATTTAGAGGAAACACACGGGCCCGACTTCAAGGAGATACTGTTTCCCTGGCTCGGATGGTGGAAGGTTGTAGATATTTGTGATCGGTAGCTGATGGAGGTCTTGTGTCCGGAATAGAAAAAGAGTCTGATGCCACTGTCCGTCTTGAATCTGAAGGCAAACATAAACAGAAAAGACAGGGACAGAGGAAATACTGATCACGTGGTGTCTCTTTTGTGTTACATCCCTGCCCTGACAACTAATAAACACACCGTTCCCTACTGGGGGGAGGGGGGGGTGTTTGGCTAAATTTGAGCCAAAAAAATACCCGGAAAATACCCTATCAGTAGTTTTTGGATACTGATGGAGCTGGATAGCCATTTCAAATATTGGTTATAGTTTGGTGTAGTGGTTAAGTGTACGGACTCTTATCTGGAAGAACCGGGTTTGATTCCCCACTCCTCCATTTGCACCTGCTGGCATGGCCTTGGGTCAGCCATAGCTCTGGCAGAGGTTGTCCTTGAAAGGGCAGCTGCTGTGAGAGCCCTCTCTAGCCCCACCCACCTCACAGGCTGTCTGTTGTGGGGGAAAAAGATAAAGGAGATTGTAAGCTGCTCTGAGAGTCTGAGTGGAGGTTGGAATATAAATCCAATGTCGTCTTCTTCATCTATCCAAAATGGCCAAGCCTCCCAAAATCTTGAAAATCTTTGGGATTTTCGAGACTGCCAGATAGATGACCTTAGTGCTAGCTGAGTTGGTGCAGAGCTCTCAGCTCCTGACACCCTGGGCTTCCACTGCCCCGGCTGATCCTGGACTGGCTCCTGCTGCCCCTGCAGATCCTCTCTTGCATCTCAGAACTACAAGAGATGATCAGCTGGGGCTGGGTTGGTGGGCTCTGGCTGCAGTTTGGATTAAACTGAGCTGAAAGAAGAGCCCGTCCCAGCCCCCAGAAGGCATTTAAAGGGACTGCAAGCCCTTTAATAGCCTTTGGAGATCTCCAAGCCACAGAGTTGCATAGCTTGGAGAAGGCATTTAAAGGGACTGCAAGCCCTTCAATAGACTTTGGAGATCTCCAAGCCATAGAGTTGCACAGCTTGGAGAAGGCATTTAAAGGAACTGCAGTCCCTTTAAATGCCTTTTTGATTCTCCATTATACTTTATGGGAACCATGGTCTCCATACAATGGAGCTGATAAAATCTGGGTTTCCCGAATCCGGATGCCATACCAGTATTGAGATTCAGGAATATCATGAAATACTGATATTTTTTGGGTTCAATATACCTGAACCCAAAAAACACCCGGGGGGGGGGGGGATGTTGCATACCCCTATTCTCCTGCCACGCATAGAATTCTCAGTGTCTTCCTATTCATCCAGACAACAGTGCAATATTGTCAAATTGCCAGAAGGTGGTGCTGTTGCTTTATGGAACCTGCACTGTGGCCAACATTTCCAATTGGCAATAGAACGAAGTTAAGAGTCCAGAGGCACCTTTAAGACCGACAAAGTTTGATTCAGGGTGAGTCATCTGACAACACTGAATGAATAAAAGTTTGTTGCGCTTAAAGATGCCACTGGACTCTAACTTTGTTCTGTTGCTTCAGACCAGGGGTGGCCAAGCTGTGGCTCGGGAGCCACATGTGGCTCTTTCACACATATTGTGTGGCTCCTGAAGCCCCCACTGCCCCGTTGGCTGGCTTGGAGAAGGCAATTGTCTCTTTAAATCACTTCTCCAAGCCAAGCCAGCTGACAGCTTGGAGAATACCTTTTAAGTTAAAGTTGCTTTCTTTCCCCCACCCCTTCTATTTGTCTTCCTTCCTCCCTCCCTCATCTGATGCTCATGTCTTGCGGCTCTCAAACATCCGACATTTATTCGATGTCACTCTTACATTAAGCAAGTTTGGACACCCCTGCTTCAGACCAACACGGCTGCCCAACGATGTTCTAATCAGCATGCGGACATCCAGAAAAGGTGGGGGATGGATTTTCATTTCCCACCTTTTAAATTTATTCAATTAAACTGTAAATAGTCCCGGAATGAAAGACAGTAATCTGTACCTTCCCTTCCAATTATCCAAGTTCCCACCGGTCTTGTGTAGCTTTAGATGTTTAGCAATGTCCAAGAAGGTTAGGATTCTGTCGAGCTTATGTCAAATAAATGATTCTGAGAACTTCTGCAGATGATGAAAATGCAACTCTTCCCAGAGACCCCTCAAAGGAGCCCCCCCCCCCCCGGGACTCCTTTTTAGCCAAGGTAAATCTCCTCAAAGGTTTCTGTGCATATCTTGGACTAATCTCTGACTGAGAAAAGTAGGCAGTAGGCATTAATTTGCCTTCCACTACCCCGAACAGAAGTTCCAGCCTGCTCCCGTTATGAGAAGCAGCTCAGCTCGACATTTTTCTCCCCCGGAAGTCCAGAAAAGGTGTGGGATGGGACCAACTTTTACAACACGAGAGAGCCTATAAACGGAAATGGCCACCTACCACAGGAGCGAACTTGCAAAATAATCCCGCCCCACCAGTGGACGTAACTCCTCCCCCCCACCCCACTTTCTCGCCTTCCTACCTGGCAATTGTTTGCCACCACTTCTGGTCTCAGCTGCCCTCCCGCTTCGAACATCTGCCCGTTCCAGGCCTTGAAGCGCACCCCTTCCTCCGAGGGTTCTTCCTGCCAGACAGGAGTGTTGAGGCAGTGGAAGGTGATGTTCTGAACAACTTCAGAGCTCAGGAGGTGAAGGAAATTCATTTGCACTCTTCCGATGTCAAAATCCAGCTGGTGAAGAAGAGACAGAAGTTGGAGGGGAAGGGGCACCAAGCCTCCAGAGCAGGCAGGGGGGTCACACAGCTAGATCACTGCCACGCACAGCCCTTGGGGGGCTTTCACTGTTGATGCGCCAGTGTTTAGTGAGGGTGGTCTTTAGTGACGCAAAGAATGAAGGCTTGCACACAGCAGTGGTAAAACTACTATATACAATTTATTTGCACCTCCACTCTCCAAACCGACAGAATGCTCCGCTGCAACACCACCATACATAACCCACACACAGTAAAGTGTCTCTGTACATTTATACAATTCATCTCCCCAGGTGACCAATCAGCTTGCTGCTGAGTCATGCTGACATTGTCCAGGCTGATGCAATCTGGCAAGCAGCCACCTCCTGTCACCTAGATGATCTACCTGGCAGATCAGTTACTTTCACTTTCCCAGCATGTGCTTAGAAACTGTCATTGTCCTTCCATAATACTGACATTCACACCATGACTGTTTGCAAGTGGATTCTGCTCTTCTTACACAGTAAAAACCCAGTTGCAAAGTGTGTTTTTTAGTGTGTGTGAACGCGCCACTCACCAGGGCAGTGCCTCTTCAGCATACACAAGGCTTTGAACCATGCCCAGATCCCCCACCCCACCCCCCAGACCTCCTTCTGCTGGTAGGATTTTCAAACTTATCTTGACAGCCAGAAGAAAAACTAAGACAACAACAAATTCAGAGACCAAAAAGG
Source organism: Heteronotia binoei (assembly GCF_032191835.1). Lineage (NCBI taxonomy): Eukaryota > Metazoa > Chordata > Lepidosauria > Squamata > Gekkonidae > Heteronotia > Heteronotia binoei. The sequence continues at coordinate 69,098,181 of NC_083234.1, forward strand.
AAGCTGTAGGCTGCATTCAGGCACCATGAGAGCCTGAATTCAGGCACCATGAGAGCCTGGGTGCTTGAGGTGGGGGGGGGGGTGCACAGTGGGATGGCTTCTAGCTGCCTGGCCCGACTTGTGAACCTCCTGATGGCACTTGGGGTTTTTTTGGCCTCTGTGTGACACAGCGTGTTGGAACTGGATGGGCCATTGGCCTGATCCAACATGGCTTCTCTTATGTTCTTATGTAGTGGTTAAGTGCACAGACTCTTAACTGGGAGAACCAGGTTTGATTCCCCACTCCTCTGCGTGCACCTGCCAATGTGACCTTGAGTCAGTCGCAAGTTCTTGCAGAGCTGTTCTGCTCAGGAGCAGTTTCTGTCAGAGCTCTCTCAGCCCCACCTACCTCACAGGGCGCCTGCTGTGGCGAAGGAAAGGGAAAGGAGACTGTAAGCCTCTCGGAGGCTCTTTTGGGTAGTAAAGGGCATGGTATAAAGCCAATCTCCTCTTCTCCTTCATGCGGAAACTACGATGTGGAAATGGGCTGGGTTCCGAGAGACAAGGCTGCCCAGAGAGGGCATCAGGGCTGAGCAGGGATTTAAAACCTGCATCACCCAGTTCCTGCGCAGACTTGAATGGCCCAGACTAGCCTGATCCCATCAGATTTCGGCAGCTAAGCAGGGCCAGCTCTGGGCAGCGCTTGGAAGGAAGGCCAAGGAGGACCAGGGGCACAGCTCAGAAGCAGGCAATGCCAAACCACTTCCGGCCATCTCTTGCCTCGAAAACCCCACGAGGGGTCGCCAGGGCTTTTTTTTGTAGCCGGAACTCCTTTGCATATTAGGCCACACACCCCTGATGGAGCCAATCCTCCTGGAGCTTACAGGGCCTTCAGCAAGCTCCAGGAGGATTGGCTACATCAGAAGGTGTGGCCTAATATGCAAAGGAGTCCCTGCTACTAAAAAAAAGCCCTGGGGGTTGCTATGAATTTGCTGCAACCTGATGGCATTCTTGGAATTCTCTGTCTGGGGCAGTGATGCTCTGTATTCTTGGTGCTTGGGGGTGGACACAGTGGGAGGGTTTCTAGTCCCACTGATGGACCTCCTGATGGCACCTGGGGCTTTTTGGCCACTGTGTGTACAGAGTGTTGGACTGGATGGGCCATTGGCCTGATCCAACATGGCTTCTCTTCTGTTCACTTTCTACCACCACCACTCGCACCAGATCCTACTCCAGCATCCTAACTACTGTACCCCGCAGGCTCTCCTGGTCATGATAAGGCAGCCTTTCACACACCCTTCTAAGTATCTGGTGCACTGCCCCGATTGATGTGTTGTATTCAGGTGGCACCCGCAGCCCATGGATGAGATGGCTCAAGACTTCCCCATGAACACATGAAGCTGCCTTAAACGGAATCAGACCTTTGGTCCATTGAAGGCAGCATCATTTCCTCAGATCGGCAGCGGCTGCCCAGGGGTCTTGGGCAGAGCTCTTTCCCATCACCTCTTGCCAGATCCTTTCAACTGGAGGTGCCGGGGATCGAACCTGCGACCTTCTGCAGGGAAGCAAGCCGTGGCCCCCCTCAACCTACCTTTGAGGCAGTGATGGGGCTGACGCAGGTCTGTCCCCCTTGGGTGAAGTTACAGATGACCTGAATGCTATCTGAGGAACAGCCAAGATTTGGATCGATCCAGTACGGGCCTGAAGGAAAGAAGGACCCCAGTGTTAGAGGAAGGCATCGACATAGGAGAAGTTCCACTCGTGACGTTTTTTCCCTACAAAACGTGCCCCGTTCTTCACACCGGCTTGGGTTTGGGTCGGAGCATAGGTTGAAAATCGCAGAGTGTGTTGAAGCCTGTGCAGAAAACCACAAGGTCTAAAGCACTGCTGAGCCTCTCCAGCAGGATGATGGGAGGATTTCATATCTTCCAGAAATGATGGCGCTGCATGAATAATACTAAGGCCAAGAATCAGGCCCGTAGCCAGAAAATTTTGGGTGGAGCGGCCCAGGAGATAAAAGGTTTGGTGTGGGGGGGAGCGCTTCTTGGCTGCTTCTTCCCTCCAGCGCCCAGCCCCAGCTCTCTCGCTCTCTTCCTCTCGCTCGCTCTCCCCCCTCGCTTTCTCACTCTCGCTCTCCCCCTCGCTTGCTCTCTTTCCCTCACTCTCTCACTCTCCCCTTCGTTCTCTCCCCAACTGAAGGAGGGAAGGGGGGTTTCAATAGAGCAGAGGGAAGGGGGGTTTCAATAGAGCAGCCTGGCCTCCCCCAGGCCCCCCGTAGCCACAGGCCTGCCAAGAATGCTCTTGCATCAGTTTTGATTATGGGATTTGCTAGTTTGTTGTAATCATTATTTTAAATTGCTTTCTGATGTCTTGTAGACAGTTTCTGAAGTTGTCTTATCATCGATGCAGGTGGGCAGCCATGCTGTTCTGAAGCAGCAGAACAAAGTTGAGTCCCGCAGCACCTTTAAGACCAACAAGGTTTCATCCAAGGTATGAGCTTGAATAAAACTTTCTTGGTCTTAAAGGGGCCACTGGACTCTTAACTTTGTTGTTCTTGTCTTATCATCCTTACGGATGCCCCCTTGGAAGCTCAGACGAAGAGCTGCAGGGAATACCTTTCGATCAATACTTCAGATTAGGAACTTCCAGAACCCCCAGAAGAAATCCTGTCAAAAAGCACTGACATTAATTAACATCCGTATTTACATTACAGGTCCACTTTGCTCATTTTAACTTTGTTTCATTGGCTTCACAGTTAAGAAGACTGCATGAAAAGTACTTCTTGTACGCAGGTTATTTCTAACTTGCAGTGTAAAAAAGCAAAAAGATACTGGAAGGAAATACATGGAGAAATGCAGAATATATTGAAGTTTAAATTCCCCATGGAAGCTGAGAATATGTTATTAGGTATATTGCCTAACAGTTTGCCAAAAATTTTGGAAGACATTCAGATATACAGTGACAGTGGCTAGAATTATTTATGCAGCCAAATGGAAAGCAGGCCTTTACTCAAGCTTGGAAGAGTGGAAAAATAAACTTGCCAAGTAAGCAGTGATGGCAAAATTAACAACATATTTGAAAAACAGGTCATTCACAAAACCAGAGGAGAGATGGAGTTTTTTTACATAAGCAGGAGGCAAATTTAGAGTGAGACATAGTTTTAAAAATTCTTATATGAATGTATTGCAATGAAGAAGCAGAGAATTAGTTTTAAATGTAAATGGAGAGCCAGTTTGGTGTCGTGGTTAAGTGTGCAGACTCTTATCTGGGAGAACCGGGTTTAATTGATTCCCCACTCCTCCACTTGCAGCTGCTGGAATGGCCTTGGGTCAGCCATAGCTCTGGCAGAGGTTGTCCTTGAAAGGGCAGCTGCTGTGAGAGCCCTCTCCAGCCCCACCCACCTCACAGGGTGTCTGTTGTGGGGGAGGAAGGTAAAGGAGATTGTGAGCCGCTCTGAGACTTCGGAGTGGAGGGTGGGATATAAATCCAATATCATCATCATCATCATCTAAAATGTTGAATATAATTATCCCAACCAAAATCCTCTTCACTGTATTACACAGTGTTTTAAAATTCTTTTGTGTAATGAAGCGGGGTGTTGGGGAGAAATATTTTTTTACTTTCTCTATGCAGTAATGGCAAAGTATGCAGAATTGAGCATGCAGCTCTAATAAATTATTTGAAAAACAGATTAGCTATGAAATTTGAAATATAAAATATTGAATATTGAATATAAATTTATCCCCAACAGGAGTAATTTTATTGTATCTTACAGACAGTGCTTCCAAAATCTTTTACTATAACGAAGGGGATATTGGGGAGAAATATTTACTGGGGGTTTTTTTTAACTTTTTCTGTATTTTCTTTATACTACTTGTCAGATAGATAAACAGACAGACATCCCCCCCCCCCCCAGGAATTCAACAATTAATCTAAACAGAGTTGGGGTCAAATTAAGTCCTGTCTGTTGTTCTTACACATGAAGAACTATCCCATCCCAAGAACAGATCCTCAACAGAGACTACAGATATTGTTAAACAATAATTTAAAATAACATTTTAAAACTGTGGATGGGTTTCAGCAGCTCCCCTCCGGCTAAGTGAAGGATCTTCTGCATGTATAGAAGGGGAGCCACTGGATCCAATCCAGCAAATATAAAACAGACTATATGCCACTACTGTAATTGTATCCCCTTCCAAAGATGGAGCACATTTAATTTGTTTCCCCTCTTCCGCTGTGAGTTCTAGAAATTTACATTTTCACAATGTAACCCCCCTTGAATTTGATCAGCACTGTGTATCAACATAAGGAGAAAAGCACTGTGTATCAACATAAGGAGACTGTATTCAGGGGTCTTACTGCAGAATGCTCCACCATCCCTCCATCCCCCATGATGCACTGAGGCAGACAGTGTTCTCAGGACCAATTCTTTTTCCTGCCTACCATCTTGCATCTTCTGTTCACAGTTCATGAGGTCTCTACAGATGCGGGCAGGGTTGTCCTTTGTTCCAAGGGGTCTCTTGATGCTCTGGATGAGGGTGCTGAGGTAGTGCAGAGTCTTAAAGATCTCCCCTCCTTGGTCCAGCACTGGAAGGTCTGGATATTGATAGCCCTGCCCGAAGAGAAACAGTGTGAGGGGAACACACGCAAGGCGCAGCTGTTCCAACCCACAGGTTCTAGTTACTTATTTATTTATTATTTATTTAATGGACTTATATCCCGCCCTTCTCACCGAAGTGTCTCAGGGCGGCTTACAACATAATAATTCATATAATTCAATTTAAAACGTTTACAAGTACAATTAAAACCATAATTAATAAAACAAGATAAAATAAAACCAGCGGTCTATAAGAGCATTTTTGTTCCATCTAGAGATGTTCTCATTATCAGTTAGGTGTTATAGGCCTGCCGGAAGAGGGCTGTTTTACAGGCCCTGCGGAACTGCCCTAGGTCCCGCAGGGCCCGCACCTCCTCCGGCAGCTGGTTCCACCAATAAGGTGCCGCTATGGAGAAGGCCCGATCCCTGGTGGATTTTAGACGGGCCTCCTTTGGCCCGGGGACTACCAGCAGGTTTTGTGAACCGGAGCGTAGTACTCTCTGGGGAACGTGTGGGGAGAGACGGTCCCTAAGGTAGGCAGGTCCTAGGCCATATAGGGCTTTAAAGGTAATGACCAACACCTTGTACTGGACTCGGAATATTACTGGCAGCCAGTGCAGACCCCGGAGCCCCGGCCGAATGTGCTCCCATCTTGGGAGCCCTAATAGCAGCCGGGCAGCAGCGTTCTGCACTAACTGCAGTTTCCGGGTCCGGCACAAGGGTAGCCCCATGTAGAGGGCATTACAGTAGTCCAACCTCGAGGTGACCGTAGCATGAATCACTGTTGCTAGGTCGTCGCGCTCCAGGAAGGGGGCCAACTGCCTCGCCCGCCTAAGGTGAAAAAAAGCGGACTTGGCAGTGGCTGCTATCTGAGCCTCCATCGTCAGAGAAGGCTCCAATAGCACCCCCAGGCTCCAATAGCACTTAGGTGGCATCTGCATAGGAAATATTTCCCAGTGAGTCTTTAGCATGGGATCTACAAGCTGCCCAGAACATACCTCAGTCTTGAACGCAGAGTCGATGTTCATCGCTGCTTGGAATGCTGCACCAAAGCTATCTTGTTGCTGGTTCAGAAGAAAGGGGGGGGGGGGGGAGAGTGGTAATTGAATAGAGAAAGGCAAACTGGACAGAACTATGCATATGGGCAGAGCTACATTCTATGCATTGCTTGATGATGTTTTTACACATGGACATTCTTTCATTGGGAGAATGAATTGGGAGAAGAAGGCAAGGAATTTAAACCCCTTTTCCTTTCCAGATGTTTGTCTCTTTAAAATTACCTTTTGGGCCCCACAAGATATGATACGGGGGGGGGGGTGTCTGTATTTTACCTCTTGGGAAGAACAGTAGCTGGAGGAAGTTTGACCAGCTGGGAGAGGAAAGGGTTAAATACTCCCAATTTCATGCCACTCAGATCCCATTTTGGGCAGGAGCTCACAGGAGCAGAGCTCTGGAACCTCTAAATTTTATTGTGTTCTTTCTTTTTTAACCCTCCCCCCCTCCCAAAAATATATATATATATACACTTGCTTCTGGGCTTCATTGTTCAACCCCCCTGCAAGGATTTTGCTGAACTTTAAGATCTGACAAACTTTCTAATATTCACCCCCACAACAAATGGGAAAATAACCAAAACCTATAAAGCAGACAGATGGAAATCTTCCTCGTGCCACTGTGGCCTCATAGGAGAAAGCAATTTTAAAAGTATGATGGGATTAAGGTTTTATTATGACAATTGTAATTCAAGAAGCATTTTAAGGTAGATGCCGAGCTGATATAAAGTTCATACTGCTTCATCAGGAACTGCAATATGCAATTCATGAAAAAAAGAAATTCAAGGAAAGACCACTCTTTCATATACTTTTCCAATGTCGGGCAGAAACTGACAGGTAGAGTTCATAGTCAAGTTAGGTAGAGTTAATAAATAATGTTCCAGAGGGAACTGCAATTTTTTCATGTTAAGAACATAAGAGAAGCCATGTTAGATCAGGCCAATGGCCCATCCAGTCCAACACTCTGTGTCACATAAGAGAAGCCATGTTGGATCAGGCCAATGGCCCATCCAGTCCAACACTCTGTGTCACATAAGAACATAAGAGAAGCCATGTTAGATCAATATGGTTTGATTCGATACGAGGCCACTCTTTGTAACCCAAAGAGGCAAACTTGTGCATAGTATGGCAAAGAGCCCAGGTTCAATCTACAGAATTTCCATTTAACCATGGTCCTGATCTGAATTCAGCCCCCTTAAGCATGGTACAACCCATCAGGAGCTCCCCAAATGGAGCATATCACCTAGTTTGATTCCAGCATATCCCCAGCATATCATCTAGTTTGGCTCCATAGTCCACTATACATTAGCTTTCAGCAGTGCTTAGAAACATGCAAATATACAATCCCAGGCAACTTACAAATGTAGTTGGGATTCCAGGCAGACCCTACAAAAATAAAGACACAAGAAAATGCGTGAGTTATACTCTGCAAAAGATGGTGATAATCTGATCTGTGGGCTACAGCTATTCTTCTGAGGAACTGTGTGCTCCTGCTAAAAAAAAAAAGCCCTAGTTTCGGCGGGCTTCCTTCTTGCTTTCAACCGATTTCTCGTTTTTTATAAAGTTACTTGCTGGTTTAATGCTTGTCTCCCTTTCCTTTATCTCAGATTTTTTGCTCCAAGCTGGGAGTTGGCTGTATGACAGACTGCCCCTTTTGCCCCGGGGGCTCTCGCATCGGGTCCTTCACGTGTGGGGGGATGCTTTTCACATGACAAGCCTGACACAGGGACTGATTGCTGGGCCCATGGTAGCAAGCTGCTGCTCTCTCTGCCCTCCCCCGGGACTGATGAAAACCAAGGTCTCAAAGGGATGGGAGGTCCCCCCTCCCACCCAAATGGCCACAGAGATCTCCGGGAACAGTCATTTCTTAAAGACACAGAAACTGCTTCTATCATTTTGAGGTTTTTAAACCCTCTCATTTGTTTTTGTTCACTTTTGTGGTTGCTGTTTAGCTTTTAGTTTTTTCTGCAAAGCTGGGACTTCCCTTGGGTTTATAAACACCCCCACACACACACACACATATGTCCCTGGCTCTATTCTGTGGCTTTCTGATCCACTTTACAATCCAATTTAAAATTAGATATGATATAATAGGAAACATATGAGAGAACATCCCAACTCCTGTTATAGCTTCTGCATGCTGCTGCTTTCCTCTCTGCCTTTCCGCCCTTCCACTTGCACCTCCCCTGCCAGTCATTTCTATCTATTCCATCCTTTTATCCCTCCCTTCCTGCCCCTCCACTTGTACTTCCCTTTCCAGCCAGTTTGGTGTAGTGGTTAAGTGCACGGACTCTCATCTGGGAGAACTGGGTTTGATTCCCCACTCCTCCACTTGCACCTGCTGGAGTGGCCTTGAGTCAGCCACAAGTTCTCTCAAGGCTGTTCTGCTCGAGAGCAGATCTGGGAGAGCTCTCTCAGCCCCACCTACCCCACAGGGTGTCTGTTGTGGGCAGGGGAAGGGAAATGAGATTGTAAGCTGCTCTGAGACTTCTTTGCCTGGCGAAGGATACGGTATAAATCCAATCTCCTCCTCTTCCTTTTTCTTCCTTGGGAGAGCCAGTTTGGTGTAGTGGTTAAGTGTGCGGACTCTTATCTGGGAGAACCGGGTTTGATTCCCCACTCCTCCACTTGCACCTGCTAGCATGGCCTTGGGTCAGCCATAGCTCTGGCAGAGGTTGTCCTTGAAAGGGCAGCTGCTGTGAGAGCCCTCTCCAGCCCCATCCACCTCACAGGGTGACTGTTGTGGGGGAGGAAGGTAAAGGAGATTGTGAGCCGCTCTGAGACTCTTCGGAGTGGAGGGCGGGATATAAATCCAATATCTTTTTCTTCTTCTTCTTCCTGTCCCTCCACTTAAATGCCCCTTTCCAGCCATTTCTACCTATTCCACCCTGTTATTCTTCTCTTCTCCTTCCCATCCCTCCACTTGCACGTTCACTTGCACCTCCCAGCTATTTCTACCTATTCCGTCCTCTTATTCCCTGACTTCCTCCACTCCTGCCTTCTTCAGTTAATAGAAATCATGAGTAGGCATAGCATCATTTTAACATTCAGTGGACCAGCCAGGATAAAGCCTAGAGTTCCACAATGAAGCATGAATAACAGCAAAAATGTGGAAAGTTTTCTGCAGAGCTAGTGCTGTAAGAAGCATTTCGTTGGATGATGGAATGTGGGAAGAGTCTCTAAGACAAAGGAATCTGAAACAGTATTACAGGCAGCTTTACTGTTGAAGCTTATTTTGACCCACTATTTTTGACAATTTCACAATCGATGAAAGTTTCTGCAAGACTGAAGAAAGATTTCCCAGAACTTAAATCGTCTGCATTCGAAATTCGGACCGCACTAGCACTTTATTCTTCCCGCGGAGTCAGGTGAATGTCTACGAGAGCTTTAAAGTCGAGAAACTGACACGCACAAGCAGAGAGTCTTTTTATGAACTTTAATTCTGTCTTTGCACACTGCATTAGTATTATATGAATTTTTATAGAACAGAATGCCATTTTGTAGAAATGTAATGAATTGTATTGTAACAGTGCTGAATTTCCATTGAATATATGTTGTTGAATTGTTAAGTATTTTCAGGATTCTTTCGGTGTTCTTCCAAATTTTCACTGTTATTCATTGGATACTCAATAGAGCACCAAGGCTGGCTGAGCACTGCCAAGCAGATGCTGCCATCGAGTCCGCAATGCACTCTACGCACTTTTTGGATTGCTTCAGTCAAAGCCCCAGGGATTTCAGCAAAGCCCACAGGAGGGAGGACAATGTCGGAGACAGTGCCTGGCTTTTGGGGCCCAAAAGCATTAGCAGGCAGGCCCGACGTGCAAGTGGAATGTACCCAGGGAACCACGAGGACTAGACACAAGGCTGCACGTTCTCAGCCAATCCAGGTTCTGCATGGCATCATAGCATGGTTGCTAAGATTGGGGGCTTTTCCCACCCCAAAAAAGTGACAAGGGAGAAGGCAGCGGTGATGCTACGAATCCCCACCAATAGAAAGTCTTAGAATCCATGGCACCCTAGTTACCTTACAGCTTTCTACTCAACGCAGAAATGGGTTTATTGACAGATTTGCTTGAAGAATAACATCCTCAAACAGCATACATTTAGGCATTCTTATGGAGACCAGCACTCTGTGTTCAGGCTGGAGGAAGGGGATTATGTGACATAAGAACATTAGAGAAGCCATGTTGGATTAGGCTAATGGCCCATCCAGTCCAACACTCTGTGTCACATAAGAACATAAGAGAAGCCATGTTGGATTAGGCCAATGGCCCATCCAGTCCAACACCCTGTGTCACATAAGAGAAGCCATGTTGGATTAGGCTAATGGCCCATCCAGTCCAACACTCTGTGTCACATAAGAACATCAGAGAAGCCATGTTGGATTAGGCCAATGGCCCATCCAGTCCAACACCCTGTGTCACATAAGAACATAAGAGAAGCCATGTTGGATTAGGCCAATGGCCCATCCAGTCCAACACCCTGTGTCACATAAGAGAAGCCATGTTGGATTAGGCCAATGGCCCATCCAGTCCAACACCCTGTGTCACATAAGAGAAGCCATGCTGGATTAGGCTAATGGCCCATCCAGTCCAACACCCTGTGTCACATAAGAGAAGCCATGTTGGATTAGGCTAATGGCCCATCCAGTCCAACACTCTGTGTCACACACTGGCCAAAAACCCAGGTGCCATCAGGAGGTCCATCAATGGGGCCAGGACACTAGAAGCCCTCCCACTGTTGCCCCCACCCCAGGCACCAAGAATACAGAGCATCACTCCCCCAGACAGAGTTCCATCAATACCCTCTGGCTTATAACCACTGATGGACTTCTGAATAACTCTCCATGTGAAACTGTCATGTCACAAATTCATAAATTTGTCTACCCCACCCCAAAATAAAAAATCTTAGGTGGGGCGAGCTAGCGTTCCTGGTGGAGCAGTGCACCCACTGACCCCATTCTGGCTGTGGTTTTGCAGAAGACCCCCGCTTGCAATCCAAAGTGGTATGCCCCAGAGAGAGGTCAACTATCTCCATGAGAACAAAACCCACCCATCCATCCCTTCAATGTTTTTAAATACATACCGGAGGTCCAGGGGGCCCTCGAGGACCTGGGGGACCCTAGGAAGTCAAGAAACAAAGAGATTATCTCAGAAGGGCCACCTGAATTCTTCTGCTATGTCCAAACAGCAAGAGCAGGCAGAGAAGCATTACTGGGCGGAGGGCTGGTCCTGCCATTAGGAAAACTAGGTGACTGCCTAGGGGACCAGCCTTCTGGGGGTACCAAATTGGGAGCCCCCCATGTGACTCAGTGACATTATCAGTGCGGGGGGGGGGCAGAAGTTAGTCTTGCCTAGGGTGCCACACGGTCTAGTGCCAGCCCTGACTGGGTGTGTTCCTCGGCGCTGAGATGCCTCGCAGTTGGGTTGGCTTTTGGTGGGGCGTGGCTCCACCAAATTCAGACGTCACACTAACCCACAGGAGAGCCAGTTTGGTGTGGAGAGCCAGTTTGGTGTAGTGGTTAAGTGTGCGGACTCTTATCTGGGAGAACCGGGTTTGATTCCCCACTCCTCCACTTGCAGCAGCTGGGATGGCCTTGGGTCAGCCAGAGCTCTGGCAGGGGTTGTCCTTGAAAGGGCAGCTGCTGTGAGAGCCCTCTGAGCCCCACCCACCTCACAGGGTGTCTGTTGTGGGGGAGAAAGGTAAAGGAGATTGTGAGCCGCTCTGAGACTCTTCGAAGTGGAGGGCGGGATATAAATCCAATATCTTCTTCTTCTTCACCTGTGCTTTGCCATAAGGAGTAGATTCAACCAGCGGACATGAATGCAGCCAATGAGGAGTGCGTCACAGCCTTCCTCTAAGAGGGGGATGCTTGTGAGATTTTTAATTCTATCAAGCATGCGTGGCAAATGCAGCCCCCTTCGAAAAGCTCAGGCAGCCTGGAATGGGACCGAGGAAAGGGAAGGCAACACAACAGAATCGGGTGAGGGGAGGAACAATTCCTCCGTGTCAACCTAGATGAAAGAGCACAGTTGAATTCTAACTGCCTCACAACCAGGGCTTTTTAGTAGAAAAGGTCCAGCAGGAACTCATTTGCGTATTTGGCCACACTCCCTGATGCCAAGAACTGCGTTCCTGTGCATTCCTGCTCAAAAACAAAACAAAAAAGCCCTGCTCACAACCAACACTCCCTCTAAGCCGTGGAGTCTTGTGAGCGAAAATTCTACTTTGTGAGCTACTGGCATTAAGGTTGTGAGCTATTGCATAAGTTGGTTTGCTCTGGGGCTACCCTTCCTGAGCCAAGACAAAAATGTGTGAGCCGGAGGCTAAAGAATGTGAGCTAGTTCACACTAATTCAACTTAAGAGGGAATGCTGCTCACAACTGTGGTTTAAGAGTGTTTGGGGGGGAGGGGTCACCCCAACTGCAAGACTAAAGGCACCATACATTTTGCATGTTACGTATGAAATTCGTGCGCCTGTGAAATTTATTTATGCAGGTGTGCACACTTATGTATAATATGAAAATCACAGACAAAAATATGAAGGAATAGCAAAACCTTATCAGCCACAAAGAGAGACCAAAACATTGGGAGTTGGGGTGGGGAGCAGAGCTGCCCCATATCATAGGAATAGCATGTAAGAGCTTGGAGCACAAGGAGGAACAACCTGATTGACAGGAATCTGGTCTAATGACCACTTTCAAATAATCTCCTCGGTCGGGAGCCCCAGCGATGCCATTCATCCTGAGCCAGGCTTCTGCCTGCCGTTGATATGATCTTGGCTCTCCTCTAATTCTGTCATTGTTCAGTTTCAGTGGGTTCATTCTTTGTCAAGCTTGTCCTTGTTCTTTGTTTGGGGGGCTTTTTATATCCTCTGATATCTGTCAGATGTGTATTCTTACACTGCAGCTTGGCACCAATACCTTTTACAAGAGCTTTTTTTTTGGGGGGGGGGGGAGGGGTTGTATGTCTATCAACAGCCCCTTTCTCTACTCCTTTCAGCTTTCCAAGGATTTGGTTTTGCTTCAGCAAAGCTTTTGGGTGGAAGCAGCAATTGATGTTAGCCAGGGGTCTGACATCCTCACCTTTGGCCCTTGCAATCCCTGGAAGAAAGAAGAAAATGAAAATGGGTCATTCATTGAAATCACTTGGTGGGGTTTTTTTAGATGCACTGGCTTATGACAAAAAATATTCTTAGGGTTTGTAGAGTCTCAATGCACTCAATGCACAGCAGCCAAGAAGGTCTGAGCGCCTGCTCTGGCTGCAACGCCACTGAGGATGTTCTCCGCAGCTGAGAACGAAACGTCTGGAAGAAAAACTTTCTCCAGTAGAACACGGCACTTGAGCCCGAAAGACTCTACAAACCCTAATGATGTTACCAGCCGTGAAAACCTGAAATCTTTGAAAAATTATTCTGTTCGAAATTGAGACCATTTATCAAGGCCATTCAGTTGGCTTTGAGATTTATTAGGATTTGTTGAGGTTTACTTCTCTAGCCACCAATTTTTTTTTAATACTGATTGTAACATACAAGTTGTATGACAGCGCTGCATCAAGCCGGCTGAATGAGAGCACGGAGACGTGAGTTCTAATCCTCACCTCAGCCATGAAACTTGCTGTGTGACCTTGGAAATGGAAAGGTCCCCCGTGCAAGCACCAGTCGTTTCCGACTCTGGGGTGACGTTGCTTTCACAACGCTTTCACGGCAGACTTTTTACAGGGTGGTTTGCCATTGCCTTCCCCAGTCTTTTACACTCCCCCCCCCCCAGCAAGCTGGCTACTCATTTGACCGATCTCGGAAGGATGGAAGGCTGAGTCAACCTTGGGCCGGCTACGTGAATCCAGCTTCTGCCAGAATCGAACTCAGGTCGTGAGCAGAGAGTTCAGATCACAGTACTGCAGTACTGCTGCTTTACCACTCTGCGCCACGGGGCCGTGTGACCTTAGGCCACCCCAAAATGAAGGGAACCTTGCTGTGTGTCCCTGCACTACCCCAAAATGAGGGGAATCTCATACATAATCTGGAGCTCTCAGGTGGAAAAATTAAACATGTGAATAGTCTGTTTCCAACCCGGACTTTAGACTCTCTCGATATAAAGCTATTCCTACTATGGATACATCGTTCCCTGATAAGAAGAAGATGACTGCAAATTTATACCCCACTCGTTTCTCTGAATCAGAGACTCAGAGCGGCTTACAATCTATCTTCTTCCCCCATAACAGACACCCTGTGAGGTGGGTGGGGCTGAGAGAGCTCTCCAAGAAGCTGCCCTTTCAAAGACAACTCCTGAGATAGCTATGGCTGACCCAAGGCCATTCCAGCAGGTGCGAGCGGAGGAGCAGGGAATCAAACCCGGTTCTCCCAGGTAAGAGTCCGCACGCAAAACATGCTGGGGTTTACTTAATGAATCCTGCCATCTCTGTTCCCTTAGGATGGTTTGTCCTTGCAAAAATATGGACCCCTGAGATATTTGGAGAGCCAGTTTGGTGTAGTGGTTAAGTGTGCAGACTCTTATCTGGGAGATCCGGGTTTGATTCACCACTCCTCCACTTGCACCTGCTGGAATGGCCTTGGGTCAGCCATAGCCCTGGCAGAGGCTGTCCTTGAAAGGGCAGCTGCTGTGAGAGCCCTCTCCAGCCCCACCCACCTCACAGGGTGTCTGTTGTGGGGGAGGAAGGTAAAGGAGATTGTGAGCCGCTCTGAGACTCTTCGGAGTGAAGGGCGGGATATAAATCCAATATCTTCTTCTTCTTGTAACCCAGCCCCCAGATTCCTCTGAACATGATCTCAAACAACTATCTGCTGCCCAGGATTTATCACAGCCCCGACACAGATCTGCTGGACACAGATTCAGAAAGGGGAACTCTGCAAGGGAAGATGAGTTAGGAGACCCTGAGCCCGGGAGAAACATCGCAGACCTTCCAAGTATCACAGAGCCTGCTTTTGCTGGTATAATGACCCAGGTTCCAATCCCTGGCACACCAAGACAGGAAGTCCAGAAGTGAGTGCTGTTTGAGACTTTGCAGAGCCGTTGCCCATTAGAGGAGACACGGCCAGCTCAGTACAAAGCTTCATATGTTCACCCCACTTAAATTCCCTTCAGATTTCCTCGAAGAGCAGCGCTCTGGCTGAAGGGCATCAGCCGTCACATAGGGGTGGATATAAAGCTTCTCTTGAGCTTGGGACTTGGCTCCATCAACCCCTGCTGTCTCCGAGAGCTCTCCCAGGTCCTGAGGAGCCCAAACCTAACACGGTCAGTCCATAACCAGCTCTCTGTTATCTGCTCCCAGGTGCTCTTTGCTCCAGAGTACTTCCCCCAGCTTGGCTGGAACAGGGCAGCAATAACGTAAAAACCATCAACTAGCCAAATGCAATATTTACTCCTATGCACACACTCTAAAACTCCCTAAATCCAACTGCATCCATAACTGGGAACTGCCAGGAAAAGCGAATTTAATTAGCAGAGCAATGAATCTTTGTAAGTTTGAACCAACGCCCGAATTCTCATCCAAATTCATCTCCGCTGCAGTTACATAGCTAAGTCCTTGATTCGGATGGGTAGCCGTGTTGGCCTGAAGTAACACAACGAATGCCGAGTCCGATGGCACCTTTAAGACCGATAGAGTTTAAACTTTGTTGGTCTTGTTCATTCATTTGTTTGCTTAACTTATTGTACGGTCAAAGACCAGCATAGATAAAATAAAAGGTCAAGGTAGTCTCCTGTGCAAGCACCAGCCGTTTCTGACTGGGGAGACGTCGCATCACGACCGTTTTCACGGCAAGCTTTTTATAGGGTGATTTGCCATTGCCTTCCCCAGTCATCATAGATAAAATACTATGAAGGTATTATTGATGAAAAAAAAAAACCCACAGAATTAAAAACAGGCAGTAATATAAATAGACAGTAACAGTAATATAGTAGTTATTTACTTAAAGCCTGATAACAAAAAAGCAACTGATGGATTTTATAGGCTGTTGCACAAAATTCTGCTACTGAGGCTGAAGTTGTTGGGTTTCTGTCTTCTAGGAGAAGAAGACTGCAGATTTATACCCCGCCCTTCTCTCTGAATCAGAGACTCAGAGTGGCTTACACTCTCCTATATCTTCTCCCTCCCACAACAGGCACCCTGTGAGGGAGGTGGGGCTGCCCTTTCAAGAACAACTCCTATGAGAGCTATGGCAGACCCGAGGCCATTCCAGCAGCTATGCTAGGAGTAGCCTAACATGAATCCAGACTCGTTCTTCCAGGTATTCTGTTAATCAAAGGGGTGATGGTCTTAGTGCGAGCATCTTGATAGAAGGGCCAACATAGAAGGTGATCTACAGTCTCAATTTCTCCTTCACTGCAGGGCAAAGCCTTTTCCCATAGGGAATTCTATTAAATCACCCATCTAAAACTTCGTTGGTCTTAGAGGTTTCACTGGACTCAAACTCTGTTCCACAGGTAAAGTCCTAGTAGGTAAGATTTTAACCAATAGTCTGCAAAGCTGATGTTCAACAATCCAGAGGTAATCTCTGCAAATTAAAGCAACAATATTCTACCACATTTTTACCCCCCCCCCCCTTCTTCCTCTACGGAGTTCAGGGTAGCATACATCATCTTCTCTCATCCATTCTACCTTCACAGCAAAAGCCAGAATGAGAGAGAACTAACCCAAAGTCACCCCAAAAAGCTGCAGGGTTGGGTGTGTGTCCAAACGTGAGTCTCTCGGCTTGTATTCCAACACTCTAACTACTCCACATTTTTAGGGTGTGGGAGAGTACATATATGCCGATTCTGTTTCTGCTTGGTTTCAACAAGGATCTGTGATGTTAGTGTATGTGATGTTAGGTAGCTCTCCAGATGTTTTTTGTCCACAACTCCCATCAGCCCCAGCCACTGGCCATGCTGGCTGGGGCTGATGTAGGCAAAAAACATCTGGAGAGCTACCGTTGGCCACCCTGGTGTATGGCATAGCCATCAGAGGTGAGCCAGAGGTGAGGTCAGTGCTAGAACATTTGCACAAAGTCCAAAGTCCATTCTCTGGTTAGAAGATCACAGGTAACAAGCAACAAAGGCCTCAAGGCCTTGGAGAACCTTGGTAGTATGCAGTTAGTACAGATAGAATGCAGGACTTGAGCAGCTGACCGTTCACATTGATAGAAGAAGGTGACTTCATATCTTTCTAAACCGCTTAGCTGGATGTCCCACACACCGCTTTCATTAGTCACTTGCCAATTGTCATAAGATCAGACATCATGTGGTCTACTTACACCAGTGTGTGAATCAGCCCCCCCCCCCCCCCCCCCCCGGAAAAAGTGAAGGACCACTCACCATTTCGCCACGACTGCCTTTGTCTCCTTTGGGGCCCTGTGTGAATTTTAAAAAAAATACACGCTCATAAATTTGCTATTACTATACTCCAGATCCTAGACATTTTGAACACATTTATCTGCTTAAAAATCATAGTGAAGAAGAAGACCGCAGATTTATACCCCGCCCTTCTAGCTGTATCAGGGTCTCAGAGCGGTTCACAATCTCCTATATCTTCTCCCCCCGCAACAGACACCCTGTGAGGTGGGTGGGGTTGAGAGGGCTCTCACAGCAGCTGCCCTTTCAAGGACAGCTCTGCCAGAGCTATGGCTGACCCAAGGCCATTCCAGCAGGTGCAAGTGGAGGAGTGGGGAATCAAACCCGGTTCTCCCAGATAAGAGTCCGCGCACTTAACCACTACACCAAACTGGCTCTCTAGTGTGGATCTAAGAGAGTGGAAGAGTTAAGCCACTTCAAAATTCAAGCAACAGGAGGCACAGTCGAATGACCCTCCATCTGTAAAGCTCCCTGCCTGAGGAAAGCTAGCATGGCAGGGAGCAAAGTTCTAGCCAAGGCCATTCTTCCCAAAGTTAGTTTTTCTACATATAGGGAGTTACATGCTGATAGAAAAACTGCATGCAATATGATTGATGATGTGCTTAATTTTAACATTTACTTTTTAGTATTTTGCTCCAAGGTTGCTCACAGAAGTCCCAAGCACATGGTTACTCAACATCAAGGGTGGCCAAACTTGCTTAATGTAAGAGCCACAAGGAAGGGAGGGAGGGAGGGAGGGGAAGCGTATTCAAACTGCATTCTAAAGCTGCCCTTTTACTCCCCCCTGAATATGTAGTCCTGGAAACGTAGGCCCTCTATGCCCTAAATTTTCCCTGGGGTGCATCTTGTTTCACCAAAGCCTGATATTGTGACTGAGGGGAGACACATGACATGCAGCCAGAGGGACACGCTGCAGCTAAGTCACTGGTCAGCCTGTTGCCCAGATTAGAGGAGCGCAGCAACCCCGCTGGGAGGGGTGCCCAGGCTGCTAGGCATGGAGGAGGCAGAGCAGTGTTGGGGGGGGGGGGTGAAAGCTCAGAAGAAGCATAGCTTGGCGATGCCAAGGGAGGTGGGAATGGCAGGCTGTTGATTAGAAGAGCCCAGAGGCCCACAATCATCTCCTTCACAGGGGCAGCTGCAGGCAGGGAAAATTCACCCATGAGAAAGCAAGAAGGCAGCCACGGAAGTGTTTTGTCCCCAGAGCTGATGGGGGTGTCACTGTGTGTATTCTCCACTTAAGACCGAATGAACCAGACAGAAAACTTACAGGGCTTCCTGTTGGACCCAGGATTCCAAGTGGTCCAATAAGGCCTTCCTTCCCCTGCAGAGATCAGAGATGTCAGTGAGTTTGTAAGTCCCCAACACTTCCCACTGCCAAAGCTACGTTCTGTTCTCTCATTCATCCCTTCACGCAACGTCCCTCCCAAAGCAGCCCATTTTTATCCCCCCTTTTATTATTTATTAACTTTTCCCATCAGTAACACATAAGTAATTATATACACCAAGATATGTTAAAAGATAATCTTCACAAATAAGCGCAACAAGATAATATGAGTTAATTGCTTGAAACGTGTAGGGTTTATATTTAACTATCTCAAAAACCCTTAAGCTACCACTGACACCTTGGAAAATTCTCAATATAATCCCAACTCTGCAGAACAATGGTTCTTGGCATTGGAATATCTCACACTGAATTATACAATGAAGGACAACACTCCGTCTAAGCAATATTATCGTCTACTGGCACATTTTTTAACAGTACATTTAGAAGAGAAAAGTGTTATGTTTTGCAGTCTTGGAGTCACTTTGTGTAAGGGTTATTCCCAGGGCTTTTTCTGTAGCAGGAACTCCTTTGCGTATTAGGTCACGCACCCCTGATGTAGCCAATCCTCCTGGAGCTTACAGGTCTCTTAGTACAGGGGCTATTAGTACTACAGCTGCCAATCCATCACGTTTTCATTCTGCCTTGCCTTAAGAAGCTCAAAGTGCACATGGATTTTTCTTTCTTCACTTGATACTCAAAACAGCACTATGAAGTAGGTCATGGACAAATGGAGAGCTCAACCAAGTCTCCTTAGGCCAGTGGTCCCCAACCTTCTTGGCACCAGGGACCAGCACCAGGGCTGGCCCGCCCACCGCAGCCCCAGGACCAGCAGGGTGGGGGGCACCGAATTTTCCACCACCCTCTGTGGCACTGCGCAGCCTTGCCGCCCTGCCCTTGCAGTACCACACAGCCTCGCCGCCTTGGGAGCAGAGAACCCTTATTCTGTTCTGAGCTGCAGGGAGTTACAAAACAGTCTGATGCCGAAGAGTAGAACAGGAGTATACTTCCCGTGGGGAAATTCCCGGACAAAACAGCCACGATGAAAAGCCTCTCGTCTGGCCACATGTCTGCCCCTCAGCTTCACGGTTATTTCTCTGCTGTCAATTCCACCGGTTATTGTGCAGAAGAACTCAGCCCCAACACAGAAAGAAGGCGATCATTAGGATTGGAAACAGTTTTTAAAAAACTTACCATGAGTCCTTGTGGACCTTTCGGGCCTTGAATTCCCTTGAACCCGACATCTCCGGGGGGTCCCTGTGGATATAAATTACAAGGGTCAATCCCAGAAAGAATCCCAGCTGCTCGCAAAGCACAAAACTTTGTTGCACTAGTGATACTGCACTATTAAAGGAATGAGGAAGTCCAGGGGTGGAATTCTAGCAGGAGCTCTTTTGCATATTAGGCCACACACCTTTGACGTAGCCAATCCTCCAAGAGCTTACAAGGCTCGTTTTTGTAAGCTCTTGGAAGATTGGCCAAATCAGGTGGGTGTGGCCTAATATGCAAATGAGCTCCTGCTAGAATTCCACCCCTGAAGAAATCTCTTCCCTTCCCAACATCACTGCTTTAGCTCCATGGCCCAATCTGACCCCATTGTTCAGAGAAGGGACCGCTGTTAAGAGACCCTGGAGAAATACTTTCAAGAACTGTAGCAGCCCAAACCAAAAGAAGCATTTTGGGTAACACCCACAGGACTGGACAATTTCCCCTTCCATGAAAGACCAATGAGATTTCCCAGCAGGGGCCTGTTTCAGATGGTTGGTTCCATGAGCCAGTTGAGGCGACCAGATATCTTTCAGAAACGCTGGAACCAAACTGAGCAGGGGAATGAGCTACAGCGATGCTACGAGTATGCATTCCAATCTGATGTGGAGATCTGATGACGTTATCCTGATTTTTCTACCTGTTGGCGCCGGTCTTGCATGGCAAAAAATATAGATGAGAAATAAATCCAGACTTCTGTTAAGAATCTAAGAGGTCTAGGAGCTGGTTGTTCATTGGAGGCCCTCTTCCCTTTTTGCTGCACCATGTCATTTTGTTCTGTTTGTTCAAAATATATATATACATGCAATCTTTTTTTAAAAAAAATCTGCGTCTGGTGTCAGGAATTATATTACAGGGGACCCTTCCACTGTTTTAGTGATTTGCAGACCTCAGGTCAGTGGCATTCTGGGAAAAAGATAACTGCCAAATAAAACAATTTCTTCAACCACCAGAAACCTCTGCTGAGCCAGTATATTTTCCTTGCTGCTGTTTGTTGGAGCGATGGCTCCATCGCCCTGTTCTCTAGCTAAATTATCGGCTAAGCTACTGACCTGAGAGAGTGGTACAGTGGTTAAGAACACGGACTCTAATCAGAGAGAACCAGGTTTGATTCCCCACTCCTCCACATGCAGCTGCTGGGTGACCTTGGGCTAGCCATAGTTCTCTCAGAGCTGTTCTTTCATGAGCAGTTCTTTCACAGTTCTGTCAGTTCCACCTACCTCACAGGGTGTCTGTTGTGGGGAGAGGAAGGGAAGGAGATTATCTGCTCTGAGACTCCAAGTGAAAGGCAGGGTATAAGTTCAACTACTACTACTACCACCAGGGCTTTTTTTGGTAGCAGGAGCTCCTTTGCATATTGGGACACACACCCCTGATGTAGCCAATCCTCCAAGAGCTTACAGGGCTCTTCTTATAGGGCCTACTGTAAGCTCCAGGAGGATTGGCTACATCAGGGATGTGTGGCTCAATATGCAAATGAGTTCCTGCTACAAAAAAGCCCTGACTCCTCCTCTTTTTCTTCTTCTGGAGGTGGAGTTGGTGAAGTCGCGGTTAAGACTGGCTCCAAGCAAATCCAACAAGACAAAAGCAGCAGATCCCTGGTTTCATAGATGAAGCAAATCCACAGGGGATTGCTTTCGTTTTGCTTTTGCTCTTCCAAGAGTATGAAACAGCCTTTTCTGTTTTCAGTAACTTGCTTGCTTTGGGGGTCCTCGAAACACCCACTATTCTAGTCACAGAAGACCTGCCTTTCCATGAATGACTCCAGCATTCTATGGTATTCTTTAAATTTTTGTTGTTGTTCAATCGCACAGTCGAGTCCGACTCTTTTCGACCCCATGGACCAAGTCACGCCAGGCCCTCCTGTCTTCCACCATTCTCCAAAGTCTGCTCAAATTCACGTTTGTTACATCAGTAACGCTGTCCAGCCATCTCACCTTTTGCCATTCCCTTCTTCTTTTGCCTTCTGACTTTTCCAGCATCAGGATCTTCTCCAGGGAGTGCTCCCTTCTCATTTGGTGGCCAAAGTATTTGAGCTTCAGCTTCAGCATCTGACCTTCCAGGGAACAGTCTGGGTTGATTTCCCTTAGGACTAATTGATTTGAAAACGCTCAACCATAAAGGGTGTGTGTGGGGGGAAGAGTGTCCAGACCCCAATCATGGAGCTGATTCCTCACCAACAAGGGCACATGTGCCAGTTCCAGGGGAAAAAATGGATGCAATCAGGTCCCTGTCACTGGATCCTTTGAACGCTCTTCCAGCCACGCAGGAGCTGCTTGTAAAAAAGAGCTTCCATGCAGCTTAGGGTACACCAAGGACCTTCAAAAGTTTCTTCACTTAATATGCTGGCTTGCCTTGACATGGTATTTATACATGCAGTGACCTCACCTTTGGCCCAAACAGTCCAGCAATCCCTGGAAATCCTGATTCACCCAAGTCTCCCTGGAAGTTAAAAAAAAAGGGGGGGGGGGTTAGTTTAAAGCATTGACCAAAGCACACCACAGCTCATGAGTCTGAACGGCAAAGCCAGGCTACCTGCAAGCCAAACTGAGTTTAACGGGCGAGAGAGATTGTGGAAACAGAGCTTCAAGCCGTTTGCTGTTGGGTCCAGCGGTGTCTTTGCAAACTTGGCAAGAGGCAAGCTGGAAAGATCACATTAAGGAT
This sequence comes from Heteronotia binoei, assembly GCF_032191835.1. Classification (NCBI taxonomy): domain Eukaryota; kingdom Metazoa; phylum Chordata; class Lepidosauria; order Squamata; family Gekkonidae; genus Heteronotia; species Heteronotia binoei. The sequence continues at coordinate 69,120,411 of NC_083234.1, forward strand.
TAATTGGGCATCGCCTGGGCCAGGAGCAGAGAGGCATTTGGGGGCAGGCAGGGGTGGGAGCAGAGGATGCTCAGGCCGGGAGGTACAGTTTTCCCACCGTATGAACGATATGAAGTTTCCACAGGGGTAGTACTTTTAGAACAAGCTTGTTTCTTTTCCGACATGCATTGTCGTCACCTGCAGTCACTGTGCAATGGGAACAGTGTGAGACAAGATCAAACGTCTGAAGGATCAGAACAATGGTCCATCTAGTCCAACATCCTATTTCTAACATCGGCTAACCAGATATTCTCCATAAACCCTGCAAGTAGGTCACAGAGGCCAAAGTGTTTCCCTTTTAAAGCCTTACAAGGGCCAAGCCTTACAGAGAGCCAGTCTGGCATAGCGACTAAGTGTGCGGACTCTAATCTGAGAGAACCGGGTTTGATTCCCCACTCCTCCACTTGCACCTGCCGGAATGGCCTTGGGTCAGCCATAGCTATCTCAGGAGTCGTCCTTGAAAGGGCAGCTGCTGGGAGAGCCCTCTCAGCCCCACCCACCTCACAGGGTGTCTGTTGTGAGGGAGGAAGATGTAGGAGATTGTAAGCCGCTCTGAGTCTCTGATTCAGAGAGAAGGGCGGGGTATAAATCTGCAGTCTTCTTCTTCAAAGTACACATTACAATATACAGGGCTGGCCCTAGACTGTCTGGCCCCCTCACTTCTGGTGCTTCCTCTGCACTGATGACATCACTGAGTCACATGGGGAGCACCCAATTTGGTCCCCTCAGAAGGCCGGCACCCAAGACAATAGCCTAGTTTGCCTAGTGGCCAGCCCGGCCCTGATAATATACACAACTCTGCAGCAGGGACGGGCTACCATATTGAAGTTCCAGTGAAAACTCCATTTAGGAGTGCCATGGAGACTCGCCACCAGGAATTCACAGCTGCAATATGGCTGCGAGTCCCTGGGACAGACTTGCATATGTTATAACACGCAGTTTGCCCTACACGAGTGACCGACGCTACACACACAAGTTGTTTATGCACTGTGCAAAGTTCTTCCTTTTCTCTATCCTAAATCTGTTTCCCGTGAGCTTTGTCGGAGGCTCTTGAGGTTTTGGGGAGGAAGAAAATGGTCACAAAACAAGCTGCAAAAACCTGCCGTATCCGCCGGGCCCCTAACCAGATGATCTCATCCCACTGGGCTTCCTTTCCAATCAACAGGATGATAAAATCCATGCCCTAAAGGAACAAGAACCCCTCTTGTTTCTGGATTTACCCTATGCCTTGAACATCTGGGCTTGGAAAGGGCAATAATAGAATCGATAGCTTAAGGAGGATCGTGGCAAAGAATTCCAAGTGGAACATATCCCAATTTCTACAGCCACGGAACTCCATTTCCCATCTCTTGACCTTTGCATAAGAAATGGGAAAGGCTGCTGGAACATTTGAGGAAAAGACCAAAACGACCCTCGATGAATCACAGAAATATCACTGATGTGGGGAAACAAACTATTTATGGCCAGGGCAGACTCAGCTGTGCTGTATTCCAAAGGGGCTTGTTCAGTCTGGCTGTAAATGACTCAAACGATGGGGTTTCCACCACTTCTGTTGCAAAAAGCCCTAACATCCTTTGGCATTGGGGAAACTTTTCCTGCCATGTTCATGAGACATATTCTGGCAAGGCAAGGCTTGTTTAGAATCTAAGAAGTTCTGAGTAGCTTTCCAAGGATCTATAAATGTGAAAACTAAAGCTATGCCAATAACACTCACACACACACTCAAAGCATTTTTAAAACATCTCTTTACAGACTCCTGGAAAGGAAGTGGGTTACAAACGTCAAAATAAGGAAAAGTTCAGTCAAAGAATATTTATCAAACACTTGGAGGCTTGCACAATGCCCCTGGGTCAATTTTGTTCCGATTTATTTATATCCCACGTTTCCCCCCACACGACGCTCAAAACAGCTTACAGCCAACACGAGCCTAAAAAAGGCACAGTGCAAAATCCTGGGCTGAATGCAGAAGGAAGAACTGCATGGTCAAACTTCAAGCATGTAAAAATTGCTGGGTTCCCCTGACTAGGCAAGAATGGTCATTCCAGTTGCGTTACCCTTATCCTATCCCTAAACTAAGATGAGACTTTCCCCGTGGATACAAGTCCCAAATGTTAAATAGCTGTTACATCTTACGAAACTGGTTATTCTTGATCACACTTACTGGACCCACCGGCATCCCAGCAGCCATAAACAGATCAATGATTGATTTCTTATATACAGTCACTGTCTTTCCTCCTCAACTAAATGCTCCAGTTTTTGGAATGAATTCCACTGTACAGTCAATAATTTCTTGGGCAGTCAATTCCTTCGCTTTATGATCAGCTATTGTTCATTTGTGGCTACTTCAAAGACAGTCAGACTATTGGTTCAACCAGCCTTTCCCAGGGAGCCTTGCCTGTCTCCTTCTGCTAGCAGGTGAAGACTTCTCTATTTCGTTTGACATTCCCGCAGTGATCCCTCCATCCTGCCTTGGTTTTAACGGTTGTTTTATGTATGAGGACTTTAGTATATGTATTTCAGCTTGGTTTGAATTCTTCTGAATGAGGTGTTTTTGTTTGATTTGAATGGTATTCAAGATGTATTTGTATTAGAAGAACTGCAGATTTATACCCCGCCTTTCTCTCTGAATCAGAGATTCAGAGTGGCTTACAATCTCCTATATCTTCTCCCCCCACAACAGATACCCTGTGAGGTGGGTGGGGCTGAGAGAGCTCTCACAGTAGCTGCCTTTTCAAGGACAACTTCTACGAGAGCTATGGCTGACCCAAGGCCATTCCAGCAGCTGCAAGTGGAGGAGTGGGGAATCAAACCCGGTTCTCCCAGATAAGAGTCCACGCACTTAACCATTGCACCAAACTGGCTCTCAGATGTTTTTGATCTGTTAGCTGCCTTGGTGGCTCTGAGGTCAGAAAGACGGGGTATAAATTCTGTAAATAAATAAGAAAACTGTAAACTTCCTTATAACCTAATACTCAAGATCCTTGAGCTAGAAACTGAGCAGGGGAACTTCTAATGGGCTGCATTATTGAGTTGATTCCCAAGTGACCTCCTTGGAGAAAGGGCGGAATAAAAACAAAAAAATATATATTTTCGAAAGACCTTCCTACTTACCGGCTGCCCCTTCGGTCCAGGATCCCCAGGGGTTCCAGGGAGCCCCATCCCACCTGGCGGCCCTCGCTTCCCCAACAGGCCGGCCTGCCCAGGTAACCCACTTTCTCCCTAAAAGAAAGAAAACGACATCAGTATAGCTCCAAACAAAACGAAATAGAACCTGCCTTCTCCGCTCCACCACTGAAGCTGGGCTCTGTTCTGGTGATGAAACAGCTGTGAGTCTGCTTGAGGGAAACTCTTGGATGGAGGATGGGTGGTCAGGAGTGAGAGAATGTGACGCAGGAATGTCTGAGAAAGCCGCTCAGAAATGCTGCTGTCTTGCCCTGACCTGGATGGGCCAGGCAAGCCCAATCTCGTCAGATCTCGGAAGCTAAGCAGGGTCGACTCTGGCAAGGACTTGGATGGGAGACCTCCTTGGAATACCCAGTTGGGAGGACAGGGCAGCTCTATTCGGCCGCCACTTTGAATATCTTCCAGGTCCCCAGCAGGGATCAGTCACCAGGAGTCGCCATGACTTCCGGATGCACACTCGCACGCGTAAAAACACTAACAAGGAAAAGATATCCTGCCGTCTTGAGTTCAGTAGTTACCAGTTTAATGTGTGGCCAACGGAAAAACTTGACTCTTTGCAGGCCCTGAACTTTCCCTGGTCTTTCCCTCTTCGTAAAATGTCACAGCCTAGAATAAATCCTGACCTTTAGAACCGCAAGCAGGAAATAATAAATTGCTGGATGCTTTTTTCTTGCAAAACAGTGCTATGTTGCATTGACTTGCGAAGGCACTGCACAAAGAGACAAAGCAAGAGCAAGTCGGAGGGGTGCTTGCATTTGCAGGACTGGCTGGGCCTGCTCACCGCTTCACCTTCTGCTACCACCCGGCCCCACCTCGCCAGTTAGCCTGCAGCACAGACTAGAGGGTTATGAGGGCTTCCTCAATCCTCATTCTCAACATGCAGTGAGTCACGGAGGTGGCGGAGAAACAGAGAGTGTTGGGGTTTTCTTTAGGACAGGGGTGGCCAAACTTGCTTACCTTAAGAGCCACATAGAATGAACGTCAGATGTTTGGGAGCCGCAAGACACGGATGTCAGATGTTTGAGAGCCACAAGGAAGGAAGGAAGGAAGCAGGGAGGGAGGGAGGGAGGGAGGGAGGAAGGAAGGAAGGAAGGAAGGAAGGAAGGAAGGAAGGAAGGAAGGAAGGAAGGAAGGAAGGAAGGAAGGAAGGAAGGAAGGAAGGATAGATGGGAGAGGGAAGAGGGAGGGAGGTGGAAAGAAAGCAACTTTACCTTTAAATGCATTCTCCAAGCTGTCAGCTGGCAGAGATAAAATGCCTTCTCCAAGCTGGCCAATAGGGTGGTGGGGGCTTCAAGAGCCACACAATACATGTGAAAGAGCCCCATATGGCTCCCGAGCCAGTTTGGCCACCCCAGCTATAGGATACCTGCTAAGCCGCGACACTTCCTTGACAGAAGACAAGAGCACAAGTCCAGGAGCACCTTAAAGACTAACAAATTCTGTGGCAGGGCAGGAGCTCTCATGAATCACTGCTCGCTTCTTCAGAATTTTGCCACAAATTTTTGCTAGTCTTGAAGGTGCTACTGGGCTTTTGCTCTTTTCTACTGCTACAGACAGAATAACACAGCTGCCCATCTCGATCTACTTCCTTGACAATCTCCTGTCTCCTAGATTAGTTTCCTTGGTGCAGTGGCTCCTAACCTTTTCGGCACCAGGGACCAGTTTTATGGAAGATGATTTTTCCACAGACCGGTGTGTGTCTGTGTGTGTGTGGGGGGGGGGGGGGCTGGGGATTTTGCTGTGCCCCAGGATGCCCCCCAGCCCTGCCCCCCCATGGGGGTCAGTTCAGTTCAGTTTATTGTTACAGTCGTTGACCAGAACATTATAGTCATTTAGAACAACCTTAAAAGTACCTTACAAAAAAGTCCCATAAAGAATCTGCATGTTAAAATTTGATGACTTGAGGTTTATAACAGTAAAAAGAGAATTCATTTTGAAAAGCCATTTTAAAATTGGTTAAAAGATTTGCAGTTTGGCCTGTTTGTCTCGCTTTTTGCGTTCTTTCTAAACCTGGGAACAGAACCTAGCCACCTGTCTTGTTGTCCGGTGGCTCCTATCTGACGTAAAATAATCTAATTCGAGTTTATCTGATCTGCCGGGGAACCTTTCTGACAGCAGGCTAATAATTTCCCTTCGGCTCACCGTATGAAAAGAACAATTAAAAATATATATGCTCCAGACCCCACGGGGGTCTTAAAGTAAGCGGCAGGCGAAGGTCGCTGCCACGCTGCCTCTTCTGCCCACCCGGGACTTGGGCAGATGAAAGAAGTGGTGCTTCAGAGTGAGGCCATGGTGCCTCTTTCATCCACCTGGGTCCTGGGTGGGCAGAAGGGATGGGGGGGCTGTTCTGCCTCACTCCAAGGCTGACTCCCCTGCGAGGAGTGAAGCCACGCCGCCTCTTTCATCCCCCTGGATCCTGAGTGGGTGGAAGGGGCAGTGCAGCACCTCTGCCTTGCCCCACGGCCCAGTTGCTAACAGGCCACAGACCAGTACCGGTCTGCAGCCCAGGGGTTGGTGACCCCTGCCCCAGCAGACTCAGAGAAGAAGAAGAGATTGGATTTATACCCCACCCTTCACTATCTGAAGGCGGCTCAGAGCGGCTTACGAATCTCCTTTCCCTTCCCCTCCCCACAACAGATACCCTGCGAGGTAAGTGGGGCTGAGAGAGCTCTGAAAGAACTGCTCTGGAGCAGAACAGCTTTGAGAGAATTTTGCAGCTGACCCAAGATCACCCAGCAGCTGCATGCGGAGGAGTGTGGAATCAAAACCGGTTCTTCCAGATGAGAGTCCACATACCTGTCCACCGCCAGATGGGACATAGGGGATCCCCTGGAATTACAGACATCAGTTCCCCTGGAGAAAAATGGATGCTTGGGAGGGGAGACCATGTGGCACTGTACTCCAATGAAGTGCCTGTCCTCTCCAGGCTCCATCCCCCAAATCTCCAGGACTTTCCCAACCTGGAGCTGGCAACCTTACTGGTGTGGTCCCCCTTCATCGGTGACCAGGAGGGAGCCTGGCAACCTTAAGCAGTGTGGATGTGGGGATCCCACAATGTCTTAAAGTAAGCGGCATCCACAGTGTGGATGTGGGAATCCCACAACTTCCTCTAGGTGTCCAGATTAAGACAGGATAGAGATCTAAAGGTTTACACCAGGGGTTTCAAACATGCGGCCCAGGGGCCGAATCAGGCCCCTGAGCAGCTCACTGCTGTCTGCTTCCTTCTCCCTCCCTCCTGCTTCCTTCCGCATCACAGCTTGTTTAATTGCACAGGAGCTACAGAGCAAAGCTCCTCCCTTGGGGAGGAAGTGGGGGGAAGGAGAGCTACCTTTGCCAGGCTCTCTCAATTGCGCAGCAGAGCTACTGAGCCAAGCCTCTCTTCCTTCTGTCGGCAGAGGCTCAACAAGCCAGTGAGGTGGATTAGGCAGACCGTGTGTGTGTTTGTCTGTGTTCTTTATAAAGTTTACATCTCCCCTACCTGGCATTCCATTTTACGACACGTGGCCCCGGCCAAACGAGGTCTCATGTCGGATCTATCCCTCATAACAAATGAGTTCGACACCCCTGGTTTACACGGTGCCTGCCCCCCTAAGAAGCTAGCTCCCTTGGTCTCTTTCTGCTGAACAGATCGATTTAATTAATTAATTGATTGATTGATTCCATTTATATCCCGCCCTCCCTGCCGAAGCGGGCTCAGGGCGGCTCGCTCCTTTTCTTTCCTCCCTGTTCTGAGTATGTTAGCCCAGGCAAGGGAGCCACCAAGCGTCCAGCTGGTCCAGTGTTATGTACGGGGGGGGGGGGGGGGGTCCAGAAAGCGGATTGCCTGAGGACCCCTGGTGGATTTGTAGCAGACGCAAAACGAGAAGCAGGAAGCTTTCAGGTTACAGCTCTGCCTCTTAACCAATACAGCCAGGAGACTTAACTAAAAGACATCAAATCGAGAGGACCAAGGCTTTTTTGTGTGTGTGTAGGAGCTCCTTTGCATATTAGGCCACGCACCCCTGATGTAGCCAATCCTGAAGCTTACAGTAGGCCCTGTACTAAGAGCCCTGTAAGCTCTTGGAGGATTGGCTACATCGGGTGTGTGTGGCCTAATATGCAAAGGAGCTCCTGCTAGAAAAAAAAACGCCCTGGAGAGGACAGAAACTCTATCTGACTGACTCTCACTAACAGCAGTACTTTAAAACAGGGGTGGCCACGGTAGCCCCCCAGATGTTTTTGCCTACAACTCCCATCAGCCCCAGCCAGCATGGCCAATGGCTGGGGTTGATGGGAGTTTTAGGCAAAAAACATCTGGAGGGCTACTGCTGGCCACCCCTGCTTTAAAAGCTGGAATTGAGTGCTGTCTTAGACTCGGCTTATCAGTCCGCTGGCCTTTTAGAAATCTTTTTGTTAAGCCGCTGTCTCTCTTTCCTTTTTCTTTTTTTGTCTTATTGTACTGCTGTCTTCATTCTATTGGTGGATTGTTCTTCATTGCAACTTTGGTTTGCAGAGCACCTCAGGAACCATTGACAGAGAGTTCTGGCCCTAGGTTGCTGTTGTTTTCTTTTTTTAAACAACCTGATTTACCAGCGACAGGGACAAGAAAAGAGGTACAGCTGGAAGACAACTGCGTGCCAAAAAACATTAAAGGCTCTTGCGCCGTCCTCAACTGTTAAGCTGCTGTTCTAAGCGTGGCCTGTAGGGGGCAGCGGCTGACAACGGAAGAGTCCTACGGACAGATAATTGAAGCCATACTCCGCCAGCCCCTGGAGTTGCCTGGCCTATTTGGACTCTCACTATCCCTCTACAGAGTTCAAAAACAAACAAACAAACAAAGCTCACAGAGCCTATTTATGACAGCGTCTGCATTTGGGCTGCAAACTTTCAAACTACCAACTTTCAGGACACGACCTCTTCAAACTGGGGATTATTTTACAAGTGGAAGGAAAGGGGGAGAATGCATCGGGGTAGGGGCAGCTCTCCCTTCCCACCCCCCGCCTGGGCCCTCAGTACCAATTTCACAATTAACAGAGGACATTTTGATATGATTAAACCACGCTGCTGGTGGGCCCCACGAGCTTCACTGCATAATTGCGCCCACAGCCTGTATCTTGTTTCAACTCCAGGCATGCAACATAGAAGTACATCAGTGTGTTGTCTATGCAGGCTCTAGATTCTCTAGCATTTGCAAATTGAATGTACTGAGAGCCCTGAATCCATTAGCCTCTTCCCATTACAAGATGACCAAGGTAAGCTCATATCTTCTATCACCTGATTCAGGTGGGCAGCCTTTTTGGTCTGAAGCAATGGAACAAAGTTTCAGGTCCCAGTGGCACCTTTAAGACCAACAAAGTTTAATTCTGGGTGGCAGCTTCCATGCGCATGCACAGTCCTTCAGATACATGTGTACCTGAAGAAGTGTGCTTGCACTCAAAAGCTTTGCTGTTGTTCAGTCGCACAGTCGAGTCCGACTCTTTGCGACCCCGTGGACCAAGTCACGCCAGGCCCTCCTGTCTTCCACCATCCTACGAAGCCTGCTGAAATTCGTGTTTGTTACAGCAGCAACGCTTATACATGTATAAAGAAGGGCGCTTGCTCTCGAAAGCTTATACATGTGCATCTCTAGCAGTGTGCTTGCACTCAAAAGCTTATATCCAGAATTAAACTTCGTTGGTCTTAAAGGTGCCACTAAGACACAAATGTTGTTCTGCTAGCATGATGTTATACAGCCTCTTCAGCAGACAGCTGAGGCAAAGGAGGAGGGATTTAAGTTTTGGTGCCTTCACCAAAAAGGCCCTTTCTGGGGTTGCCACTCGTCTAGTCTCGTATCGCCTGCCAAGATAAGCTTGAAAGCATTGTTAATGAGGCCTGGTAGAATCTTAAGGGGATGGGATATCAGGCAACATGAGAGAGCCAGTGTGGGGTAGTAACTGGAGCGTTGGACTAGGATCTGGGAGATCCAGGTTCAAATCCACATCCTGCCACAAAAGCTTGCTGAGTGACCTTGGGCTAGTCTCACTCTCTCAACCTAACCGACCTCATAGGATTATGGTGAGGACAAAATGGAAGAGAGGCGAAAGACCCAGACACTGAACAGTGGCATGCTGGGAGTACTTACTCAGGGCAGCCAGACTTCTAGCTGCACAATTTTGCAAGAAACAAACACTTACTGTCATTGTGTCAGCAGGAGTTCAGGAGCTGGCTATATTAAAGCTCTCTGAATTCATACATTGGCATCTCGTGAAGCTGAGAAAAAGTATATGACAAGAGGGACTGAGTCCGACAGCCTTCTGCAGTTCCGCTGCTGCTCAGAGCTGGTGTGTTTTAGCAATGAGAAGGTCAGGCTAGGGCTGAGAACTCTGGGGCTTGAATCTGCACTCATCCAGAAAGCTCAGAACAACTTTGGCCGGTCATTCTGTCAGCCTAACCCACCTCGCAGGGCTGCTGTGAGAATAAAATCAAGAACCAGGGGAGCCTCTCTAAGCATCTGGGAGAAAGGGAGAGAGAAAAATTACAGCATATGGGGGGGGGGGACTACGGAACTCTAATAGTGCGATCTTGAGAACGCTGAGCATGCTTCAGTAGGATTCCAAGGGGACCTGCTTAGGATTGTCCTGTAAGTTACTCAACGGGGTTAGGTATTTATTAAAATTGTGTATATCACAAAATGTTCCTTAAATTGTCAAGACTGAATGTGAGGTACGAAAAGTTCCTAATGAATTGGAGAAGAAAAAAAAAAGCAGAAGATGAAGCTTGCACAATAACTGTTTGTGTGTGTGTATATGTGTGTGTTCCTCTTGTGATCTGGACCACAGCTCTGCCTGCTGCGCTTCCAATTAGGCCATCTTTCCAAAAACAACACAGGCTACGATTCAAACACATCCAACGGAGATGCCCTTCCGTGCTCAGCAGGACTCTGGTGCCATTCCAGATCCTGACATTTGACAAGGCTTGCATTATAGCATTGCGGGGGGGGGGGGGGGGGGACTGACCTTGAATCCTGGGGGGCCCTGAGCTCCCGGGAGACCAAGCACACCCGGAGTCCCTCTCTTCCCAGACATTCCTGGCGTGCCTTCTTCCCCATCATCGCCTTGTTCTCCCTAATGGCAAAGAAAGAAAGAAGGGAAACATTTCATTCAATCATTAGGGTATTTTTTTTTTGTTTCCTGGTTTTACAGAAACACGTGACCATAATCTGCACAAATGTGCCCTGAAATGTAAGAGTGCCCGATCGTACCTGTTGATTCAAACTGTAGATCTTTTATCCAGTTTTATCTGATTCCCCCACTCCACAGAATTCTGCAGGCCGATCCGAACAGCAAGGCAGAACTGATTGTTTTGCTTAGCACAAAAGCAAAATATGCTTTTTTTTTTTTTCATTTCTTGTACTAGATTTCTCACTAAGCTCCCTTTCGAGTCGCTGGCTTTATAGTCCGCGTAGAGGAAAACGAAAGAGGCCACAGAAGTCTAAAGGTAGATTCTGAGCGGGATCATTACACAAATTTCAGTTCTCAGAAGGGGAGACATTCCACCGCCTGGAAAAGGCAGCAAGGTCAGGTTGCAGAATACTGGACAGATGCTCTGAAAGTGAATGGAATGACTCTAGTGGAATGAGAAGGGAATGCCCCTCTGCTACATCTGAGAATGAACTGGAAACAGCTCCTGGGCTGAAAATGCAGGCGAGAGATAGAAAGAGAAGGAGCTCATCTCAGAGGGCCCTGAATGCAGCCCCTGCACAGAGGAACAGAATGATATAGCCTGAAAGCTGATGATGGTGGACCAAACAACGCCCTTTGCCTCTTCCAAGAACAGGAAGTCGCACTAAGAATTCCAGTATTCCCCAGCAGAGAGAAGAGGACGTTCCATATCTTCTGTGATATGACTGAGCAGGGATCCTTATGGTCAGGCATTCTGGTGGACAGAGAGAAACATGGCAGCAAAATCCTTTGCCGCATCCTCTTCGGCATCAACGGAATTTATCCGTTTTATAAAGGGGAGTGAGCATGATGCTCGCATGGTGACACGCCACGTATCTTATCCCTAGATGCCCTTCTCCAACATGCCACGGAAGTGGCTGGAAATGAGCTTGGACGCTTTGCAGGAGAACCTGTCCTAGCTCCCCTGTTGCCGTGCAAAGTCCCATCCCACCACAGGTGACTTACGGTGTCTCCTTGTGGGGTTTTCAAGGATGTTCAGAGGTGAGGTTGCCATTGCCTGCCTCTGCACAGCGACCCTTCCCATCGAAGAACTAACCAGGGATGACTCTACTTAGCTTGTAAGATCTAATGAGACCAGACCAGCCTGGGCCATCTATGACAGCTCCCCAATAATGTCTTTCAGCCACGGCTTTTTTTGAGCAGGAGCACACAGGAACACAGTTCCAGCTGGCTTGGTGTCAGGGGGTGTGGCCTAAGATGCCAATGAGTTCCTGTTGGGCTTTTAAGCATTTTAACCTTTCTTCATAGGATTATCCTGAAGAATAATGAAACGGCCTCCTACTTGTACTACAGAATACCAAGACAAGAAAAACTGTCTTAACGGGAAAATGCACTCCATAATATAATATTATATAATATAATAATATATTGAGTGACTATATCTGAGCATGTGCAGTACGCTTCCCAGACACTGCTGAACAACTGCAAGTCAAGCTCTGTAAGCCCAGGAGAGCCAGTTTGGTGTAGTGGTTAAGTGTGCAGACTCTTATCTGGGAGAACCAGGTGTGATTCCCCACTCCTCCACTTGCACCTGCAGGCATGGCCTTGGGTCAGCCATAGCTATCGCAGGAGTTGTCCTTGAAAGGGCAGCTGCTGTGAGAGCCCTCTCAGCCCCACCCACCTCACAGGGTGTCTGTTGGGGGGGGAGAAGGTATAGGAGATTGTAAGCTGCTCTGAGTCCTGATTCAGAGAGAAGGGTGGGGTATAAATCTGCAGTCTCTAGGAATGTGGTGTGGTTGAACGCTATTTATAGGTAAATTGAGAGTCCTGGAATTTCTCCTTTTTTTACAATTTTAGCACTGAATGCCCTGAAATCTTCCCTGAAGACTGTGCTTCTGGTACAGGGTGATCTCCTTTTCCCCAGCTATGGAAACACAGTTATGTTGTTGCTGGGAAAATATCACTTCCTCGTCCCACCAACTAGCACTGTGAAAAGTGGGCTGTGTGAGTAGAACTGGCATCAGGTGGACAGTTCCGATGAGTTCAATAATGATAACTCCCCCTCCCAACCATCTTTTGTAACTCTGTTTTGGGGGAGAAAGAATCGGGGGGGGGGGGGTTGTAGCAGGAACTTTCTGCATATTAGGCCACACCCCCTGATGTTGCCAATCCTCCAAGAGCTTACAGGGTTCTTAGTACAGGGCTTACTATAGGAGGACTGACTAAATCAGGGCTGTGTGGCCTAATATGCAAAGGAGTTCCTGCTACAAAAAAAGCTCTGGAAAGAATACTTTGCCAGTGAAACATTCTCCTCTCCTTAACTGCTCAAATTTAATTTCAGCATGGCTGAAGATCATACGGTGGCATTAAAAAAATGCCTAGTCTCCCTGCATTCTTTCTTTCCTTTGAAAAAGCCAGAGAATTCCATTTCTGTGCAGCGAAAATTCCTACCATGATACTGGGACACCTGGGTACGAAACGGCTTTTGCAAAACTAGCCCACAAGGCTATCCTTTTTTTGTTACAAATTTAGCACTGGGGACTGCTGCTCTACAGGGAACCCACAAGCAGGATGACTTCCACAAAACCGGTCCCTAGTGTCAAAAAGTTTGGTGACTGCTGCTCTATAAGAAACCCACAAGCAGGATAACTTCCACAAAACCGGTCCCTAGTGCCAAAAAGTTATGGAACTGCTGCTCTGTAGGAAACTCACAGGCAGGATGACTTCCACAAAACCGATCTCTAGTGCCAAAAAGGTTGGGGACTGCTGCTCTAAAGGAAACCCACAAGCAGGATGACTTCCACAAAACCGATCCCTGATGCCAAAACGTTTGGGGACTGCTGCTCTCTAGGAAACCCACAAGCAGGCTGACTTCCACAAAACCAGTCCCTGTTGCCAAAAAGATTGGGGACTGCTGCTCTGTAGGAAACCCACAAGCAGGCTGACTTCCACAAAACCGGTCCTTAGTGCCAAAAGGTTTGGGGACTGCTGTTCTGTAGGAAACCCACAAGCAGGCCGACTTCCACAAAACTGGTCCCTGGTGCCAGAAAGTTTGGGGATTGCTGTTCTATAGGAAACCCACAAGCAGGCTGACTTGGTGCCAAAAAGGTTGGGGACTGCTGCTCCCTAGGAAACCCACAAGCAGGCTGACTTCCACAAAACCGGTCCCTGGTGCCAAAAGGTTTGGGGACTGCTGCTCTATAGGAAACCCAGAAACAGCCTGACTGCAACAGCAGCCTCCCACACGTTCTCCCCGGCGGCAACTGGCACAAAGAGGCCCACTGCCTCTGGTACAGGACGGAGTGGATATCCATCATGATTAGTAGGCCTGTGACTAGTAGATGGGCCCGTCCTCCATGAATTTGTCCCCTGCTCTGTTAAAGCCTTCCAAATTCAGATATCACCGCATCCATTTGGCAGCGAGTTCCACAATTTAACTACATGCTGTGGGTGAGGAAGTATGTCCTTTTCTTTTTCCTGAATCTTCCACCTTTCAGCTTCAGTGGATGATCCTCAGTTCCGGTATTATGAGAGAGGAAGAACAGTGTCTCCCTGTCCACTCTCTCCACACCGTGTATAATTTTATTGACTTTCACAAGTCTCCTCTTTTTTTTCAACTAAACAGTCATGCATGAGGGCTCCCTTTCTGAAGGCAACAGATCTGGCAGAGGTCAGAAGCAGAGGGAAAAGAATACATGAGTAATAAAAACCAGACGGGTTTTTTTGTAGCAGGAACTGATTTGCATATTAGGCCACCCCCATCCCCGATGTAGCCAATCCTCCTGGAGCTTACAGTAAGCCCTGTACGAAGAGCCCATAAGCTCCTGGAGGATTGGCTACATCAGGGGGGTGTGGCCTAATATGCAAATCAGTTCCCATAACAAAAAAAAGCCCTGAGAAAAACTAAACGGCAGTAGTAAGAGTGGTTAACTGTTAACCACATACAATTGCTATCATTGTTTATTGATGTTATTACATTTAAAACATACACCATCAAATGGCTTGCAGGGCCGTCAAATGTTTAGTTGATACCACTAAGAGTAGCTGTAGGAGCAGTACTATTTATAGCAGCTGCAGTACTATTATAACTACACTTGTAGGAGGAATACTGCCAACAGTTTTGATAGGAATAGGAGCAGTTCTTATAGTTAGAATTAACTCTACTAGCACTAGTAGCATCATTACTACCGGTAGTAATACTGGGCTAGTTCACCTTCCTCCCAGAGAAGGCAGAGGTTGCAGAACGGCTGCACTGCAACCTTTCGTGCTTAGCCCTGACCCAGATAGCCCAGGCTAGCCTGATCTCGGAAGCTAAGCAGGATCAACCCTGGCTAGTACTCAGACGGGAGACCTTCAAGGGGAATGTGAGGTGGGCATGTGAAGCCATCTCTCTGGAAAAACGTCCAGGCCCCAGTAGGAGGCGCTGGAGGTCACTATGACTTCCAGGCACGCAAGCACATACACACACCAAAAACAAAATACTTAAAGCATCCCATGTCATGCTTACCTTTAGTCCAGCACCACCATCTCTTCCAGGAATTCCATCGACTCCAGAAGGACCCTCTTGACCTTGCCTTCCAACCACTCCTCGAGGACCTGGTAACCCAATGAGACCCTGAGGACACAAAGGGGCTCATGTGACTGAAGCGCTTGAACACAGGAGACACAAAAGGGGAGGGGACAGCGGAAAGGGACGGTGGCTCTGTGGTAGAGCACCTGCTTGGTAAGCAGAAGGTCCCAGGTTCAATCCCTGGCATCTCCAATTAAAAAGGGTCCAGGCAAATAGGTGTGAAAAACCTCAGTTTGAAGAAAAAGAAGATATTGGATTTATATCCTGCCCTCCACTCCAAATTTCAGAGTGGCTCACAATCTCCTTTATCTTCCTCCCCCACAACAGACACCCTGTGAGGTGGGTGGGGCTAAGAGGGCTCTCACAGCAGCTACTCTTTCAAAGACAACTCTTAACGAGAGCTATGGCTGACCCAAGGCCATTCCAGCAGGTGCAAGTGGAGGAGTGGGGAATCAAAACCGGTTCTCCCAGATAAGAGTCCATGCACTTAACCACTACACGAAACTGGCTCTCTGGAGCCCCTAGAGAGCTGTTGCCAGTCTAAGTAGACAATATTGACTTTGATGGACCAAGGGTCCAATTCAGTATAAGGCAGTTTCATATATATGTTCATATATATATGTTCAAAAGCAAGTTTAAGCAAGTCCTCTGGGTGGCCAGCTGCATGTGCGGCTGTTTCCAGAGTGGTCTACAGCAAGGGCAAATGTAGCCCCCCATTGGGATTACACGCACCGTCTGGCCAGGCCGAATACTGAGTCACACCAGAGCTGCCCAAGAGAGTCCTTCCCCTCTGCAGAGAACATTTGATGGCTAAAAGCAAAAATAGCCACAGGGTGCTGCAGATTAAATTCCACCCACCCCTCCAGCCAATGGCTGGCTACGCAGTTCCAGGGTTTTTATTGAGCAGGAACACAGTTCCGGCTGGCTTGGCATCTATAAAAAAGCCCTATGTGATACAATGGTGACACCAGGGGGTGTGGCCTAATATGAAAATGAGTTCCTACTGGGCTTTTTCGACAAAAAAATCCCCATGTGAGACAATGGTGGCATCAGGGGGTGTGCCCTAATATGCAAATTAGTTATTGCTGGAGTTTTCGGGGGAACCCCCATGTGAAACAATGGTGGCATCAGGGGTGTGGCCTAATATGCAAATGAGTTCCCGCCGGCCTTTTCTAGCAAAAAAATTTCTCTGGGTGAAACAATGGTGATGACAGGGGGTGTGGCCTAATATGCAAATGAGTTCCTACTGGGCTTTCCGACATAAAAAATCCCCATGTGAAACAATGGTGGCATCAGGGGGTGTGGCCTAATATGCAAATGAATTATTGCTGGGGTTTTCGGGGGAATCCCCATGCGAAACAATGGTGGCATCAGGGGGTGTGGCCTAATATGCAAACGAGTTCCCGCTGGCCTTTTCCAGCAAAAAAAATATCTCTGGGTGAAACAATGGTGACGACAGGGGGTGTGGCCTAATATGCGAATGCGTTCCTGCTGGAGTTTTTCTACAAAAAAAGCCCTGTCGATTCCGCTGAACTGAAGAAATTAAAGGAAAAGGTAAGGGATGACTTTGTTACCTACCGGTGAGCCTCTGCTGCCTGGGGTGCCCCGTAGCCCTGGCTTTCCTTTCTGACCCTTCGAAGGAAAAGAAAGAACATTACTGCCAACAAAGCAGTGCCATGCTTGAGTCAGGAACAAGGGATGTTCCAAGCTCATCAAGTCTAACCATGCAATTAAAAGCAAGATCTTCCTTTCCCCCATCAGCGTGCCCTCTTCCTTTTTGCCAGCTGCAGGGCTGGGATGCGCAAAGACCCCCTTCAATGGTTCCCTCGCTGGGCTTTGTTTTGTAGCAGGAGCTCCTTTGCAAATTAGGCCACACACCCCTGATGTAGCCAATCCTCCTGGAGCCTACAGCAGGCCCTGCAAGAAGAGCCCTGGAAGCTCTTGGAGGATTGCCTACATCAGAGGTGTGTGGCCTAATATGCAAAGGAGTTCCTGCTACAAAAAAAAGCTCCGGTTCCTCTTAATTCTCCTACTCTGCCCCTAACTTTCCAGGGTGAAAAAAAGCAAAGCGAAAATAGCTGAGCTGTTGGGACTGTGGGCAGTTGTCTCGAGTTGGGGTGGGGAGCCCTTCAAATACCTTACCCTCTGGAGCCAAACCTGCTCCTTCCCCTATAATCCCAGATTGAACGACACCCGGACCACAGGGTTCCGCAGTGAGAGCAAGCAAGTTGCACCATAACACAGCTAGGGTCAGCCCTAGACTGTCTGGCGCCCTAGGCAAGGCTAACTTCCGGCGCTCTCTCATTGCACTGATAACACCACGAAGTCACGTGGGGGGCTCCGAAGTCAGCACCCCCAGAAGGAAAGCACCCTAGGCAGTCGCCTAGCTTGCCTAGCGGCAGGGCTGGCCCTGAACATGGCCATTCCAGAGCGTGAGAGCAACCAAAGATGAACTTGGACATGACCGAGCCATGATAACCGTCTCCCACTCCACCCCACCCCCTCTAAAATTTAAAGCAATCATGGAATGGAAGAGGGGATAGCGGCTAGACAGGAAGCAGAGATGGGAGAAGAGCTTCAATCCTCCTCCCTTCAGCTGGTTCCCCTGACCCCTCTCCTTTCTACTGCTTTAGAAACATGCAGGGCTTTTTTTTTTTTGTAGCAGGAGCTCCTTTGCATATTAGGCCACACACCCTGATGTAGCCAATCCTCCAAGAGGCTCTTCTTACAGAGCCTACTGTAATCTCCAGGAGGATTGGCTACATCAGGGGTGTGTGGCCTACTACGCAAAGGAGTTCCTGCTACAAAAAAAGCCCCGGAAACAAGTTTGAACAAAATACATCCCATCAAGAAGAAACCACAAGAATTGCCCTTATCCCTCTCAGTGGCGATTCCGGCTGTCTCGGTCAGGGAAAGCGGCACAGCAGGTGACACCGACTGGGCTGGAGAAGTTTGCGAGGGCTCCTCTCAAACGGCTGGCGTGATGCAAGTTAGGAACACTACAGAAGGAAACTCGATGGAATTGCCATCTATCTCCTGTTGCCAAACTCCCACAAAGTTGCAGCTCCTCCACGCCTGGTGAACTTGCACACCGCTCTACCACATCACGGCTGGCTCCAGGTTTTGGAGACCTTGGGCAAGACGGCCTTCGTTGCTCCTCCCCACATTAACTGCATAGCCCCCCCCCCCTCCGTGCACACAAACAACCTTCTGAACAAAGCAGAAAAGTGCAATGCATGGTTCTTTAACCCCCATGAGTCCCAGCCGAGCTGAAAGGAGCATGGAAGACTTGGATTCTCCTACAGTCAGGTGCCCCGGAGGACCCAGTGACGCCACATGCTTGCAGGGCTCACTTTGTAGCAGGAGCTCCTTTGCATATTAGGCCACACGCCCCTGATGCAGCCAATCCCCCAAGAGCTTACAGTAGGCGCTGTAAGAAGAGCCCTGTAAGCTCTTGGGGGATTGGCTACATCAGGGGCGTGTGGCCTAATATGCAAAAGAGCTCCTGCTACAAAGTGATCCCTGCAAGGATGTGATGGAAGTCAATGGGCCACCTCAGCGGAGGGCCTTGTCGCAAGGTCTGGATTGCTAGTTCTTTGTGCCAGTCCTGGCTTTTCACCTCCAAAGACTCTCGACACTGTAACACCACCCAGAACTCCCTGCAGCTTCGGAACATCACAAATTATCTGACCCATGCTGAAGATCCCACAGCAGCAGGAGCTTGGCAGGACGAGATCTTTTACACTTGCCAAGGCTTTGGTGGCCCATCATCCGAATGCATTATAAGCCGCAGGGCTTTTTTTTGTTTGAGCAGGAACGCACAGGAATGCAGTTCCGGCTGGCTTGGTATCAGGGGGGTGGCCTAATGTGCAAATGAGTTCCTGCTGGGCTTTTTCTACCAATAAAGCCCTGTGTGAAACAACGATGACATCAGGAGGTGTGGCCTAGTATGGAAATGAGTTCCTGCTGGGCTGCTTCTACCAAAAATCGCCCTGATAAGCCGTTACCAATGTCAAGATGCAGCTATAGCCTTATCAGAAACTGGGCATTTAAAAATAAAATCTTGGGACAAGCCATTTTAAACCACCCTAATCTGTTTTCAGGAATTTCAAGGACTGACCGGTGGCTGCTGCAACCAGGAGAGTCTGGTCAATTATCCCTTTCTTACCTGCTGGCCTTTGGATCCTTTTGGCCCTGGTCGGCCTGGTGGTCCCGCATGTCCCTGAGAGAAGAGAAGAAGCAGAAACCATCTGCTTGAATACCCTGCTGGCGGATCTCTTTCACTCAGCACAAAGAAAGCTTCATCCTGCCTCTGATAGCATCAGCTGTATGGAACTGCTTCACTGAGAGCTGAATCTCAGATGGGGAAGTTACTGCATTTTGTGGTCCCACAACTGAGACATGAAAATCCCCCCCCCATTTTAAATTTTAGTTCTCCTTTGTGTAAACCAAAACATTATGGCAATGTTGTTGTTGCTGTTTTTAAATACATAAATAACCAAGTGAGAAAAAAGGCAATCCTCCGGTCATGCTGGACAATACGTTAAAAGAAAAAGAGTTTATTTGTGCTTTCCAAATTGTAAACTTTTTAAGGCGACAACACTGAGGCAACTTTTTAAGGCGACAACACTGCTCCTTTCTGTGCCCAGGAGACACAACTGGAACATGGGCCTAGATCTGTGCTCCAGCCAAAGTTTAATAGATCCTAACTCAGCCAGGATAGAAAAAGGAGATTGGAATCAGGTGCTGGAGTTCCCAGCTGTACCACTGTGACCATATTAAACTTCATGCATAAAGACTTGTTGGTAGACCCTGGTCCCAAAATGGTCTGGCTGTCCTCGGACAGGGTCTTTTCAGTCCTGGCCCCGATTTGGTGGAACCAGGGCTTTTTTGGAGCAGGAATGCACAGGAATGCAGTTCGGGATGGCTTGGTGTTAGGAGCGTGTGGCCTGATATGCAAATGAGTTCCTGCTGGGCTTTTTCCACAAAAAAGAGCCCTGTGTGAAACAATGGTGACATCAGGGGGGGTGGCCTGATATGCAAATGAGTTCTTGCTGGGCTTTTTCTACAAAAAAAGCCCTGGGTGGAACTCTTTATCCAGTGAGATCCAGGGCCTGCAGGACTTGACTTAGTTCTGCAGGCCCTAAGACTGAGATGTTCCAGTGGCTTTCCGAGTTTCTTTTTATTGCAATACCCATTGGTTAAGAACTCTCCCATCAGTGGAATATGATGTTATACCCCAGTTGCTTGCAGGAGAGATGTGTGACACCATCGGATTGAATTGTTTATTTTATTCATATTATTGGTATCTTTTTTACACTGTACCGATAAGATATGTCGTGCACCACCCTGAGCCCAATTTTGGGGAATGGGTGGGATAGAAATTTAACCACAACAACAATAATGCATTTTTTTTCTGGAAAAAATAGGTGCCAGAACTCTCAAGAAGAAAATGAAGGAGAAACATATGGGTACCCCTCATGAACTTCTAAACAATTTTTGAGAATTTTGTTTCCACAAAGAGGTTCCAGAACTCTGTTCCACCACATTCCCCCTGAAAAAAGCCCTGACGACGATGATGATGATGATGATGACTGATGTTGCTGTTTTGCATGGAGCATTTGTTTTGCTCTGGAGCATGAGTTTTTGCTTAAAGAAACTGATACTGATTTTGCACACAGCTTACCCCGCGGTCACGTTCCTCTTCTCTGTGCAGCGTCCATCGATTTCCCACTATCTGCACCGGAGTTACAGGAAGTGTCACGGCTTTTACGTAGCAAACGTAAACCGCTAAAACCCAGTTTACATTTGCTAGGCAACAGCCGCGGCACTTCCTGTAACTCCGGCGCAGATAGTGGGAACTCCGACGGACGCTGTGCAGAGAAGAGGACCGTGACTGCAGGGTAAGCTCTGTGCGAAATCGGTCTCAGTCTCCAACGCTGAGCATAAATGTTTGGAAGTACAGAATACCTCTTGTGGAAGGTTCAGAATCCAAAGCCATTCGGTTTAACAAGGCTAAAAGTGTCAACTGATGTGTTTGAGTGACATGACCAAAATTAAACCTCAGTTAAAGGCATCTTCATCCCAGTTAACGTGTCCTTTTTCCTCCCCCTGCTTTTTTTGAATGTTAGGTTGTGCAAGCTCTTGGGACTTCTCTCCATATGCTTTCTCTGGACCAAACGGTACAGGGTGTGGTGAGATCTGAGAATAGCTCCAGCCAGCATTTTTTAAGATAAATGACTGCCATGTGGGGCCCTCACTCAGGGCCAGAGCGCAGAGAAAGATGATTATCCTTCCCTCATGGTGTGATTTCACTAATCAAATCAGACACCCTCACCAGCTGGGGTTGATCTTTTAGGAAGTGTGTACATTGCCTTTCTGGAGGTGAGCTCAAGGTGGCTCCCAAAATAAAATGCAAAAACAACAACAACAAAATGTGTGGCACTTGTGTGACAGGCATGACTCCTCTGGATAAACATATGGAGCAGAGGTCCATCAGTAGCTATTAGCCACAGCATATTGTTGGAACTCTCTGTCTGGGGGAGTGATGCTCTGTATTAGTGCTTGGGGAGGGGCAACAGTGGGAGGGCTTCTGGTATCCTGGCCCCACTGATGGACCTCCTGGTGGCACCTGGTTTTCCTGACCACTGTGTGAAACAGAGTGTTGGACTGGATGGGCCGCTGGCCTGATCCAACAAGGCTTCTCTTATATTCTTATGTTCTCCCATCAGAAGCATGAGATTAACTTCTCTAGAATATTTGTGGGTGTTGATATCTTGCTGTCTCTATCTGTCTCTCTTGTGTCTCCCCATGTCCTATAGATATTTTTGAGACGTGCCCCCCAGTAGCATAAACTGTTTCTGGCCCATATAACTCCTGTCTTACTGGCTGAAAGGCAGGGATGACTGTCCCTCCCCGCCCCCCACACATGCCATGATATTTCTCGACAAGGGCTGGGGAGGGAAGCTCTGTTCCCCCTCCCACACATGAGAGCTGAAAAATGGTTTCTCATTTTTCTTTTCTTGGTTCCTCATGGTGGAAATTGGTGATGGGACCTTTTACCATCATGGGGACACCAAAGCCCCCTTTTTGTGTACCATGTGTGCTCCAGTGGATATCAGGACCTTTCAGAGGGAAGTTTCAGAAGGTATCTGAGAAAGGGAGCATTGATTCTTTAAAGCTGATACCCTGAAAATCAAATTGACGATGAAGAAGACCGTAGATTTATACCCCGCTTACAGTCTCCTTTACCTTCTTCCCCTTCAACAGACACCCAGTGAGGTAGGTAGGGCTGAGAGAGCTCTCCCAGAAGTTGCCCTTTCAAGGACAACCTCTATGAGAGCTATGGCTGATCCAAGGCCATTTCAGCAACTGCAAGTGGAGGAGCGGGGAATCAAACCCGGCTCTCCCAGATAAGAGTCCACACACTTAACCACCACACCAAAATGGCTCTAAGATGTTTCTGGACACAAATTGAGCTGTTTATGTTCTGTTCATGTTCTGATGGCTCTTCGGGTATGAATCGTGACAAAACCTTTTCCATCCCCCAATCCAAATACTGCACATACTCAGCATTAGCAGCTTAGATTAATAAATCCACTTAACCACTACACCAAACATGCCACCAGTCTAAGAGAAATAATAATTAGCTGATTAAACTTTAATTGTTTGAGTGTTTTAATGAACTGTCCTATTTAATTAACGTATAGTTTTATTGCTGGGTTATATGTTGTAAAAGAGCCCCGTGGTGCAGAGTGGTAAAGCTGCAGTACTGCAGTCCTAAGCTCTGCTCACAACCTGAGTTCGATCCCCAGTGGAAGCTGGGTTTTCAGGTAGCCAGCTCAAGGTTGACTCAGCCTTCCATCCTTCTGAGGGTCGGTAAAATGAGGACCCAGCTTGCTGGGGGGAAAGTGTAGATGACTGGGGAAGGCAATGGCAAACCACCCCGTAAAAAGTCTGCCGTGAAAACGTTGTGAAAGCAACGTCACCCCAGAGTCGGAAACGACTGGTGCTTGCAGAGGGGACCTTTCCTTTTCTGTATGTTGTAAGCTCCCCTGAGCCCGCTTGTGAGGCAGGGCAAGATAAAAGTTCCAAAAGTAAATAGATAAATAAAATCGAGCCAGAACACAAACAGCAAAAAACACCATCCAGCAACTTAAAATGATGTCAATAAAATAGTCTTTTGGTATAAACTAGACTATAAAAACAGCTTTAAAAAATGGACTCCTAGAACGGAAACAAAGGTCAGGCAAAAAGGTGCTGTCTTTTATTCCTCGTCCAGAGCTAACGACAGGCTAGCAAGCGATGGCTTCTGTTGGCGAAATTGCAAATGGTGAGCAGAGGTTTCACACCGTGCCACCAGTCTAAATTAGGGCCACACACCATTGCTATTTTCTCATTTTAAAAAACATACTGGGAAGATCTGATCACTGACTTTCAATGTCACCTCCATCTTGCTATACCTACTGGTGTACAAAGAGTAACAAGAAGAATTCATTGCATATCCTGGTTCAATAATTTATTACAGTACATGCACCTGCACACTGTACTGGAACGTAAGAAAATAAGAGAAGCCATGTTGGATCACAGCAATGGCCCAACCAGTCCAACACCTTGTGTCACACAGCGGCCAAAAAACTAAGTGCCATCAGGAGGTCCATCAGTGGGGCCAGGACACTGGAAGCCCTCCCACTGTTGCCCCCCCAAGCACCAAGAAAAACAGGGCTCTTACCTATAACTGATGATCTTCGAGTGGTCATCTGCGCAGTCAAACACATGGGTTATCCGCCAGGATTGATCCCGACCTCGGAGAATTCAAAGCAATCTTGGAGCGTTAATTTTGGTGCGCACTTCCTCTCATCCCGGGGAGGAGGCATCCACTGAGCATGCCTAGATGAGAGGGAGGCGCTTCACCCACCCAGTTTCTTCCCGCTGCTGTATAGGAGGAAAATTTTTGAATTAGGAACAAGGAACCAGCAGCGGGGAAGGTTGAGTGGGCGTGTGTGACTGCACAGATGACCACTCGAAGATCATCAGTTACAGGTAAGAAACGTGTTTATCTTCATCGTGGTCTCTGTGCAGTCCCACACATGGGTGACTGGCAAGCTAATCTGTCCGGAGGCAGGTGCTGGATCTGTAACCAAAGGACAAAGTTAGTTATGCATATAAGAAGCAATATTGTACTTACAGTGTAGCCGACTGGAGACATCAGTCGAAAATGGACTGTAGCACAGCCTGCCCAAAGGACGCGTCACGCCGAGCACAGACGTCTAAAGCGTAGTGTGAGGCAAACGTAGATGGAGACGACCGGACCGCAGCGGAACAAATGTCTTCCATCGGAACGCCCTTACAGAAGGCTGATGAAGTGGCAACGGCTCTAGTAGAATGAGCTCGTAAATGTTCAGGTATAGGCTGTTTAGCCAGTTGATAGCATAAGGTAATAGCAGCCACAATCCATTTTGAAAATCTCTGTGTTGAGATTTTAGTGCCTTGGTTGTGGGTTGCATATGCTACAAAGAGTCTAATGTCTTTTCGAAATGGACGTATCCTCTCAATGTAAAAAGCAAGGGCCCTATGTACGTCCAGGTTGTGTAAAGTTCACTGACCTTCGTCGGCAGGGCATTGAAAAAAGGCAGGTAAAGTATACGACTTTCCTAGATGAAACGGTGAGATTACCTTGGGTAAAAAGGAAGGGTCAGGCGGTAAAACAACTCTGTCATGATGGAAAATAGTGTATGGCGGGTCTGTTCTGAAAAAACAGATGTCGCTGGCTCTTCTGCCAGAAGTAAGCACTACCAGTAAAGCTATCTTCCAGGACAGGAGATGCATAGGAATGGATGCCATGGGCTCAAAAGGTGGCTTTATTAATTGGCTCAGCACAAGAGACGAGCTCCAGCTGGGGTGAAGCTGACAGAATGGAGGATGAAGGTGGAGGATCCCCTTCATGAAGGCTTTGGTAGCATAGTGGGAGAAAACAGTGCACCCTTCGAAGTGTGGATGGAATGCAGAGATGGCCGCTAAGTGGACCTTCAGAGAAGAGTACGACAGTCCTGAGTTAGAAAGGGATAAGGTGTAGGTCAGGATCTGAGCTATAGTAGAGAGTTCAGGCTTGAAATTATGTAGAACAGCATACGCCGAAAAACGTTTCCACTTTAAAGAATAAGATTTTCTGGTGGCAGGTTTTTTGGCATTGAGTAGGACACGACGAACGTCCGAAGGAAAATTCAGAAACTGATTTTCCAGGCAGTCAGTCGTAGAAGTCCCGGATTGTGGTGCAGAACCTTGCCTTCTTGTTGGGAAATCAAGTCCTGAACTTGAGGAAGTCGGAGGAACATGCTGTCCTACAGGGGGAGAAGAGTGGTGAACCAGGGTTGACAGGGCCACCATGGTGTGATCAGGATGCAATTGGTCCGATTTAGCTTTATCTTTTGCAATACTCTCGTGATGAGAGGGATTGGTGGAAATAGATAATGTAGTGTCCCGGACCATTGATGGAGGAAGGCGTCCCCCGCAGACAGTGGGGATGGAGGACCCGGGTGTAAAAGTGCGGACACTGGGCGTTGTCTGGAGATGCAAATACATCTATTTTCAGAACTCCGAAAGTCTCAAACACTGTGTGCAGGTAACGATGGTTGAGGGCCCATTCATGGTCGTTGACTAGATGACGACTCAGTGTGTCTGCTTGGGCGTTTTGGACTCCTGGTAGATGCACCGCTGTCAGGAAAATGCCATGAATGATACTCCAGTGCCATAAGGATAGGGCTCGTTTGCACAAGCGAACAGAGGCTGTGCCTCCCTGCCGACTGATGTAGAAAACAGTGGCTACATTGTCGGAGGTGACCTGAATGTGGCGATTGTGAAGAGACGGTAGAAAAGATCTCAGAGCTCAGTGGACAGCCAGGATCTCTAGGCAATTGATGTGAAGGGATCTCTCGTACTCGGTCCACTGTCCCTGAACTGTCAACATTCCCAAGTGGGCTCCCCATCCCCACTTGGAGGCATCGGTCGTGACAATCACAGAGGGCCGTGTTCATACGAACGGCATTCCTGCCAGGAGATGACGATCGATCGTCCACCATTTTAGAGATGGGATAATGTGAGATGGGACCGTAAGTAAGGTCATTTGGTGTTGCCGGTGTGGATGAAATGTCCGGACAAACCACAGTTGCAGAGGGCGCATATGTTGAAAAACAGAGGACGGCGGTGGTGGCCGCCATGAGACCTAACATCCGCTGGAAGATGAAGGCTGTTTGGGTATGGTGCATGATTATGCTGTAGGCCAAGGACTGGATATGATGCACTCTGTCTGCTGGAAGGTAGGCCTTGTGTGATATCGTTGACAGACGTGCCCCTACAAATTGTATATTCTGAGTGGGATTCAGGTTGGATTTTGCATGATTGACCTGAAGACCTAGTGCAGACAGGAGGGACAGAGTAGACGAGATGTCCTTCTGAAGTTGTTCTTTTGTTTGAGATACGACCAGCCAATTGTCTATATAAGGGTAAATGGAGATCTGTTGTTGCCGGAGTACGGCTGCCACCACTGCCATACATTTCGTGAAAACTCTCGGTGCTGTCGAAAGACCGAAGGGGAGAGTGCGGAATTGATAGCATTGATCTCCGATAGCAAACCTGAGGAATCTTCTGTGATGGTGATTGATGGTGAGATGGAAGTAAGCATCTTGTAGGTCTATCGCCATCCAGGCCTGCTCTAGAATCAGTGGTAGGATAGATTGCAGAGTAATCATGCGAAATTTTTTATAGCGAATATAACGAAGATTGAGTTTTCGAAGATCCAGTATAGGGTGCTGCCCCCCGTCCCTCTTTGGAACCAGAAAATAGCGGGAGTAAAATCCCGTGTGATGGAACTGCGGTGGAACTGGTTCTATAGCTCCCTTGTCCAGCAAGGTGGCGATTTCCGTTTGAAGTGGAACAGATGGGGGTGTAGGAATGAATCTGTGGAGTTGGAGCCGAATCAAACTCTATGATGTAGCCCCTGTGGATGATCGCCAGGACCCATAAATCCGATCTTATGGATTCCCACATGGGGTAGAATGGTCGTAGTCTGGTGGTGTCTGAATGGTGTTGTAGTTGATTGAGGTAGAAGAGAGGAGTCAAATAGACTGCTTTGGAGCCGGTGTTGTCTTCTTTGAGGTTTCTGGACGTGCTCTTTGCTGAAATGATTGTTTTGCCGGAGAAGCCTTATGTTTCCAGAATTCAGCTTGTCAGTGTGATCGGGAACGTTTGTAGCATGATGGTTTCCAGGATCTCTGCCGATTAGGTTGGGATTGCTGTTGAGAAACTCCCAATCTATTGGCCCTTTTCCTATTGTCATCAACAGTTGTTAAAATATCATCTGTGGTGGCATTAAAGAGACCCTGTCCGTCGAAAGGTAAGTCCTCTATCTTGAATTTGATGTCAGGTTGCAGTGACGAGGACCTGAGCCTGGCCTGACGGCACAGAGCAATCGATGTAGCCATAGTCCTAGATGAGCATGCCACAGCATGACGTACTGTATTAATTTGCTGCTTGCTGACACCAGAGAGCTCCTGAAGGATGTGCAAAGCCTGCTTCTGTGCTGCATCCGGAAGGGAGGGGACCAAGGTGGTAAGTTGGGAGGTCAGATTGAAAGTATATGCAAAAAAACAGGCCAAATAATTGTGAATTTTGGAAGTAGCAGTGGTAAGAGAATAGATCTTTCTTCCTAAAGTGTCCAATTTCTTCCCTTCTTTTTCAGGTGGAACCGGGTGTCGTTTTTGTTTGGATTTTGAGGACAAATGCACGATCATGGAATTTGGTGCCAGATGACTGAAGAGAAATTTTGATTCAGGAGCATGAATTTTCTAGAGGGATTCAACTTGTTTAGATGTCAGTGGCACTGAAGCAGGTTTGTCCCATGCCTCTTTCAAGGCTTCCAAGTGAACTGGACGCATTGGGAGAAAAGAGCCTGCTGGTAGGTCTGCGTGTACTAAATCGTGGACTACATCCAAAACTCTAGGTGCATCAGTAGTCAGTTTAATATTAAGTGAATTTGCCATGTTGGACAGCAAATCTAGGTAAGATTTAGAACCCTCTGAGAGTGATAGGTCAGCAGGTTTGATGATGTTGGAGGCTGGTGAAGGAGGAGCTGAGGGTGTAGAATGGGAGGAATCCGATTGTTCCGCTTCAGATTCTTCCTGAGTTTCAATGAGTGTATCAATGTGCTTAGTAGGCATCGATATTCATTTGGTCAGCAGGGGAGGCTGTTCTGTCTGTTGTTTAGGGGAGACCGAGCACACTGAAGTCGATCTAGCTGGAGACAATGGTTTTGATACCATAGTGTAATGCTTAGGGCATCGAAAGGGACTCTCACGGGGTCGATAAGACACATCCTCACGATACCGAGGACGATCCTCACGGTATACGTGCTCCCGAAGTGGATGATAAAGCACCTCACAGTATCAAGAGTCCTCACGGTACTGAGGGTCTTCACGGCACTGATACCACTGGGAATCCGAGGAAGGTGATCTGTAATATCATCGGTACCTACAAGGAGATGGTGATCTGGACCGTGATGGGCTATAATAGTAATAGCGTTCTCTATGACGACTTCGAGATCTCTCGACTCTGTCGCTATCTGTTGTTTGCTAGGCATCTGTCTACTAGGCATTGAAACTTCCCGGAAGGAGTGTGCGCCGAGAAGGTTAGCACGCTGACTTCTGTGTGAATCTGGAGATTCGGTGTCGAGGATATTTTCTGGCAAAGATCCATGAAGTGATGGAGACCAAGAATGGATATGTACAACATCGAGAGGTACGGTATCGATGGGCGACGAGACCTCCGATGAAGTCGGTGCTGTCTGTACCGAGGCCGCAGTGTCAACAGTCGGGTGCGATGTAGAAGTCATGGTGGGAGCCTGCGAATCCAAGGACCTATGGCCCGTCTTGGTTTTTGGTGATGTCGAAATCGAAGGATCTTTAGAAGTCAATTCTGTGCGATGTTTCTTTCTAGAATCATCAGACTTTTTTGAGTGCTTCCCGGACTTAAGCTTGCTGGGAACCGAAGCCACGGAAGCTGCCGGTGGAGCCACTCCCTTTTGAGTAGATAGGGAAGATGGCGAGGTTTGGGATCCTGAAGTACGGGACATAGTAGGGCGCTGTGATGACTCTAACAAATTACTTCTGAGTCTAGCCGCGCGGTTTTTTCTTGCTTGCTTTCCAAACTGACTACAATGCAGGCAAGTGTCGGTACGATGGGCCTCACCCAGACAAAAAGGCATAAAGAATGTCTGTCTGTGGATGGGATTTTTGAGGCGCACCAAACACACTTCTTGAAAGTCAATTTTTTTCCCCTTCCATCCGCCCGGGGGTGGGGAGGGGGAAGGAAAGGGACGAAGGTAGAAAGAGGGTAGAAAGATAATTTTTTTTTATAACGATACCGGTGAAGTTGAAGAAGGAGACGAAGACAAATGGTGAGGAGAAAGTGCAGGAAAACAGATGAAGATCGCAGTGAATAGAGGAGACTCAGCGAGGTAGGTGTATTCCGGACGGCGGTAAAGAAGAAACTGGGTGGGTGAAGCGCCTCCCTCTCGTCTAGGCATGCGCAGTGGATGCCTCTTCCCCGGGATGAGAGGAAGTGTGCGCCAAAATCAATGCTCCAAGATCGCTTTGAATTCTCTGAGGTTGGGATCGATCCTGGCGAATAACCCATGTGTGGGACTGCACAGAGACCACGATGAAGATTTCAGAGCATCACTGCCCCAAACAATAAAAAGGTAGTCCCCTGTGCAAGCACCAGTCGTTTCCGACTCTGGGGTGACGTTGCTTTCACAACGTTTTCACGGCAGACTTTTTACGGGGTGGTTTGCCATTGCCTTCCTCAGTAATTTACACTTCCTCCCCAGCAAGCTGGGTACTCATTTTACTGACCTCAGAAGGATGGAAGGCTGAGTCAACCTTGAGCCGCCTACCTGAAACCAGCTTCCGCCAGAATCGAACTCAGGTCATGAGCAGAGAGTTCGGACTGCAGTACTGCAGCTTTATCACTCTGCACCACGGGGCTCTTCCAACAATACCCTGTGAGTAATAGCCACTGATGGACCTCTGATGAACAAGAAAACCAAAAAAGAAGGGGAGGGAAGACACTTCTTACAGGTAACCCTTGCTGTCCAGGTTTTCCTCTCTCTCCATCCAGGCCTTCTTGACCCTAAAAACAAACGAGAGGAAGGAGCAGAGTCAGCTTTTATCATGAGATAGTTTGGTCTTATTTCGTAAATTGTATTTTCATGCTGCCCTCCCTCCAAGGAATTCAAGACAGCAAACATCGCTTTTCCCCTCCTCCATGTTATCCTCGCAACAAATTTGAGAGATCTGTTATGCTGAGAGATCACAACTGGCCACAGATCTCCCAGTGGACTCCACTCATCATGGCTGAGAGGGGATCTGAATCCAGAGATCCCACTGATTCATTCCTGTGACCACTACAACCACACTGGCATTCTGTCCAGGGGCAAAGAAGAATAAAGAGAGCCTGAATCAATAAGTAACAACTTGAATAACATCAATGCAATGTAAGCTCCCTCAGATTACATAAAAACATCAGAAATATCGGAGGGAGGGAGGGAGGGAGGGAGGGAGGGAGGGAGGGAGGGAGGGAGGAAGGAAGGAAGGAAGGAAGGAAGGAAGGAAGGAAGGAAGGAAGGAAGGAAGGAAGGAAGGAAGGAAGGAAGGAAGGAAGGAAGGAAGGAAGGAAGGAAGGAAGGAAGGAAGGAAGGAAGGAAGGAAGGAAGGAAGGAAGGAAGGAAGGAAGGAAGGATACAAGATATGAAGTGATGGACATAGAACTATCTTGGTATTCTTGGAAGGGAGGGAGGTCTACAAGGTATGAAGTGATAGATGCAGTTATCTTGGTAGTTCAGGAGGGAAGGAGATAGGGTAGAGGGAAGGGACAGAGGAAAGGAGGAAAGAGGCAAGGCAGGAGGGAAGGGAGAGAGGGACTGAGAGAAGGTTACAAGGTATGAAGTGATAGACAGAGCTATCGGAGTAATCTTAATCATGAAGAACCTAGTCTGTTTGTTTTAAGATGAGATTGTTGTAGCTATTGTACAAAACACCAAGTTTGTGGAGGTCGCCACATTAAAATTACACCAAATTTACCCCCATCCCCATTAAAAAAAATAGAAAAAATGTACTCAAGGTTTGACTGCAGCCCCCATTGTTTTTAAAATGCTGAACTTAATTCACATTTCTCCTTATTTCCTCATCCCAGAACATAATGGTTCTCCCCCTCGTCTAATTTTGTATCTCCAGCAACTCCAGGCTGTCCTGCCCGCCCTGCTTCTCTCTGCCTGCACAACCTTCCAAGTCTGGCCTCCTTTCCTTGCTATGCATTTGGGAAACACAAATGCTGCATTTAGTTCCCTGTCGCCTGGCACCAGATGAAAGGCACCAGGCAACAAACAAACTGACTGGTGAACGGTGCCATGTTCGAGCACAGGGAATTAAGATTGCTCTTTGAAGAGCCCGGGGAGGGAATCGGGCGTCTTGAATCCACTGAGCCGACCACTGTTAGGTGTCCAACACATGTCCCTTTATGGGTGGTTGGCAGAAACGGTCAGCTGATGGACAGAAAAACTCAATTTATCTGCTGCGTATCAGGGTCCTTCCCATTACCCATTCTGAGTCTGCAGAAACAGAATGGGACGGAAATCTACAGCTTATGCTCACACTCATACAAGAGATCTCTTTGGATGACAGAATTGTCAGGTCTAGTCCACTCATGCAGCACAATGAGATGTAGGGTTGCCATCCCCCAGACCCCAGCAGGGGTTCTCCTGCTTTGGGGGGCTTTGACCTGCTGCCAGCCAGCTGGCTGGTTGGGGAAACCCCACCCCCAAACAGTGCTATTATTTCACAATGTCCCCGACCCAAATAATCTGGCCACAGGTATCGTAGTCCCTGCGATCCTGCTCACCCAACCAACGTGGCCCCCAAATTTCAGAGGGAGCCTGGCCACTGCTCCACACAGCCTGTGATTTTGGGACAGAAGGCCTACCAGCCCAGGGTCATGGAACGTTACAGAGAGGAAAGAACTGTTCCCAAGATGGTTAATTTCCTAACCAGGCATTTGGAGTAGGACTCACAGGATAACCAGGGTCTCCCGGCTCCCCACGATCACCTCTGTCACCAGATGGACCCTAAAAAGAAAGTCACAAGAAATGTGAGACAGACATAGGACTGCCAAGCCCCCGATCCAACAGGGGGGAACCGTCCCCGATGTCGCCAGCGCGATGACACCACCCGGAAGTGACGCCATCGCACCGGCAGCATTGTACGACAGCTGTTCTAGGTGATTCCAGGAAAACTCTATGGTTTTCCTGGCTGCTTTAGCCATTTGGGAGGGAAAACTCTATGGTAGAATAAGTCACATGAGTCCCCCGCCGGGAGCTTCAAGGTACTTGGCAACCCTAGATACACAGAAAGCACAATCTCATCACTGAAAGGTTTGCCGCATTTTCAATTTCCTTGGAGGTTAGGTTAGCTGTCACTGGAAATGCTGCTATTTCATTTGTGGGCACCATTTTGCCCTTTTTAAGAAACCCGCCTCTCAAAAGAGGTCTGCCTAGGCCTAGCCCTCCTGAAAATGGGTGAAACTCTCCCTCTTTTCTAGGGAGCTTTGGGTTGGTAGAGAAGATAGGTGTTAGCTGCAGCAGGTGAGTCAGGGAGAAGACCAAACCAAACCATTCATGTTTGCAATGAGGGCACTGTCCATTAACTCCAGGTCCAACAAATTAAGGATGTCATTGAAGAATGGCTGGAGAAAATGTTGGGACTTTGCAATAATGGCTAAACTACCCGCATTGGTCAGGGAAAAGACAACTAGTTTGTTTACTGAGGAGTGGAAACCCCTTATGGACTTTTTGAAGGAAAAAGAAAATAATGATTTGATCATTTGTGATTTGATGATTAAGAAATAAAAAGAAAAATGACAGTTTTATATTCTATGTATAGAGCAAGAAAAATATATGTAAGCAAATTTATACTTGTGAAGAGAAAATTGGAAGCCTTTTTAATTTTTTAAATATTTTTTTCATTCTTTGTTGTCTGTTTTACGTATGTTTTCTTTTTTAAATTTCCCCAATAAAACCAAAACTTTCAATATTAAAAAGGGAAAGAGGTCCCTGCTCTATTCCATCAACCTGAATTCTGGTAAAGATTCTTGCCAGGATAACAAACTGTGTACGGATCAGGATTTGACTTGTAAGCCACTTTTAGAGCTGAACTGGCATAACAGCAGAGTCTCAAGATAACAAATCAATAGATAAGATAAATAAACTGACTCTGTACTTTTTTTAAGGAATGTCCACTCTGTTTTTATACTATATCAGTTCGCTATTTTCTTCAGGTTGTTCATAAAGCCTTTAGATTTTTTTGTGTATATACACACACACACATGCACATGCTTCTGTAGCTTTGTGCCAAGCAGGGCCTTTTTTGCAGAAAAAGCCCAGCAAGAACTCATTTGCATTTAAGGCCAAACCCGTTGACATCACCATTGTTTCACACAGAGCTTTTTGTGTAAAATAGGCCCAGCAGGAACTCATTTGCACTTAAGGCCACACCCCCTGACATCACCATTGTTTCACACTGGGCTTTTTGTGTAGAAAAAGCCCAGCAGGGACTCATTTGCATATTAGGCCACACACCCCAACACCAAGCCAGCCAGAACTGCATTCCTGTGCATTCCTGCTCAAGTATTAAAGGGAATCCCTCCCCCCCTTCCCCCATGTCTCTTTCCCTTTAAGATATTTCATAGTAAACTCACAGGGCAATTATATAGTGAGGCCCTCCAAATAACCCCAAAAGTTACAAAGGAATTTTACTGGAATTTGTAGGAAAGAAAAATGAAGCTTTACCAAACACACCACGCTTCAATACGAAACCAGAAACTGGAAGAAATATTCCTATCGTAGCTTTTGCTGCCTGGCATCATGTTTAGCCATTTGCACCAGGCAAATATTCCACTTCTTAAGGCTGTCTCTTATTATTCGTACAAAACCGTAAGAACATAAGAGAAGCCATGTTGGATCAGGCCAACGGCCCATCCAGTCCAACACTCTGTGTCACATAAGAACGTAAGAGAAGCAGTGTTGGATCAGGCCAATGGCCCATCCAGTCCAACACTCTGTGTCACATAAGAACGTAAGAGAAGCAGTGTTGGATCAGGCCAATGGCCCATCCAGTCCAACACTCTGTGTCATGCAGTGGCCAAAAAAACACAAGGTGCCATCAGGGGGTCCATCAGTGGGGCCAGGACACTAGAAGCCCTCCCACTGTTGCCCCCCCCCACAAGCACCAACCCTTCCATCATATTAATTGCAAGCTGCCTGAAGAGTGGGGTATGTCTGAACATGTACAGAGTGACTGTTTTTTGCCTCCAAAGAAACACAGATAACGTTCCATACATCCACAATAATGTCCAGGGTTAGCTTTGATCCCGGGATTTTTTTTATCATGCAGTCAATTAAGCCAGGGCTTACTCTGTCTCCAGGTGGACCAGGAGGCCCCTCGGTCTTCCCATCATCGCCTTGTTCTCCCTGCAAATGGAAACACTGGTATTGAAACAAGCCATGTCTTACCAAGGAACTTTGGTGAGAGCAAAATACAACCCCCACCCCACATGCACAACTGGTTAGATTTTTCCATTGCCACCATGATTAGACACAGACCAATTCACTGGAAAAACCAAGTACAACATTTTAAAGCCACATCGTTTGAAAGGAACTTCGATGGTTAAAAATAATCTTGTGTCCAGGGAGAAAACCATCCACCCCATTACTCATGTGGGGGGAGAAGATATAGGAGATTGTAAGCCGCTGAGTCTCCAATTCAGAGAGAAGGGTGGGGTATATATCTGCAGTTTTCTTCTTCTTCTTCTAAGAAGATGACTGCAGATATATACCCCACCCTTCTCTCTGAATCGGAGACTCTTCTTCTTCTTCTAAAAAGATGATATTGGATTTATATCCCGTCCTCCACTCAAGAGTCTCAGAGCGGCTCACAATCTCCTTTATCTTCCTCCCCCACAACAAACAAGCACTCTTATCTGGGAGAACCGGGTTTGATTCCCCACTCCTCCACTTGCACCTGCTGGAATAGCCTTGGGTCAGCCACAGCTCTCGCAAGAGTTGTCCTTGAAAGGGCAGCTGCTGTGAGAGCTCTCTCAGCCCCACCCACCTCACAGGGTGTCTGTTGTGGGGGAGGAAGATAAAGGAGATAGTAAGCCGCTCTGAGTCTCTGATTCAAAGAGAAGGGCAGGGTACAAATCTGCAATTCTTCTGGAAACCCAATTCAGAAGCAATGACACTTGGCCCACTGGGCAAATAACTCTCCTCAGGGCTCATCCTACCCCCATGCCAGGGTCCCAATCCAAGTCAGGCGCTCGCCACCCTTCCAAATTTAATTCCTCGCAGCAGGCATCCCTACTGGAAGCACTTGTGATGATCACACTGTGGATGTAATGTGCAGCTGGGCCCCCCGCCCAGTCGCTCTGAGCAGGAACAGTTGGTCGGTGTCACTGTTTTAGCAACGAGTATTTTTGTCGCGGTAGGAAGGTTCCAAATCAGAGGGAAAAATGTATTCCCAGCGGGACCGAGAATAGTATTCAGTAAATCAAATCGGAAATTATAGTCAGTTTCAATTATGGCAACTTTCTTCTCGAGTGTTCTTGAAGGGCAGAACGCTCCCGCTACAAGTTGTGGAAAGCTGCCTTCCCTTGGAAGCGTCTCCAGCCGCCGCACTTATAAATTTTACTAATATATAATATGGTGTAAGGTAACAGTAATAGATAACAGATTTTGCGCAGATTAACACGTGGGGGAAGACGCTGGCCTTTTAACAAATAATCCCCTCCAAATAAAACCTGGGAGGTTTATGTTGAACACCTGGTTTCATCTCCCCATAAAGCTGTCGTCCAAACATTCTTCATTATTTAGCTATAAAGCACGAGACAGATCAAGACGAGTATCCATCTTAGTCTGTCTGTAGCAGTAGAAAACAGCAAGAGGTGGACAGTGGCTCACGAAAGCTCACACTCTGCCACAAATGTTGTATAAAGCACACGGTTTTGAAAATGCACTTTTCAAACAATCGCTGTTCGAGTAAGTCATTTCTTTTTGTTCCATTTGTCCTTTGCCTCCCATACAGGGCTTTTTTGTGTAGCAGGAACTCCACTGCATATTAGGCCACACCCCCTGATGTAGCCAATCCTTCTGGAGCTTACTACTGTAGTAGGCCCTGTACTAAGAGCCCTGTAAGCTCTTGGAGGATTGGCTACATCAGGGGGTGTGGCCTAATATGCAAAGGAATTCCTAATATTAAAAAAAAAAGCCCTGTTCCCATGATTATTAAGGTTAGTATGTAGTTTCTAAGGAGAAAATTTTAATTGTAAAACAATTCTTTATAAAAGGATACCCACAGGCAGGCCTCAGATTCAGCAGGAGCTCACAGGAGCACAGCTCCTGAAACTTTCTGAGGGTTCCCCCTCTTCCTCCCCACCTCCCTTGTCCATTGAATAGTAGGTGCAGCTGCATAACAATCCCTGGAATAGGAGAACGGGCAGCCAGCCAGCCACCAGGGGCTTTGTCATGCCCCCAGCAACCCTTATTAACCCATGGAGAAGCCCGCACTTCTTATGTGATTTTGGGCAGCGGGCGGGCTTTCTGGCCTTTTGACTGGGGGGGGTTGCCCAGGAGACCCCCAGGCAAGCGAGGCCTGTTTGGGTTGGCTAGATCTCTAGCCAGTCCAAGCAGGCCTTGATTGCCTAGGGCTCTCCTTTCTTGCCTTGGGTTGCTTTGGGCTGGGGGGATATGCTAATGAGTTATGCTAATGAGCTTCACCACCTAATTTTCTACAATACAACCACTGCCCACAGGTAATTCAGAACCTAGAACCAAAGTTCTGATCCTAGTGTTTCCCTTTCCAAAATGGAACTGGAAACACAGAACTCTGTTAAATGCTGTGATACAAAAATTGATGCAGGAAGACTTAGGCTACCATTCTAAGCGGATAATATCAAACTAGAGAGACCACTGCTATGACAGGGTACAAGGCGAAATCATCGATCAAATACTTTTACCCCCCCCCCCCCCCGTTTCGTCTCACATTCGTTTCTTCGAGAAATGTTACCAATAACGGTTGGAGTAAGAAACGAAAAAGTAAACACGCAGCCAGAAACGGAAAATGCCCCAGCCAAGGGAAGGCCCCTTGTCATTGGCAGCCGTCCCAGCGAGGGAAGCATCCGTTTGTAATTTTGGAGGGGGAAAAAAAGATTCCAGCCGGCCAGTGCTCTGCTCACCTCAGCAAGGCCCCTTTGAGGCGCTCTCCATGGAGTCAGTGGAGAGAAAACTGACTACAATCCACCATGGAACAGCCTGCCAACACTGTGGAGAGCCTTTGACTTAGAAGGGGCTCTGCCAGGTCTCCTTCTGCACAGCCAGCGCTCAGCTCCCTCGGGGACATGAGCTCACCTGAAGCACAAGCGGTCTTAAAACATAATCTTTCCCTTGTTTTGCAAAAATTCCTCGAGAGAGTCGGTGCGGCTCGGCAGGCGGCATGTTGGACTTGGAAAAGTCCTGGGTTCAAATTCCTGCCCAACCACAGAGGTTCACTGGTTGACCTTGGACTGGGGACTGTTTCTCAGCCTAACTGATGTCTCGTGGTAAGAAGAAAGGGAGTGTTTTTATGTGCACGTGGCCTAAAGTTCCTCAGAAGAACAGCAAGCTACAAACTTACCTAAGAGCAATAGTTTGGCACTCAAAATGCTCTGTTACCAGGGGTGAAATTTATCTAGTTACCAGGGGTGAAATTCTAACAGGAGCGCCTTTGCATATTAGGCCACACACCCCTGATGTAGCCAATCTGCCGAGAGATTACAAGGCTCCTTTTCTGTAAGCTCTCGGAGGATTGGCTACATCAGGAGCAGCGTTCCCTCTAAGCTGAGTTAGCGTGAGCTAGTTCACAGATTTTTAGCCTCCAGCTCACACATTTTTGTCTTAGCTCAGGAAGGATGACCCCAGAACACAATAATCTATGCAGCAGCTCACAGCTTTAATGCCAGTAGCTCACACATTTATTGGCAGTAGCTCACAAAGCAGAATTTTTGCTCACTAGACTCTGCAGCTTAGAGGGAGAAGCGTGGCCTAATATGCAAAGGAGCTCCTGCTAGAATTCCACCCCTGCTAGTTACGAGCCTCTGTAGAATAGATTAGAATCATTATACATTAGTTATGGGGTTGAGCCTCGAAATGCACGTACAACGGCCAGGTGCTCCACCCAAGGGAAGGGGGCAAGGCGCCAATGATCCCACCGCTCACTGCCCAGGCAAAGGAAGACACGATAATCCTGTTGCTTCCTCCCTACTCATTGTCTTTTGGTGAGGAGGGGTGAAGAGCAAAAGGAAAGACACAAATAACTGCTCCTGGATATGGACTCTAGTTGCACTGTCCGAGCCTTTTCCCGAATGGACAGAAGCCTCTCTCTCTAGCTGGGTGAACAGCTTTAAAAGGGGATTAGATAGATTAAGACCGATTTCCCACTAGCCTTATGCCGCTCCCACTTTCCTCTTCTCCGTGGGGCTTCCGTCGGATTTCACACTATCTGCTCCGGGGCTGCAACTCGCTCTGCCTCTTTCACGCAGCAAACAACATCCTCTAAAAACCAGTTTCTGTTTGCCGCGCGAAAAGGCTAAGCTAGTCGCAGCCCCGGGGCAGACAGTGTGAAATCTGACGGAAGCTGCGCTGAGGAGAGGAGCATGAGAGCGGCATAAGGCTAGTGGGAAACCGGCTTAAGTCTATCAATGGCTACTAGCC
Organism: Heteronotia binoei; assembly: GCF_032191835.1. Lineage (NCBI taxonomy): Eukaryota > Metazoa > Chordata > Lepidosauria > Squamata > Gekkonidae > Heteronotia > Heteronotia binoei. The sequence goes on from NC_083234.1 coordinate 69,159,187, forward strand.
ATGGTGACTGAGGGGAACCTCCACATTCAAAGGCACTAAGCCTCTGAATCCCAGAGTCAGGAGGCATCTTCAGGGGGGAAGGCCTCAGCCTCTATGCCCTGTTGTTGACTGTCAGGAGGAACTAGATGGACTGTTGGTCTGATCCAGTGAGGCTCTTCTGATGTTCTTACGAAGGCCTCGGCCTCTGCGCCCTGCTGTTAGACCTCCAGAAGAACTGTGGAGAGCCCAGGCAAGCACCCTCTCACCTTGCCACCCCCATCCTGTGCCCCCCCACAGTGCTGCAACGCAGCACCATGCTCCATCACCCCCCTTCCCTTTGTCCCCCCCCCCCGTGCACATTCACAGTCGGCCGCACCTGGGCTCTGCCAGGCCCGATGCAGCGTGAATCATATCTTTAGAACGAAGGGTGCAGCGGGCTGTGAACGTATGGTGGGGGGGGGAGGAATCGAAGGAAAGGGAAAGGAGGGGCGGGCGGCACTGGTGGTGGGGAGGCGAAGGGAAGGGAAAGGGGGGCGGGCGGCAGCAGCAGTGGTGGCGGGTGGCAGTAGCGGCCAGAGGAGGCAGGCAAACTAGAACATAAGAGAAGCCATGTTGGATCAGGCCAATGGCCCATCCAGTCCAACACTCTGTGTCACACAGTGGCAAAAAAATTTATATATACACACATACACTGTGGCTAATAGCCACTGATGGACCTCTGCTCCATAATTTTTATCTAAACCCCACTTGAAGGTGGCTATGCTTGTGGCCGCCACCACCTCCTGTGGAAATTCTAGGCGTTTGCCTGGAGCACCGGTAGCCCAATTTGGTGCCCCCACCTGCCCGGCGCCCTAGGCAACCACCTAGTTTGCCTAGTGGGCGAGCCAGCCCTATGTGTGATACACGATGCTGAACTAGATGGACTACTGGTCTGATCCAGCAGGTCTCTTATGTTCTTATGGTGAGAGATGGCACAGCAACTGTCACCAGTTATAACCTTTCTGCTGCTCTCTTGCTGGTGCCTCACGTTTGGTCTCGGAAAGGAACTGGCCCTCCCTCCTTGCGCTCTGAAAGTTTAAAGGACCACCTCACCTTGCACAAGACACTGGATAGTGTTCTCACACACAAACACACAGATTTGGCGAGTTCAGAGGTGGCCAAACTTGTTTAACGTAAGAGCCACATAGAATAAATGTCAGATGTCGGAGAGCCACAAGACAGAAAGGCAGGCAAGTAGATGGAGGAAAGAGAGGAGGGAGAGAATGGTGGAAGGAAAGCAACTTTAACTGCATTCTCCAAGCCGCCTGTCTGGTTGGCTCAGTGATCTAAAGACAGAAATGCCTTCTCCAAGCTGGCTGATGGAGCAATGGGGAATTCAAGAGCCACGCAATGTCTGAAAGAGCCACATGTGGCTCCCAAGCTGCAGTTTGGCCACCCCTGTGCTAGGTCAATCGATCAATCAATCTTTATTGCATTAGGAACAAAATGCCATAGCAACCAACCAATAACCTGTACTAGGTGATGCCTCTTCTCCATGGGCTGACCAGCACATGAAGCAACTTATGTACAAACGCTCACAATGCCCAGCCATTTCATGCTTTCCCCTGGGTCTTAGGCGCAAAGTATTGACCATGAGATAATGAATGTCAATAAATCAATGGTAGGCAAAAGAAATACTAGGTGATGCCTGGGGGACTTGGGTCTACTCATCTCCCTGCTTTTATCTGGAGCATGACTGGAGTTTCCAATGCTCCAATGTGGTGGCACACTGCAGGAGAAGATCCGTGAAAGCAGACAAACTGCCGACTCTTTTCTTGCAATGGAATCCCAAATTTAATGAATCAGTCAATTGAGTTCTACCCGATGTTCACTCTTTCCTTTCCTGGGAACAGGACAAAGAAATCCTGATGATCAAGCTGCTCGCACACACGTGACCAGCTCTGGCAACGGCAGGACCACAACCAAAGGCAGCTGGGAAATGTTCCCTGGGCCCCGAACAGCAAAACCGAACTGTCAGGAAACCATTAAAGAAAATCAGTGAGTCATTTCTGCAGCCTGAACGAGTTATAATCAAGCTGACTAAGCAAACAACTTTGGCTGAGGTGGGGGCAGGAAGAAAAGACAGCAGCAGTGGAATAACGCCCGAGTCGCTGCAGCTGCAGGTGGCGTGGCACGGAGGGGAAAAGGTACAAAGAGGAGGCATGTGGTGAAATGCAGTGGAAATCTCTTTTTGATAGGAGATTCAGAGCTCATTTTGTAGCAGGAGTTCCTTTGCATATTAGGCCACACACCCCTGATGTAGCCAATTCTCCTGGAGCTTAAGTAGGTCCTGTAAGAAGAGCCCTGTAAGTTCTTGGAGGATTGGCTACATCAGGAGGATGTGGCCTAATATGCAAAGGAGCTCCTGCTACAAAATAAGCCCTGAGGAGATTTATTTAGCAACAGAGGAGAGGCAGGCATTATCCAACTCAAAACCTACAGCTTCAACATTAGTGCTGTAGGAATGGATTCAGAGGAGCACTAGAAGGATGCTCAGGGATCTAGGCAAGTTTTATCAAGTCACAGCTAAAGAGAGAGAAAATCCATGGAAGGGCAGAGCCACATCTCATGTGACTTCTTCATTCAAGCTACTTTGCATGTGACTGTTTCACTATGGCTACCCAAGCACAACAGACACGAGGCTTGTGCCAGGTGAGAAGGGTGCATTTTAAAAAGTCGCTTTCTGAGTGAAACTGACTACTACGTAGGTACTTGGAAGAGCAATTTTGGGCAAAGAGAGAGGGAAGAAAAACAAGCTCTCTGCACCTTCTTAGTTGAGGGCTGAAGCAGCTATTTCAGTGCACAAACATCATCCTCAGATAAGATATGTGTGCTTTGCAGTGATCCTGAGGTCGGTAAAATGAGTACCCAGCTTGCTGGGGGGGGGAAGTGTAGATGACTGGGGAAGGCAATGGCAAACCACCCCATAAAAAGTCTGAAAACGTTGTGAAAGCAACGTCACCCCAGAGTCGAAAACGACCGGTGCTTCCACAGGGGACTACCTTTACCTTTTTATTCGTACCAGAATGTAAAATAGGAGTCTTGTGGTGCCTTAAACATGTAACAACATTGATACCAATGTAATCCTTTGTGAGGAACTCCATCAGGTGCATTGAAGGCTATATCCATTAGGCTGATGCGTTTATATTCATAACAGATCCAGACCCCACTTTTGCACATATTGTCTTGGTAGCCGGAGCATATAAAGCGGCCAGGGGTGTAACGTATGGGTCTACATCCACAAGAAGGGAAATTGCTTTCTCCTCAGGTGTGCATGCAATCAGGTTGGCTAAGATGGCTGCCAGAAATTTATAACTGAGTTTCCAGTATAGAGGACAAAGCAGCATGTAGATGTTAGGAAAGCAATGAGCTCTGTTGTAATGCTTTTGCAACATTTGTACCAGGGAGCAGTGTTACTCTAATCTGAGATATCAAAGATTTCAGGTTTTCACGGCTGGTAACATCATTAGGGTTTGTAGAATCTTTCGGGCTCAAGTGCCATGTTCTACTGGAGAAAGTTTTCCTTCCAGACGTTTCGTTCTCAGCTGCGGAGAACATCCTCAGTGGCGTTGCAGCCGGAGCAGGCGCTCTGACCTTCTTGGCTGCTGTGCATTGAGTGGGGCCAGGGCTGCTGGAGAGCTGCTATTTCCCCCTCCAGCCTAGAAATAGCAGCTCTCCAGCAGCCCTGGCCCCACTCAATGCACAGCAGCCAAGAAGGTCAGAGCGCCTGCTCCGGCTGCAACGCCACTGAGGATGTTCTCCGCAGCTGAGAACGAAACGTCTGGAAGGAAAACTTTCTCCAGTAGAACACGGCACTTGAGCCCGAAAGATTCTACAAACCCTAATAATCTGAGATAGTATGAACTAGCTCAAAGATTTTTAGCCTCCAGCTCACACATTTTTGTCTTAGGTCAGGAAAAATAGCCCCAGAGAAAACTAATTTATGCAGTAGCTCACAGCTTTAATGCCAGTAGCTTACAAAGAATTTTTGCTCACAAGACTCCACAGTCTTGGAACATTGCCAGGGAGAGCCTATTATTGTATGCCTGTACATGAAGGCATCCAAGGTATACCCCCTTTCACATAGTTTGGAGCTCACCTGGGGAACACCCTGGAAGACCACAAGGAAGGAATACTGACTAAGGATACTATTCTACCTAGTAAGCCAGAGGCTATCATTCTGGATAAGGGTAAAACATTGTCTTGAGAGATGAGAGATGGGGGCTTAAGAACATAAGAACATAAGAGAAGCCATGTTGGATCAGGCCAACGGCCCATCAAGTCCAACACTCTGTGTCACACAGTGGCAAAAAATGTTATATACACACATACACTGTGGCTAATAGCCACTGATGGACCTGTGCTCCATATTTTTATCTAAACCCCTCTTGAAGGTGGCTATACTTGTGGCCGCCACCACCTCCTGTGGCAGTGAATTCCACATGTTAATCACCCTTTGGGTGAAGAAGTACTTCCTTTTATCCGTTTTAACCTGTCTGCTCAGCAATTTCACTCAATGCCCACGAGTTCTTGTATTGTGAGAAAGGGAGAAAAGGACTTCTTTCTCTACTTTCTCCATCCCATGCATTATCTTGTAAACCTCTATCATGTCACCCCGCAGTCGACGTTTCTCCAAGCTAAAGAGTCCCAAGCGTTTCAACCTTTCTTCATAGGGCTTTCATGTGCTTATTTAATTAATTAAAGCAACGTGTACCTGAGCCTTTTACTGAAGGAAGGCCAGCTTTGGCCCACATCAAGGCATTTTGACACAGCATCCTAAAGCCCTGCCTCAGGAGCCTTTGAATGCACAGCAGTACAACAGTCAAGGTGCAGAAAGACAAATCAATGCATGCCAAAGGAGTTCCTGCTCTCCTGCTATGAAGTTTCCCGAGCTCTTCAACTGGCTTTGGAGAAAACTTTGGAATATTCTCTCTCTCCCTCCTCTCTCCTGGCCAAAGTCGTAACTAAGAATCAGCTCCTGAGAAGCATCACGGTCTATGCCAGCAATAGCTGAATTACTTTTATATGACAAGATGCTGTATGAATCGTCCAACAGATGGGGAAGGACTAAGTTACATGGATCCCACATGATAATAATATTAGATTCCATTTCAAACTTTGGAATAAATGTTCATAGTTGAGAGTCTGAAAACCTGGGGTAATAATAATTGAAATACTTGCCTAATGAGGTCTGAGGAAATTTGTGCGCCACCATTTTTAACGGCTTTCTATATTGCATTTTAAAATTCTAAGCTGCCTCAAAAAGCATTCAGGAGAGATGTCAAAAAAGCATTCTAAACAAAATAAATAAATAGTGCCAGAAGAGGGTCCCTTTTGTATTATACGTTGAAAAAAATATTTTACCCTGTGACCGGGAGCGCCAATAACCTTTCTCTGAACGCTCCCCCATTAGAACAAAGTAGGAGTCAAGTGGGACCTTTAAGACCAACAAAGTTTTATTCAGAATTTAAGCTTTCATGCGATCTAAGCACACTTCATCGGACGAGGATGATGCAACTTGACTCCTACTTTGATCTACTGCTTCAGACCATCATGGCTGCCCACTTGCATCTACATCTCCCATTGTTGCTAAAGGTGTCGTCCCCCCCCCCGCCCCGGCTGCCCTTATCTGTCACATTTCATTTACTCTGCAAACTTTATTCAAGTGGTATATCTGAGTTTGGAAGAATTTGTTCTTTTTGGCAAAAGAAGAAGGGGACGGCAAAAGGTGAGATGGCTGGACAGCGTTACTGATGTAACAAACGCGCATTTGAGCAGACTTCGGAGGATGGTGGAAGACAGGAGGCCCTGGCGTGACTTTGTCCACGGGGTCACAAAGAGTCGGATTCGACTGTGCGACTGAACAACAGAGATTCCAATACATTTATCATGGAAAGGGGGGAAAGGCAGAATTCAGGATCCCGAGAAAAATACACCCCTGATCCTATACATGCTCACTCAAAAGCAAGTCTCCCATGAGTTAAAAAGCAGCTGCTCTCAAAAAACAGCACACTGGACTCCAGTCGGACTTCCATTTTTTGTGGGTTCTTTTTTTTAAAAAAAAAAGTTTGCGTGCCTTAAGGATGTGGCCAGGCTCTGGGGAAATCTCTGGATCCACAATGTGCAGTGTCTCAGGTGTCAATGGGATAAAGAAAAGTAAGCCTCAGGTTCAGCAGGAGCTCACAGGAGCACAGCTCCTGAACCTTTCTGAGAGTTCCACCTCCTCCTTCCCACCTTGTCCATTGAATAGTAGATGCAGCTGCATAACAATCCCTGGATGAGCTCTACCACCTATTTCTCTACAAACCAACCCCTGAAGAAAAGTATGGACAGAACAGAAGGAAAAGGCTCCATCACACAATCCATACTTAACTTGTGGGATTTACTACCACAGGAGGGCCTTGTGATGGCCATTAGCTCAGATGGCTTTCAAGGGGATTCAATAAGTCCATCAAAAGTCACGATGGCTAAAGGGTGTATCCCTTCCGTGTTCAGAAGTGGTGTATCCTTTGAACATCAGCAGTTGGTGGATAGCCAAAGGGAAGGATCTTGCCCTCACATGATTCCTGAGGGCATCTTACGGGCTTGCTGGAATCAGGATGTGGGACTAGATGGACCTTTGACCAGATAAAGATCAGATGAGGGCTCAGTGCTCCACATCCCCTGCACCATCACTACGTTGCTTGCAGAAGGAATGAAACATTATGCTAAATATGGGCAACTCAACACACGTGATTCCAACGGCAGAATTTTCACTTCGATTGGCACAGATTGTCTGCAGACTTGGCCCAAGACAGATCTATCCTTAGGCTCTTATCAGCAGTGGCACTGCTTCCTTTTGTTATGAACTGAGTTACACTGCAGAGATTCTACCAATTTACCTTTTCGCCTTTTGGTCCAGGTGGTCCAATTGGCCCAGGTGAGCCTCCGTGTCCCTGTGGGAGAAAAAGGAAAAAATAAAGTGCCTAAAGGGCTGGCTGGCAGTTCCATGATAAGCATCCTGAGATGGGGTTGATCGGTGGTGGGGGTGGGGGGGAGCATTGGGATTTTCATTCCACCCCAGTGCTATAAGACCTGCTGGACCCAGACAATATGTCATGTCTGTGAGGCAGAATCTGCCATTTTAGTCTCTGTAATTTTAGATTTTATACATTTTAAATTGGTTTTTTTACTGTTTGATTGTTTTTATGATGTAACGTCCTGAGTCTGTTCTACGGGAAGAGCAGGATAAAATTGAATAAAATAAAATAAATAAGTAAATCTTCAGATGCCAATGCACCAGCCATAACAGGAGTTGTCTGCTGGAAGAAGGCTTTGGACTGGCACTTTTTGTGCTATAATGTTTGATGACACTGATTAGCAAGGGCAGCATTAACTTCAGGGCCATATGCTCCACTCAGTGAGCCTTGGATTAAAAGATGCTTGAAGGTCCATTAAACCAAGCCCACAGCCAGCACAATTCCCAATTCACTGTTCTTTTCTTGCTGTTGTGTTACACACATATTACGTTGAAGAAATGTGACTGGTGTAGTAGTTAAGTGTGCGGACTCTTATTTGGGAGAACCGGGTTTGATTCCCCACTCCTCCACTTGCAGCTGCTGGAATGGCCTTGGGTCAGCCATAGCTCTCTTATCTGGGAGAACTGGGTTTGATTCCCCACTCCTCCATCTGCAGCTGCTGGAATGGCCTTGGGTCAGCCATAGCTCTCTTATCTGGGAGAACTGGGTTTGATTCCCCGCTCCTCCATCTGCAGCTGCTGGAATGGCCTTGGGTCAGTCATAGCTCTCTTATCTGGGAGTACTGGATTTGATTCCTCGCTCCTCCACCTGCAGCTGCTGGAATGGCCTTGGGTCAGACATAGCTCTCGTAGGAGTTGTCCTTGAAAGGGCAGCTGCTGGGAGAGCCCTCTCAGCCCCACCCACCTCACAGGGTGTCTGTTGTGGCAGGAGAAGATACGGGAGATTGTAAGCCACTCTGAGTCTCTGATTCAGAGAGGGCGAAGTATAAATCTGCAGTTTTCTTCTTCATTGTGTTTCAGATCCTAGACAGTCATTTAAGAAGGGCCTAATTTAGATTTGGGCTTTTTCCCCCTCCTTGTGTGCATCCTGAGATCATCTGGTTGGCCACTGAGGGAAGCAAGATGCTGGTCCAAGACAGCTAATGGTCCAACCGGGCACCGGGAAGACATGCCCAAAATCTGAACAGCTGGGCCACCTGGTGATCCTAAATTGCAGTAAAGCAGACACGTGACACCAAAATTCCAAAATGACAGCTTACCTGATAACCCTTTAAGCCCGGCTCCCCTTGGACACCCATTCTGCCTGGGGCACCCTGATGGAACAAAAGAACAACAACTTTGTGCTCAGGTGACTTCTTGTTTGGTCTTTCTACCAGTGTCCCTATCCACCGCTTTCCCTCTCTCTTTGGTTAATCTGGTATCTACACAGTCTTGTGCTAGATCGTGCTAGGAGGATTCTAGTGGGTAACATCCTTTGTACAAACTAGAATCTTCATATTGTTGCTGTCTGCTTCTCAGGGCTCTCAGGTCTCCAAGGTTTGGACCTCTGCAACTTTCAGTAACTTTCCAAGAAGACTGGTTTATAAGCTCGGCTTGGAAACAAACGCAGAGCCATTCTACATCACTGCAGGCAGGATTAAAGGGAATGGGGGTTGCTGATATGGAAGGAAGGAGGCCAATGTGTGTTTCACCCAGGTCTGTAGCCACAGGGGGGGCCCTGTGGGGGCACTGCCCCCTGACTTTCGTGCAGGGCCCCCTGACTCCCAGGGGGCCTTCTGGGATGCAGCCTGCCTTTTTGCTTTAGCCACGGCTGACCTTGTGAAGTGTTATCAGGGGCATCCAGAGCTGGAAGAGCTGAGCAGGGCACAATGCATTGCAGCAGCAAAAGCGACAAGCAGAGAGGAGGGAGGTGAGGAGCAGAAGGCAGAGGAAGCCACAGGGAAATGGGCCGGGGAAGGGGGGGATGGATGGAGCTGCTGGCTGCAAAGTGCTGGGGTGAGGGAGAGGGAGGTGGAAGGAAACCCGTCCCCTCCCGCTTGCACGCAAGGTGCAGTCTTTTCTTGACTCCATAGCTTTAGGGTTGGTTGCCTAGACATGGGCACTTTCAGAGCCGACAGCTTTTTGCCCCTACCCCTGAAAGTTGCTGAGAAGCAGCAAGCCCTGCAGTGAATGGGAAAGGGTGTCCCCCCCCCCCCCCCGTCTTTTTAAAAAGCCCCGTGACTTCTAAGATCCTGGCTACGGCCCTGGTCTCACACCTTTTGAGTCCCATCATGCTACAGTAAAAGGAAATGAAGCAAGAGCCTGCTGCATCTTTTGGGCCTTCCTCTTTAGGCACCCGGAGCTTTCTGAGAAACAAGAGGTTAGGAAGGGCTGTGCGTGGCCAGGTGAGCAACGGCTGCACTCACTCATCACAAAATTTAGACATACTGATTCTGAAACAACAAGGCGTTAAAATCCGTCGCTGGCTACCTAAGCACATTGCAGTACACTTCTAAAAGCAGGGCTGAAACAGCTATCAAGTGTGACAAGATTGCCGGAATAAACAAAACATTAAAGGGGGGGGGGCTTTGACTAGAAGCAGGGGTGGGCAACAGTGGCTCTCCAGATGTTTTTTTGCCTACAATTCCCATCAGCCCCAGCCAGCATGGCCAATGGCTGGGGCTGATGGGAGTTGCAGGCAAAAAACATCTGGAGAACTACCGTTCCCCACCCCTGGTAGAGCAACTGCTTTAGAGGAAGTGATTTTATAGCCTCTGCTCCCCCACCCCCCCAGTTTTCCCAAATCATGTTGAAATTTGGCCTGCCCGCAGCTACAATTCTCTGTGAAGCTCTCATTGTTGCTGTGAGTGCTGAGGCATTTGAAGCAGCAAGGAAGCAGGCACACAGACGTTTTCCTTACACGTCCCTTGCCTCAGTCCTGCACCTGTGGGTGCAATTTCCCACCCCACCACTGGGGAGAGGGTTCGAGGCTTAAAAAAAAAAATGGCAATAGCTACAGCGTTACAGCTTTGCAATTTAATAATAATGTATGGCAACTATGCACTTGTTCCCAGAGCTTTTTTGTAGAAAAAGCCCGGCATGAACTTGTTTGCATATTAGGCCACAGCCCTGACACCAAGCCAACCAGAACTGCGTTTCTGCGTGTTCCTGCTCAAAAAATGTTTCCATCTTTGTAGCCTTTACGGCTGCAGGGTTTGAAGAACAAATGCACGGCTATTAATTTATCTCTATTAACTCCACAACCTCAAAGGACTTTGCTACTTTTTAAAATGAAAGCGAGCACCTTATTGCAACAGATCACTATAATATTATAATGCTGCAGTGTTATAAGTTTGTAAAGAAGAGCCCGCTGAATCAGGCTGGTGGTCCCAACTAGTTTTGCACACTTTTTCACATAGCCAACCAGTTTCCTCTACATCACTTGCAGAGTTTGGTACGGAAGAAATAGCTATAGGAAATACCAAAATTTTAAAAGCCCTTTAGTGTGTATATGGGGCAGGGGTGGACACCACAGAGACGGATCTATGGAACATTGCGCTGAAGTAGTCAGCAGTCAGTACCTGCAAAAACGCACCTTTCCACAGTATTTAAAGGTGCTTTGACTGAGATCATTCCTAAAAAGACTGCATCAACTCAGGTTTGGGAAAGGTCAAAGAAACACTGGGGGAAACACAGAAGCAGAATGAATGGCAGACCATATCATGTGGATGCCTCTCAAAACAGCACTGGGATAAGGAAGCAAAAGTGCATAACAACCGCAATCCCCTCTAAGCTGTGGCATCTTGTGAGCAAAAATTCTACTGGCATTAAAAGTTCTGAGGTACTGCAGAAATCAGTTTGCGCTAGGGCAGGGGTGGCCAACGGTAGCTCTCCAGATGTTTTTTTTTGCCTACAACTCCCATCAGCCCCAGCCATCGGCCATGCTGGCTGGGGCTGATGGGAGTTGTAGGCAAAAAAAAAAACCATCTGGAGAGCTACCGTTGGCCACCCCTGCTCTAGGGCCATTTTTCCTGAGCTGAGACAAAAATGTGCGAGATGGAGGCTAAAAAATTGTGAGCTAGCTCACACTAACTCAGCTTCGAGGGAACACTGATAACAACCCTGATCTTTACCCATCCCTAGAGCTGATATGGAAAGGCACAGTTTGCATATCTGCCTTTCCCCCTCTGTGTTGTGAGAGATTTAGATTAGGAAAAAAGCATGGGTGTTAAGAGTTAAATCTCTCCTCTCTCTCCCCATAGCTGACATCATTGCTCCAATTAAAATCAGACACACACCCAACCTCCCTTTAAGGTAAAGCAAGACACGAGGAGATCTGACTACGGATCTCCCACATCGTGACCGCTTCAGCCCTGCAAGGGCTCGACCCTCTCTAACTGTTAAAAGCTTGACAAATGTTGTCTTCAGAGGACACTTAGCTTGTGGCAGAAGCTAAGCTCCAGGATGTGGGAGCCATCGCTGCAAAATAGCCTTCTTCAGGCTGCTGCGCCCTCCCCACAAAAAGACACATCCCACTCCACTCAGTGTTGTAACACTGACCCAGAAGCGCATTCAGAGCTGACGCTACATTCTCACCATAGCTCCCAGGGTACCTCTGGATCCTTTCGGGCCTTGAGTCCCCACTGGTCCCATCTCCCCAGGTGGGCCGGTTTCTCCAAGTTGTCCCTGACTGCCTTTGCTGCCCTGAAAACAAGTATAAACGTTAGTGTCGGGACTTGATGACTTCTTGTTGGTACTTGACCTGTGTTTGGGCCGCCCAACTTGAGACTGCACATAGGGGCTTAGTCAAATGTTCATCCCAAAAGTAGCCCATCCCATGTCTAGAAAACTACTGTGTCAAGAGGATAGGCCACAGCCTTTCTTCTTGACATTCTAGTTTTCTTGTATGTAGGGATTTATTTATTTTTCTAACGGAGAGCCATCAGGTGAATCACTCTCCCGGATTCTCAAGTGGTACAGCCCAAATAGAGGTGGATTATATTAGTGATGAGCTATGCCAAGAGATAATACAAAAAGGTGTGGGGGGTGTTAGAGATTGACACAAACATCAGCAAGAAGAAGGAGATGATGATATTGGATTTATATCCCGCCCTCCACTCCGAAGAGACTCAGAGCGGCTCACAATCTCCTTTACCTTCCTCCCCCACAACAGACACCCTGTGAGGTGGGTGGGGCTGGAGAGGGCTCTCACAGCAGCTGCCCTTTCAAGGACAACCTCTGCCAGAGCTATGGTTGACCCAAGGCCATTCCAGCAGGTGCAAGTGGAGGAGTGGGGAATCAAACCTGGTTCTCCCAGATAAGAGTCCGCACACTTAACCACTACACCAAACTGGCTCTCCAGCAAGAGGACAAGAGCTGCAGAAGCATCCCTACCTTTGGGCCAGTTTTGCCCTTTTCCCCTTGCCGGCCTGGTTTGCCTTCTGGTCCCTGAGGAGAACACGGGGAAATCGTCATTATTATTCAGTATCCCACAAACAGATCAGAGTTTTAGAAGCAAGAAGTATTCACACTGGCCTTTGACCAGGCAATAGTCTGGGTTGGATCCAGCCAGCTGTTTCAATCAATCTCACCTAAACCTAATTCCTATCATCAGCATCAGCATCACACCACCACCATCATCTTATTTATTTGATTTAACGAATCCTTTATCCCGGCAGATGCTGGCCTCTGGGCTGTGTACTGTCAGGCTCTGTTCATTAATACTATTGCCAAATGCTGATTACTAACCATACTGATCAATGCCTAGATATGCTAACTAACACAGGGTCGGGGCAGTAAAGAGGGAGGGGGGAAAGTAGAGAGTAGCTTCCCAGGAATATCAAAGGTTGCCAAGGCCTCTTTGAAGTAGAAAGTATGTGCCAGTTTCTCACCTCCTCCCTAGAGGCAGCAAGGACATTGCCTCTGGGGAAATGTAACCACCAACGGAAAAGGTAAGGGAAACGTTGAGAAAACTCTCACATGCAAAAGCAACCTTTTGTTTTGGGAACTGAGGGGTAGAAACAATCGCTTTGATGTAGAATGTTAAATACCAATGATTTGAACTGATCTCCATCAGTTCCAATGTCTACCAAGCTGGAGTAACTCTGAAGTATCCAATAAATGCAACTTTGTTTCAAATACCAAGTCTGCTTACTTGCGAGCTTCAATGAACCCACGCATGACATGTACAACAATGGGTAAAATACATACATTTAAACAAGAAAACAAGTTAGATTAAAACCAAAATGCATCCACAGTGGCGTCTCATTAAAGTGCTATTCAATCAGGTTTTCAAACGCTGCATTGAGGGGGAACCCTTAAGAGGGGGGGGCGGAGGAGAGAGGTGCCAACTCCGCAACCATCACGGCCCTAAGCAAAAGCCTGTCGGAACATCTCTACCTTGCAGACCCTGCGGAACTGTAACAGATCCCGCAGAGACCTGACGATGCTAAGAGTTTTTGTCCTATAGCTTTCCTCCCTGCAGGTCAGGTGATCCTCAGCATAGCCACTTTGGGCTTTCCCTTTTTCAGGAATGGAGAGCTGGCTGGAGCCAACCTTCTGTTTAATACCAAGATTAACTTGAGCTGGTTGCCCTGCACCACGTGATGACTCTCGCATTGGTTCTGGTTTCTTTTCTGTGAAATCTCAATCTTATCTTTAAAGCCACAAGGTTTCCAGGAGGTCTCCCCACCTGGCGCTGACCACATACAAACCTGTTTCGTCTCAGCAGGTCACCTGCATCGTGGCACTTTCCAAGCCTGTTGTTTTTCAGGGGTCAGCTCCCCGCCCCCTAAGTCTGTAAACCTCTGAGTCGGGAGGAGGAGACGTAGTGACTTAACTGGACCTGCACATACGTATATGTGCATGAACACTTGAACCCATGTAGTCCACAGCCTGTCGGTTCATCCTTTGCCTCTACAAAGGTGGTTCTGCATCCGGTGTAGTAAAGTTCTGTTGTTCCAAAATATCTTTTACTCCTCCCAAGCCCAAATTGTCTTCTGTTTTTTTAAGTTCAGAGGACAAGCCGTTCCAGAGCACATGGATATAACAAGGAAGCGAAGGGCATTCAGCAAAGACGACGACTGAAGATTTATACCCCGCTCTTCTCTCTGAATCAGAGACTCAGAGCGGCTTACAATCTCCTATATCTTCTCCCTTCACAACAGACACCCTGTGAGGTGGGTGGGGCTGAGAGAGCTCTCACAGCAGCTGCCCTTTCAAGGACAACTCCTGCAAGAGCTATGGATAACCCAAGGCCATTCCAGCAGCTGCAAGTGGAGGAGTTGGGAGTCAAACCTGGTTTTCCCAGATAAGAGTTTATATACTACACCAAACTGGCTCTCCAGACTGGTGAGACCGAAGTTTGCAGCAATAAGTGACCCCTCCAAGAGAACAGGCGGGGGTTTCAAAAGCAATGAACTTTGGGGGTTATGCCAAATGTTCACAATCTCCCACTCCAAGCTTACACATGGAGCAGAATGAGCTAATTGGTTCCAAGACCACCTGACATCCTGTGCTGACCCTGGACGAATCAATGACCCCGGGGTGTCTCTGCTCGTTACTTGCATGAAGCAAAGGTGAGGCAAGTGAGGGCTGTTAGGTATTTTCCCAGGGATATGAGATGGCTCATCTCCATTTCAGTACTTGGAACACAGAAGCTGAGGGGCTGTGTTTTATGCAGGCCGCTGGCCGCAGGCCATGAGATCGGCAGGACGGAATGGAACAGCTGCCGGAGCAGAGATGAAAGAATCAGATTATATAATGTTTTGGCAACGAGGAGATGAAGTTTTTCAGCAGGATTGTCTTTACCACTCCTTCATCCTGTATTAAGTTTGGCTTCTGTTTGGCTGTCGTCCTCTCAAAATAAGTGACTTTAAGGCAGGCGGTATCGATGACATGGAAACCAAGCTGGCTGATTAAATGCCACTCTCTCCCCCCACCTTCTGATTTTGGGGTCCAAAAAGATCATCATACAGCTTGGAGGCGGGGAGCACATTATTCCTGTCCTGAAACAGCTCCGTGGGTTACCCTATTCGCTTCTGAGCGGTGTTCCCTCTAAGCTGAGCTAGCTCAGTTTTTTAGCCTCTGACTCACGCATTTTTGTCTTAGCTCAGGACAAATGACCCCAGAGCAAAGTACTCTGTGCAGCGGCTCACAACTTTTATGCCAGCAGCTCATGAAGTAGAAGTTTTGCTCACAAGACTTTGCAACTTAGAGGGAGCATTGCTTCTGAGCCTAATTTAAGGTGCAGTATCCCCCTTTAAAGCCCAAGACAACCTGGGACCAGCCAATTTGAGGGACTGCTTCTGCTGATTTGAACCTGTACACTATCTTAGATCCTCTCAGGATGGCCTCCGAAGGGAGCTCACAAGCACAGGTCTCTGTCTGGTCACCACCCTGGGCTCGATCCTTTCCGGCAGCGTCTCCAGATCATTGGTTAGGTTTGCCAAAGGAAGTGAGGAAGGCACCTCCTCTGGCCCAATTCCACACACAGGGTAAGGCTGCTGCTTTCTGGCATTAGGCTGGGGGGTAGATTACGTCTGCACTGGATCCCAAGAGCTGCTCCTATTTTAGATTCTGTGAAGATTTTTATTCCGGCCTCTTTGGTTGTCTTGTTATTCCATCTGAGTTGCTGTTTCCAGTAAGAAAGTCAGGATAAAATGTTCTGATCAATCAGTCTCACGGGGATTTCAGCGCAGTTGGTCAGTAATATACGTAACTACATTCCAATCCCACCCACAGTTCTCAAACTGTTCTTTTGCGCGGTTCTCAAAAGAGCCCTTTCATCCTCACCTGCCTCACAGGTTACCTGTTGTGGGGAGAGGAAGGGAAGGAGATTATAAACCACTCTGAGACTCCTTTGGGTTGTGAAGAGTGCGGTATATAAACCAACTCTTCTTCTTTTCCAAAGACTGAATATCTCTGTATACCAGGAAGCTGCTTCGGTGCTGTGGCGGGCATAACCATAATGGGCCCATGTGCCTTTGGAAGATGATGGATTTATATACCGCCCTCCACTCCGAATCTCAGAGTGGCTCACAATCTCCTTTATCTTCCTCCCCCACAACAGACACCCTATGAGGTGGCTGGGGCTGAGAGAGCTGTCACATCACCTGCCCTTTCAAGGACAACCTCTGTCAGAGCTATGGCTGACCCAAGGCCATCCCAGCAGGCGCAAGTGGAGTAGTGGGGAATCAAACCCGGTTCTCTCAGATAAGAGTCTGCACACTTAAACACTACACCAAACTGGCTCTCTGTCTCACAGTAGGTACAGAATTCCTCCTGTATGTCTGAAACAAACTCCTCATGACAGCCACAGGTACTTTGTACTGAGAAAGTCAGCAGTGAGATTATGCCCTACGAAAGAGTTTTCTAGAGCTCAGTAATTACCGGGGGGAGGGGGCAGGCAGGAGAATAAGGCCAGAGTCGTGTATGAAGCAGTAGGGTCTAGAGTCTCCCCACACCCTTTGGCTTCCTTTGCTTTGAGTTTTCTTAGCTCCTGCTCCCTTCAGCAAAACCCCACCACTAAGGACACTCTTTGCATAGGAATAATTGACCTCCAGGTTCATTTTTGTTGGATTTCGGAACAGCTGGCCGGCAGACGGGAAACTGCTGCAGCTTTGCATTGACTGCTGCCTGTTTTTCTTTGAATAGTGTCGTATGTGTTCTCGGTCTGCGCTTTAAATCATCCATTGTGGTTGAACAAATAACTTCTCTTCCAGCTTCCTCCTTCGGATGGGATCAAGCCCATCGGTAATGTAGATACGCACAGCAGGGAAGCAGCTCAGACTCAACGGCCGGCCTGCTTTGGGCCTCGAGCCATTCGGAAAGCATCACTCTCCAAAAACACAGTTGGATGGTCTTTGGGGAGGGCCCCACCACCAGGGGGCAGTAGGAAGTGCCTGGGCAGCACAACTGGATGGGGGGGAAAGGTAAAGGTAGTCTCCTGTGCAAGAACCAGTCGTTTCCAACTCTGGGGTGACGTTGCTTTCACAATGTTTTCACGGCAGACTTTTTACGGGGTGGTTTGCCATTGCCTTCCCCAGTCATCTACACTTCCCCCCCCAGCAAGCTGGGTGCTCATTTTACCGATCTCGGAAGGATGGAAGACTGAGTCAACCTCAAGCCAGCTACCTGAACCCAGCTTCCACCGGGATCAAACTCAGATCGTGAGCAGAGCTTAGGACTGCAGTACTGCAGCTTTACCACCCTGCGCCACGGGGCGAAAGCAGACCTTAATTTCTCAAAAGACCATTTGCCAGAGCCTGGCTAGACACATGGCATCCATTACAAGAAAAAGAATGACAGGTATGCCTATCGTGCAGCAGACTGAGTTGGCAGAGGGGGCAGAATGGACAGCACCGCTTCATTCTGCAGGTGAGGGATCATATTCTGAATGCTCCCTTATGTGGAAAAAGAAATAAACTTTGCAAGCAACAATGACAAGCATGACAGAGCAACATCTCCCCCCACACCCCGTGCTACATTGAACATATGAACATATGAAGCTGCCTTATACCGAATCAGACCCCTGGTCCATCAAAATCAGCATTGTCTTCTCAGACTGGCAGCGGCTCCCCAGGGTCTCAAGCTGAGGTTTTTCACACCTATTTGCCTGGACCCTTTTTTGGAGATGCCAGGGATTGAACCTGGGACCTTCTGCTTCCCAAGCAGATGCTCTACCACTGAGCCACCGTTCCTCCTACATTTTCTTTCCTTTTGCAGGGGAGGGTTCCCCCACCCCAGCACCGCATCTCTGAGCTGTAGCCTCGTGGTATTGCACTACCTCCTTCTGCCATGGGAAAGAAGACCTTGACATTGAAATTTATTCTTTATCTAATCAATCCACTGGTACCCCACCTTTCTCCCCAATGGGGACACCAAGGTGGCTTACGCCATTTGACCCTCTCCCAACAACCTATGACGTAGGCTAGGCTGAGAGTGCGAGTGGCCCGAAGTCACCCAAGCGAGCTTCCATGACGCGAATGCCGATTCGAACCCAGGTCACCTAGGTATTAGTCCAACGCTCTTAATCACTACACCACACTGGGAATTGTGCCCCTGAAGGCAGGGAGAGAAAGATGGAGGGGATTATAACTACAACCACTATCTTCTTCACCCAAAGGGTGATTAACAAGTGGAATTCACTGCCACAGGAGGTGGTGGCGACTACAAGCATTGCCAGCTTCAAGAGGGGATTGGATACACATATGGAGCAGAGGTCCATCAGTGGCTGTTAGCCATAGCATATTGTTGGAACTCTCTGTCTGGGGCAAGTGATGCTCTGTATTCTTGGTGCTTGGGAGGGGCAACGGTGGGAGGACTACTAGTGCCCTGGCCCCACCAATGGACCTCCTGGCGGCACCTGGGTTTTTTGGCCACTGTGTGACACAGAATGTTGGACTGGATGGGCCACTGGCCTGATCCAACATGGCTTCTCTTATGTTCTCTTTTGTTCTTCTGTTCTTTTCCCCTCTACCCTTGATTTCTTCTTGTATCTAGTAGCTAATTCTATTAAAGAGAGGGATGTGGAAGCAAAGACAACTCTTAGCTATGGAGACAGAACACTGCCACATTTCATTCTTCTGTTGTTTACTAACCTTGGGGGTCATTTTAGATTGGCAGAATATAGATGTTTAAGGGAATACCCCAGAAAACTATTCAAGGCAGCTTGCAGAGTAAAACAACAACAACAAAATCATTTTTAATCCTTTTTTCCCCTCACAGAATCACATCCCCGGTGAGCCCTGCTCCACGCCCAAAAGATGGCAAGAAACCTCCAGGATCCCTGGCCAAACTGACCTGGAGAAAATCTGCTGCCTTTTATAAGCATCATTAGGAGAAAAAAAAACTTGTCGAGGGAATGAAAGCAAAACCGGGCTCACTGTGCTGAACCTGGCACCTTGGAAATACGGCGAGAAACCAACCAAGAACAGATTAAAATCCAAAGAAAGAAAGAGAGAGAGACCCCAATACATGCTGGAGGACAAAAAAAGAGGACAGAGCAGGGGCGGCCAAACTTGCTTAAGAGCCGCATCGAATAAATGCCAGATGTCTGAGAGCTGCAAGACAGGAAAGAAGAGAGGGAGGGAGGAAAGGAAAGCAAATAGATGAGGGAGGGAGAGGTAGAAAGAAAGCAACTTTAACTGGAAATGCATTCTCCAAGCTGCCAGCTGGCTTGGCTTGGACAAGTGATTTAAAGAGACAAATGCCTTATCCGAGCTGGCTGACAGGGCAGTGGGGGCTTCAAGAGCCACACAATATGTGTGAAAGAGCCACAGTTTGGCCATCCCTGACCTAGAGCTAATGTAGGAAGGCCAAAGAAAACTCAGCAAAGAAGTGCATTAAAACCACCCCCTGAAATTGGCCTATATTGCTATGCAGGTGGATCACATGAAGAACTGGGGGGACCCGCCAGGGAGGATGCCCCACTCAACACCCAGTCATTTCCTAATGTTCTTCAGCATTTCTTATGGGACTCTCCTCTTAAGTAACACTGATCAAGAGAAGCCTTTGTCCCACAAAGGACAGCCTGCAAAGATTCAGGAAATTAGAGGGATTATTAGGGCTGGGCCCTTGAAAACATCAGCAGTTCAAACTGATCAGAAACACATTTCCTATGTGCTCTCTCTCTGACTAACAGAAGCTCGCAAAGAACTATGTGGGGGACACAGCCAGAGAAAGAGAAAAGATAGCGGTTGCACCCATGGCTGGTGTGTGGGAGTAGGACAAGTAGGCGGCCACCCAAGGCTCCACCTGGCCTAGGGAGCACCGCCAGGTGTCTCGTCTCCCCAAGCACAGTGTGGGCATGGAGCAGACGGTGTGTGTGCAGTGCGTTCCTCAGAGCCCAGCAGGGATAAATTAAACAATGGTAAACGCTGCAGAAGAGCCAATTGCAGTTTCTAAAAACTGGCTCCTGTTAAAATTGTCTGCTGCCACTCCTCCTTCCTACCCTACTCGAAAAGGCCAAGGGGTGGGAGCCCTAGCTCAGTGGTAGAGCATCTTTCTCGCATGCACAAGGTCTTGTCGCCGGCACCTCCAGCTAAAGGATCAAGTAGTATTCTCACAATTTTTATTGCTTCATCTCACAATTAAAAAAAAAATTCAAAATAAAAAAAACCCTATAAATTAAAAATGTAAATAGTTTCAAGTTTCTTCATTTCCCCTACAATTCTCTGTTTTTTTAAATTCCGGGGGGGGGGGGGTGCTAGTGGGCAGCTCTAAAAACCCTAGCACCGGCCCTGGTTGCACCCGGAGAGGGCTAACTTGGCCAGGGCTGCTGAAGAAGCATCAATACGTGGTGTTTTTCAAGGAGGCAGTGTGCTGGTCAACCGAAGCTCTTTCCTTCACACCACTATGAGGGAGGCTACTGAACTGCAACGCAGGGCTGTGTTCAACTGGCTACCCCGCCCCTGTCATTTTCACCTCTCCCCCTTGCGCAAATCAAACCTTCGAGTCTTCGTTTTCGTGCCACTTTCTCCCGGAAAATTTACTGCTTCCAATTTATTTTAACTTTGGCCTTTATTTTGGTGTCAGCGGTGTAAAAACGGAGGGGGGGGGATTAATGCTTTAATGGCCTTCCGAAGTGATATCAAAATGCCATTAAAGAAATTAATGAATCAGGGAGCCCAGTGACAAAAATGAGCGGAACCGAAAGGCTCACCATGACATACAAAAATGGAAAGAAATGGAAAGAAAAGTGGAGGAAGGAGGGTCAGGCCGCAGTGATACCAAAAGGAATGAACAAACCTACTGTTTTCTAGTGGATCTGCTCATTCCTTTCTGTATCACTGCGGCCTGGCCCTCCTTCCTCCACTGCTGCAATTAACTTCAAATCCCACAGTCCCAGCTGTTAGGCTCGTTATGGCATTAAGCACGACAGTACATACGTTCCCACCAAGTGTAAGAACATATGGTGTCAGGGACTGGGAGCCAGACTGGTGTAGTGGTTAAGCGTGCAGACCCTAATCGGAGAGAACCAGGTTTGATTCTTGTTATGTATGTGGACTCAGCTGAAGACTATGGATGTTCCTGCCTGGCTCACTGGAGCCATACGGACTGAGCCTGGGGACTTGGGAACAATGGGCAGTAGGATCCAAATCTCTGCTGCCCTCCACCAATCACAAGCCCCCGCCAGTTTGAATGATCCAATAACATGCTTGCGCAGGAACCAGGAGCTGTATATAAGTTTGGCCCCATTGGCTCAGTTCTCAGTCTTTACTGTGCAGCCACCTACAATGCTGTACCCAATAAAGAGCTGTTATTCACTACCACCTCGCCTCTTCAATAACCCACTATGTTATAATTCCCCACTCCTTCTCATGCACCTGCTGGTGTCACCTTGGGACAGCCACAGGTTCTCAGCAGAGCTGTTCTCTCAAGGGCAGCTCTGGGAGAACCCTCTCAGCCCCAGCTATCTCACAGGGTGTCTGTTGTGGGGAGGGGAAGGGAAAGGAGATTGTAAGCCACTCTGAGCGAAGGGCGGGGTATAATCCAATCTTTTCTTCTTACTTCAAGATCAGCGGGTGCAGAAGAAATATTGCTTTCTGCAGGAGCAAAAGCAGGTAAGGGTGGGCTGCATTGAGTAACAGCAGCTTACACCGCCATGCATGGGGAACTGCAACCAGTCTGGTGTTGCCAGCATTCCATTCCAAAATCAGAAACTAGGATGGGGCTATATAGATGAGGGGGTGAACATATGAAGCTGCCTTCTACTGAATCAGACCCTTGGTCCATCAAAGTCAGTATTGTCTTCTCAGACTGCCAACGGCTCTCCAGGGTCTCAAGCTGAGGTTTTTCACACCTATTTGCCTGGACCCTTTTTTGGAGATGCCAGGGATTGAACCTGGGACCTTCTGCTTCCCAAGCAGATGCTCTACCACTGAGCCACCGTCCCTCCCCTATGTGAGTGGCTATGTGGGGTGTGGCTATGCAGTTAAGAGAAGTCTTGTTATTCAATGCCAGTCTGAGTAGACAATACTGACTTTGATGGACCAAGGGTCTGATTCAGTATAAGGCAGCTTCATATGTTCATAATGGCTGGGATCACCTTTCATCACATTCCAGCATGAGCAAGAAGGAGTTTGAGGAAGAGCTCTGCAGATGAAGGAATAAGTGCCGGGGTATGTAGATAGGCAAAAGCTGTTGAATACATACATACAAGAACGTAAAGGAATACAACTGGTATGTCAACAAAAAACAACAACAAAAGGCATTCTGGCTACTGCTACTACCTGCTTAGCCGAAAGTGGTGGCAGAACAAAGGTAGCCAAACTGCATAACCTGCTTTAAATAAAGCAACACATATTCCATTGATAGCGGGCAAGTTTCATGCTCTCACGGTGCATTCACACTACACTAAATAATGCATTTGACATCCATATCTTTGCTATTCTTACACAGTAAAAACCCAGATGTAAAGTGCATTATTTAGTGTAGTATGAACGCACCATCAGAGTCTCTGCCCTCTAAACTTGCATCTTTCCCATCTCATCTGGATTCTACTTCAAACTCCTGTGCCCAACCACCAGTTCACAATTGTGAGGGCTGCTCCCAGTTGAAGCAACATAGAGCTTCCTATCACCAGCATATTGATGTCACCCACACGGTGATCACGCACAAAATAATGCACTTTCAATCTACTTTCAGTGCACTTTCCAGTTGGATTTTACTGCGTGAACTGGCAAAATCCAGTTGGAAAGTGCACTGCAAGCAATGTTCCCTCTAAGCTGCAGAGTCTTGTGAGCAAAAATTCAACTTTGTGAGCTACTGGCATTAAAGTTGTGAGCTGCTGCATAAATTAGTGTGCTCTGGGATCATCCTTCCTGAGCTAAGACAAAAATGTGTGAGTTGGAGGCTAGCTCACACTAACTCAGTTTAGAGGGAACACTGACTGCAAGTGGATTGAAAGTGCATTATTTAAGTGTGTGAGATCCCAGTCTCAAAGGGTGTTTTTACACTGACAGTTTGTGACTATCATCGCATTGGAAACCCACCTTTCACATTACCTAACGTTATCACAACTGTTTTGCATCGTTGCTACCCAAAGCATCTACATTTGTTTTGATGAGATGAGTTTCGGAGCTGCTGCTGCTGCAACGTTTTTCTCCACACTAGTTTTGATCTGGTCTTTTCTCTACAGGTGTTTCAAACTTGTATTGTAGAAGTTTTCATGGTTTTAAAAGACTCCTCCAAAAACCACCACAAGGTGCAGTAATTTGCATGAGAACTGACAGCGCTTGACATTTTTACATATCATTGCTTGCCTCATCTAGTAATTTAAATTTGTATTGTTTTTGCAGTGTTGACACGATTTCCAAGCAATCGTATACATTTAAGTAAGCACTGGTATTCCCTCTGATCAGAGACCACCCCCCCCCCAAAAAAATTGAAATGCTTAAATGTTAAAGAAAATAATTAAAGCAGAACAGTGGCAAGTGATTTGAAGACTCTAACACTCTGGATCAAACTGAAAAAAACACCCAATGCTCAGTTAAAAAGGAATCAGAACAGATTCCAGTATCCAGGAAATCCTGGGTTGTTCTGCTGCCTTGTATTGAATCAAACTCCTCTACACTGGAAGATGGGACATTTCTCCATAGAGCTGGAAAGATCATCAGGGTGTGAGGTGGGGGATTTCTTCAGTAGAAGTTCAATCATTCTTTCTTATAACAGCCAGTTTCAGTGAAGAGTATTAAGTACTTTCTCTACCCTGACCGCAAATAAGTTTGGTGTTACTCCGGAGAACCCCAAGGAATTTACTCCCTCCGGAGGGAGACGGGGAAAGAATGAGCCCTTTGAGTCTGAGTCAAACGAGAGAAGATGCCAAGAAGTAAGGATTCATATCAGACTGTGGCTCCTACTAACTCCAAACAAATACCAGCTGGGAACAGCTTTCCTCTCCTAGAATGAAATCCCAGAGCGAAAAGGCTCAGCCAATTCATTCAAAGAACGAAGCTCGTCTCCTTCTCTCCAGCACATAACATAAGGGAGACTCCCCCCCCCCCCTTTTCGATTCACAGGATCAGTTTTACGTACTGTGGAATTTCGGTAGGAATCCTTCAGAGAATTCCCAAAAGAACTTCAAAAACTGAAGTACAGCTGGGGTGGCAACCAGGGGAGGGTAGTAAAGGCTTTATTCAGCAGATGGTGAAGGATCCAAGAGGCTGAGGCCCAAATACCAAAAAAAGCAAAGTTACAATGAAGAAGACTGCAGATTTATACCTCGCCCTTCTCTCTGAATCAGAGTCTCAGAGCGGCTCACAATCTCCTTTATCTTCCTTCTCCACAACAGACACCCTGTGAGGTGGGTGGGGCTGAGGGAGCTCTCCCAAAAGTTGCCCTTTCAAGGACAACCTCTATGAGAGCTATGGCTAACCCAAAGCCATTCCTGCAGTTGCAAGTGGAAGAGTGGGGAATCAAACCTGGTTCTCCCAGATAAGAGTCTGCACACTTAACCACTACACCAAACTGGCCCAACCTTGCCAAAAAAGTCAAATGTCTATAACATCAGGAACCAAAGTGTGATGTTTTTGAGAAAAGAAGCTATTCTGTTGGAAGAGATGGGCTACAGTAGCTGTGCTGCTTGTTTCTCCTTTTCAGTTCCATGGTAGAAAACCTTCAGTAGGCTCTAGAGCCTATGCTTCTCTGTGTAAATGATCAAGCAAAGGGTTCCCAGTTCAACTCGAGTGATGGCTGACATGGAGAAGAACACTCCACTTTAGGCAACATCACCTAATACAAAACCCACACATTCATTCCAAGAAGTTTCTCTGTTGGTCGGACAGAAACAGGAGAGCAGTTAAGTGCTCTCAGGCACCCCCATCCCAGTAAGAACAGTAAGAGCCCTGATGGATCAGACCAGTAGTCCATCTAGTCCAACATCCCGTCATACACACTGGCCACTTGGAGCGCCAACAAGGCATAGAGGAGTTCCCCCGATGTTGCCTCCCAGCACTGGGATTCAGAGGTTCATCACCTCTGAATGTGGAGATTCCACTTAGTTAACATGGTTAATAGCCACCGATAGATCTATCCTCCATTAAGCCATCTAGTCCCCTTTTAAGCTGTCTGTGGCCATCACTACATCCTCTAGCACATTTTAATCACTTGCTGCAAAAAGAAGTTATTTCTTTTTTCCATCCTGAATCTACTTCCCACCGACTTCATTAGAAACCCATAACCTCTAAAATTTTGGGAAAGGGAGAAAAAGTCATCTCTGTCCACTCTCCCTACCCCCTGCATAAATTTTTAAACCTCTATCATGTGCCCCCTCAGTCAGGGGTGGAATTCTAGCAGGAGCTCCTTTGCATATTAGGCCACACCCTCTGATGCAGCCAATCCTCCAAGAGCTTACAAAAAAAAGCCTTGTGAGCTGCTGGAGGATTGGCAACATCAGGGGTGTGTGTGGCCTAATATGCAAAGGAGCTCCTGCTAGAATTCCACCCCTGCCCTCAGTCATCAGAGCTCTTTCGCCAGGCTTTCAGTCGAGGCAGTAGGTGTTGCTGCCCCCCTCATTCCATCCCAGCACTACAAGATCTGCTCGACCTGCACAACAGGTCACTTCTGGGAGGCAGAATCTGCCATCTTAGTCTGTCTAATTTTAGATTTTAAACTGTCTAATTTTAGATTTTAAAATTTAGATTTTAAATTTTAGATTTTTTACTGTTGACTGTTTTTATGATGTAACCCACCCTGAACCTGTTCCACGGGAAGGGCGGGCTAAAAATCGAATTAAATAAATAAATAAAATCTCTTTTCTAAACTAAGAACATAAGAGAAGCCATGTTGGATCAGGCCAGTGGTCCATCCAGCCCAACACTCTGTGTCACACAGTGGCCAATACATGTGTGAAGGAAACAATATATGTGTGAAGGAACCAATATATGTGAGAAGGAAACAGGTAAAGGGGAATGGCTATGGGGGAGTTCAGGGGAGAGAAAAATGAAATTGCACAGGAGGGGAACAGAGCCCCCCCTCCTGCAAATCCTTGCAAGTCCCCCACATTTTGTATATAATTCTGAACATGACCATAAATGTGAATCATTAAATCCACAGATTAAGGCCATATATAGAGAACAGAGAATTCCCTGCACACTTGGGGGGACATTGTGGTTTGTATAAAAATCCCAAGCATTTTTAAAGGGGGGGGGGTTTACAAAAAAACCCAACTGAAGAAACATCTGTACTTAAAGGACACACGATGCGCAGCAGGGTGGCTAATAGGGATGACTGAGGCAGTGGGGGAAGAAGGAGGAAGCAGTGATAGGAAGGGTGAAGCAAGCACTGCTCGGAAGGCAGGCGGTTGGCAGCAAAGGCAGCAAGGGAGGGCAGGGCACCAGCAAGTCAGGCAGTGGCAGCAGAAGTGTGAGGAACAAACATGCAACACAATGAGTAGAAGGAGGTGGTGAGGATAAGGTTGCTGGAGATCTCTCACTATTACAACAGACCTCCAGGCAACAGAGATCAGTTCACCTGGAGAAAATGGCCACTGTGGAAGGTAGGCTCTATGGAGTCCCTCCCCCTCCTCCAAACTTCATCCTCCTCAGGTGCCACCCCCATAATCTCCAGATATTTCTCATCCTGGAACTGGCAGCCCCAGGCAGGAGAGTGAAAAGGTGCGTTCAGAATGCTGTTGGAAGAAGCAAGGAGCCAGCGGGAGCGCAATTTCCCCTTCCTTGCAAGTTCCTATGGGGGTCCCTGCTCGTTCTTCAGCATATCTGGAGATGATTAGGGAGATATTCCCTACCTTGCCTCAGGTTGACTTGGGTTTACGGCTTTCGAGATTGACAGGAGCCACCCGCTTTACTGTTAGAGAGAATCGTGAGTGGCAGGAGTTTAGTCATGATTCAGTGAATGATTTACAAAAGGGAGAGGGATCAAGCCCCTGGAATGATTGTTCTCACATGTTGCGGCAATCAGCAAGTGGAAGTGGTTTCAAGTTATTTAACAAGACAAAAGTGATCTTAAAAAATGGAGAACTTAAACCCCGCGACTTGCTGCAAAAAAACAGAGATTTTCTTGTTTGCAGGGAATGTTGTATTGCATTACCCACGAGCTCCACAGTTACTTTCCTGGAAGTGTAAAACTTTTCTGCTATTTGATATTCACTTTGCACAAAGAGAAACACATTATGCAAACCGCAAGCAGTCGGCAACAAAGAACAATTGCCATTCCACTGCTCTCTTTCAGTCTTCTGCCAATTGGCACATTTCTTCATGCAGCCACTGGCTCACTGGTTAAGCCATAGAATCAAAGAATCTCAGTCTGAAGGGGCCACACAGCCCACCTAGTCCAGGGGTGGCCAAACTGTGGCTCTTTCACACACGTCGTGTGGCTCTTGAAGCCCCCACCGCCCCATTGGATGGTGGCTCGGAGAATGCATTGAAAGTTAAATTTGCTTTCTTGCCACCTCCACTCCACCTCCCCCCATGTATTTTCTTCCTTCCTTCCCACCCTGTCTTGCAGCTCTCAAACATTGATGCTTATTCTATGTGGCTCTTATGTTAAGCAAGTTGGGCCACCCCTGATCTAGTCTGACCCCTTGCTCAATGCAGGATCAGCCCAAAGCATCCCTGACAAGTGTTTGTCCGGCCTGCTGCTTAAAGACTGCCAGTGAAAGGGAGCTCACTACCTCCCTAGTCAACTGAGTCCACTGCTGAACGACTCTGACTGTAAAAGAGTTCTTCCTAATATCCACCTGGTATCTTCCTGCCCTTCATTTAAACCCATTCTTGCAAGTTCGATCCTCTGCCACCCACAGGAACAGCTCCCTGCCCTCCTCTAAGTGACAGCCCTTCGAAGACTAGGGTTGCCAATCCCCAGGTAGGGGCAGGGTCCCCCAGTTTGGAGGCCCTCCCCCTGCTTCAGGGTCGTCAGAAAGCGGGGGGAGGGGAGGGAAAAGTCTGCTGGGAACTCTGTTATTCCCTATGGAGATTTATTCCCATAGAAAAACATGGAGAATTGATCTGCGAGTATCTGGGGCTCTGGGGGGGCTGTTTTTTGGGTTAGAGGCACCAAATTTTCAGTATAGCATCTAGTGCCTCTCCCCAAAATACCCCCAAAGTTTCAAAACGATTGGACCTGGGGGTCCAATTCTATGAGCCCCAAAAGAAGGTGCCCCTATCCATTATTTCCTATGGAAGGAAGGAATTGAAAAGGTGTGCCGTCCCTTTAAGTGTGATGGCCAGAACTCCCTTTGGAGTTCAATTATGCTTGTCACAGCCTTGATCTTGGCTCCACCCCCAAAGTCCCCAGATATTTCTTGAATTGGACTTGGCAACCCTATCGAAGACTGAAAGAGAGCAATCATGTCCCCCTATCTGTATGTGTGTGTGTGTGTGTATGTGTGTGTGTGTGTGTGTATATATATATATATATATTTATCACACTTCTTCAAAGCATAAACTGGCTTACAAAAATAATAAAAACACATTTTCATCAAACCTTTTCAGAAAACACCAGGAAAGAAAGCTGCAATTATAGAATAACAACTAAAGGCCCAAACCATCTCAATAGTAGAGAGAAGGCTGCCCCTAAATCCTTCTGGGTAACTGTACATCGTAATAAGATAAACTACAATGAAAGAGCTAAAGAAGACGAAGACGACATTGGATTTATATTCCGCCCTCCACTCAAGAGTCTCAGACCGGCTCACAATCTCCTTTACCTTCCTCCCCCACAACAGACACCCTGTGAGGTGGGTGGGGCTGAGAGGACACTCGCAGCAGCTGCCCTTTCAAGGACAACTCCTACGAGAGCTATGGCTGACCCAAGGCCATTCCAGCAGGTGCAAGTGGAGGAGTGGGGAATCAAACCCGGTTCGCCTAGATAAGAGTTCACACACTTAACCACTTTACCAAACTGGCACTACACCAAATGTTGCAACCCTGCCGGCAGGCTCCAAGTTGTGCACAGGCCACTGCCCTGCCCTGCCAGTTTGAGAGCCAGTTTGGTGTAGTGGAACTTTTAAGAACATAAGAGAAGACATGTTGGATCAGACCAATGGCCCAATCAGTCAAAAAAAACCAAGTCCCATCGAGAGGTTCACCATTGGGGCTAGAAGCCCTCCCACTGTGCCCCTCCCCGAGCACCAAGATACAGAGCATCACTGCCCCAGACAGAGAGTCCCAACAATTTGCTGTGACTAATAGTCACCGATGGACCTCTGCTCTATATGCTTATCCAATCCCCTCTTGAAGCTGTCTATGCTTGTAGCCGCTGCCACCTCCTGTGACAGTGAATTCCACGTGTTAATCACCCTTTGGGTGAAGAAGGACTTCATTCTATCAGTTCTAACCTGACTGCTCAGCAATTTCATTGAATGTTCACGAGTTCTCGTATTGTGAGAAAGGGAGAAAAGGACTTCTTTCTCTACCTTCTCCATCCCCTGCATAATCTTGTAAACCTCTATCATGTCACCCCGCAGTCGATGTTTTTCCAAGCTAAAGAGCCCCAAGCGTTTTAACTTTTCTTCATAGGGAAAGTGTTCCAACCCTTTAATCATTCTAGTTGCCCTGTTCTGGACTATGCTATATCAACTTTTTTGAGGCACGGTGACCAGAATTGTACAGAGCACTCCAAATGAGGCCACACCATCGATTTATACAGGAGCATTATGATACTACAGATGGTGACGGTAGCCATGAAATTAAAATACGTTTGCTCCTTGGGAGGACAGCTATGGTGAACCTAGGCAGTATAATAAAGTAGAGACATCACCCTGCCAACAAAAGTTCGTATAGTCAAAGCGATGGTATTCCTAGTAGTAATGTATGGCTGTGAGAGTTGAACCATAAGGAAGGCAGAGCACGGAAGAATAGAAGCTTTTGAGTTGTGGGTCTGGAGAAGAATCTTGAGAGTCCCTTGGACTGCAAGAAGACCAAATCAGTCAGTCCTAAGGGAAATCAACCCAGACTGTTCCCTAGAAGGTCAGATGCTGAAGCTGAAGCTCAAATACTTTGGCCACCAAATGAGAAGGGAGCACTCCCTGGAGAAGACCCTGATGCTGAGAAAGACAGAAGGAAAATAAGAAGGGAACGGCAAAAGATGAGATGGCTGGACAGCGTTACTGATGTAACTAACATGAATTTGAGCAGACTTTGGAGGATGGTAGAAGACAAGAGGGCCTGGTGTGACTTTGTCCATAGCGTCGCAAAGAGTCAGATTCGACTGCGCGACTGAACAACAACAATTATGATACTGGCTGATGTGTTTTCAATTCCCTTCCTAATTCCCTTCCTTTTTATGGACAGAGGGAGCAGCAAAGATTTCAGTTTTTCACGGCTGGTGACATCATTAGGGTTTGTAGAATCTTTCAGGCTCAAGTGCCGTGTTCTACTGGAGAAAGTTTTCCTTCCAGACGTTTCGTTCTCAGCTGCAGAGAACATCCTCAGTGGCATTGCAGCCGGAGCAGGCGCTCTGACCTTCTTGGCTGCTGCGCACTGAGAGGGAGCAGCCTTCAAACATCAGTGCTAGAGACCAATGACGAGGGGGGGGGGGGCTTCAGCCCCCGTGCCCTGCTTGTAGGCTGCTCGGGGCCTCTGACTGTCCCCTGTGAGAGTCAAGATGCTGGACTGAGTGACCTGATCCAGCACAGCTGCTTCTTATGTACTTCTTACACATTTCAAACACTACACCACACTGGTTCTTTAGATGTCAGAAAGACCCCATCTCTGGCTGTTCCCCCACAAGGGCTTCTTTATTTCAACAAGCGTTCGGTCGATTTAGGAGCCTGGGGTCTGTTTCTACAGTTACCATTTGCTGTTTTATGATTTTATCTTATTGCATCTTTAAAATATCGCAGAGCGCTGTGAAAGCCGAGGAGAGGGGGGAAGCAACATATACAGTGCTGTAAATGAATAAATACCGCTGATATTGGAGACCGGCATAAAAAAGGCACATCATAAAAATTTCAACACTTGGCCAAAAAGATGGAAAGGAGGGGGCGTGGGTGGAAAGGAAAGGGGAACAGGAGTGTATGTGAATGGGTGAAGGGCATTTGTCAGTGGTGTGAAGCTGAAGTAGCAGGTGAGTTTCAAGAGTTTACAAGGGAGAAAGCTATTCCTTTCTCCACCAGGTATTATGGGACCTACGTGGGCCAGTGCTTGGTTATGAGACTGCACCATAATGCCATGGTGAAGATTGATGGAGGAAAGTGATTACAAACAGGCAGAAATATACTGGCTCCATCGTGTCCTTTAAAAAAGCAATCGAAAGAGGAAGAAGGGGGGGGGGGGAAGGCAAACAATTCAGGAATCCAGCTTGGCAGAGAGGAGACAGAACCCAGTCTAGCCTACTGAATGGAACTGTAGAACTCAATACTGTAACAGTCAATACTTACTCTCAGGGCTTTTTTTTTTTTTGAGAAGGAACACACAGGAACGCAGTTCCAGCTGGCTTGGCATCAGGGGGTGTGGCCTAGCATGCAAATTGAGCTTTTGCTGGGCTTTTCCTACAAAAAAGCCCTATGCTGAACAATGGTGATGTCAAGGGGTGTGGCCTAATATGCAAACGAGTTCCTGCTGGGGGGGTTTCCCTTCGAAAAAGGCCCTGTTTACTCTGAAGAGGTGCATGGTGACTCACGAAAGCTCCTCCCCTGCCACAATTTTTGTTAGTCTTCAAGGTGCGACTGGGCTCTCGCTCTTCTCTACTTCTACAGACAAAGCTACGCGTCTCGATTGATACTGCTTGTATGAGCGTCTTACAGTACTGCTCGTGTCGGTCCTTGAGAAATGGCTGCCTCCCTTCTGCACACTGGGCCACATTCCTCTCTGGGGCAACGTGCCATTTGTCCAGCCTGGGTGTGGAAGAAGCGGTCCGGGCACATTTCTGTGTCCGGGCACAGAAAAGCTATTCTAAAAGGGAACCATTTACACGAATCCTTGTTCTCAGGAGAAGCAGAACTGATCTTAACAAAGGCAATTTTCAAAAATGCAGATTCTGCCCTAAGGTAACTCTAACTCTGTCTTCCCACAGGGAAGGAGCATCGAGGAAACAATAATCTGCATTCCCCCCCCCAAACATTTTTCATAATTTGTTTGCTTTTGTTAATCAAAGATAAGAACTCACCCTGCTATCACTACAGATACCTTATCTCCTTAAGCAGCCCACCAAGTAATACATTTCCAAGATACCTCTAAGGCATTAGATGCCCACAACTGGAGATTCTGGCCGCAAGGTACAAGCACCTGATTCTTAAAGGGCCCACTGGACTTAAACTTGGACCAATTCCCCACTAGCCTTATGCCGCTCTCATGCTCCTCTTCGCTGCGGGGCTTCCGTCAGATTTCACACTATCTGCCCTGGGGCTGCAACTCACTCCGTCCTTTTCGAGCGGTAAACAGAAACCAGTTTTTAGAGGATCTTGTTTGCTGCGCAAAAGAGGAGGAGCTAGTTGCAGCCCAGAGATAGACAGTGTGAAATCCGACAGAAGCCCCACAGAGAAGAGGAGAGTGGCATAAGGCTAGTGGGGAATCGGCCTTGGTTCTGTTGCTTCAGACCAACATGGTTACCCCACCTGAACTGTCCCGTTAATTCTATATTAAATGCCCTTCAGGGCTCTCTGTTGATCTATAAAGATGGATCCATATTACCAGACCTAAACGTCAAAAGCTTCTTCCTGTGCTTACCAAATCTTGTCCATTGGAGTGAGGAAAATGTCTTTAAAACACCAGCAGGAGGGAGAGTAGCTTCTGGATGACTATTCAGGTTGCCGTCCTTACAGAAGCCAAACCCAGTGCTGTAATCACATTCTTAAGGACTAGAAACTTGTATTTAGGAAACATCAAACCCTCTTCCGCCACAGAAAGGTTCCAGCCTGCTGAGTAATATGCCCAATTCCTGAACTTGTGTGTATTCTAAGAATCATGGGACACATGCATTCAATGTACCCATACAGCCAAAAGAAGTTATGGTCTCATTGGATATGGAGGAAAAAATACACATGGGTTGTTCAGCAATTACAATACATATTTCCAAGCAACCTCCAGGACAACCTGAGAAAACATGTTGATAGGGGATGATGATGTGGCTCCAAGCAGCCCAGTGACACCAAGGCTCTGATCTATAGCATGCAATCAAACAAGATTTGCCCGCAATTGTCTAAAGAATAATCCACATATAACCATTTCCAACACTGCTCCAGGTTTGACCTTTCCTTTCCTTTTCCAGGTTTCTTACAAATGGAACACAGGAGCCTCCAACAGTCACACAGAGCATAAGCTTCACCAGTATCCATAGGCTGTTTGTTCTTGTAAGAAACTTGGTTGAGACACTAATTGAGAAAGGACAGAGCTCTTGAGGAAGACACGAAACTGCTTATATTAGTGGCCTGAGCGGATGTGGCCTGAATATTCCCTCATTTAAAACTCCCAGCAAGTTTAAAAAAAAAAAAAACCTGGGGAGAACAGTCCCAGCCTAGCCTATTCCTTGTTCTGCTAGTTTTCTACTTGCAAGTGCTGCTGTTTTGTTTTTTTAAATATAGGAGAGCCTTTAAGAGTCGATAAAATACTAGAGACAATTGAAACAGACGTCGTTGCACTTGGTCTTAAGGGTAGACTAACATGAGATGAAGAGAACCCTTGGAAACCTTTTCATGAAGGGCTGAAGGCATAAATTTGATTTCTATATGGCTTGTAGCACATACTTGTAAGTTCCTCAATTCTGATACGTTAACGTTTATACTAACAAACTATTAGTTATAACCTAAAGATTGTAA
Organism: Heteronotia binoei; assembly: GCF_032191835.1. Lineage (NCBI taxonomy): Eukaryota > Metazoa > Chordata > Lepidosauria > Squamata > Gekkonidae > Heteronotia > Heteronotia binoei. Next base: position 69,192,918 of record NC_083234.1, read on the forward strand.
ATCTTTATAGGCTATGAGTAACATCCGTAAACTAATGATGCAGAGTTTATGTTGAAATAACGTTACTTTCTTTTTCCTGTTTCCCTTCCCCGTTTGTATTTCCTTACCCTGTTTCCAAATATATATATATATAAAGAATGGTATTCCCGTAAATATCGAATCTGAATTGATCCAGACCATTCTACCACCTCAGGACTTGACCACCTCAGTCCAGGGGGCTTTTTTTTGTAGCAGGAACTTCTTTGCCTATTAGGCCACATGCCCCTGTTGTAGCTAATACTCCCAACAGCTCACAAGGCTTTTTTTTGTAAGCTCTTGGAGGATTGGCTGCATCAGAGGGTGTGGCCTAATATGCAAAGGAGCTCCTGCTAGAATTCCACCCCGGACTGAGGGGCACATGATAGAGGTTTAAAAATTTATGCAGGGGGTAGGGAGAGTGGACAGAGATGTAAGAAGAGCCCTGTAAGCTCTTGGAGGATTGGCTACATCAGGGATGTGTGGCCTAATAGGCAAAGGAGTTCCTGCTACAAAAGAAACCCTGCCTCATTCTGTGCCACATCCAGAGACCAGACCTTCACCCCTGTCACCTTGAGCTTCTTATCAGGAAAAGATGCACCCATGGAGGAGGAGGGCGAAAGGAACGTCATTTCTTGCTTCTACATGTGAGAATGCAAAGACCAAAAATGAAGGGGTGGGGGAAGCGATTCTGTCTACTTACTCGGACACCTGAGACTCCGGGATATCCGGGAGGGCCTTCTTTTCCTTTTATGCCTTCTTGGCCCTTCTCTCCTTTTTCCCCTTCTGCTCCTGGTTCTCCTTTGTCTCCCTGGAAAAACAAAATGGATGAACTGAATTTTCTGTCCTCCCTCAAAAGCATAAAATCGGCAGGTCACTGGAAAGAACTAGTAATGTTACAGGCAGAGGAAAGAAGAAGACTGCAGATTTATACCCTGCCCTTCTCTCTGAATCAAGAGTCTCCGAGCGGCTTACAATTTCCTTTACCTTCCTCCCTCACAACAGACAACCTGTGAGGTAGGTGGGGCTGAGAGAGCTCTCACAGAAGCTGTCTTTTCAAGGACAGTTCTGCGAGAGCTATGGCTGACCTAGGGCCAATTCCAGCAGGTGCAAGTGGAGGAGTGGGGAATCAAACCCGGTTCTCCCAGATAAGAGCCTGCACACTTCACCACCACACCAAACTGGCTCCCCACACCATTCCTTTCTCATCCTTTATTTTCAACAGGTTCCTACTAGTAGGACTCCTCCCCCTCGGAAACCCCTAGATCATCTCACAGCTCAGGATGGCTCAGCAGTAGATTCTGTCCATCCATCCTCTATCTATGATATTTTATCCCCCCTCTTCTACTCGGGGGGTTCCGTAACTAGGTCCCCTCTTATCTATGTAATCCTCGCAACAGGGGTATGAGGTAGGCTAAGAGAGAGTGACTGGCTCAGGCTCATCCCCAACGAGTTGTGTGGCAGAGCAGGGGTTTGTTCCAGGCTTTCCCACACTAACCACTTAACCATGCTGAGACCAATTTCCCACTGGCATCGCTCTGCCCCCACCTCCCCCAGGCTTCTGCTTTCCTCAGAGCAAGCAATAGATTTCCCACTAGTTGCTCCGCGGGTGCATTCTGAGCCGCAGCAACCTCCAATTCTCCGCACAGCAACGTAATCCTGAAAAGCATCTAAAAACAGCGCAGGGAACTGGCGATTGCCAAGGCTCAAAATGCGCCGGCGGAGCAACTGATGGGAAATTGATCACTTGAGCCGGAGGAAAACAGAAGCCTTCCAGGTGGAGCGATGCTAGTGGGAAACCAGTGCAGGACTCTCATTTAGCCAGGTTGGGGGCTGGGCTGAAGTCTCATTGTGAATGGCTGCGTTTGGTGACAACATGGAAGGAGGTTGTTTACATAAATGTGTTTATTCTATCCCTGATCGGTGTTTTAAATCCTGACATTAGACTAAGGGTCATTAGCTTTTCATTAACTATTCAGGAAACCTACACCAGTTTGGTGTAGTGGTTAAGTGTGCGGACTCTTATCTGGGAGAACCGGGTTTGATTCCCCACTCCTTCACTTGCACCTGCTGGCATGGCCTTGGGTCAGCCATAGCTCTGGCAGAGGTTGTCCTTGAAAGGGCAGCTGCTGTGAGAGCCCTCTCCAGCCCCACCCACCTCACAGGGTGTCTGTTGTGGGGGAGGAAGGTAAAGGAGATTGTGAGCCGCTCTGAGACTCTTCGGAGTGGAGGGCGGGATATAAATCCTATATCTTCTTCTTCTTCTTCTGATAAAGATGGAGTCATCAATATATTAATATGTAACCTCCTTTGTAATTCTGTTTGAACGTTGGTTTATGGATACATATGTTGATCTTACTCGCTAATTGTTCGTAAAGCTTGGAATGAAACCTCTTATCTTTGTTATGTCAGTTAAGTTTTAAAAATTCAATAAAACTTGAATTGGGGAAACATGAAACGAGGTTCTGATTCCATAAATGGAAAAGTCTCATCTGGTGATGATGAGACACCTGGAAAGGGAAGGGGGTCTATGCGGCCTCTTCCATTCTCCTAAAATGGGGCGCGTCTCCAGACTGAAGGAGACACCCAGGAGGATCAGGTCCCTCCTCGAAATTAAGAGGTTATTTAAAATCACCGTAAGAGTCTGAAATAAAATGCATACCACAGAACAAGGAAGTTACACACCAGCTCAAAAAGGTACTGACATGGCTAAGCTTAAAAGAGTCTATAAGAAGTACAAAAGCTTCTTTAAGAAGTGAACATTTCGCTTGCAAGGCAGAAAACAAAAAAGGGAGCACCGTCCAGCAACATAAACATATTCTGGCAACAAGGCAAAACGAAGGAGGAACTGGAAGAGCGACTCCTCGAAGATATAAACAAGGCTCATAAAGCCTTATTTAAACGTATCCGAAGGACGAAACCAGCCAGAGAGGAAGTAGGACCATTAGATGACAAAGGTACAAAAGGAGCAGAGGTTTATATAATGATAGATGGTGTAAAAAAAAATGCACAGAGAGAGAGAGAGAGACTTCTCTCACACTCGGAACTCTGGGTCACCCAACAAAATGGATTGGTAGCAGGGTCAGGGTAGAGAACAAAAAGATATTCTTCATGGACGCATTGTTAGGGGAACTCACTCCATCGAGGCATGGTGACGGATGGTCACTGGTTTAGATAGTTTTGAAAAGAGATTATAGGGGAGCCTGCAAGGAATCACAGAGAGCAGAGAGGGAAGAAGATATGTGACTGAGAAATTTTTCTCCTCTCCCTGCAAGACAAATCTCCTCTAGGATGCTTACAAATGACACAAAGGAAAGGTTAGATTCCAGAGGGCACAACTTGGCTCAAAGTCCTTTGGCCGTGGCTCAAAGGATGAACACCTGCATGTAGAACATCCCAGGGGCACTGAAAGGATCTCAGGTGGCAGGTGCTGGGAAAGACATTTCTCTTTTTGAGAGCCACTGACAGACACAGAAGACTACTCTGTGTTAGGAGGACCAATGGTACAAGGCAGTTTCATTGTTAGATGTCACTGCACCATTATAATGGACCATAACTCAACATTGAAGAACCTGTTTTGCATGCAGAAGGGCCCAAGCCCTTCATTCCCTAGTATCTTCAATTAAAGGTTCTCACAGGTAGCAGTTCTTAGGAAAGAACTTTCCCTGCCTGAGCTCCTGGACAGCTGCTGGCAGAGTAGACCATACCGAACAAAAGGTAAAAATAATCCCTTGCGCAAGCACCACTTGTTTCCGACTCTGGGGTGACGTTGCTTTCACAACATTTCCACGGCAGACTTTTTACTTGGGTGGTTTGCCATTGCAGTACTGCAGCTTACCACTCTGCGCCACAGGGCTCATTATACTGAACTAGATGGACTAAAGGTTTGATTTGATATATGAAACCTCCATATCACTGGAGGGAGTAGATCCATAGCTCAGGGGCTGAGCATCTGAACTGCACACAGAAGGTCACAGGGTCCCTTAAAGGGTCTCAGGCAGCAGGTGCTGGGAATCTCCACCTGAATCTCTGGAGAAGTGCCAGCAATCAGTGGACAGTTTCTGAGCTAGATGGATCCAAGGTCTGGCTTATTATAAGGTTCCTATTTTAAGTCCCTCCCGGAGAAAGAAGATTTGGAGGAAGCGAGATGTAAAAATATGAAAAGAGCTGCAGCTCACCTTAAGTCCATCTGGTCCAAGCGGGCCGCTGTCACCTTCCAGGCCTGGCTCCCCCTACAAGAAACACACAGACCTCCGTTACCTGTGGCAGGACTTGAACAGGAGAAGAAGAAGATGATGATATTGGATTTATATCTCACCCTCCACTCCGAATCACATAGTCTCAGAGCGGCTCACAATCTCCTTTATCTTCCTCCCCCACAACAGACACCCTGTGAGGTGGGTGGGGCCGAGAGGGCTCTCACAGCAGCTGCCCTTTCAAGGACAACCTCTGCCAGAGCTATGGCTGACCCAGGGCCATTCCAGCAGCTGCAAGCGGAGGAGTGGGGAATCAAAGCCGGTTCTCCCAGATAAGAGTCCGCACACTTAACCACTACACCAGACTGGCTCTCCCACAGCATCCTAGACTGGCCCTCAGACACACCACTCCGGGTTACCAAGTTAAGGAGCGGACACTGTCAACACAAGCACTTAAAGCGAAACAACGTTTTCAGCGCTGAGTCCGCAGCAACTTTGCAGGAGTTGACAGTGGCAGCCAATTTTACTACAGTCATTTGGAGAACTTGGAAATGAGCCCACCAAGCTAGCAAAAGACAAATGTGTGCTGTCTCTACATATTTGTAAGTTCCCCCACCAGATAATACAAATAACCTGTTTGTAAATAGTTCATGGGTAGTATGTAATAGGGTCTGTTGTGCTTTTCCCAACAATACAGTACTTTGGTCAGGCACAAAAACCGTAGGAATTTCAAGGGGGTATTAAAAGAATTACAGTATAATTAGCAAAATTTGGGGTAGGGGGCAGGGTGTGCTCCATTAGGAAGAAACTGAAAATGGAGGTAAGTCACATGACCTCTTTCAACTCCCAAATGGCTCAGCTAGAACCTTCCGCCCTACAAGGCAGTAGCCAGAGACAGGGCTTTTTTCTTTTCTTGTTTTTTGAGCAGGAACGCACAGGAACGGAGTTCCAGCTGGCTGGGCATCAGGGGGTGTGGCCTAATATGCTAATGAATTCGTGCTATGAAACAGTGGTGACATCACAGGGTGTGGCCTAAGATGCAAATAAGTTCCTTTTCTCCCTTTCTCACAATACGAGAACTCGTGGGCATTCAATGAAATTGCTGAGCAGTCGGGTTAGAACTGATAAAAGGAAGTACTTCTTCACCCAAAGGGTGATTAACACATGGAATTCACTGCCACAGGAGGTGGTGGCGGCCACAAGCATAGACAGCTTCAAGAGGGGATTGGATAGCATATGGAGCAGAGGTCCATCAGTGGTCATCAGCCACAGCCTATTGTTGGAACTCTCTGTCTGGGGCAGTGATGCTCTGCATTCTTGGTGCTTTGGGGGGCGGCACAGTGAGAGGGCTTCTAGCCCCACTGGTGGATCACCTGATGACACTTGGTTTTTCTGGCCACTGTGTGACACAGAGTGTTGGACTGTATGGGCCACTGGCCTGATCCACCATGGCTTCTCTTATGTTCTTATGTTCTAATGCTAGCTCATGGGTTACAATTGTCCCTGCTTCCCAATCCCCCTGATAAGCTACATATGGCTTGAAGTGGCATTGCCCTCTCTAGTGATACAGCCCTCTCTGTAGTTCAGGATATTACTACCTCATTTTACTGAAATTGCATACCAGAAATCACCAAGCTGGGAGCACTAGACTAGCTGCTGCTTGTGCCAGAGCTGAGCTGCTTATAACCTAAGTATATAAGTATTTTATTTTACTTTCAGCCATAAAGCAACACTTGAGAGTTTCAGAAACAGGGCCTTTTTTTGTGTAGAAAAAGCCCAGCAGGAACACATTTGCATATTTGGCCACACCCCCTGACACCGAGCCAACCAGAACTGTGTTCCTGTGTTTTTTTTAAAAAAATCCTTCTTCACAAAAGTTATAAACAATGAAAAAGAGGCTGCCTCAATCTCAATACTCCTTTGGAGGCTTTACCTGGACCTCAAAGATCAGCTTAAAATTCATGCAGCTGAGGTAATGGTGTTGTCACTTACCCTTTGACCAATGAGGCCTTGTTCTCCTGGGACCCCAAGTGGTCCAATATCACCCTATACAAACACAGAAAGAGATTAGACTTTTTAGGGCAGCTTCAGAACAGAGAAAAAAAAAACGTTAGGAGGCTTTATGAAATAGGGTCGTCTGATCAATCAAGGCTGGAACTTTATGACTCAATGGGAGAACCTTTGATGATAAAGGGCGGAACCCGGCATGTTGGGGTGGAGCTTGATGAACCTCATTAATTTTAGCTCCATATTCCTGAAGTGTGACATTTTCTCCACGTTCGAATGCTTGCAGGCCGTCTGGAAAGGAAGCCTTGCCATTCTCCTCAGCAATTCCTTGCCAAGACTGATTAAATTGCTGTAGATCTTAGTGCTTTATAACAGGCAGCAACACACGGATTGGCTCCTTGGGATCACCTGATCCGTAGGACCAGGTGAGCTCTGGCCTGTGCCCTTAACGTCATGGTTTGTTTTTTTTAAATGCTGTCATCGTGGGCCTTTCTGTTTCATCCACTGTTATTTGCTGGAGTTCTAGATTAATTTGGTTCATTAAAACAGTTGTATGCCGTGTATAGGAAATGGTGCAACAACATACGATTGCCAACCTCCAGGTGAGACCTTGGAAGCTCCCAGAATTACAACTGATATCTCTAGGGATCAGTTCCGTTGTGAAAAGTGGCCGCTTTGGAGAGTGGACTCTATGGCCTGCTGAACTTTCTCCCCAGGCTTTACCCCCAGATCTCCAGGAATTTTCCGACCCAGAGTTGGCATCCCTGATTAACAACATTAAAAACCGTGCAAATATTTAAAAAGAATCAGTGCACAAAAACACTCAAAAAAGACAAATCAGAGGTTCAGTTTACACAGGACAAAAGCAAAAAGCGAGATGGAGATTTGAGTCAAAACAGTGCAGCTACGAAATCTGGTAACGTCTCTGTTCGGGGATTTCCTGCTTAGGTTCCGTGATGCTGGACTAGGGTTGCCGACAGCCTGGAGAAAAAAGCTGCCAACAGCAGACGCTTTTCATGACACAATATCACCTGCTAAAGAACATCACTGTAAGCCTCTATTAAAACAACAGGTTGTTTTTTTAACTCATGCTGCTGGCAACTCTATGCCAGACACTATTTCACAGAAGAGGTACTTCCTACTGTGGGATTCGTGACTGTTTCTGTCTTGGCATGACAATAACCCATCCTGCTACTTCACCTGGACAAACAGAAATCAGAATCCAGATCCCCTGCTCCTTCCAAATGTTCTGAGGGAGTGGGGGAGGCAACCAGCCATTCTCTGATCCAAAACTCTGACAAGCCACAGACTTACTCCTGTGGGAGACCTCCCCTGCATTCACTCTTAGCATAAACTACAGAATACCTTTAGGCGTTTTCCATCAGGTCTGCCAAATCTGTTCTTTGGGCAGGAGTGCCAGGACAACTGGTTTATGCACACACAAGTGGTGATGTGTACGAAGTTCAGCGAGGGACCACTGCTGAAGGAGGAACTTAAAAGTTTTGCTCCTCTCAGTGCCGGATTAATGGAGGCCCCTAGGCAGTCGAAATCTCGGGGGCCCCTCATAAATTATCTCAGAGTCCAAGCACCCACCCCACCACCCACGGCCCCCGCTGCAGCCTGCAGGCACCTTCGCAAAAGTTCCTTTGACAAAGCTGCGAGGGAGAGGCAGAGAGAGGCAAACTTGGCGACGACGCCACCAGCCGCCGTACCAGGCAAATCAGGCCAAGAGTGGCTCAGTTGCTGGCTGCATGTGCAGGCTGGGAAGACTGCAAGCAGGGGGGGAAACCAGGAGGGAAAGCCAGTCTGGAGCCCCTAAAGGCATGGGTGCCCATAGGTCAATGCCTACTTGGCCGAATTGTTAATCCAGCCCTGGCTCCTCTCAATTATATTATGAGCTGAACCCACAACTGAAGTTTGGATTTAACTTGTAATGGACTTGTTGCCAGCCAGCCTTCCCTGTATCCTCTGCACAAGCAAACTCACCCTTGCAAGATAAGAGGAAAATGCCCAATGGTGAGGAGGGTTGAATGACAACAACAGGTCTCATCCTTAAAAGACTGCACAATTCCAGTGGTTGCTGGACATGTGGGATTGCCATTTGCCATTGCCTCCCAATCCAATGCACTGAACCAAGGGCCATTGGAAATCACAATTCCCACACATCCAAGGAGCAAAACATCCAGGTCTACAAGGTCTCTGCGATTGCCAGTCAGTTCTTCCTCACTATTCTTGACGCTCTCCCCAGTCTCTGCTGTTGCAAGGGTAAATTTGGGGACTGGGGGAGAGGGGAGCAAGCTGCCTGGAAGGCCCAGTGGGAAGCCCCTCTGGGTGGGCCAATGTTCAATGCCTTCTAAATACCTGTGTAATGGGTGGGGGGGGGAGTTTCTGAGAGTTCTCAAAGGCAAGTAGATAAAACTGAGCTAACTACAAAGCAAGCCAGGGGACCTTGCCCATCCTCGTGCAGAATCAACTCAATGAATGAATTTTCCACTTTAGCCCCAATATTCCTAACTTGGTATTTTAGTGCTGGGATGTCTCCCCCCCTCCCCCCGCCCTGTGAGAAGAGCTTCCTTGCAGAAAACTAGGAAAAAAACCACACTGGCGAAAAGTGAACATTTTCTTGAGCTAACCGGATTGACTGAAAAAGGTCTTCCATTCGTTTCCTGCTCGGTAAAGGAGCGAGCCCCCTCAGTGAGTCCTGCTGATGGGAACACTGGTGGATTGAGTTGAATCAGTGGGGTTTCTTCCTGGAGAAGGTTAACTAAGTTGCCAGCCTGCTGGCGGAAATGTTGAGGCTGAAATCTTAAGAGCTCCAGAAATGAGTTATAAGGTTTGTCTTGGGTAACAGAGCTATAAGGTGAGAAGGGGGGGAAGCCAAAGAGGAAAAAGAATTTAATCCCCAAATAAATTCTCTCACATACACTCTGTAGCAGCCCTTTAGAGACAAGAGCCTATTGGGGAGGGGGAGCGGAAATCCACCCTTCTTTTAATAGTTCAGGTGGGAAGGAGATATTCATCCACAAAAGTTCCCAAGAAGATACTGTCCTTCTCTCTGAATTAGAGTCTCGGAGCAGCTTACAGTCTCCTTTATCTTCCTCCCCCACAACAGACATCCTGTGAGGTGGATGCAGCTGAGAAGGCTCTTGCAGAAGCTGCCCTTTCAAGGACAACTTCGTGAGAGCTATGGCTGACTCAAGGCTATTCCAGCAGCTGCAAGTGGAGGAGTAGGGAATCAGACCTGGTTCCTAGATTAGAGTCTGCACACTTAACCACTACACCAGACTGGTTCCAGGGCTCATTAAAAATTACACTGAGGACTGCAAATCACACAGTCTTCAGGCCCAGACAAATGGCAAACTACAGATGTAACTACACTTACATTGCATTTATACTGTTTCCATATTTTTATTTTTATTTTGGAAAACTACTAAACAATGTTTGTTTGTTTTTTAAGTCGAAGTGGATAATTGAATAGTAAATTAAATGGAGAGGACAGAGACAAAGAATGCCGGCCTGAGGGTCAACAGCAACCTGGTACAATTCAGCCAGTGTGGTGTAGCGCTTCATGCTGGAAGCCCTACATTCGTATCCCCCCTTCGCCACAGAAGCTTGCTCGATAACCTTCAGTCAGTCATACCCTCTCAGCCTAATTTACCTCACAGAGCTACTATGAGGATAAAAAGGAGGAGAGGAGTATGCTTTTGGGGGGAAGAAAGGCAAGATATAAATGAAGTAAGTACCTATAAACTAAAGTTTACATCCAAGTCCTGTGACTGACTTCTAAACTTTATTTAGTTCGTTTGTTTGTTCAATCTGTAGACCGCCCTTCCCTGTAAAACAGGGCTCAAGGTAGTGCACATCAAGAAGCTTACATAATTAAAACAATAACTTCAAATCATAAAAATATACAAGAAGTGACCAACAGATGGCCATAAACTGTCAGAGTACACTCCTGCCTCCTGGGGGTGGGGGAGGCAGGGAAGCAACAGTACCAACAGGGTGGGGGGAAAGTCACTGTCCTTAACCGAATGCCTTACATCCCCTATGGAACCTCAATAGATCTCCCAGAGCACATATGTCACTCAGCAGAGAGTTCCACCACGTTGGAGCTGGGGCCTGTTATCTTCCCTCAGTCCAGGCAACCTGTCGCTGAAAGGAAAGGGATCAGGTTCTCCCACCCACACACTGACAGACTTCCGGTCCAAGGTTCCCCACCTACTCTCAGGTCTGAGCATCTGAGGGGGAGGGGAACTGTTAGGAATATATTTAACTTCTAAGACAGGTCAGAACAACCACTGCAGTGTAGGTCTATGTCAACAAATGTGATCTTCCACGACGGCTGAAGCATGTTCACACGGGGGTCAGTTTGCATCCGGAATTATCTGACTGGAAACCCACCTAAACTGCCTACAAATGTCCCGCCCTTCCCTCCACCTTCAGTCTGAAAAGCGACTGTTCTGTCCCCATCTGACATAGGAACTGCAGGAGGAGGGGAAACGTTTACATCTTTTACCTTCATGCCTGGTTCACCTGGAAGGCCACGTTGTCCTGCAGAGCCAGGAGGTCCCTGGAGAGGAAGGGAAAAAAAATAACAGCCATCATTAGCTAAATAGAGAACAAGATCAAAGTTGGAGTTTGTATAGCGAAGCAGTTGGGGAGAGAGGAGTGATGCTATAATTACTTCCCTGGCTGGGTCTGAAGATAAGCAGAGAAAAGAGAGCCCATCATTGTTCTCCGTTACACACCTCTCTGCTCTACACATATGCAGCTGCTATCCCTTTTGATTCCTCCCTGGTCCACTTTTCCCTTGCTTTTTGTTCCCCAAGCCTGCTGTAGCCTCCTGCAGCTTTACCTGATTCTGAGCTTAAGTTTCAAAAAAGCATCTTCTTATGCTATCCTTAAAAGATGCTTTTTTGAAACTTAAGCTCAGAATTCTAGATATTGAAATGCAAACGTTATATAGCCTGGCCAACAAGTCTTGCTCCCCGCTGAATTTCGAACTTCCTCTCTCAGTAGGGAAATTAGCGTCGTATTTCTCCTCTCTACAAGCTCCACAGCAACGGCGTGCGTTCTCGTTAACGAGATGTAATGCATTACCATCTGCTATCCTATTTGGTAGATTTAACAGGATTGAGTACTCTAATAGACACTGTCTTTGTAATTCCAAGTGTATTGAAACTATTTCCCATGTATTATTGAACTGTCCTCTTTATGATGATATTCATTGTATATACCTGAAAGATATCTTAGCAGATATGTTGGGCTGTGCTGATTCAGGCAAAGTCCACAAACTTTTAAATGACACTTGCGCTGTGGTAACTTTAATGGTGGCTAGATTTCTCCAACAGGCCATGGAAATACGACAGAGAATGGTTCTGGAATGACCACATTTTATTTGTTTTAATTATTTAATTTGGTTAAACTCAACTCATATATATTTTACTTATTTTATGTATATTAGCTCCCTATGTACTCTATAATCTAGGATTTTATATTATTTATATTGCTATTTTACTGCTAAATCTGTTTTATGCCAATAAAGGCTTGCTGTTTGCTGTTTGTTTGTTTCTGCTGTAGCCTCTCTCCATTTGCCTAGAATCCTCCCTTTTGTCTGATTTCCTCAACAGACCTTTTCCTGAACCACACCGACCTTGCCCTATCTGCATTTCCATTACTGCCCATCTCTTGACTAATTAGCCATGACTCCTTTATAAGATTAACACATTTATCAGGAGCTGAACATGTGGTCAGAAACAGACCTTGGTCATATATAGTTTGATCCATCGGCCTTCTCAGTGGCAGCACCAATGTTATGGAACGCTCTCCCAGGGGCCACGACTTCCCTGTGGGACATCTCCCAATTCTGCAGGGCCTGCAAAAGCGAACTCTTTCGACAGGCCTACAACAACTAGTGTGGGAGGAGGCTGCCACTGAACAATATCATCTATAAGACTGAAAATAGAGTAACAAAGGAATAGAGAACTGAGATATGGAGAAACTGCCTTTGTTATGAAATCTTTTTATAGCACCTAATAAAGTAGTTTTTAAATTGTGTATATATGCTTTTTATTCTTTTATTCTTTTATCATTGTAATCTGAATTATCATGATTGTTAGCTGCCCAGAGTCCGCTCGCAGAGTGGGCGCCATATAAATCTAAAGTAAATAAATACAAATAAATAAATAAAACAGCATTAGGGTTTGTAGAATCTTTCGGGCTCAAGTGCCGTGTTCTACTGGAGAAAGTTTTTCTTCCAGACGTTTTGTTCTCAGCTGCGGAGAACATCCTCAGTGGCGTTGCAGCCGGAGCAGTGTTAGCTTGCCTGAAGTTAATCAGAACTCAGGCTTGATAAAGCTTTGTGGGGTGAATTCATGCAACCTCCCTGTCACGACTCAAGGGAGCCTTACCAAAGGCTGCCACCACTCTGGGTTAAGGGTTCCCCTTGAGAAGGCTCAGAGTACCCTCCCAAGCCCTTCAGGCCTCCTGTAGCTTAGGCCAAATAAGAGTGAGGACCAGGCAGAGTGAACAACAACAACAAAAAGGTTTACTTTAGTGCAATATAAATTAACAAGGTGCAATAAAACAGTAAACGGGTGAAGGGAAAATAAACAAATGCCCTAACATGTCTGAACTTATTGTCCCTACTGTCTCAGTCAGCTCTAGCCTACTCACCCTTCCTCTAAGGGCAAGGGTCTCTTCCTGGCAGCAGCTCCGCCTCAGCTCTGCCTCCTAGGAAAAGAACACCCCCTCCCTGGGCTTGGCCTTTATATATTCTCCTCCCAGGCCCCACCCCTCTGGACCAGTCGCCCTCTAAAACCCTTGCTAACCAATCAGAGGGTTAGAGGGGATCCTGGGAAATGTAGTCTCTTCCCAGTACACCTAACCAGGCTTCCCTGGGGCCTGCAGGTCTTGCTAGGCCCAGGATCATGACACTCCCTTTTATCCCAGCAAGGTGTAGGATGCAAGCAAAGTACTATCTTTCCCAGAGATCAAACAGGGTGTAAAACAAAGGCCTTTGTGGTGTAAGGAAAATCACACAAGAGTGATGAATCAGGGCAACGTAACACATCTGCAAAGAATGAGAAGGCAATTGAAAAACGAATGTGAGCCCTCTCTTCCAGCAATGTTTAATATCAGCTGCTGCATCTACATCTTAGTAGTCATGCTGAAAACATCTGAGGCCTTTTTGGACGGCTGATTTATTGAACAATAGAGTTGGGGGGCGGGACTCGGATTATTTCCCATGGATTTAACACCCCTGCTGCAAGGAAGCCGTGATGTTCCTGGCAATAAGCCACAGCCTTTTATTGGCAGAGAAAAGGGATCCCCTTTTCCCTCGCCGGCAAATTCTTATATCTCTTCTCCCCCACAGCACTAAAGCATGGACCAAAAATAAAACCTGTGTTTTTAAAAACTCCCATCCCAACAGATCATGGCAAGCTCTTTCCCCTTTCAAATGTTTTTCTAGGCTTTTTCGTTTTTCCTTTTCTCAAGAACTGCAGCATATTCGGTTATTTTAGAGTATATTTTACATGTACGTGTACAGAGATATAGTTATCTTTGCAAATAGGTGTTTAGCTTTCCAGTAGCACTCTCAAAGAAGCTTATAATGAGAAATTAAAACGCAATGTACTGTAAAATACAGAATGTGATGGTCACCTCGAGAATAGAATACTGTAACGCCCTCTACATGGGGCTGCCCTTGACTCAAATCCAGAAGCTGCAAAAAGTGCAGAATGTAGCGATCAGGTTGTTATCGGAGCTGCCTGTACAGGTGCACATTCAACCTGTGCCGAAAACATTGTATTGGTTGCCTACGGCGTTCCGGGTTTACTTCAAGGTGCTGGTTTTAACCTTTATAGCCCTATATGGCCTGGGGCCTGCTTACCTTCAAGACCGCCCTTCCCCATATGTATCCCAATGGGCACTACGCTCAGGCTCTCAAAATCTTTTAACGATCCCTGGGCCAAAAGAAGCACAGCTGGCTACCACCAGGGCCAGGGCTTTTTCTGTAGCGGCCCCCACATGGTGGAATGCCCTTCCAGAAGAAATTAGAGCCCTGCGGGACCTGGTACGGTTCCGCAGGGCCTGCGAGACCGAACTCTTTCGGCTTGCGTTTAACACCTGAGGCAGGCAACCGCTACATTTTACACCATAGCTCTAAGAGCTCGACTGGCACTATGATAACAACATCTGAGCGCCAACGTAACAGTAGTAATGTCAGCAATATGTGAGCGCCAATGCAACAGCAGCAATGATGGTAAATGAATCTTGGATGACCAGCCTACAGTTTTGCAAATTGTTATACTGTTGTTTTATTATACTGTCTTGTTTTTAAGCTAAATTGTTGATTTTTAAAATGTTGTTAGCCGCCCTGAGCCCGTAAGGGGAGGGCGGGACACAAATCTGACGAAGCCCGTAAGGGGAGGGACAGTGGCTCAGTGGCAGAGCATCTGCTTGGTAAGCAAAAGGTCCCAGGTTCAATCCCCGGCATCTCCAACTAAAAAAGGGTCCAGGCAAGTAGGAGTGAGAAATCTCCGCTTGAGACCCTGGAGAGCCGCTGCCAGTTTGAGTAGACAATACTGACTTTGATGGACCAAAGATCTTATTTATTTATTTTACGATTTATATCCCGCCCTTCCAACCAAGGTGGCTTAGGGCGGCTTACAACAGGTAGATCAAACATAAATTTAAGTTAGGTATTTAAAATATTTAAGCATTTAAAACATTCAAAACATTTAAAACATTCAAAACATTTAAAACATTTAAAACATTAAACATTGTGACAGTATGCATAGCAAGAATCTGATAGAGCTACACTTAATTTCCTATGTCAGTTAGGTGTAAGCTAGCCGGAAGAGGGTTGTCCTACAGGCCCTGCGGAACTGAGTAAGGTCCCGCAGGGCCCTCACCTCTTCCGGCAGCTGGTTCCACCATGTAGGGGCCATAACAGAGAAGGCCCTGTCCCTAGTAGATTTTAAACGGGCTTCTTTTGGCCCAGGGATAACGAGAAGATTTTGTGTTCCCGATCTCAGTACTCTCTGGGGAACATGTGGGGAGAGACGGTCCTTCAGGTAGGCAGGTCCTAGGCCAAGATCTGAGTCAGTATAAGGCAGCTTCATATATCCAAATTAACAAACAAACAACAACAAAACTTCCAAACAAACGGCACATAAAAATCAAGGATGAAACAGAACGCCACAATGGGGGGGGAGCCATTGCTAAGTCCAAGAACAAGCCTTAACAGAATATTCCTGCGATTGACATCTCAATCTCAACCAAAGAGCATGCTGACTAATCCTTAGAAGGTACGGACCAAATGGGGATGGAGTTCGAAAGCCCTGCGCGCCTGCCGCTGGTCTCACATGACTCCAAAGCCAATGAGACAACGAGTAGGGCCTTTACAGTGATGTAAAGGAGAGCTCCACACTGGTATACTGGTCCCAAACCCTTCAGGGTTTTAAAAGTTAGCTACTACTTGGAATGCATGTGAACTGACAAATGAAGATGGCTTATACCAAAGTCCAGCTTGCCCAGCACAGGCTAAGCAGACTTACTCAGAAATAAATCCCATTGTATTCACTGGGACTTACTCCTAGGGAAATGCCCTTAGGATTATAGCCACAGTCCACTCCAGAGACACCATCACACCATCACACTTGGGACAGAGCTCTGCTTCCTACCAAGCCCAGTCCACAATACCCCAAAGCATCATTTGCCACCGACTCCACTGATAGTCGATGCTGGTGCTACAGAGCAGCAGAAGTCCACGACCCAGGAACGAAGAGCTCCAGAAACCTCATTCCACCATATTCTGCTCTCCAGACTTAACAGTATACATAGCAATTTAGACTGTGAGTCCTTTGTGGATAGAAATACATTTCAAAAACCTGTTGTAAGCCACTCGGGGTCTGTACGCTAAAGTGAGAAATAAACCAAGCGAACAAATAAACGCCTGAGAGTAGTTCTCTTCCCAGCTCTCTCCGTTCCTTTTTTTTTTAATACAGAAGTCAAGGATAAGCTGGAGAACTTGCTGCATGCAAACCACATTTATGGTCCATCTTGTCCAGTCCTGACCCACCCAGACTGGCAGTGGGTTCTTCCTCAAATGATGGTCTTCTCCACCTCTATAGCTGCTTGGGGATGCTTTGGCCTGCATTGGGAACCTTCTGCGTGCAAAGTATGAACTCTACCATTAAGCTGTGAGCCCTCCCCACCTTTTTTTTTTTTTTACTCTTCCAAAATACTGAAACACTTTACCCTTCCATAGCAGACCAAGCAGAAATGCCTCTCCCTGGGGAGAAAATTACAGGGCTTTTATTGTAGCATGAACTCATTTGCATATTAGGCCACACCCCCGGATGTAGCCAATCTTCCAAGAGCTTACATTAGGCCCTGCACTAAGAGCCCTGGAGGACTGGCTACATCCGGGGTGTGTGGCCTAATATGCAAAGGAGTTCCTGCTACAAAAAAACCCTGAGAAAAGATGCATCAAAACCAGTGCGCTGCAGCAAGCATTTTGGGGGGGAGGGTGTCTACGTTTTATGATGCTCAAAAGCTGACTAAAATGTTCCTTTTCACACATGGCTGCTGCCCAAAAGTCCTTTCCCAGGCAGAGATGAGCCATGTGGCAAGGAGTAACGTTTTTTAAGTCTCATCTGTATGTATGTACCACTCTCACTGGGAAGAACATCTGCACGCCAGAACCGCATTGCCCAGCTGCAGTCTTCTTTCTTTCTTTAAAATATTTGCAGATCTCTTCTCTCAGCTCGCTGTTCCCCGAGGGTGTTTACATAGGAACGACACCATCAAAACTCCGTTTGCAAGATAAAATATCCACTTGCAATACTGATGCCTCCTTGTTTCCACCAGGGAACTCAAGGCTGAACGCTGGGGATTCCCAGAGGGTTTCCATCCAGCATTGATCAGACCCAGACCCGGCAATTTTGCCGCATCGTGCACTTTCCCAGCCATGCCATGAGCCAAAAAATGTCCAGTAAAATGCAGCCATTTTAATGGGATCAACACAAAAAAACTAACAAAGCAGAAAACCAACTGTATCAGCAGTGGGTCAGCCGAATATTGGGGCGAGGAGCAAGTGTGAGGCTTCTATTGTATTAGAATTTTAAGGCCAGCTCCCTGCGTGGTACAAAGTCTTGAGTCCAGTGGCACCTTTAAGACCAATGAACGTAATAACATAGGAGAAGCCTTGTTGGATCAGGCCAACGGCCCATCCAGTCCAACACTCTGTGTCACATAGTGGCCAAAAAACCCAAGTGCCATCAGGAGATCCACCAGTGGGGCTAGAAGCCCTCCCACCGTGCCCCCCCCACCCAAGCACCAAGAATACAGAGCATCACTTGCCCCAGACAGAGAGTTCCAACGATAAGCAGTGGCTAATAGCCACTGATGGACATCTGCTCCATATGCTTATCCCATCCCCTCTTCAAGCTGTCTATGCTTGTAGCCGCCGCCACCTCCTGTGGCAGTGAATTCCATGTGTTAATCACCCTTTGGGTGAAGAAATACTTCCTTTTATCCGTTCTAACCCAACTGCTCAGCAATTTCATTGAATGCCCACGAGTTCTTGTATTGTGAGAAAGGGAGAAAAGTACTTCTTTCTCTACCTTCTCTATCCCATGCATAATCTTGTAAACCTCTATCATGTCACCCCGCAGTTGACATTTCTCCAAGCTAAAGGGCCCCAAGCGTTTTAACCTTTCTTCATAGGGAAAGTGTCCCAGCCCTTTAACCATTCTAGTTGCCCTTTTCTGCACTTTTTCCTGTGCTATAGTATCTTTTTGAAGGTGCGGTGACCAGCATTGTACAATGATGTTTTATTTAAGATATAAGAAGGAACTCCTTTGTAGAAGGAACTCCTCTGCATATGAGGCCACACACCCCTGATGTAGCCAATCCTCCAAGAGCTTATAGGGCTCTTCTAACAGGGCCTACTGTAAGCTCCAGGCGGACTAGCTTCATCAGGGGTGTGTGGCCTAACATGCAAAGGAGTTCCTGCTTATACGTTAAATAAAATGTCTTTGGTTTTAAAGGTGCCACTGGACTCAGACTTTGCTCTGCTTCTTCAGACCAACACGGCAGCCCACCTGTGTGGTGATTAATATCAGCCCAGGACTAGAAAAACCTCGGTTCAAATCTCTACTCAGCCATGTTGCTTACTGGGTGATTCTCTCAACCTCACCTGTTTTGTTAAGATTGTGAGGATAAAAAGGAGAACTGCATATGCTATCCTCGGCTCCTCAGAGGAAGCACAGGATTTTTTAAAGCCCTGGGGGCAAAACAACCCAAGGACCACCGCACACCATGGGCATGGTGGTGCCCTCCAACATTTTACAGATGAAACACAGTTGTAACACTGGAGCATACATAGGGGGAAAGGTCCACAGTTCACTGGCAGAGCACCTGCTCAGCATCCAGGAGGTCATAAGAACATAAGAGAAGCCATGTTGGATCAGGCCAATGGCCCATCCAGTCCAACACTCTGTGTCACACAGTGGTCAAAAAAAACTCAGGGGCTATCAGTAGGTCCATCATTGGGCCCAGGACACTAGAAGCCCTCCCACTGTTGCCCCCTCCAAGCACCAAGAATACAGAACATCACTTGCCCCAGACAGAGAGTTCCAACAATACACTGTGGCTAAGAGCCACTGATGGACCTCTGCTCCATATGCTTATCCAATCCCCTCTTGAAGCTGGCTATGCTTGTAGCTGCCGCCCTCCTGTGGCAGTGAATTCCATGTGTTAATCACCCTGTGGGTGAAAAAGGACTTCCTTTTATTAGTTCTAACCTGACTGCTCAGCAATTTCATTTAGTGTCCACGAGTTCTCGTATTGTGAGAAAGGGAGAAAAGTACTTCTTTCTCTACCTTCTCTATCCCGTGCGTAATCTTGTAAACTTCTATCATGTCACCCCTCAATCGACGTTTCTCCAAGCTAAAGAGCCCCAAGCGTTTTAACCTGTCTTCATAGGGAAAGTGTTCCAACCCTTTAATCATTCTAGGTCCCAGATTCAATCCCCACAATCTCCAAGGTCAAAGGCTCAGGCAGGAGACGATCGTGAAAGACCTTGCCCTGAGACCCCAGAGAGCTGCTGCCAGATTAGACAACCACAGCAGGCCAAAGGTCTGACTCTAAAGGCGGAAGCTTCATAAGATCTTGTGTGATGAAGTCCGCGTCCAGTGGCACCTTTAAGACTAACCAAGTTTTATTCTGGTGTAAGCTCTCATGTGCATGTGCACAAAACCTTACACCTGGAATAAAATTGTCAGTATTAAAGGTGACACTGGATGCAAATTTTCTTCTGCTGCTTCAGACCAACATGGCTACAAACCTCAATCCTGTGTGTTCACTCCAATTCTCATAGCAAGGAACACTGGCCAAGACCAACCCTCATACACACACACACACACACCTGAAGACTTTATCCTGCTATACCAGGGGTGGCCAAACTGTGGCTTGGGAGCCACATGTGGCTCTTTCACACATATTTTGTGGCTCTCAAAGCCCCCACCGCCCCATCAGTTGGCTTGGAGAAGGCATTTACCTATTTATCTATTGGTTCCCTGTTATGTTCGATATCATGCCAATAAAGGTTACTGAATTGAATTGATCTATTTAAATAACTTCAAGCCAAGCCATCTGATGGCTTGGAGAATGCATTTAAAGTTGCTTCCTTTCCACCTGTCTCTCCCTCTTCCCCTCATCTATTCGCTTTCCTTAAATCCTCCCTGCCTGCCTGCCTTGTGGCTCATAAACATCTGATGTTTATACTTTGTGCCTCTTATGTTAAGCAAGTTTGGTCACCCCTGTGCTATACGTTCATCCCTCTGCTGCACCGTAACTTGTCCTGCAGATTATTAAAAACCAAGAAGGTGACCGGTTTTTAAGTTCAAGCTCTCCATTGTCTTCAAATAGAAAGATGGATTATATGTCCTTCAAATAAACTAAACAACAAAAAAGGTGGCTATTTCAACAGAAATAGCTGGATGATATCAGCATACAGGTGACATCCCAGCCTGAAACTCCATGCCAGCTGGGTGAGGGGGCATATATAGATATTAAATAACATCAGGGAGAGGACTGCCCCCTGAGGAACCCCACATACTAGTGAGCACCTAGTTGGCACACTCTTTCCCAGCATTGCCCTCTATCCCCAACCACGGAGAAATGAGGTGAGCCACTGCAATGCTACTCTGCAAACTCC
This sequence comes from Heteronotia binoei, assembly GCF_032191835.1. Lineage (NCBI taxonomy): Eukaryota > Metazoa > Chordata > Lepidosauria > Squamata > Gekkonidae > Heteronotia > Heteronotia binoei. Next base: position 69,213,363 of record NC_083234.1, read on the forward strand.
TATGTTGGTGGTGGGACAAACAATCGTGACTGTGTTGAATGCTGCTGTAAGATTGAGCAATAACAGCAGTGCTGACCCACCTCAACCCAACTGCCTGTGGAGACCGTCTATGAGGGCAACCAGCGCTGTCTCTGTGAATCAATCAGTCAATCAAATTAACCTTTAATGGCATAATAATACAATAAAAACAGGGATAAACAGTCCAAGAACTAGACACCTAAAAATGTAAAGAAGGTCGCCACTTGCCACCAACCAGAACCCACTGAAATTAGAAAGGCAGAGCAGGTAGGCGGAATAGATCTATATATTGTATCTTCTAGTCGTTAACTTCCATACACATGGCTGTCTCTGTCTAGGAATATAGGAAAGAGAAGTGGTCCTTGAGCGACCCCATATGAAAGTGGGCGCCACGGTGTTATTGTCTCCCCTAGCGCCACCCTCTGTCCCCAACCATGGAGAAATGAGGAAAACCACTGTAGGGCTACCCAACAGACTCCAGCGTCAGCGAAGCAGCAGGTCAACAGGTCGTGGCCAACCATGCTAAACACTGCTGTCAGGTCTAATAAGATCAGCGGCACCGGCCCACCTCAATCCATCTGCCTGTGGAGATCGTCTGTGAGAGCAACCGGTGCCGTTTCCATCCTGTAGCCAGGACGGAAGCCAGACTGAATACTAAATCGTATCCTCCTCTGTATTGACAGCTGAGAACCCGGCAAGCATTCCTGTTGGACTAATGCAACCCGCTGTTCTTGCACTATAACCATGGGGAACATGGAAGGAAATGCATTCCTCAGTAAAGGTATTTCCTGTGGGGGGGGGGGTTGGCCCGCGCAGCACTACTTGGGCAGAAAGTAGAAGGCATCGCTATCTGGAGGCAGCCTCAGGAAGACAGAAGCAGCAAATCAGCTGCAGTCACTGTGGTACTCTATTATATTAGGTGAACGATGTGCCTGAACAACAGACCAGTGAGTCACTGACAGAAGCAGAAGTAACTGCCTACATTTCCCAGAATCCCTGGGTACGAAGGAGGGAACAGGTAGCAGTGCTGCCAAATTCTGCTGGGATCCCATAAAACTTTCTATCTTTGCTTCTCCCTTTCCTCACACCATCACTGCCAGTATGGTATCCTGGTAGGCGGAGGATGGGGGAGACCTGGATTCAAATCCCTACTCTGTCATGAAGCATGCTAGGTGATCTTGGCCAGTGGCGCTCTTTCTCTTTCTCTCTCTCTCTCTGAACTGCTATGAACTCCAGAAGCAGGAGGTGGGGAGAGACCCAACAACAGATACAATACCTACATCAGCCATTTTTACGGGAGAAACAGTATAGAGGACAGCAGTAACCCATCTGTTCCCTGGTGGTGCCACTCTAATTCAAATCTCACACACAGATAAACACCCACGGTGGCATGGGAGCCTTCAGATACTGAAAAGACACACCAGAGGTAGTGTGACCTTCAGCGAGACGGTCATGGGGTCACAACAAAAAATCCCCTCCACATAGAAGACTGACATAAAAGGCAAGTTTAATTTAAGGTTGCCTTCTCACTAACTTGGTCCCTCCCTCCCACGTGTAGGGATCTTTTTCTTTTTTAGCACAGGGCGGACTCAAACAAATGTGAGCCCCCACCCTCTCTCAAATGGTACAGCCCAAACACAAGTTGAGAACTTGGGACTTGCCTTACAGCAATTAAGAATCAAATTTGGGGAATGAGTAAAAAATTCCCACCACCCCAAAAGACAAAGAAACCACAAAGGAACATGCAAAGGAGCGTCACCCAGTGATTTTTGTGTCTGTTTTGATCGGAAATAGCAGAAACACACAAATTAAGTAATAAATGCTTATGCATTACGATAACATCAGATTCATTTTGAACAAATGTTTTACACTTGTGGCAAGGAATTCTGGGAGTCGCTTTCGGAGTAACTCACACCCAGCAATGCTGCATCAGAAGGGGTTGTCTGACCCAAAGCAACCTGCTTGTGGATAACCCACTACAGTATACAAAGTGGTATTTGGTTCGTGGACCCCTTAAGGCAGGGGTGTCGAACTCATTTGTTATGAGGGCTGGATCTGACATAAATGAGACCTTGTCGGGCCGGGCCATGTCGGGTTGAGCCGAGCCATGTCGGGCCGGGCCACGTGTGTACCTGTTTAAGATTTGGTAGCAGAGATATAAATTTTATAAAGAACACAGATGAACACAAATATATATATTTTAAAAATTAAAACATGCTTAGAATGTTAGCACTCATTGGTTTTAAAGATGCTTCCAATGTATTTCTCCCACGGGATCCAGGGAACTGGGCAAAGGAAGCTCTGGCTCTTTCCTTCCTTCCCTAGGGGACGGGGGGCAGGAGCTTCATCCAAAAGAAAAAGAGGCTTGGCTCAGTAGCTCTGCCTTGCGATTGAGAGAGCCTGGCAAAGTAAGCTCTTCCCCCCCTTCTCCCCAAGGGAGGAGCCTCAGCCAATGGAGATAACAGAGGTTTTGCTCTGTAGCTCCTGTGCGATTGAGCAAGCCTCGCAAAGCAAGCTGAGATGCAGAAGGAAACGCGATAGAAGAAGGAAGCAGATGACAGCCAGCTGCTTGGGGGCCTGATTTGGCCCCCGAACTGCATGTTTGACACCCCTGCCCTAAGGCCTGCCAAAAACCACTCATGGAAACTTATGGTCAAACCAAGATTTCCAACTGGGTATTTCTTGGCTCATGATTCCCCTTCTTCACCGGCTCCCACTACCTAAAGATGCAATGCTGGAAAATGCCAGAGTTAGGAGAATTGCCTGGCTGTTTCCTGTGATTGCCAGAAGGATGTCCAAGCAACACAGTGCAGAGGAGGGAAGATCCACGTATGGGATAAAAATGTAAGCCACAGATAAAACTGGACCACTGAAAAGATGAAACACAGGAGGGAAAGTCATACTCTACCTTATGTCCAATTTCTCCCAGGGGCCCAGCTGGACCTCGAGCTCCCTGTGGCCCCTGAAAGACAAACACGTAAAGCAGAAATCATGAGAAGGGTCCTGCAGGATCAGGCTAAAGGTTCTTCTAGGCAGGCAGCCTTCTTCTAAAACTGGCCAGCAGCTCCTCCCAAGAAATGCTTCGACAAAGGGCATGAAAGCCAGCCACTAACATTCCGAGGTGCCCTGCCCCTGACTGTAGAGGCTCCATTTAACTACTGTGACTGTCAGAGGTTGACAGACCTACTGTCCATGAATCTGCCTAACCTTCTTTTTTTAAATCATCACATCTTACAAACACTGTAATTTAATTCTGTGTTCTGGAGTTTCTTTCAACAGGACTTCTGCAGGCCAAGGGTGACGAATGAGATTGAAGGCGGGACTGTCTCTTCCCATATATGCCCCAGAGGTCGCTTCGTTCGGTCTCCCAAGATAGGCTGACTGTCCCCAGCCCAAGAGATGCCCATCTTGCCTCTACCGGGGCCAGGTCTTTCTCGGTCCTGACCCCAAGCTGGTGGAATCAGCTCCCCATGGAGATCCGGGCCCTACCTGGCTTGTTAGCCTTTCGTAGGGCCTGTAAAATGGAGCTGTTCCGCCAGGTTTTGGGATGAGGCGACAGGCATCTATTCATTAGATCGGTTGGCCTCCCCTACTGTACTATCCTACTGCGCTGTTTCGCTGTATTGTATTGTTACGCCATCTTACTATATGGTCCTGCTGAACCATTCTGTTGGACTGTACACTGTAATCGGTTTTTATTGTTATGCTGTTGTGATTTTATCGTGATTTTATCATTTATGTTGTGCTCCGCTCTGAGCCCCTATGGGGAATGAGCGGAATATAAATAAACTAATAATAATAATAATAATAGAACCTTGGCAATAATATCAAGCCATCTTTCTATATGCACTGAAATTGTAGCACCATTAAGTTATACTGGTTTTTAGATTACTTATTTAGCTTAAATTAATTTAATTTATGAATTGTATTTTAATTGTTATTTTTATTGTTATATCATGGCTTGTACCATGTCTTGTAAGCCGCCCCGAGCCTGCCTCGGCGGGGAGGGCGGGGTATAAATAAAAATTTAATATTATTTTTTATTATTATTATTATTAATAATAATAGGGAGAGGAGAAAAAGCTGGGGAGGGGAGAGAAGGGTTAAGCATCCTGCCCATCTGCTACTTTGCTACATCCAGGTAGCCTCTTTCCAAAGCTGTCCCAAAAATGACAGTTTTGGGTCTTGTACATGCATCTTGTGTAACTTCTAGATAGGTCCGCAGGGAACATCCCGCACTTACATTGACTTTATCTATACATTTACACTCACCGTGAGAGAGATATTAGATATGGAGCGGGGCAATTTATACTTAGTTGGACAATTTCTGATGCATTTTCCAACAACGTTTCCAAAAATATATGAACACAATAAAATCGCCTATAGAAACAGCAGACAGAAGATAAAACCATACCTGACTGGCAAATCTTTCTCTACAAGCGACAAGTATTTTAGAATCAAAGCAAACAAGATCCGAAGATCTGTGTCCAGCTCTTTCCAGCCTTGTGGACAGTGAACTGCAGCTGTGGGAATCCTCAGATCAGGACCCAGCAGGGAAAGAAGGCGGGGTTTAATCCTCTAAAGCAGAAGTCCCCAACCCCAGGTCCACGGACCGGTACCGGTCTGTGGCCTGTTAGCAGCTGGGCCGTGGAGTGAGGCAGAGGTGCCGCACTACCCCTTTCAGGGAAGGCAGCCTCAGAAAGAGGCAAAGCAGTCCCCGCTGCCTTTGCCCCCTGCCCGGGAACCAGGCGAACGAAAGAGGCAGCACAGCCTCGCTCTGAAGCACCACCTCTTTCAGCCACCCGGATTCCAGGTGGGAAGAAAGGGCAGCACGGCAGTGACCTTCGCCTACCCCTCATTTAAAGACTCCCATAGGGAGGCAAGGATGGGGTGTGGGCAGGGGGGGAAGCCTAGGGTAGCAAAAACCCCAGCCCCCCCCCCACACACACACACACACCGGTCCATGGAAAAATTGTCTTCCATGAAACCGATCCCTGGTGCCAAAAAGACTGGGAACCACTACTCTAAACCCTACATGCAAGGCTTTTTTTTTTGTAGCAGGAACTCCTTTGCGTATTAGGCCACACACCCGTGATGTAGCCAATCCTCCAAGAGCTTACAGGGCTCTTAGTACAGGGGCCAACTGTAAGCTCCAGAAGGATCGGCTACATCAGGGGGTGTGGCCTAATAGGCAAAGGAGGTCCTGCTAGAATTCCTTACAGGGCTCTTCGTCCAGGGCCTGCTGTAAGCTCCAGGATTGGCTACATCAGGGGTGTGTGGCCTAATAGGCAAAGGAGGTCCTGCTAGAATTCCTTACAGGGCTCTTCTCACAGGGCCTGCTGTAAGCTCCAGGAGGACTGGCTACATCAGGGGTGTGTGGCCTAATATGCAAAGGAGGTCCTGCTAGAATTCTTTACAGGGCTCTTCTCACAGGGCCTACTGTCAGCTCCAGGAGGATTGGCTGCATCAGGAGGGTGTGGCCTAATAGGCAAAGGAGGTCCTGCTAGAATTCCTTACAGGGCTCTTCTCACAGGGCCTACTGTAAGCTCCAGGAGGATTGGCTACATCAGGGGTGTGTGGCCTAATAGGCAAAGGAGGTCCTGCTAGAATTCCTTACAGGGCTCTTCTCACAGGGCCTGCTGTAAGCTCCAGGAGGACTGGCTACATCAGGGGTGTGTGGCCTAATATGCAAAGGAGGTCCTGCTAGAATTCTTTACAGGGCTCTTCTCACAGGGCCTACTGTCAGCTCCAGGAGGATTGGCTGCATCAGGAGGGTGTGGCCTAATAGGCAAAGGAGGTCCTGCTAGAATTCCTTACAGGGCTCTTCTCACAGGGCCTACTGTAAGCTCCAGGAGGATTGGCTACATCAGGGATGTGTGGCCTAATAGGCAAAGGAGGTCCTGCTAGAATTCCTTACAGGGCTCTTCTCACAGGGCCTGCTGTAAGCTCCAGAAGGATCGGCTACATCAGGGGTGTGTGGCCTAATATGCAAAGGAGTTCCTGCTACAAAAAATGTCCTGCCTACATGGTTTCACTCATTCAAACTATCCCCCTCCCCGCCAAACGCTGTTATCTTAGAGAAAGGCAAAAAGATCTCCCGGCATCTCAGCTTCTGGGACCCTCCACCACTGGCAGGAATACACAGGCAGGTTTTTAAGATCCATTTCAAATCAGCCAGGTTCTGAATCCTAGGAGATCACCACAGAAAGTATGTCAGTGGCCACCAGTGAGATCCCAAGTGGAACTGCCAGCAAAAAATCCCCAGTCAGTGGAGAGGACCACATGGGAGAAGGCCATCTCTAAAATATCCCGAAGCCCCAGCTATGAAAGGCTTTGAAAGCCCTGTTTTGTTCCTGGCTCTGTGGCTGCAGAACTTTCTTTACCGGACCTGCCAGAGTCTGTCATCGCTCTTGAGAAAGAAGCTTCAGACTACTGTGTGTTTGGACAGGCTTTCGCTGAACTGGGGTAGCAGCGAGCTGATGGTTTTATTGGGGCTGATGGTGTGTTTCTTGGTACTGCGACAGCTTTTATGTCATGTTTTTAGAACTCAATGATATTCACACAAACAAACTTCCACTGTGGCAAGCCAATATGGGCGGCTGCCAGTGGATATCCCTTGCTCATCATCAATCCGAGGAATCCTTCACTGAGTGAATCCTCCAGTCTGTTGTTATCGGTGGGCAGCTCTATCATCACCCTCCTGGTTGGCTCTGCAAATGCCTCCTCTTTCTGGCGAGGGGGAATCGGCTCCCAGACTGTCATTCCCAGGGCTTTTTTATTTATTTTTTGTAGCAGGAGCTCTTTTGCATATTAGGCCGCACACCCCTGATGTAGCCAATCCTCCAAGAGCTTACAGTAGGCCCTGTAAGAAGAGCCCTGTGAGCTCTTGGAGGATTGGCTGCATAAGAGGGGTGTGGTCTAACATGCAAAGGAGTTCCTGCTACAAAAAAAAAAGCCCTGGTCATTCCTATCAAAGTATTTTTTTTTCCTCGTTCTTCCTTGAAGGAGCTCAGAGCAGCACACAAGGCTCTCCCCTTTCATTGCTCCTTTCGTGCTCCTTTCGTTGTGAGGGAGCATGATGTTAGGTGTATAATGAAGGCAGTAAATTCTAGAAAGGCTGCAGGTCCCGATAATATCCCTGGTTGTGTAGTAAAGGAATGTGCGGGGCAGTTAGCCGGGGTGTGGACTGAGATTTTCAATCGTTCTTTGTCACAATCCATTGTTCCCACTTGTTTGAAGGCTTCCCTTATTGTCCCAATACCAAAGAGGACGCCAGCAAAGGTTTTAAATGACTATAGGCCAGTGGCCTTGACTTCTGTGATAATGAAGTGTTTTGAACAATTAGTTCGAAAATATATTATTTCCTGCCTTCCTGTTATTTTTGATGAATATCAGTTTGCTTACAGGAAAAATAGATCTACTGAGGATGCTGTTAATACTGTTCTCTATACTGCTTTATCGCATTTGGATAAAAAGGGGACGTATGTTAGAATGTTGTTTGTAGATTTTAGTTCTGCTTTTAATACGATATCAACCCATAGATTGTTGTTTAAGCTTAAAGATTTGAAGCTGTCGGACTCTATATGTGAGTGGATTTTGAATTTTTTGTCAGGTCGTTCACAAAGGGTTAAAATGGATGGATATATTTCCTCCGTGAAGATCTTAAATACTGGCACCCCTCAGGGATGTGTCTTGAGTCCACTTCTTTTCACTATTTACACGTCTGATTGTGTTTCTAGCAGTCTGAGTAACAAAATCATTAAGTACGCAGATGATACAACGTTGGTAGGGCTCATCTCTGAGGATGATGAGTCTGCGTATAGGAGGGAAGTTCAACAGCTGTCCCTTTGGTGTAAAGTAAATAATCTTATTTTTAATATAAATAAGACGAAGGAAATTATAGTGGATTACAGGAAGAGTAGTTTGGACATCCAGCCGTTGTTTATTGATGGTGTTATGGTAGAACAGGTGACAGAATGGAAGTTTCTGGGAATTACCATGAAACAAGATCTAACATGGGGGGCAAATACTTTAGCTCTAGAGAAAAAGGCCCAGCAACGACTATACTACTTAAGACTCTTAAGATCACTACAACTGTCAGGGAGTCTGCTGGTTGCCTTTTATCGTAGTTCCATTGAGAGCATTTTATCTTATTGCCTCTGTGCGTGGTTTGGGAGCTGCACGGAAGCAGAGAGAAGGGTGCTCCAAAGAGTGACGAGAAGAGCACAAAAGATTTGCGGATGTTCTCTCCCCTCATTGGTGGATCTGTATAATATGAGATGTAAAAGGAAGATACAAATGATCCTAAGGGACCCTTCACATCTGGGCCATTTGCTATTTGAGATCTTACCGTCAGGTAGACGATATAGAGTGTTGAAGGCTAGGACAAACAGATTTAAGGACAGTTTCTATCCAAGTGCTGTGGTTAGGTTAAATGCAGGGTTATGAAGGATTATGTTTTAGATGTATTTAAATGGTTTTAATGGTTTTATGAATGTTTATCTGTTTTAGATGTATTTAAATGGTTTTAATGGTTTAAATGGTTTTAGATGTATGAATATGAATATGTGTGTTTGATGTGTTGGTATGTTTGTGGAAGAGCACCTCATTTCGTTGCTCTCTTTTTGTGGAGAACAATGACAATAAAATTTATCTATCTATCCCCACCGCACCCCACCTCATTTTCTCCCCACAACAGTCCTGTGGGGTCAGTTAGGCTAAGAGTGACTTGCAGGGCAGGCCCTTTCACTAGGCAGCCTAGGCGGCTGTCTGGGGCACAGCCCTAGTAAAGGCGCTGGGGTGGGCCTTGGATGGGAGCTGGTTTCACCCTCCCACTCGCCCTCCCCTCCGTGGCAAGGTAAATACCGGCAAAAGCAACGGGGAGCAGCAGTGCGCGTGCACCGTGGAGCGTGCCGTGAGGCTGCCTGTCACTCTTCCAGCTGTGTCAGATGCAGTGGTGGAGCTACTTCAGCTGCACAGCAAGCTCTGAGGCAAAGACACACTGCTGCTTCCTGTTGTTTTCGCCGAGGGCAGGGCACCCTGCCTAGGGCACTGTTCTCTGTGGAGTCGCCGCTGGTGACTTGATGGTCATTCTGTATGCTTTATGGCAAAGTAGGACTCTGAAGCCATGAACACATGAATCTTCCTTATGCTGAATCAGACTCTCGGTCCATCAAAGTCTACTCAGACTGGCAGCGGCTCTCCAGGGTCTCAAGCTGACTTCTCCACACCTATTTGCCTGGACCCTTTTTAGTTGGAGATGCCGGGGACTGAACCTGGGATCTTCCGCTCCAAGCAGATGCTCTACCACTGAGCCACCGTCCCTCCCCAGAACATATGAAGCTGACTTATACTGAATCAAACCCTCGGTCCATCAAAGCCAGTATTGTTTACTCAAACTGGCAATGGCTCTCCAGGATCTCAAGCTGAGGCTTTTCACATCTAATTGCCTGGACTCTTTTTAGTTGGAGATGCCGGGGATCGAACCTGGGACCTTCTGTTTACCAAGCAGATGCTCTACCACTGAGCCACCGCCACTCCTCGTCTGACTAATTACTACACCACACCTTCTCTCTGCAAACTTACCTGACTTAGCTTAACCAGTGTTGGGGATTGTGAGTAGACTAAATCTCAGCTCTCCAGATCATGTGGAAGTATCCTAACCATTTGGGAACTTCCCATGAATGAATGTTGTCCGTTTGTTTTATATTATCTGTTATTTTCACTTTTAAAAAACCGTTAGTTGTCGAGTGATGTTTTTGTTAAAGGAAATTGGGAGATGATTAGGGACGCTTCTATAATTTATGACATCTGGATTTTTTATTTCAGAATTCTGGCACTCCGAATAACCTGGTCTTGTTTCCAAAATGGAACTAACACATTAAGCTTTTTTTTTTGCTTTTCATTCTGTTGGGGCTTTTCCCCCAAATCTTGCAGTGTACTAAACGTGCGCAGGTTTCCACAGCTTTCAGAACTCTTGTCTCTTCCTGTGTCGCCGATGGGCAATTACGCAAGGACAAAACATTGCCCAAAAGCAATCTTGGTGCCATTGTATGCTCAAAATGGTTTCTGCACAGTGTTTTACCCAGTCACGTGGGCACAACACTAACACACCACAGAAAAACAATCCTGATAGAATTATACGTTTGTACGTGCACCAAGGCTATTTCGTTTGGCAACATTTCATCAGTCAGTAAAAGATGCAAATCAAATGAAGAAGCTGAAACCTACGGCCAACTGTACGTGTTCCAGTTGCAGAATTCATTTCAGATATGCTCCCAATTAAGTAAGAATTAAGGGGAAATGGAACGAAGGGGAAATGGAATGCAGCACTGAATTCCAGCACAATATGAGAATGGCACAAGGAACATCTCATTCCTACACATGATGCGAATGAGACGGAAACACCAAAGGAACCCTGCCTCCAGCAGCCCTGTGAGAGGACCAGGATTGTTATCAAAGAGTGCTGGATGGACTCACACAACGACATCTTTGCTAGGGCCCTAGTTTCACTGGGAGGCAATCAACCTACATCTTCGAGGCTCTAGATGGCAGGAACTGACGCTCCTAGAGTGTGAGTTGTTCAGAAAAAGAGAGACAACTTAGTAACTGGGTAAAAAGCAAAGGGATGAAGACAGCTCCTGTGAGGTACTTGCCGGGTCTCCTGGAGGCCCTTTTGCTCCTTGGGGTCCAGAATGTCCTTGGATACCCTGCATTAAGATGAGACAACAGTGAGTCAGAGGCTGAGTGCGGTGTGTGACTTTTCACCCTGCCTGGAGCATCGCTGGCATCTGGTAAATACTTTAGCTAAAAAGCAACACAGCTAGACAGTACTGAGAGGAGGAATGCATCCTTTGCGGGGGGGTGGAGAGATAACATAAAATAATTCCATTTTAAATTGATAGACTAAGGACCTACCTGTTCAACATCAAAAAAACAATACATACAATTGCGGCTGCAAAAATATGTTATGCAAAGTATTTGAAAACCTCATCAGCTCCTTCCGTCTCCGAATGGCAAAATAAAACACACGGGCAACCTGCAATATCTAAATCGCTTTATTACAGAATATGGTAAAAAAGAGAGGCAACGTTGCAAGCATGGAGGCATCGTACGATGTCAACGGTCTTCTGGCCTGGGTTTGAATCCTGGCTACTTTCTCCCGGGGGAGTCTGTGGCTAAGTGGTGGATCATAATCACTTTGAATTGTATTGCTAAAAGGGATTTTGTTTTATATAAAAGGAGACTGACAATCACAGAGACACTATAAGTAAAGTAGCATGGAAAGCCACCATAAATAGGAAAGCTAGAAAGAAGGAATCGCCTTCCTTTGTGCAGATAAACATATGGAGCAGAGGTCCATCAGTGGCCATTAGCCACAGCATATTGTTGGAACTCACTGTCTGGGGCAGTGATGCTCTGTATTCTTGGTACTTGGGGGGGGGGGGGGTGGCAACAGTGGGAGGGCTTCTAGTGTCCTGCCCCCACTGATGGACCTCCTGATGGCACCTGGTTTTTTGGCCACTGTGTGACACAGAGTGTTGGACTGGATGGGCCACTGGCCTGGTTCAACATGGCTTCCCTTATGTCCTTAGAAGACACCAAATTCAGTCCCTAATCTCCAGTTAAAAGCTCAGGGTCAAACTACATGAGACTTTTTAAATGAGTCAGGTACAGGTTCTGTTAAAAATGCATCAAAGCTTGGCCCTCAAGAAGAAGAAGAAGAAGAAGAAGATATTGGATTTATATCCTGCCCTCCACTCCGAAGAGTCTCAGAGCGGCTCACAATCTCCTTTACCTTCCTCCCCCACAACAGACACCCTGTGAGGTGGGTGGGGCTGGAGAGGGCTCTCACAGCAGCTGTCCTTTCAAGGACAACCTCTGCCAGAGGGCTGACCCAAGGCCATGCCAGCAGGTGCAAGTGGAGGAGTGGGGAATCAAACCTGGTTCTCCCAGATAAGAGTCCGCACATTTAACCACTACACCAAACTGAAGTAGGTGCCGGGACAGAGTGATGCTCTGGAGAGCTACTGTCAGTCAGAGAAAGACTGCACTAGATGGAATAATTCCCTGAGGCTGTAACAAAGCTTCTCATGTTCACATGTGACCTCCAATCTGGTATTGGTTGCCTTCTACTGAGAGAGGTCATTGACCAATCTAGTTCAGTACCATCAGCTCTGGCTCTCCAAAATCTCAGGCAAAGATCTTTCTACATGAGATCCTTTAGAGATTTCAATGTAACATTCCCTTACTCAGGGATCTGTACCCATGCCAACATATAGCATCATATCTTTGACCTATATAGTGTCTAATTTGAAGGAGCAGGAGGAGAAGGAGGAGGTGACTGGATTTATATCCCATCTTTCACTCGGATTCTCAGAGCAGCTTACAATCCTGTACACCATACCACTTTACCAAATAGGAAGAGTTGATTTTATAGCCTACTCTTCACAACCTTACAAGCTTACAATCACCTCCTCTTCCTCTCCCCACAACAGACATCCTGTGAGTTACATGGGGCTGAGAGAACTTTGAGAGAGCTGTGACTGGCCCAAGGTCACCCAGCTGGCTTGAGGTGAAGGAGTGAGGAATCAAACCTGGTTCTCCAGATTAGAGTCCGCCACTCTTAGCCACTACACCACAGCTGGATCTGCTGCCTGAGATCTTTCCACTGGGGATGCCAGGGATTAAAAGCGGAACATTATGCATGCATGCACAGCATGTGTTCTACCACTGAGGCACACCCATACGAACATAGAAAACCTTACACCAGTGTTCCACTTAACTCAGCTTTGGCTATCTTAAGTAGCAGCAGTTCTTCAGAGCTCAGGCAGAGAAAGGTCTTCTCCAGCCTTGCTACCTTGAACTGGATATGCCAGAGACTGAGCCCGGATCTGTCTGTAGTCAAAGCATGTGCTCCAGCACTGAGCACCATCCCCTCCCCTTCTTTCATTGAAAGGCAAGAAAGCAAACATACATTTCGTTTTCAGAGATGACAAACCAGTTAATTTGTCATATTTATTAGTTGTTGTCTGTATATAGTGTGTCACAGTATCTATGTTAATCGGGGCTTCTTTTTGTAGCACGAACTCCTTTCTTTATTAGGCCACACACCCCTGATGTAGCCAATCCTCCAAGAGCTTACAGGGCTCTTAATACAGAGCCAGTTTGGTGTTGTGGTTAAGTGTGCGGACTCTTAACTGGGAGAACCGGGTTTGATTCCCCACTCCTCCACTTGCACCTGCTGGAATGGCCTTGGGTCAGCCATAGCTCTCGCAGGAGTTGTCCTTGAAAGGGCAGCTGCTGCGAGAGCCCTCTCAGCCCCACCCACCTCACAGGATGTCTGTTGTGGGGGAAGAAGATAAAGGAGATTGTGAGCCACTCTGAGACTCCATTATCATCTTATTATTATTTTAAGCTCCAGGAGAATTGACTATACCGGGGGGTGTAGCCTAATATGTAAAGACGTTCCTGCTACAAAAAAAAGCCCCGATGTTAATATTCTATTTGAGGAAAAGAATTTTAATCGTAATATAATTATTGACAAAGGGTGATCCAGGTGATACAGAACTAAAGCCAAGAACTTACGGGGAAGCCGTGAGGTCCCGTCTCCCCCATCTCTCCTGTCTTTCCCTGAAAATACACAGTTTCAGCCATTAGTTCAAAACCTACTGGAAGCCTATGTCAAGGTTTTAGGAAATCCATGAAGGAAGATGTCTAAAATTCAAGGAGAATTCAGCTGTCTCACAGAATTTGTCCATGAATGCATAAAGACACATTTGCCCCATGGACGTCTCATGCTAGAATTCCAAACGATCGCTGAGAGAGGAAACGGTTAGTTTATTATTACAGTCATTGACCAGAACATTTTAGTCATCTCGAACAACCTTAAAAGTACCTTATAAAAAGTCCCACAAAGAATCTGCATGTCAAAATTTGATGATTTAAAGGTTATCACAGTAAAAAAAAATAATTTTTTTAAAAAATATATTATTTAAACCATTTTAAAAAGTCACTTAAAAATTTACTAAAAGAATTACAGTTTGGCCTATTTGTCTCGCTTTTTGTGTTCTTTATCAACCTGGGAACAGAACCTAGCCACCTGTCTTGTTGTTTGGTGGTTCCTCTCTGACAGAAGATAATCAAATTTGTGTTTATTTGATCTGCCGGGGAACCCTTCCAACAGCGGGCTGATAATTTCCCTTCAGCTCGCCGTATGAAAAGAACAATTAAAAATATATATTCTCCAGAGAATCTATTTCAGGCTGGGAACAGGAACAGAGTCTAAATGCATAAGGAGTCCCTTTATACCTCCCCTCTACTACCGCAGATGGCAGGGACATACCCCTAGCTAAAGTAAAGGCCCTTGTAGCGTTGTAAGATTCAAGAAAGTATAGGTAGGCGGCGGAAGCAACTATGTATCTACTGTTTGCCGAAGAGAAATGGTCTGGGGAACTGAGAATATTTATTTGTCTTTCTATATATAGAAACTATATACAGAACTGAGAATATTTGTTTGTCTTTCTATATCTAGCACTCTCTGCTTAATACATGATTTTGCCTGGTCTATGCCAAGGTTTAGAAGGGCTTGGAAGGATTAAAGAATCCTCTCCCTTTTGGTTACATATACAGAACGACCCACCCACACCTGAGCCACATGAGTGAATGATAGATCCTTTAGAGATTCCTTAAACCTTGCAAATCTTCCTTCATGTCCTGGCAGACATAATAGAGCCTTGAGGAATTATGGGTGCATTTTTACCACAATCCCAACGTTATGGGATCATGGACAATGGCACCCCCTCCCCTCGAATTCAGAGTCTCTAGTTAATCTTGAAGGGAGGACCACTCCCTCTCTCCCGCTGAAATTCGGCTTCTCAAAGTTCATGCAGTTGGAGGGAAGTTCCCTGAGAATGGAAAAGGATTGACTCCTACACAGAAAAGAGCTAGGGGGATCCATACGTAGAGGTCTGCTGGCTCACCTTCACCCCCACTTCCATTCCCCAAAGAAGATACAGATTCATCCAAGATTATTTCTTCCTCCTTGCCTATTCTGCATATCCTGTCCCTGCCAAAGCTCCATGCAAGTTCATCCAGTTAAATGTTTTGTTTAGCACCCTAGAGTTTTTTTAAAAAAAAAAATCTAAATCTTATTCATTATTTAAAACTTTAAGAACTGCTAGGGGGGAAAGTGGATTTGTGATGTCACAGGGACCAGCCAACCAGCACTGTGCACAGCTGGCTTCAGCTAAAAACATGAAGTACTGGACTTTCTTAAGCTCAGAGAAGACAGAATATGTGACCAGGAGGTGGGGGTGGGGAGAAAGATGTAAGGGTAGTTCTACAGTGGGCCGACCCTTCTGATTTTGAATAGCTGTGTCCAAAGAGTGGAGAAATTCAGCAAAATCAACAAGCATTACCACATATCGCTCCCAACTGTAGTGTCTAAATATGGCACCAAAAGTACCTTCTCGTTTACGGTCACAGCCCTCTACATGGGGCTGCCTCTGTGTCGAACCCGGAAGCTGCAGCTAGTGCAGAACGCAGCAGCCAGGCTGTTATTAGGACTCCCGAAATGGGAGCATATACAGCCAAGGCTGCGCGAACTGCACTGGCTGCCAGTTATACCGGATTCGCTACAAAGTGCTGGTCATTACCTTTAAAGCCCTATATGGCCGAGGACCTGCCTACCTGAAGGACCGTCTCTCCCCATACAAGCCCCAAAGAGCACTGCGGTCAGCAGGGAAGAACAAGCTGACTGTCCCTGGGCCAAGGGAGGCGAAATTACAGAGCACTCGGGCACGGGCCTTTTCCATGGTAGCCCCGTGCCTGTGGAATCAGCTCCCGGAGGAGGTGCGGGCCCTGCGGAGCCTAGACCAATTCTGCAGGGCCTGCAAGACCATCCTCTTTAGGCAGGCCTTCCTAGACTGCTGACGAAGGATGGCCGAACGGATGATCCAACAAAGTAACTCTATAGTGATCTTTGCCATCATATAAATAAGTAAATGGATAAATAGCGCCCGGAACATCTTTGCTGCTGTTAAGTTATATGTTAAGTTATAAATTAAGTTATAAATTATATAAGCTGGATTAGTCTTAAAATATGTATTTAACTATGTATAATTTTAATGTTGTTTTTAATCATTGTATACTGTATAATGTTTTATTGAATGTTGTTAGCCGCCCTGAGCCTGCCTAGGCGGGGAGGGCGGGATACAAATAAAATTTAATAATAATAATAATTTGCTGGGAAGGGATGGGACAAGGATGGATCTCCAAAGGTAATTTTAAAAGCAGAATAAGCAAGCATAAGCCACTGAGTATGAGAGATGCCATGGAACATACCAGTTACGTTACATTTCTGGTGATAGAAATTTGTATATCCCTTTGAAAACACTCCAAAGACAATCAACATACCTGCTGCCCATCTGGTCCTGGCTTGCCCGGGTGCCCTGTTTGGCCCTATTTTCAAAAACAGCAAAAAATAAAGTGAATCCAGCTTGCCAACAGACTTAAGAACATAAGAGTAGCCATGCTGGATCAGGCCAATGGCCCATCCAGTCCAACACTCTGTGTCACACCAAAAAAACCAGGCACCATCAGAAGGTCTATCAGTGGGGCCAGGACACTAGAAGCCCTCCCACTGTTGCCCCTCCCAAGCACCAAGAATACAGAGCATCACTGCCCCCAGACAGAGAGTTCCAACAATAAGCTGTGGCTAATAGCCACTGATGGACTTCTGCTCCATATGTTTATCCAATCCCCTCTTGAAGCTGGCTATGCTTGTAGTCGCCGCCACCTCCTGTGGCAGTGAATTCCATTTGTTAATCACCCTTTGGGTGAAGAAGTACTTCCTTTCAATGCCCCCAAGAGGCTAAAAAAATGTGACTTCTATCAATGCCCCCCAAGACTCCTCTACCTAACCTAACTTTTCATTCTCACAAGCAGCAGACGAAATGGACAACCTATGGGGTGCTCAAACAGCTGAATCAATTCCATTCACAAACATTCTCTACCCAACGAAAAACAGCATGTCTCTCCCTGAATAAAACTCTCCCTTAGTTTTATTCAGAACGTAAGCTTTCGTGTGCTCTCTAAGCATGCTCCCTGACATCTAATTGAAATCAAATTCCCTGTGCTCCCTGAAATCTAGTTGCCTACCAGCAGGGGGCTTTTAAAATAAAGGAGTATCCAAACATACAAGACGTATGTAACTCTGAATTGCTCTCCAAAATAACTGCTTACTCTTGTTGAGTTCCTCCTCCACATTTATCTCTCACTAGCCATAACTATGGAAGTCCTTGCCTCAGGAGCTCTACTGGGATCCCTCCCTTTTGAATTTACAGAAACCACTGCAAACAGCTTTCATCTGCAGGGCAACTGGGGTTTTCAGTTCCCTGATGTTCTTTTACATCTGTAGATTTTATTACTGACACTCAGTTCTGACAATTTTTTTTTTAATTTTTGCCGCCTTCTGAAGTTATACTGGTGTGCTCACTTTTTCTATAATGGGTTTTATTTTATTTTTTTAATTTTTTTAAAAAAAATTCAATGTTTTTAAACTTAGGAAAACTGCTCTATGTACGGCAGAGAGAAGCTACCAACTGGCACTGTGCCCAGCTAAGAAAGACACCCTTTAGCTGAAGTTGTTGTTGCTATTTATTAAACTGGATGAATCGCCCCATCTCGAATAGTGCCAGGCTCTGGGCGATGAACAACATGGGGAAGGATGGTGGCTCAGTGGTAGAGCATCTGCTTGGGAAGCAGAAGGTCCCAGGTTAAATCCTTGGCATCTCCAAAAAAGGGTCCAGGCAAATGGGTGTGAAAAACCTCAGCTTGAGACCCTGGAGAGCCACTGCCAGTCTGAGAAGACAATACTGACTTTGATGGACCGAGGGTCTGATTCAGTATAAGGCAGCTTCAGATGCTCATATGTTCATTAAAATAAAATACATATATTAATATCAATAAAATCAGTTACATTAAAAGTAGATTACAAACCCCGATGGCATCTCGTTTATAAAGTGCTATTGTTCAGACATTACGTTAGGGGTGGGGGGATCTCCCCAAGGGGGGATGGAGAGAAGAAGGTGCCAGAATGGCAACCATCGCTGTCCTCATGCAAATGCTTGGCAGAACATCTCTGCCTTACAGGCCCTGCGGAACTGAAGAAGATCCTGCAGGGTCCTGATATCTTCTGGCAGAGCGTTCCACCAAGTCGGGGCCAGGACAGAAAAAGCCCTGGCCCTTGTTGGGGACAGCCGGATCTCTTTCAGGTCAGGGATCACCAGCAGATTTCGACCAGTGGAGTGTAACGCCCTTCCAGGGACATAGTGGAGAGCTTTCTACGGTTTTTTTTTAATAGACAGGAACATTATTTTTGCGATGAAGGAGATTTCAGTTACATGAGCCTGAAAGGTAATTTCCAGAAACAGATTCTTCTGCTGTATACGAAAACTAGGCCCAAGTCACTCTGTTTCCCAGATCCCACAACCATTTTCTATAGCAGACCTAGGTAGGCCTACTCAGAAGTAAGTCCCATTTTAGTCAGTGAGGCTCATTCATAGGAAAGTGATCTTCGCCATAAGCCTTCTGCTCTTGTCTATGAGCTGCGGAATACTCCTTCATCTGGAATGGATTTACCACTGTCCAGTCCAAGAGGTGAACAGGAGCCCTGAAATCTTCCTAAATATTGCCAAGCGTTCTTGGAAACATGGAACAGTGAGGAGTGCTTGAGACCTGGAGGAGAGGGGAAATCCAGCCCGCAGCAATAGAAACCTCCAGTTCTTTAGGATTACTTCCAGACCTTTGTGTTTTTTTTTCCTCCCCCACACCATGACCCTCTTTCCACCCTCTCTTGCTCAACCTAGCTATTTGTTCTGAGGCTAATGCCAATGGATGGATGCTGATGCTATCATCTGTTGATAATCAAATGAAACAACTTTATCTGAAAGGGATCGATGCGTTACAATGCTGGAGTGATCCAGATTCTCCAAGCCTTTTTTGGGAAAGGGTGGAGGAATGCAGACAATTGCAATTTGTATAATGATGTGTATTCTTTTCCCTTTTTTTTAAATCTGCAGCTCAGTTAATCTAGGGCCTTGTTTCAATCAATCAAAATATTTTTCATTGATGAATTAACTCAGCATTGTTGCCCTAAGACATTTTGATGAATGAGACCATCATCTCAAAATCCCTTTTGGAGTCGCTGCTTCTTTCTCCAGCTCTCTTATCCCTCAAGCTAACCAAAGGCCTTGGCTTGGCATGGCAGGGCCAGGAAGGAGAGGAAAAGAAGAAACCTCAGAAGCAGGGCTAATGTGAACCTGCTTAGGTTGCTGTAAACACTGGTCCGGGCCTCAGATACTGGCCAACTTCTCGGACTGCATGACACTACTACTAAAGATCCTGTGGAAAGACTTAATCTCATGCAAGCGGTACCCATAACCAGCGTCTTTCTTGCATACCACATAGCAGGGCTCAGCCACAGTCCCTAAAACCAGTCTCAGAATTTCTGAAGCCGTATCAAAGAAAGAGTACTTTCGAGAACATTTAAACCAGGGGTGTCAAACATGCAGCCCAAGGGCCGAATCAGGCCCCCAGAGGGCTCCTATCAGGCCCCTGAGCTACTGGCTCTTGTCTGCTTCCTTCTCCCTCTCTCTTGCTTCCTTCTGCATCTCAGCTTGCTTTGCAAAGCTTGCTCAATTGCACAGGAGCTACAAAGCAAAACCTCTTATTTTCTCCATTGGTTGGGTCTCCTTCCCCTCCTGGTCCCTTCCTTTGCCAGTTCCCTGGATCCCGTGTGAGAAATACAAAGAAAGCACCTTTAAGACCAACACGCTAATGTTTTAAGCATGTTTTATTTTAAGGGTTTAAAAAAAAAAAACCTTTAGTCATATTTGTCTGTGTCCTTTAAAAAGTTTTATCTCTCTGCTACCTAATCTTAAATAGGTACACACATGGCCCGGCCCAACACGGCTGGCCCCTACAAGAACTCATTTATGTAAGATCCGGCCCTCATAGCAAATGAGTTCGAAACCCCTGATTTAAACGCTCCATTTGGATCCCCAGCAAGGAACGGCAGACAAGAGCAGGCGGGGCTTCAGGGCGTGTTTAACCTCAGGCACCGCTCCCATCCTCACTTCGGAATTTAATCTTGGCCTACACTAATCCCACTAATTCAATCCAAACTGGTTTTAAATATTGGTCTTCTAGGGCTAGAGTGTCAAGAGGGTCTCTTGCCTTCGTTTATGTTGTTGCAGCAATGCCCTGTAGTAACCCTGCACTTGCACCGCTTCTGCCAGCCATCGCTACCTCTTTCAGCACCAAACACAAGCATCGTTCTGATTGGTTATTGAGGGAACCAAGGTCACTCGTCCGGCTCTCAGTTTGCACCTGCATACTGGACATGGGGATGTAGCTTTGGTGGGAGGGATTGCTTGCTCGGCGCCTACTGCTTTGAGATATAACAGCTGACCTAAGGTATATGAAGGGACTCGTTCCTGCCATTGTCAGTTTTCGCAAGAAGCATCTTGCCCTGAGGTCAATAAAACTCTTAAATGACCACAGAGTGTACTGATAGCTGGAAGTCCAGGGACTTGACACAGGGTTGCCAGCTCTGGGTTAGGAAATGCCTGGAGATTTTGGAGATGAAGTCTTAGCAGAGTGGGGCTGGGGGAAGGGAGTGGCTCAACTGGGGTATAATGCCATGGAGTTTGCCTTCTAAAGCAGCTATTTTCTCCTGGTGAACTGTTCTCGGTTGCCTAGAGATCAGCTACAATCTTGGGAGATCTCCAGCTACCACCTGGAGGTTGGCAACTCTAGCTAGGCCTTCTTCCTTCTCTGTTAATTTTACTTACTCATTTCAAATACATATGAGTAGCCTTTCTACCCTGCAGAACATATGAACCTGTTTGGAACTTTGTAAGCTTCCTCAGAGTCTCCACTCAGCACAACTCCACCTTTCAAAGTGGGGAACTAATACAATCCTGTAAGTGAAAGGGTCTTCTTCGCAGTGGCACCTCATTTGTAGAATGCCCTCTCCACGGGTATTTGTCAGACATTCAACTTGTTCAGCTTTAAGTGTCAGGCTCAAACATTTCTGTATACCTATGCAATAGGTTATTTTTTTCACCCTTTCTCCTCTGTAATATGAGCAAGATTCGAATCCGGTAGCATTTTAAAGACCATCAAGATTTTCATCTATATATGGTTATCCTTACTGACTGGATGTTGGGTTGTTCTGGTATCTTTGCAGATGTTTTGGGTCTCCCCCCCCCCCCGCCCCTTTTACTGACCTGTTTCAATTCAAGTTGTTAGTGTTATCTATATTGGAAACCTTTTGGGCTGAGAGGAGATAAATCTTCACATGAATGAATGAATGAATGAATGAATGAATGAATGAATGAATGAATGAATGACGCCAGGTCCCTGGGTTCCCAGAATATTATGGAAAATTTCCAATCATAACCAAGATGATGATGATGATGATGAAGAAGAACCAAGAGCAATCCCATCTTTTTTGGGAAAAAGGGAGGGCTCACCTTGGCACCTCGGGACCCCAGCTCACCAACTGGGCCATCCGGGCCTCGAGCCCCCTAAAACAAGAAAAAAAAAGTGGATATATTAATTCATAATATTATAAAAGACAGAGGGGGGAAATTATATAAGCGGAACAAACAGCAGGTGTCTCCCTAATGCTGCAAATGATGGCCCCATTTAATCCAAAGGTCTGGCATTTTGAAAGAGAGCATCGCTAAGGGGGGGGGGGGGTCAAAGTAAATTATAAAAGAACCAGAGAACTTTTACTACTTCACTCACACACAAAAGAGGAATATGCTTCTTACAGCCTTATTCTCATATTGAGGATCACTCTGCAAGCCACGCCATCTCCACTAATGCATATTACTGGAGGCTTTTCTCCACCAGCAGAGTAATGGGTTCATCTACTCTGACCTGCAGGATTTTACAAGTCAGGAAGCTGGGTTTTCTTTCCCTTTCTGCTGAGGGAGGGGCAAGGTCAATTGTCCTACAATGGGCTGAGTTCAAAGCAAACCTTAGTGATTGCAGGTTTGCAATGGCAGCCTGTACGCTGGATGGCACCTTAGGGTTCGTATGCCTTCACTGACACACACGCGTGATAAAGTCAAAATCGGAGATGGGCAAACTATGGTCTGTGGGGCACATCTGGTCAACTTAACAGTGGACTGCAGCCTTGGTTAGTGGACTGATGTCCCTGCAAAACTGCTATCAAGAGCAAGGCCCAAAAGCCACTAAGAGCAGGAGAGTGGGAAAGATGGGCCTGCGCTGGCAAAAAGAAAGAGCCAGAGTCCAACCTGTGGCCCTCAAACACAGGCAGAAACCCAGATACAGCTGTGAGTAAAAATAATACACTGCTATTCAAGATACACTCACCCAAAAGGGCTGATATAGATATACCCAAGAAGTGGTTAAATTTCTCTTCAGAATGGCAATGCTAGTAACTCCAAAACTGCTACTGGTCATACGAAACAACAGTGAGTGAGATAGACTGACTCAGTTCAAGGCAATCTCTCCTATGACATACAAGGTAAGTTCTCCTAGCAGAATAGCCTTAACTTGCCTCCTGAACAAGAACAGAGAAGGGAGCAGGTGGGCCTCCATGGGGAAACAGTTGGGGAAGGAACCTGTGGCCCTCAAACACAGGCAAACCCCCAGATTTTTACTCACAAAGTTATCCACTGCTGTTCAAGATAGAGGTAAAGGTAGTCCCCCTGTGCAAGCACCAGTCGTTTCTGACTCTGGGGTGACATTGCATCATGACGTTTTCACAGCAGACTTTTTAACAGGGTGGTTTGTCATTGCCTTCCCCAGTCATCTACACCTTACCCCCAACAAGCTGGGTACTCGTTTTACCGACCTCGGAAGGATGGAAGGCTGAGTCAACCTTGAGCCGGCTACCTGAACCCAGCTTCTGCCGGGATCAAACCCAGGTCATGAGCAAAGCTTGGACTGCAGTACTGCAACTTACCAACTCTGCGCCACAGAGCTCCTGCTATTCAAGATACACTCACCCCAAAGGGCTGATATTTAGATATGCCCAAGAAGTGGTTGAATTTCTCTCCAGAATGGCAGTGCTAAGTACCTCAAAAACTGCTGCTGGTCACACTAAATAACACTAAGCGAAGATGGACCAGTGGTCTGACTCAGTGCAAGACAATCTCTCCTATGACAAAAAAGGTAAGTTCTCCTGGCAGAATAGCTTTAACTTGCCTCCTGAACAAGAACAGAGAAGGGAGCAGATGGACCTCCATGAGGAGCCAGTTCCATAATCTGGGGGCTACTAAAGTGTCTTTGTGGCTCCCCAACATCTGGAAGGGTGACACAAGAAACAGGGCAGCATTCCTTACATACCATATCACCTGTTCAATATTTAGCACTCCACTGTCATCTATGGTCCCCAACGAGAAATGCCTCAAACATCTTTTCCATGCACGGTCTTCAGTTGACATTACACAATACACATCAAGCTGACATATACTGAATCAGTCCACTAGGCCATAAAGGTCAATATTGTCCAGGGCTTTTTTTGTAGAAAAAGCCCAGCAGGAACTCATTTGCATATTAGGCCACACCCCCTGCTGCCAAGCAATGTTCCCTCTAAGCTGCAGAATCTTGTGAACAAAAATTCTTCTTTGTGAGCTACTGGTATTAAAGTTGTGAGCTACTGGCATTAAAATTGTGAGCTACTCTGGGGTCATCCTTCCTGAGTTAAGATAAAAATGTGTGAGCTGAAAGCTAAAAATCTGTGAGCTAGCTCACACTAACTCAGCTTAGAGGGAACACTGGTGCCAAGCCAGCTGCAACTGCATTCCTGTGCGGTCCTGCTCAATAAAAGCCTTGGTATTGTCTCCACTGTCTCATGTAGTCATCTTTCACATCACCTGTCACCTGATCCTTCTAGCTGAAGATGCTAAGGACTGACCCTGGGACTTTCTACACACAGAGCAAATGCTCTACTACCAAGCAAAAGCCATTATCCAGTAAAACTCATTTGTAGCTGGCCAGTTCCAAAAAAAATACAGATTTTTTTTTACAGCTGATCGCCCAGTCCTCCTTTTCTCGGCGGGGTTCCTGTCCCAAGACCCAAAGGGCTGTTTGATGGTCCCTCTTCCTCAATCAAGGGGTCACAGGAGGTAGCTGGGAAGAGCAGAGAAAGGTTTTGCTTCCACCAGACGAACAGTGGTACGACGCATCGCTTAGAAAACAACCCAGTCTCCAGCTGCTGCTGCTGTGAAACAACAACAAAATAATCCAGCTACAACTGTATATAATCAATTACCATGGCGACGATTGATAATGCCAAACCATAGTTTGGGCTAACCATAGCTTCCAAACATAGTTCCAAGCTGCACATATAAATCTCATTTCTGGTTTACCTCCAGTTTTATTGTAATGAACTAATTTGCTACATAATGAAGTGTAAATCCATTAGCCTGTGCTATTTTTTCCTGTGTGGAGCATATCGGCTTTTGCAAAGACCTTTGGTTCATGCAAACCATTTGTTTTAGTTATTAAAAGAGATACACAAAGAATAACACCATTGCCATAGTCCAGATACAGACTGAAATAGGAAGAAAAACAAATTTCATATCCATGCAGAGAGATCTATACAGAGAGATCAAGCAATAGAGAACGTACACCCAATATCAGGTTGGCCAAACTTGCTTAACATAAGAGCCGAGTAAAATAAATGTCAAATGCTGGAGAGCTGCAAGACACAAATGTCAGATGTTTGAGAGCTGAAAGATGGATGGATGGAAGGAAGGAAGGAAGGAAGGAAGGAAGGAAGGAAGGAAGGAAGGAAGATGGGAGCGGGAGGTAGAAAGAAAGCAACTTTAACTTTAAATGCATTCTCCAGGCTGCTGGGTGGCTTGGCTTGGAGAAATTATTTAAAGAGAAATGTTATCAAAGATTTCAGGTTTTCACGGCTGGTAACATCATTAGGGTTTGTAGAGTCTTTCGGGATCAAGTGCCGTGTTCTACTGGAGAAAGTTTTCCTTCCAGACGTTTCGTTCTCAGCTGCGGAGAACATCCTCAGTGGTGTTGCAGCCAGAGCAGGCGCTCAGACCTTCTTGGCTGCTCAATGCACAGCATTGAGGTCTGAGTGCCTGCTCCGGCTGCAACGCCACTGAGGATGTTCTCCGCAGCTGAGAACGAAACGTCTGGAAGGAAAACTTTCTCCAGTAGAACACGGCACTTGATCCCGAAAGACTCTACAAACCCTAATAAAGAGAAATGCCTTCTTCAAGCCAGCTGGCAGAGTGGCGGGGGGCTTCAAGAGCCTCACAATATGTGTGGAAGAGCCACATGTGGCTCCCGAGCCACAGTTTGGCCACCCCTGCCCTATACCATCTATCAAGTAAGTCCAAGAACATGAGATCCCAGTTCTTAGAATCTTAACCAGCTAAAATGTTGAAAGCCTATGGAAAGGATTCCTTTATTGGAGAGAAGAGTCAAGACTGGTCAAGCTTCACATGATCTACGTGACATGATCAGTGTTCCCTCTAAGCTGAGTCAGTGTCAGCTAGCTCACAGTTTTTTAGCCTCCAGCTCACACATTTTTGCCTTAGCTCAGGAAAAATGGCCCCAGAGCAAAATGATTTATGCAGTTGCTCACACCTTGAAATAAGAGCCCCGTGGTGCAGAGTATTAAAGCTGCAATACTGCAGTCCTAAGCTCTCCTCATGACCGGAGTTCGATCCTGCTGAAAGCTGGGTTCAGGTAGCCGGCTCGAGGTTGACTCAGCCTTCCATCCTTCCGAGGCTGGTAAAATGAGTACCCGGTTTGCTAGGGGGAAAGTGTAGATGACTGGGGAAGGCAATGGCAAACCACCCTGTAAAAAGTCTGCCATGAAAACACTTGAAAGCAACGTCACCCCAGAGTCGGAAAAGACTGGTGCTTCCACAGGGGACCTTTCCTTTCCTTTCCTCACACCTTGAATGCCAGTAGCTCATGAGGCAGAATTTTTGCTCACAAGACCTCACAGCTTAGAGGGAACATTGGTCATGATACCAGGAACTTTTTTAAAAAAAAATATGAATTGCTAATTACTCTCCTCATTAGAAATTGATCTCATTGCTTAGCATACCATAAATTTAAAGAAGGGGTGGACGGTCGAGTCCAGGCACTAGCTATAGTCAGTCTTACCGATTTATGGACTACGAATGTTTTCCGTATTTATGAATTACATTGAATAATATTTGTGTCAATAATCAAGCTCCAGACTACATTTGTATAACTGGTTACCTATTCTGTTGTTCTCTCCTGTGTATTTTCAGATTGATGGTTAGCTGGATCTTTCTATCTTCAAAAATTTTACTACTGTGACTATTGGTTAATGTTTGAATAATATCTCCCCAAGGGCCATGGAGTAACTTTTCTTTTATTATTCCTTGAAGACAGCGCACTCTTTAGCAGTCTCCTACATTCTGCCTGCCGCCCGAAATTTCCTGGCATATGGCCAGACTTTCCCTCATTCATCTGCCACAGGCATTGTTGGCTAACTGGAGTCGAAAGGCTGGGACTTAATTGGCTCAATGCTGCCTTTCCTGTCGAGGTGAATTAGTGGAAGCTGTTAATCTGGATCGGTTTTGGCCTGGGAGATGAGGATACGTGGAATGCTCTGGCAGCCTGAACTTCAACGCAGGCATGACAGATCCTTGTCCTTAAGTCTGGTGATGATGAAGAGGATATTATAGCATTGGAAAGGATATTATAGCACTGGAAAAAGTGCAGAAAAGGGCAACTAGAATGATTAAAGGGTTGGAACACTTTCCCTATGAAGAAAGGTTACAACGCTTGGGGCTCTTTAGCTTGGAGAAACGTCGACTGCGGGGTGACATGATCGAGGTTTACAAGATAATGCATAGGATGGAGAAAGCAGAGATAGAAGTCTTTTTCTCCCTTTCTCACAATACAAGAACTCGTGGGCATTCGATGAAATTGCTGAGCAGTTGGGTTAGAACGGATAAAAGGAAGTACTTCTTCACCCAAAGGGTGATTAACATGTGGAATTCACTGCCATAGGAGGTGGTGGGGGCTACGCGCATAGCCAGCTTCAAGAGGGGTTTGGATAAAAATATGGAGCAGAGGTCCATCAGTGGCTATTAGCCACAGCATATTATTGAAACTGTCTGGGCAGTGATGCTCTGTATTCTTGGTGCTTGGGGGGGGGGGGGGGTGGTGGTGGTGGTAAAGTGGAAGGGCTTCTAGCCCCATTTGTGAACCTCCTGATGGCACTTGGGGGTTTTTTTGGCCACTGTGTGACACAGAGTGTTGGACTGGATGGGCCATTGGCCTGATCCAACATGGCTTCTCTTATGTTCTTAAGAGCACCATGATGGGATTAGCTGAGCTGATGCTGTGAGGGCGGTTGGAAGCCCCTCTGGGCTGCTGATGGCAGAACCCTGCTGGGGAGGAGTTACAATGTTCAAAAAGCTGCTGCCGTCCAATTAGCATTTGTCCAGAGTATTTTACATCGGTGTTCCTCCAGACACAAGTTCACCAGAGTTGTCAGTATTGGAAGAGATCTGTAAGTATTAAGTGCAAAAGAAGACTGCAGATTTATACCCCGCCCTTCTGTCTGAATCAGAGAGTGGTCACAATCTCCTTTATCTCCTTCCCCCACAACAGACACCCTGTGAGGTGGGTGGGGCTGAGAGAGCTCTCACAGCAGCTGCCCTTTCAAGGACAACTCCTGCCAGAGCTATGGCTGACCCAAGGCCATTCCAGGAGCTGCAAGCGGAGGAGCAAAGAATCAAACCCAGTTCTCCCAGATAAGAGTCCACACACCTAACCACTACACCAAACTGTAGTAGCTGCCCTGACCCTTTTGGAGAATAAGATTCTTGAAACGGGGAATGAAGAGTCATTTCTGTGCTCTCTCTCAGCCTCAGTTTTGCAGGGTGCAATATTTGTTTGCTTGTTTATTTCTAGGGTACCTGAATGTTGTACATAAATTAAGAATGCTGGCCTGGTCCTCAAGCATGGAATTTAGAGCACAAGAAGATGAAGAAGATATTGGATTTATATCCCGCCCTCCACTCCGAAGAGTCTCAGAGCGGCTCACAGTCTCCTTTACCTTCCTCCCCCACAACAGACACCCTGTGAGGTGGGTGGGGCTGGAGAGGGCTCTCACAGCAGCTGCCCTTTCAAGGACAACCTCTGCGAGAGCTACGGCTGACCCAAGGCCATGTCAGCAGGTGCAAGTGGAGGAGCGGGGAATCAAACCCGGTTCTCCCAGATAAGAGTCCGCACACTTAACCACTACACCACTACACTACACCATAAGAGAAGTCAGAGGAAGTGTGGTGGACTGGAGAATCTCGGGATTAAATCCTCGGGCCTAGCAGATTGTCAGGCATCCAAGTGAAAACGAGGAGAGCCATGAACATTGCCTTGAGCACACTGGGATAAGTCTAGGATAAGAACGTGAGAGAGGCATAGATAGAGTGGAGGGACAAGGGCAGAGGAAAGAAATCAGTTTGACGGTGCCCAAACAGAGCGGGGAGTTGTTAACAGGCATTTGCAACCAGGCAGGATGAGGCTAATTTTTCCTCGCTGGGTGGGAAGTGGTGCTAATGTGAGTTGAAGTACTGTACGCAGACAGTAGACAAAGAGCAGCCTAGGCATCCCAGCCACTCAGGGATTATGTAGCGAGTATGATATCATCCCACCTTCAGGCAGCAACTCAGTTCAGAAATGCTAGGTCATGTGCCTAGACTGATCTATCCTACAACTTTCGGGGGTGGGGGGGAGAGAGGGGAATCTTATTTTTTTTTTTAAAAAAGCTTTGGTCTTGGGAAAGATCTGAAAAACCTTAACGCCATCAACATGCCGTTCTATGATCCTTGCTCCAGTGATGCCCTAGGTCAGGGGTGGCCAACGGTAGCTCTCCAGATGTTTTTTTGCCTACAACTCCCATCAGCCCCAGCCATTAGCCATGCTGGCTGGGGCTGATGGGAATTGTAGGGGGGAAAACATCTGGAGAGCTACCGTTGGCCACCCCTGCCCTAGGTAACGAACTTCATTTCTTGCCCAAGGGCATTTGCCTAGGTTGATAGCTGAATTAGATTTTTGTGTGACACTGCATCATTCAAGGTGAGCGCACAGCTTAGGAACCCTACAGGTGACTTCACCCAGTGGTCAGAATAGGAAGAGAGCAGGCATTTCTTTATTTAGCTGTATCCTCTGCTGATGGATCACTTCGGCTTGATGTGTAGCTCTGCCTTGGAGGCTCCTTTCTCCTCTGTGCCACCAGAACGTCAAGGACGCATGGAGAAAAGTGTTCTCGGCAGCTGAACCCCAGTAGTGTGAACTCTCTTCCTCTAGAAAGCTGCCAGCGTCAAAGATTTTCTGGAAATGCTAAAAGGCTTTCTTGTTAAACGTACTTGCACTTGACTGATCCGTTTGTATATTTGTTCATTCACTAATTTGTTTTCCTGTATCTTTTTTTTTTTGCATAATTGGTGGGTGTGTTCTAAAATTTATGCTTTGTGGGACCTAATTCTTCCCCAAGTAGAACAGATCACAGGGGTCCATCTAGATAATACACCTGAAATAGTTCTTTCAGAATACTGGCCTGCCCTACAACTAGATAAAATAAGATTCTGAAAGGCTGGCGATACTGTTAGCAAGCTGCTAAACTTTTACTTGCAGCAAAATGGAAGGACTCTTCAACAACTACAATTGAACAATGGGGCACTAAATTATGGGGCCTTTTTATAATGGGAAAAATCAGTAATACATCAATTACTGGTCCCAGAATGCAAAACGGGTAAGACGTTATGTCTATTGTGAAGATTACATACAAAGAACGTTTGCAGTAAATGCTGAAGGAGGAAGAGAGTGAGGTTACCTTCCAATGGAATATTGTAAATCTTATGGGAGTTGTATAACCCCATTGCGGAATTAATGTAGAGTGCACCTTTGCTGGAAGAATACTTCGAAGCAGGATAATTAGCCAGCCTCCTGTACATTGGAACTCTGATGCCGTATTTACGAATTATGTATTTTTGTAATATGATGTTATTCTATTATAAACTTTTCATTGTTATGCACAAGGTTTAGTAATTCTGTCACTATGACCTTTCAGGTTGTTTTTTATACGTCGTTGGCGGGTAGCGGCAGGGACTGCACTGCGATGGGCTTTTGCTATACCATGCCTTTGGATTGATGTTTCAGCTGAATCTGAATGCCGCTGCATTCCTTACCTAGCGCTTTCGTGCTGCTCCCGTTGCTCGTTTTCAGTGAGAGTCACACTGAGACTCTTGAGACGCGACAGAAATATCGCAAATAAATAAAAGGGGGTTATTTGCCTCAAATGAAGCCGTTCAAGACCTCCTCCCTCCCTCCCAAGCTTCGGCCGCAGTTTTTGCAACACAAAAGCGTGCTGTTTGGTTCTCCTCAAACCATGCCAAAGGTGCTGGCTGCGTGTCGAAATAAATAAGTAACAGAAGGACCCTCTGCTTTGGGAACGGGCCTCTTGCCCGGCGGGACAGAGCCTGCAAGCTTTCAGCTGCTTTGGCTCCTGACGTGAGCTGCCACCGCCCCAGCTGGCCAAGCACAGCACTCAGTCCCTGCCGTGCATTGATGGGGTTTACTTGCTTATGTAATTTGGCGATCTTTCCCCACACACCTCTCACGCAATTGCATTACTGCTCTGTCTGCGTGCGCGTTGTTCTCTTGCACCTCAGTCAGTTTGTCTCTCTCTGTCTGTCTGTCTCTCTCTATGTGTGTCTCTCTCTCTCTCTCCTGCTGGCTTTAGCATGCATCTCGAGGACCAAGCTCAGCTCTGATTAGTCCATTTCCTTGTTGGCATGGTCTCACCACCAAGGTGTACGTTACAATCAGCCATTTCTTTGTCTACTGAACTGATCGCCCTTATGCAAGGATAAAATTAGGAAAGGGAATTTGCTATACAAGCTCCTGATCTCCCTGGAAGTACAACTGTAATACTGGAGACAGAGCTGTCAGGCTGAAGTTAGTCCACTTGCGGTCTCTATTATGATGGTGATAATTGCAAGAGCCCTGCGGCGCAGAGCGGTAAAGCTGCAGTCCTGCAGTTCAAGCTCTGCTTACGACTCGAGTTCGATCCCGGCGGAAGCTGGCTCATGGTTGACTCAGCCTTCCATCCTTCCGAGGTCAGTACAATGAGTCCCCAGCTTGCTGGGGGGAAGTGTAGATGACTGGGGAAGGCAGTGGCAAACCACCCCATAAAAAAGTCTGCCGTAAAAACGTTGTGAAAGCAACATCACCCCAGAGTTGGAAACGACTGGTGCTTCCACAGGGGACTTCCTTGACCTTTAAGGTTCATACAGGCAGCATCTACTACCGTTTGTGTTGTTTGAGCATACAGTGGTGGCTGCCAGTATAGATGGTTTTAGGTAATGCAACTTCATGAATCTATCCATGGCTATAAATTGTGGTGACTAAAATGGAGCCTCCCTGTTCAGAGGCAGTATACCTCTGAATCCCAGTTGATGAAAGGCCACAGCAAAGCAAGGCTTTGGTCTCTTTGCCCTGCTTGCAGGCCTTCTGCGGCATCTGAGTGGCCATTGTGGGAACCAGGATTTTGGACTGGATGATTCTTTAGTCCCACCCAGCAATGCTCTGCTTATAAACATATTTCTAAGATGCTGGCCTCCACATGAACGTTGTGCTGACATTCTGTTACACAACCATTCCTCCACCATTAAACAGCGCTGGAAAATTAGTTCTGGGAAGGAGAAGCAAAAAGGACAACACTGAGAGTGAGGGAAGGAGGAGGAGGAGGTGATGATGATGATGATGATGATATTGGATTTATATCCCACCCTATACTCTGAATCTAAGAGCCCCATAGGCTCTTAGAGGATTGGCTACATCAGGGAGGTGTGGCCTAATATGCAAAGGAGCTCATGCTACAAAAAAAGTCCTGGTCGTTACAATATCTTATTCTCAACGTGGCCAATTCTTTGGATGTTTAAAGGAACAGACCACTGATCTTTCTACAAACCAGAAAAAGCTCCAGGTTTACATAAAAATTTAAAAAACAATACATGTGGGGGGTTAAACCCCCCCAAATAACAGAAGCAGCACCTGTAACTTTAAGAAACAAAGTACCTTAGTCACTGTTGCTAGACAACCACAACAGTATCACCAGGCTTCCTTTCTGTTAGTAAAATTGCAGCCACCACACAAAAGCCAGTGCGGTAGTGGTTAGAGTTTCAAGATTAGGACCTGGGAAACCTAGGTTCGAATCCCCACTCTGCCATGAAAGATCACTGGGTGACCTTGGGCCAATCACGTGCTCTCAGCTGAAGATGGAAGGCAGATAAAAGGCAGACTGGCTACTGGGTGGGAAGGAGAGAAGAAGGCAAGAAAAGGAGAGAGGCTAAGGGAGCTTTCAGGGAAAGGGAAAAGAAAACAGCGGGGGAAGAGGTCTCCCACTTGTACCTAACCAATGAGATCCATCTTTTACAAGTCAATCTAAAATTTCTGATTACGCAGCACTTCTCGTAAGCCGTGTCCCCTCTAAGCTGAGTTAGTGTGAGCTGGCTCACAGATTTTTAGCCTCCAGTTCACACATTTTTGTCTCAGCTCAGGAAGGATGACCCCAGAGCACACTAATTTATGCAGTGGCTCACAACTTTAATGACAGTAGCTCACAAAGTAGAATTTTTGCTCACAAGACTCTTCAGCTTAGAGGGAACATTGCCCGTAAGTCGTAACATGCTCAACACTTTACACAGCCCTGACCTGGATAATCCAGGCAAGCTTGATCTCCTCAGATTTTGGAGGCTGAGCACGGCCAAACCTGGCAAGTACTTGGATGGGAGACCTCCAAGGAATACCAGAGTCAGGAGGCAGAGGCAGGCTGCATCAGGCCACTTCTCTGAATGTCCTCCATGCCCCAACAGGGGTTGGCAGAAGTTGCCATGATTTCCAGGCATGCACACATGCATACACGCACACGCACACCAATACTCCCTCTAAGCTGTGGAGTCTTGTGAGCAAAATTTCTACTTTGCAAGCTACTGGCATTAAAGTTGTGAGCTACTGAATAAATTAGCTTGCTCTGGGGCCATCTTCCTTGAGCTAGAGGCTAAAAAACTGTGAGCTAGCTTACACTAACTCAGCTTAGGGGGAACAGAAGAACATAAGGGAAGTCATGTTGGATCAGACCAATGGCTCATTCAGTCCAACACTCTGTGTCACACAGTGGCAAAAAAAAACCCAAGTGCCATCAGGAGGTCCACCAGTGGGGTCAGGACACTAGAAGCCCTCCCACTGTGCTCCCCCACACAGCACCCAGAATACAGAGCATCACTGCCCCAGATAGAAGTTCCAACGATAAGCTGTGGCTAACAGCCACTGATGGACAGCTGCTCCATATGCTCATCCAATCCCCTCTTGAAGTCTGCACCCGCTGCTATGCTTGTAGCCGCCGCCACCTCCTGTGGCAACACTAGCATACACATACACACAAAATACCAAAAACAAAATACCAACAACTACTTTACACATGCTATCACAAAATCACTTACAGCAGCCTTGTGAAGTACACAGTGTCACTCCAATATTGCAGTTGAGTTGTTTGGGGGGGGGGGGGGAAGGGAAGGAGGCATGCTTAAGAGCACCCAAATGTGCGGTTCCAATGAGATTTGAACCCACCGCTTCCAACATTGCAGCTGATTCTCTTAGCCATTGTGCTGCACCAGCTGTCTAATCAGGGCAGTCTTTCCAGCTGTAGCATCTGTCTTTGGGACTCTGAAAGCTACCCGGGACACAGATAAGTCACCTTTATCTAAGTTCCATGGCACGAGACTGCCTCAGTCCTACTCAGATTTGCCTCCAAACAAGGCAACCTGTCTCACCATTATATTAGAAATAATTTACTAAATACATGGATAAAATATAAGAAATATGGTGATGAAAGAAAGCCGCTTTGGATAGTGCCAGCAGAAGTAATAAAAATAACAGCTGAAGCTGATGAAGAGAGAGGGACGTCATATAACCAACTGCTCAAGATTCAAGGTGACAAAGTTGAATTAAAATCTGCGGAAGAGTTAAACAACAAGTATGACTGGTTTCAAATGCAACAAATAAAAAGATGGAAAATGATATTAAATCTGTTGGAATTAGACGTGAGCAAACGGAATTGGAAAGGGTTCTGCTTGGAGATAATGAAAAATTAATATCGAAAATATATAAATTATTGTTGAAATGGTCTACAGAAGAAGTAGTAAAATCTCAAATGATTAAATGGGCAATTAATATAAACAAGGAAATACAAATGGATACATGGGAATATCTTTGGAAGAACTCAATGAAAATATCAACATGTCAGAATATTAAAGAGAACTGTTTCAAGATGATGTATAGGTGGTATATGACTCCAAAAAAACTGGCAAAGATGAGTAAAAAGATGTCGGATAGATGTTGGAAATGTAAGAAACATGAAGGTTCTTTTTACCATATGTGGTGGACTTGTGGAAAAGCGAAAAAGTTTTGGCAGATGATACAACAAGAAATATCGCAAATTTGGGGATATGATTTTAAGAAAGTAGCAGAGACTTTTTTATTGGGACTACAAATGGAAAAATTTCCAAAAGAAGATAGAACTTTAATTTGGTACTTGCTCTCAGCTGCTAGGACATTATATGCGCAGTTATGGAAACAAGAAAAAATACCAGAGAAATGGGACTGGATTGTGAAAGTTTTATCATGGAGTGAGATGGATAAACTAACAAGAATTTTAAGAGACTATGATTTGGAAGTGTTTAAGAGGGAATGGAAGAAATTTAGAGGATATATAGAAAAAGAGTGGAATTTGAAAGGACATTGGGCAATCTTTTAACAATGAATTTAAGAAAAAGGGAAATTGAACTTTGATGGGTTAAGGGTACCTTTATAAGTGAACTTAAGTATATGACATCGGCGGTAGTCTTGAAAAGGAGGGAGGGGGGATTAGAAAAATATCATATGGGTTAGCGATTGTAACGATATAATTTGACATTGTTACCATATGTTATTAATAAATTGTTTTAAACCGAAGGCAACCTGATCCTTCTGTCTTTGGTCTGGCTTGTGACATTTCGCTAGCACATGAACTTAATCTCGTTCTGCAGCGAGCTGCATGAGTGTACAGAAGATGCCGCTGAATACGAACAGCCTTTGGAATGTGATTAAAACTAACACTTTGCATTAATCGCTTTGAGAAAATCTGGCAGTCGTTAAAAATATTGTCTTTGTGAAGATGTGTGTAGAGGGCTCTGCCAAGCTCAAAACAGATTTTGGCATGTGTTTAAAATTAATGCTGTGGATTAACTCACTGCGCTAAAACCTGGGATTCATTCAAAAAATGGAACACCCCGCTGCAGTTCAAAAACAGAAGAGGACCAAGTGGGGCGGGGGGGGGGGGCGGGGCAGAGAAGCTCAAATGAATGGGGACAATATTTCCATTTTTGTAACAGGATGTACATTTATATTCTCATTTGGCAGTTTTCAGAGCTTAACATTTGGAAACATATGAAACTGCCTTCTAGCTAGTCAGTACAACAGTTCCTCTAGCTCAGCTCTAACTGCTCTGACCAGCGGCTCTCCAACGCCTAAGGCAAAAAAAGATTTCTCCCAACACCTGCTGTTTACGACAGTTCAGCTGAAGATGCCACGAACCTCACCTGGGAACTTCCGCCAGCAATGCAGGTACTCTGTCACTGAGCCACAGTTCCCTTGGATACATATGACCTTCTCCCAAGTCACAGAACCGATTCATCTAGACCAGGGGTGACCAAACTGACTTAACGTAAGGTCAAAATAGAATGTCAGATGTTTGAGAGCCGCAAGACATGTGTTTGGGAGCTGAAGGGAGGGAGGCAAATAGATGGAGGAGGAGGGAGAAGTGAAAAGAAAGCAACTTTTAACTTTAAATGCATTCTCCAAGCCACTGGCTGGCTTGGCTTGGAGAAGTGACTTAGAGAGAGAAATGCTTGCAAAGGTTGCTAGCAGTGCTCCCAAAAAGAAAGATCCCTCCCAGTTCCCACTACACAAGGTCCTTTACCAGAAGAAGAGGAAGAAGACCGTAGATTTATACCCCGCCCTTCTCTCTGAATCAGAGTCTCAGAGCAGCTTACAATCTCCTATATCTTCTCCCCCCACAACAGACACCCTGTGGGTGGGTGGGGCTGAGAGGGCTCTCACAGCAGCTGCCCTTTCAAGGACAACTCCTGCAAGAGCTATGGCTGACCCAAGCCCATTCCAGAGGGTGCAGGTGGAGGAGTGGGGAATCAAATCCGGTTCTCCCAGATAAGAGTCCGCACACTTAACCACGACACCAAACTGGCTCCCTTAGTGAAGTTGGGAACTTCTGCAGGCAAAGCAGGTGCTTTCTCACTGAGCAACAGCCCCTCGCAGCCCGCAATGGGTCCTTTCGGCCCAAGTACTAGAGTCATTTAAATGGAGACCTCATAGATCTTTTTATTGTTCCTCTCAACCAAAACCAGATTTGCCATTAGTTTGCCATCGTTTCAAAACCGAAAATACTAACGAGGCATCTAAACACGGCTCAACGGAATTCAAATGCCTGGCAAAGAGCTGCCTTCATGTGTTTCTGTCCTGATGTGAATTAAGTTCTTGGATGAGGGATCAGAAACAGAGGGCACACAGAGAATGACGGGATCTGAAGTTACGGCTGGGGGCTCATTTCCACTCTTCAGAAACTTAACAAAACAAAAAAAAGAACGACAAGAAAACGCAGGGCTTGTTCACACGAGAAAATCAGAAAAGAGGGTGGGTGAGCAGGAGAGGAGCTCCTTGGGTGTTCAAGACATCTTGCTCGCACCAGAACGATTTCCCCTGTCGACAAGAGGGCAGTGTTAATGCAGCTATTCAGAAAGGTCAGTCTCTTCCACATGGGCTCGCTGCCCTTTGAGCTCTGCTGCTCAGAAAGGATGACAGACTAACAAGAGCCAGCCAGATGCAGCAGCAGCAACAGCTGGACATGCTTGAACGAAGAATTGCCCCAGTGACCTAGAAAGAGATGGGGAGCGGCCGCCCCGCTGCCCCCAAAGCCGCCCCACCACCACCCTCCTCCACGGTGTCCGGCAGCCCTGCTGCCTGGACCCTTCCACATCCCATGGGCAAAGCTGGAGGAGGGCAGAGAGGGCACCCAGCCAGCACACTGCTTCTGTCGCGCTCTCTGGGCTTCTGCGGCATTCCAGAAGGGAGACGGAGCCAGCGTTGCTCCACCTCCTTTCTGGAAGTTCCATAAGGCAGGCAGAGTGACGCCAGCCGCCCAGTGTACCTCTCAGAGAGCACCGCAGAAGTCACATCACAGCCCAGGCACCCTCCCCACCCTCCTCTGGCTTTGCCCGCGGAGTGGGGGGGTGGAAGGGTGCGGGCAGCGGAACATGGCCTGCCAGGCACCAAGGATGAGGGCAGCATGGCATTTGCCTACAATGCCAGGAGTGGGGAAGGGCCCAATTCGCCCCTCCCGGCCCGGCCCCCTAGGCAAATGCCTAATTTGCCTAGTGGGAGGCCCGCCTCCGCTTGTCTTACAATTGCGGCCAATATGGAGAAAAAACCTGAGTGATTGCTGTTTAGTTTGGCCCTAATTTATTCTGGACTTTGTTTTCCTCCCAACTGCCCGGATAACACTCTGCTCGCCCAAGAAATCATACAAATGAACCTGCCAATGCAAAGTAAGTTCATCTGCATATATCTGAACTGCTGCCCAGTTATTGGAGAGAGCGCTGATCGAAAAGACGTGCCTGATGTCCATTAAGAGACTGATCCCCGGCGACGCTCTTCTTGATTGCAAAGCCTACGGAAGGGCTCCATCAGCTCCAAACCAAAGCGGGTCTGACCACCCAGATCACGAAAAGAGCTGGGCTCGTTCAGGATCCAGCATTGCCCTGTGCAGAAGTGAAAACTCCCGCTGATCTTTCTAAAGTCTTTAACTGCCTTATTTCCACCTCATTAAAAGAGTGTTTTGGAGAGAGGCTTTCCACAATTAAGTGGCTCTGACAGCTTCAGGGACGAGGGCAGCCGGAAGACTGCACCGCCGGCGCCATTCCCCTCCAGCGGCCTGCTTCACCCAGGCTTAGCAGGGATGGGAGGCAAATAAGGGAACCCTGAGCGAGCCGGAAACTTTGGCAAAGGAATAACCAAATACCACAGTTGCAGAAAGCTGGCGGCTACAATCACAGGCTTGGCTCCGGGAAGAAGCCCAGAGGCCGCCATTCCAGAACGGGATGCCGAAAGGAAGAGCCGGGGAGATGCTTCCCCCTTGGCTTCGCTGCTCCTGTGTGGGCACAGAGTGCAGAAGATCTGCGCGCCAATGAACAGAAATTAGCTCTTCTGGCCCAGCAGAAAATGCAGAAGGCTGCTCCAAACTCATCTCCGCTCGATAGGGCCGGATTTCTTTGTGCTGCTCGTTGCGCAAAACAGGCTCTTTCCAGCCTCCAAAAGCATTGGGGGGGGGGGAGAGCTCTAATTGTAGGTCTGCTTGGGGAGGGGGGGAGGAACAACCCCACAGCACCCAGCCTTAAAGGCATCTATCCTGTCCTATGATGCATGCATGTCCTGAGGCAGCTTCTAGACCAGGGGTGGCCAAACGTGCTTACTGTAAGAGCCGCGTAGAATAAATGTCAGACGTTTGAGAGCTGCAAAACTTGAACGTCAAATGTTTGAGAGCCGCAAGGAAAGAAGGCAAGTGGAGGGAGAGGTGGAAAGAAAGCAACTTTAACTTCAAATGTATTCTGCAAGCCACTGGTTGGTTTGGCTTAAAAAGAGATTTAAAGAGATTGATGCCTTCTCCAAGTCAGCAGATGGGGTGGTGAGGGCTATGAGAGCCACACAATATGTGTGAAAGAGCCACATGTGGCTCCTAAGCTGAACTTTTGGCCACCCCTGTTCTAGACCATGAACGCTTCTGATGCAATTAATATGTGAGTGGTCTTTCAGGTTTCCTGAGATTCCCCTCACTTTCTGCTGCAACAGACAAACACGACTACCCCACTGACATGTGCAGCCAATGAGGATGACTTGCTAAGATGTGGTCTCCTGACAACCTGTTAAATTATCCCATTTCCTTTATTCCTGATTGGCTGACCAGTACCCTGATTGGCTTCTAGACACTTAGGAATCTGCTCACCAATTAAGGCTGCCACTGAAGACCTTTCTCTGCAAAGGCACAGGGAATCCACTGGAGATGTGGCTTTCTCTGTGGCTGGAACTCCCACCTGACAGATGTTCAATGGATACTATTTCTGAGGCACTAGACCACGGGTGGCCAAACTGGCTCAGAAGTCACATGTGTCTCTTTCACACATATTGTGTGGCTCCTGAAGCCCCACAACCCTATCAGCTGGCTTGGAAAAGGCATTTCTCTCTTTAAATCACTTCTCCAAACCAAGCCAGCCAGCAGCTTGCAGAATGCATTTAAACTTTAAAAAGTTTAAATGCATTCCCTCCCTCCTTCCTCTCCCATCTATTTGCCTTCCTTCCCTCCCTCCGGCTCTCACATATCTGATGTTCATGTCTTCTGGCTCTCAAACTTCTGATGTGGCTCTTTCATTAAGCAGCCCCTGCACAAGACAAAACCTGTCCTACTTACCCAACCTTTTGGTGGTTAAATTGGGGGGAGGGGGGGCACTGTTTTTACTACAGCTGCTTTAATGGTACTTCTTTCATTTGTTTCTTTTATTGCTCTGCTCAGTGGATTGTGTGCTATATTTTGTACAAGTGGGGGATTTGCAAAGACTTGAGGGTATATCTGATTCTTCCTCCCCCACTATTTCCTTTTTCTCTTCCTTGAAAGCCCCAAGAGCATCTCCCCTTTTCCTTCTTCCTTCTCTCCTTCGCACCCACCAGCCAAGCCACCTTTATCTGCCCTCCCCTGTCTTCAGCTTCCCCTCCTTCCCTCTCCATGGCAGCCTCTCCCAGGAAAACTCTAGGAGGTTCCAGCTGGGCTGGGCTCAGTTATGCAATGTCACAAGTTGGCTGCTGGGCCAGGCCCAGTTACATAGTAGGGAGCCTGCAACGACTTATGGGAGGCAGCTCACTTTCCCCTCTATTCCTCCCCCCCCTACTATTTCCACTTTTCCTCCTCCAGGAAGCCTCATATCCTCACCTTTCCCTGCTTCGTTCTCTCCTTCCCAACAACCAAACAATTATGAGGTATCAAGCTTTCTTTTTTCTCCTACCTTTTGCTGACAGAAACCAAGACTGGAAAGCCAACCATGTTGCTTAGGGTTGCCTAGTTATAGTTACTGAAGGCTGCTTCTTTTACTTTGGATGGTTTTCACACACACACACACACAGCATTTTCTTTTAGATTTCAGATTTCTCAGGTTTGTAGGTTTGGGGCTTTCCTCAGGTTGGCATAAAGACCTATCTTGCCTGTCACTTGTCCCAGTCTCTACATTTAAGTAGATTTGGTCATGTTGAGAATTAGTTATATTGAGATCAGCCACTTCAAATGTCTCTTTGTGCTGAAAGTTGACTTATGCACCTTTGGAGATTGTGTGTGTGTGTGAGTGAAGTGCCATGAAGTCACTCCCAACTTATGGCAACCTTATGAGGTCATGACCTCTGAAATTTCTTATCACTAACTACCTTCCTCTGGTCTTGCAGTCTGAGGGCCGCAGCTTCCTCGATTGAGTCGATCCATCTCGTTTTGGGTCTTTCTCTTTTCCTGCCGCTTTCAACTCTTCCTCGCATTACCATCTTTTCCAGTGACTCTTGTCTTCTTATAATGTGACCACAGTACAATAGTCTAGTTTAGTCATTTTAGCTTCTAGAGAGTGTTCGGGCTTCACTTGATCTATAACCTACTTATTTATCTTTGTGGTGGCCAATGGTATCCGTAAAACTCTCCTCCAACACCACATTCCAGAGGAATCAACTTTCTTCCTGGCAACTCTCTTCA
Organism: Heteronotia binoei; assembly: GCF_032191835.1. Lineage (NCBI taxonomy): Eukaryota > Metazoa > Chordata > Lepidosauria > Squamata > Gekkonidae > Heteronotia > Heteronotia binoei. The sequence continues at coordinate 69,254,329 of NC_083234.1, forward strand.
TTGTCCAACTTTCATTCCCAGACTTAGTGATGGGGAATGGGGCAGATCACGACTACTCTGATCTGCAACACCCAATCCGTCCTGCTCTCCTAGGGGTTTCCCAGCTTCCTGGAGAGACTTTTCCTAATTTCTAGGGCAGGGGTCCCCAACCCGCAGGCCATAGACCGGTACCGGTCCATAGCCTGTTAGCAACCGGGCCGTGAGTTGTATGTATAATTATTTAATTATATATTACAATGTAGTAATAATAATAAGACGACAACAACAACATTGGATTTATATCCTGCCCTCCACTCCAAATCTCAGGGTGGCTCACAATCTCCTTAATCTTCCTCCCCCACAACAGACAACCTTGTGTGGTGGGTGGGGCTGAGAGGGCTCTCCCAGAATCTGCCCTTTCAAGGACAACTCTGCCAGAGCTATGGCTAATAATAATAATAATAATAATAATAAAGGCCACTCCAGCAGCTGCAAGTGGAGGAATGGGGAATCAAACCCGGTTCTCCCAGATAAGAGACCACACACTTAATTAAAAGTTATAAAGTATTTATTAAAAAGAAAATTTTTAAAAAGCATACTTTTAGCACAGAGCTAGACTGAACAAAGGAAAACAAAAGAACATGGTAAGAAACGCAAATCCTTTGTCCCTGCTCTAAACGTGCCCTGATGGTAAAATATATGACAGGCTGTTTAACTTAACTGTTCTAGTTGCTCTACAGCAGGGGTGGCCAACGATAGCTCTCCAGATGTTTTTGTCTACAACTCCCATCAGTCCCAGCCATTGGCCATGCTGGCTGGGGCTGATGGGAGTTGTAGGCAAAAAACTTCTGGAGAGCTACCGTTGGCCACCCCTGCTCTACAGAGCTCCCACTGCCTTCTAGCATCCTTCAGTCCTTCAGGCTGACCGCATGGTCAAAAAGGTCTGCCTTCTTGCAGGCTCCAGCCCAGAGTCCTCCTGCCAGCTGCATCACAAAAGAAAGAGCTATTTCCTGTTTCCAGAAGATTTCATCCCTTCTGTTTCCCCTTCCCCTTGACCAGGGCTGGTACCAGGGGTTTTGGCGCCCTAGGCAAGGCCCGCCTGCCCCCCCACCCGTGCCCTTCCCCCACCCCCATGGGCCCTGGCCCACCTGCTGCTACCCTCTGGGTTCGTCCTCCGGTGGGATCAGCCTGCCCATCTCTGCCACCGTACTTTGGCCCAACTGGGCAGGTGGGCAAGCTCAGAAGCACACCTCTCTCTCTCTCTCCAGTGGAGGGGGGGGTGGCCCTATAGGGGTGGGAAGGATGGAAGCCATCTGGGGCTTGGAGCTCTGCATCCCTTCGGCCATGCACCCCCACCTCCGGGAGAGCAGGTGATGCACATGGGGGGAGGGGCACGCCTCCTCTCCCTGAACTCTCTCTCTCTCCAGGCCATAATCCGGGAGTAGAACCTCCCTTGGCCCACTGGGCTGCAGCACTGCCCTGGGCTCACGGCTGCAGCCACCACAACTGCCAAGAGCGTGTGAAGCCCATCAGTTCTGCGTGTATTTATTTCAAAAAGTCCTCTCCTGCCTTTCCTCAGGGGCGTGCAGCCCCAAATATAACAGCCAGCCCCGCATCTCCCCCTCCCCCCTCAGAAAGATGCCTGCCTTTCAACCCCTTCCCAAACCTTGCTGGCAAAGAGGTCAGCCTGGCAGTGCCTCCATCTGGATGGAAGATCCCCAGCTTTTCTGATGCTGTGTTCTGCACTGATCCTGACAAAATGCCTCCTTGTCTGACACTTCTGCTACCCGGACGCCATTCTGTTTCTCCACATGTCCTAACAGTAGCCTCTTCTTCAGACTGTAAATTGTGTAGCAAAACAGAGAGAGGGAGAACCGAAACGACTGCTGGCTTTCACACAAATGGAAAACAGCTCCGTCTCTTCCACATTCCTACAGACTGGGACTTGACCAGAGTGCTTTGAGACCAGTAAGGAAGGCAGCAATAGGGAGCTAACCTAAGGCTCTGTTCCAGCGACATGCTTTCTTTGTTTTTACTGCAGCTGCTCTAATGGTGCTCAAATATTTGCAAACTAGAGCTCTGTCACTGTGCCCTGTCACAACCTCTTCTCTCCCCCTCCCTTTATGTCTCTTTGCTTAATATTACGCTTGAGGAAGAGGTCCGATGAACTCAAACGTTTGCTCAATTTGTGGCAGCTTTTTAGCTGGTCTTAATAAGGAGCATTCCACCGTGGCTACTGCTTCCTTTCTGTGCGGTAATAACAAAATTAAAGGCTTTCAGTGATCAGAGCGCTTCCTACATGCTATCTAGTTGCAATCCTTCCAACCGCCTGCTAAGGCAGGCTCTAGACCAGTGTTCCCGCTAAGCTGAGCGAGTGTGAGCTAGCTCACAGTTTTTTAGCCTCCAGCTGACACATTTTTGTCTTAGCTCAGGAAGGGTGGCCCCACAGCAAACTAATGGAGGCCGTGGCCAAATCGCTCACTCACAACTTTAATGCCAGTAGCTCATGAAGCGGGATTTTTGTTGACAAAGACTCTACAGCTTAGAGGGAACATTGCTCCAAACTATTCTTCCAGTACTGCAGGAGGAGACGAGGATCACAGAGAGAGAGACGGGCCTAAAGGACACCTAAGGAATGTCTGCTCGAAATGGGATCTGAACTGACGACCACCCAAATTATGACTCCTACGCTGTCGCGTTATCCCATCTCCTAGCTAATACTTTAAACTTCTTGTCCATGCAACAAGTTGTCCGCTGTCGTTTCTGCTGTCATTGAAGCTTCCTGAGATTTCTGTACCTGCTTTGAAACTGCACAGAGGAAAATTGTTTTGCTTCTCGCTCCTGCCATACCACCCTGGATCTCAAATACTCTTCTACCAATTTCTGCATCTAGGTTGAAAGTCGAGCAAGGAAAACCAGAATAGATATTTTTAAGAGACCTATAATTGCTCCAATTGGACTCCTGAACAGGCAAAAAAGAAAATGCCGGAACACACCTCATGGTGCCATATTTTACATCTGAGGAACCACTGAGATAACCCCTAGCCTCTACATTCTGATCTTTGTTGATTTGCAGCAGGGCAGCAAATCTGGATCTATTTAAATGCAACGGATTCATCCATGAAAGCTGCAGCTGTTGATTTAATGGTAATGCTGAGTCCCTACTGCTGTGTAGTTTTGTTCATGTGTGTACACACACCCAAGCCTCCTTCCCGCCTCTGCCACATCTGATGAAAAGGAAACCTAAAGATGAGTTTTCCCTTCTACTTGGTATCCAAAGCTAACAGCTATTTTGCTCTGCAGGGTGAAACGGCTGTGGCTTTCTTTCTAGCAACAAGAACCACAGACAATTTAATAGGCTCGGCTGGAATCCACATCAGTGCTTCCCCCCCCACCCTGTCTGTATCCTTCACAATCCAGAGACAGTTTCAACTTGCTCCCTTTTTAAGCTGTGCTGGATCTGGTCTGTTAAGGCGTTATGGAACAGTTTCCATACCAGTTTCCCAAAAAATGCATTATTGAGAACATAGGGAGGGGAAAGGTGCTACCCACCTTGCCAAATATGTACATGTTATTTAAGGTGTCAATAGCTGAGCGCAATGATTAGAAGCCAGGTAATTAACATGCCTTCTGAAATTTCAGAAATGAAAATAGAGGTGAGCTTGTAACATTCCCAAATACTCTTTATCAAGGACCATAGTGCATGCCTTCTGATATTATCGTGCCTTATTTCAGAGATGAAAATAGAGACATGCAGGGCTTTTTTTGTATCCGGGACTACTTTTCATATTACAGTAGGCCCTGTAAGAAGAGCCCTGTAAGCTCTTGGAGGATTGGCTACATCAGGGATGTGTGGCCTAATAGGCAAAGGAGTTCCTGCGACTAAAAAAGCCCAGGAGACATGCTTGTAACACCCCAATGCTCTTACTGAGGACCACACTTCAAGTCTCCCCCCCCCCCACACCCCTACTGTTACACGTTGCTGAAGTTCTATCCTCTGTGAGTTACACTGATTTGCTCTACTGACACCTGTTTTCCATTAAACTCAAACGGAATCTGCACTTGCGCCTGAAGACATGCTAGAAAAACAGAACTGTCCTTGTAGGTTATCAATACTTCAGTGGCACGCACACATCAACACTGAGGTCCATGCCTGCACATTAGCGATGATGTGCATTTGCTTCTCACTCTAAGGTTCAACTTCTGCAGACGCTGGGAAGACAGCTGAAGCCAGGAGAATTCTAACTCAATCGGTGATGCCAGAGAGGGAAGAAGAAGCAGACAAGTTCATCGTTCAATTTTGCCTGGGAAAATATCTAAGAAAAATCGTGTTTTAACTATTTAACTGAGGGGGTGACATGATAGAGGTTTACGAGATTATGCATGGGATAGCGAAGGTAGAGGAAGAAGTCCTTTTCTCCCTTTCTCACAATGCAAGAACTCGTGGGTGCTCAATGAAATTGCTGAGCAGTCAGGTTAGAATGGATAAAAGAAAGTACTTCTTCACCCAAAGGGTGATTAACACGTGGAATTAACACTGCAGTTGGTGGTGGCAGCTACAAGCATAGACAGCTTCAAGAGAGGATTGGATCAACATATGGATCAGGGGTTATTAGCCTCAAGATACAGATGGAACTGTCTGGGGCAGTGATGCTCTGTATTCTTGGTGCCTGGGGGGAGGGCAACAGTGGGAGGGCTTCTAGTATCCTGGCCTCACTGGTGGACTTCCTAATGGCACCTGGTTTTTTTGGCCACTGCGTGACACAGAGTGTTGGACTGGATGAGCCATTGGCTTCTCTTATGTTCTTAGGTAGGTAACTGTAGTGGTCTACAGCATACCTGCAGGACCGTCTCTCCCCATGTGAGCCTCGGAGGTCATTGCCATCAGCTGGCCAACATCTTCTGACCATCCCTGGACCAAGAGACGTCCGGCTTGCCTCAACCAGGGCCAGGGCTTTTTTGACCCTGGCCCCAGCCTAGTGGAACCAGGTCCCTCTAGAGGTTCAGGCCCTGCCGGATTTGTTGCCATTCTGGAGGGCCTGTAAGACGGAGCTGTTCCGTCAGGCCTATGGCTGAGGCAAGCGGACGTCCTTATCCTATTGTGTCATCAAACTGGCCTCCCAACACTGTTGCTTAACTCGGGCCAATTACAGTTGACTTAAATGATGTGCCCACACCATGCCATGCCACTTAAATTCAACTTCTGAATTAATGGCTTAACTAGCTTATATTTTAATCTGCTTTAATTGCTTGATTGCTGTATGATTTATTTCTTGATTGTTTTTACTGTTGATGTGATCGTTTTATTGCGTTGAAACCCGCCCTGAGCCCATTATGGGAAAAGGCGGGCTATAAGTTAACAGAAATAAATAAATAAAAACTAGAAGAGTAAGATTTGAGTCCAGTAGAAGCAGGTTTTAATTGATATTTGTATTAGTCTTTAACGGATGTATGCCTCCTTTGGGGAGTTATAAACAGAGATAAAAACAGTAAAAATATGTGTCTAAAAATTATAACCAGGCATTCTTCCCCCCCCCCCCCCCAAAAAAAAAGAACAGTGAGGGACCAAAAAGCAGGCACCGTTCTTGTCAACAAGGACAGCCAAAGCGTGCAGATAAATTGGCTAGCAAGCCCAACCTGTGTATGTTGCCTTGCAAATATCCCATTGAGCTCAAGGTCGTACAGGAACACAATCTAATACTTTCGTTGGTCGACAGCTTAATTTGAAGATAGCCTGTTGCAAGGCATACGTTAATGGCAGAGGAAGTTTTCCAAGCAGAATCTCTCTCCCACCCTCCCTGCCGCCATTTTTTTTTACGTGAGATGGAGATCTTTTGTATCCTTTACATCTACTCCTTCCACGCCACAAGGAAACGGCCCACCCTATCATACTGCATCAGGTCCTGCTGATCCTGAACTGCCCACCAGGAATCCAGCCAGGTTGGTCTGAGCTTGTTTCAGTCCTAAAGCTGAGTCTTGTATAAAAGACTCCAGGTATGGCCCGTGCCCTGAATCGCTACCCGCTTGGTACGACCAGCTGCCATCTACTTTGCTTGTACTATGAATATCTGACCTTGGATCTGTCACTCAAGCCATCACTGTCACTGCCTGCATACTTTATTTGTTTAACATATTTATATAGTGCATTCTCAATTTAAAAAAAAAAACTGAGGAAATTTCCAACCACCTAATTGGGAAAGGCATACAATCTACAATACCAATAAGGAAAAGGCAACCCTGAACTAGAAGTCAAACAAAACCAGCAATCATCAAAAGCTATAACACTTAAAAGCATTAGCAACAATAAACTAACACAAGTAAAAAGTGATACAAAATAGAAGGCAGCAATTATTATTTTTTGGGGGGGGGGCGGGGGGGGGAGAGAACTAGCCTGATAACCATACCAGAAATAAAAACAAAGCAATGAACAAATGCTTGGGAAACAAGCACATCCTGGCCAGGCGCTGAAAGATCAAATTAAGACAAAAAATTGGAATTACGGGGGGATTTTTATTCAGCTGCTCTGGGAAAGGAGTAAGTCGATATCGTGGGTCAATGGTGGAGCCTATCAGAGCAGAACCCAAACTGTAGGAGAATAGCACAGCATAGAGGTTTGGCATTGAAAACGGTAAAATGGATCCATAATCGAGATCCCGCAACGAAGCAGAGTCTGTCACTGGTGGCCACCCGCCTCTTCTCTGAGCGTTGGGGGAGCACAGACCTGAACCTCTAGTGAAGATTCAAATCACTCCACCAAGCTGTTGCTGTTAACTGGTCTATAATTTTCCAGTGTAAATCCTCTGAAGAGCACATCTCAACTGGAAATTCACACTTTCTTCCAAAGGTTCAGGACCTGCGCTGACTGGAGTTCAGAAGCCAGTGGTGGAACCAATCAGTTCCTCTGTTGGCTTGTTATTAAAAATCCCTTAATATACCAGTTATTACCATATTTAGAAAGGAAGACAACCCTTAATTTAAGATGACCACTCCCTCCAATGTATTTTTTTTAAAAAAACCCCTCTTTTTGCATTAGTGGACGTAACTGTATTTTTGCATTAGTGGACACAACTGTAATTTGTAAATTTAAGATGACCTCCTCTTTTTTTGATGGCATACTCAGGAAAAACTCATCCTGCATGTGAGTAAATGCTGTCGCTATACTTACTTCATAAAACACCCTGCTTAAGACTTTTGTGGGAAATGTACTCAATGGGAAACTTTACAGGTTTGGCAACCACTTACCCGACGACCTTTTGGGCCTCGCACGCCTTGAGAACCACGAACTCCAGAAGGACCCTGGAAGAGAAGAACATCAGAGGGACTTACTTGGCCTGAGAGTCTTCTTTGCATCCCAAGATGCTTGCCATTCGTTAAAAAGAAAAGTATAGCCCTGACTTGCATTAGCATCTCTGATGTGGTGAAACTCACAATACAGTAAAATGTGGTGCTTCTCATATTAAAAAAGCCAGCAATAATTATTGAGGATGTGTGCGTGTCTGTGTGCATGTAAATATGTATATAACATCCAACAAGAAAGTGACTTAAAGGAAAGAAAAATTAAATGGGGTAAACTTTAAAATAAAGGAGGAGTGAAAGAAAGAAAACTGAGGGTGATTCCATTGACCATACAAATACCAATTGCTTCCATTGGTAGGTACTAAGAGTAGAAAAGGCCCAGCAGGAACTCATTTGCATATTAGGCCACCCCCCCTGACATCACCATTGTTTTGCACAGGGTTTCTTGTAGAAAAAGCCCAGCAGATACTCATTTGCATATTAGGCCACACCTCTTGACACCATGCCAGCCGGAACTGTATTCCTGCTCAAAAAAAGCCCTACTAATGGCCATCATGAGATCCAGGCTTATCTTGTCAGGTCTTCGAAGCTAAGCAATCTCAGCCCCAGTTGGTATTTGGATGGGAGATCTCCAAGGAACAACATGGTCATAACGAGGAGGAAGGCAATGGCAAACCACCTCTGAATGTCTCTGGCCTTGAATACCCTATGGGGGCTGCCAGAAGTTGCTCGTGACTTGCTGGTTAAAAAAAAAGGAGAAGGGGTTAAAAGAACAGTAATTGAAATGTTCTAAAAAGGGCCTTGACCTGGATAGCTCAAGCAAGCCTGATCACGTCAGATCTTGGAAGTTAAGCAGAGATGACTCTGGCAAGTATTTGGATGGAAGACCTCCAGAGAATACCAGGGTCGGGAGGCAGAGGCAGGCAATATCAAGCCGCTTCTCTGAACATCCTCCATGGCCCAGTAGGCATCACCAGAGGCATCACCATGACTTCTAGGCACAGGCACACAAACAAGCAAATGCGAGAGAGAGAGAGAAATATTAGACCATAAGAGAAGCCATGCTGGATCAGGCCAATGGCCCATCCAGTCCAACACTGTTTCACACAGTGCCCAAAAAAACCCCAGGTGCCATCAGGAGATTCATCAGTGGGCTCAGGATACTAGAAGCCCTCCCACTGTTCCTCCCCACCACCAAGCACCAAAAATACAGATCATCACTACCCCAGACCAAGAGTTCTATCTATACCCTGTGGCATAATAGATTCTAAAAAGGGGATTCCATACAGCATTGCGATTACTGAAGAGATTTTTTTTTTGCATATAAGTCATTTGTTCTTTAGAGACTAAATCTATAAGATCTCACCAGGGATCGCTTTGTAGAAAAATAGGTGGCAGAGCTCATCCAGGGATTATTATGCAGCTGCACCTACTGTTCAATGGACAAAGGTGAGTAGGAGGAGGGGGAACCCTCAGAAAGGTTTAGGAGCTGCACTCCTGTGAGCTCCTGCTGAATCCAAGGCCTTGGATCTCACACTTTGTGTCAATATTTGGAAACGTACAAGCTCTCCAGCCACTGAGGACCACCCACTTAGCCACTAGGTCTGCACAAATAATCCAAGCCGCTTGAAACTTGCTTAAGGCCAGGTAAAGTGTGCTCGATTAAGTCAATCTGCGTACCAAATGGTAAGATCATTACTGGCAACATCCTGTAGATTTTTTTTTTTTAATTCCCTTTAGAAATGCAGTACTAATTCCCTCGAGGCTGTATATTTAGCATCGCCATGCTTTGATGCACATTTGATCTTATCAACTGAATCCCATTTGTCGATGGAATCAACAACCTGCGATTCAAATCCGGTGGTAACAGGAATATGATGCCTTTGTCCAACATTGAGAATGTAAGTCACAATAGTTGAAATCCACCCCTTCTCAGCACAGAATGGACCAGCCTCTTTTTCTGAGCCTTTGGGGGGAATTCTGGGGTAGGAAAGGCTCAGGTTTAACCTGAGAGCCAAGCCACATGACACATTTCTGGGTGAACTGGGCCTGGTTTCCTTGGCCTTGACTCACTATCCCCACAGCCTCACAACAGTCGCAGAGAACATCATTTTAAAAGAGCCAGTTTGGTGTAGTGGTAAAGTGTGCGGACTCTTATCTGGGAGAACTGGGTTTGATTCCCCACTCTTCCACTTGCACCTGCTGGAATGGCCTTGGGTCAACCATAGTTCTGGCAGAGGTTGTCCTTGAAAGGGCAGCTGCTGTGAGAGCCCTCTCAGCCCAACCCACCTCACAGGGTGTCTGTTGTGGGGGAAGGAGATAAAGAAGATTGTGAGCCGCTCTGCATCTCTGATTCAGAGAGAAGGACGCGGTATAAATCTGCAGTCTTCTTCTAAAACTCAGCAGAAGCCTGATTCAGCTCAGCACTGCAGATTGGGGGGTGGCGTGGAGGGTCTCCCACTCCCCACATTATTTTCTCAAGGTGAAACAGTCTGCGGAGAGAATCTCCCCAGTTTAGAGTTGCTGATGATTTTAAAAATTACGTTTCCTCCAGCTGCTGTGTACTTTGGGGGAAAGGAAGTCAAGCCTGGTGAACCCGGAACCCGATGTGCCAAAAAATCTTCTTGTGTAGTTTGGCCCTGAGTTCTGCAAAGTTTGGAAAGATCCAGAGTTTTGTGGGTAGGGTCTGGCTATACTTCCCAGAGTTCATGTTAGCAATTCAGGCGCCATACATATTCAGAAATCTCCGCTACGGAGTAAGGAACAGCTTAGGCCCCTCTTGCGCAGTGTTTTCCCTCCTCTCCAAAAATAAATTAAGAACCAGAAAAGTTAAACGGATACAAATTAAGGGGGGGGCAATGTTAAAATCAATAAAAATGCAACATAAATATTACAAATTATACAAAAATACACATATGTACTACAAATTAGTTTAATAACAGTTATAGACCCAAATATACCCTCAATCGCACAAGATGTACAATTAGGACCTTATGCAACCCTAAATCACACATGTTTTGGCCTACTGGCCTTCTTCAGTGGTCAAGCATAAATGTTGCACTAACATTGATTAAGATAGGACCAAGTGGAAAGTTCTGTTCTGATAAATATCAGTAACTCAAGGCAATGATGTACCATGTAGGCCTATCTGATGATGATGATTATGATGATGATGATTATGATGATGATGGATTTATATCCTGCCCTCCACTCTGAATCTGAGTCTCAGAGCGGCTCACAATCTCCTTTACCTTCCTCCCCCACAACAGACACCCTGTGAGGTGGATCGGGCTGAGACAGCTCTCCCAGAAGCTGCCCTTTCAAGGACAACCTCTGCCAGAGCTATGGCTGACCCCAGGCCGTTCCAGCAGCTGCAAGTGGAGGAGTGGAGAATCAAACCCGGTTCTCCCAGATAAGAGTACGCACACTTCACCACTACACCAAACTGGCTCTTCTATTACTTTTAGAATTGAATCTCCTGGACCAACATAGGAGGGTACACAATACCATTTTGGCTACATGTACCTGATTTGGACACAAGGTGATGTCATATGAGGCCCAAATAGTACATCTTTGCTCTGAGTTGCTGTTTTAGAGTTGCATAAGGTCCTAATTGCCCATATTGTACAATTTAAAATTCTTATTGAGGCTATATTTGGGCCTATAACCATTTTTAAACTAATATGTAATAAATACATGTATTTTTTTATAATTTGTAATATTTATGTTATATATTTGAGGACAAAAGGAGATTGAGGAAGAATCGCACTGCTACAGCACCAACCCCAAATCAGACTTTTCCCTGCAGCCACTGTGGCCAGACCTGCCTGTCCCGCATTGGTCTTGTCAGCCACCAGCGAGCCTGCAGCAGACGTGGACTACTGCACCCTTCTTAAATCTTCGTTCGCAAAGTCAAGCCGAGAGAGAGAGAGAGCGAGAGAGATGTTATATATCTAAACAATGGAACCCTTAATTTGTATCCATTTAACCCTTCTGGTTCTTAATTCATTTGGGGGAGGTTTTTTGTTTCCCTCCTTCTTTCTTTAGTGTTTTCCTTCCTCCCCACAACCATACAACTCGGTATTATTAACACAGCACAGAAAAGCCAGCATGGCGAAAAGGCTTCAGTGTTAGATCTGGAGCAGAGATTCTTGGGTTCTAACTGCCATTCAGTTACAGAGCTCACTGGTCACTTCGTGCCAGTAATTCCTTCTCTGCCTAGCCTAACTTGGGGAATTGCACAATTTTAAGGCTGACGATCAAGAAACTGAAATAGTCAAAACATTTTCTATTCCTTGGCTCCATCATCAACAAAAGGGAGACTGCAACCAAGAAATCAGGAGGAGATTGAGACAAGAGAGGGGGGCCATAAAGCAGCTAGAAAAGATTCTTAAGCATAAAGATGCACTGGCAGGGCTTTTCTTTTTTGTAGCAGGAACTCCTTTGCATATTAGGCCACACACCCCTGATGCAGCCAAAACACCAAGAGCTTACAGTAGGCCCTGTACTAAGAGCCCTGTAAGCTCTTAGAGCAGGGGTGGTCAACGGTAGCTCTCCAGATTTTTTTTGCCTACAACTCCCATCAGCCCCAGCCATTGGTCATGCTGACTGGGGCTGATGGGAGTCGTAGGCAAAAAAACATCTGGAGAGCTACTGTTGGCCACCCCTGTCTTAGAGGATTGGCTACATCATGAGTGTGTAGCCTAATATGCAAAGGAGTTCCTGCTACAAAAAAAGCCCTGAGGTGACCAATGTTCCCTCTAAGCTGTGGAGCGTTGTGAGCCAAAATTGTGCTTTGTGGGTTACTGGCATTAAAGTTGTGAGCTACTTAGGGCTGCCAAGCCCCTGGTTCAGGTGGGGGTTCTCCAGCCTGGGAGGTTCCCAACCCACCAGCCCACATTGGGCCTCCTCTGATGTCGCCAACATGATGACGTCCCCCGCAAATGACATCATTGCGCCAGCAACATTGCACACCGCCCGATTTAGGCATTTTCAGGAAAACTCTTACGGTTTCCCCAGATGCTCCAGCAATTTTATTTTTTTTGGGGGGGGGGGGAAACTCTATGGTACAACAGGTACCATACAGTTTTTCCCTCCCAAAATTCTGGAGTGTCTGGGAAAAACCATAGAGTTTTCCTGGAAGCAACTAGAGCGGCCTGCGCACAACTTCGCCACGGTAATAACATCACTTGTGGGTGATGTCATCACACCACACACGCAAAGCACGCACGAAAAAAATCCCCCTCCAGAGGCCATGGGGGACTTGGCAACCCTTTAAAGCCCTTTCTGGTCTGGGACCTGCCTACCTTAGGGACCGTCTCTCCCCACATGTTCCCCAGAGAGTGCTGAGGTCGGGGTCTCAGAACCTCCTTACAATCCCTGGCCCAAAGGAGGCCCGTCTGAAAGCGACCAGGGACAGGGCCTTCTCAATTGCAGCTCCCTGTTGGTGGAATCAGCTCACGGAGGAGGTGAGGGCCCTGCGGAACCTTGAACAGTTCCGCAGGGCCTGTAAAACAACCCTCTTCCGGTTGGCATATAATTAATTCTGATCGGAATGCCTGAATATTAAATCTCGAACATCAGATTATTGAATACTGGAAAATTTGAAAGACTGATTTAAGGAAACGTAGCATAGTGTATATCGATGCGAGTTTTATGTATTTTTAGGTTTTTATGTATTTTATTGTATAATTATTAACGTATTTAAATTGATTTTTGTTAGCTTTTTTCTGTTGTGAGCCGCCCTGAACCCGCCTCGGTGGGGAGGGCGGGATATAAATCGAATAAAATAAATAAATAAATAAATAAATAATAGAGCTATTGCATAAATTAGTTTGCTCTGGGGCCATTTTTCCTGAGCTGAGACAAAAATGTGTGAGCTGGAGGCTTAAAAATTGTGAGCTAACTCACACTAACTCAGCTTAGAGGGGACACTGGAGGTGACCAAGATCAAGCCACTTCATGCCACAGCATTCCCTATTACTATGTATGGGTGTGAAAGTTTGGACCATGAAGAAAGCTGATAGGGAGAAAGCAAACTCATGAAATGTGGTGCTGGAGAAGAGCTTTAAAGATACCGTGGACTACCAAAAAGACGAACGAATGGGCTCTTGATGAAATCATGCCTGAACTCTCCCGAGAAACTAAAACAACTAAACTGAGGCTATTGTATATTGGTCACATTATGAGAAGACAAAAGTCACAATAATACTAGGAAAGACTGAAAGCAGCTGGAAAAGAAGATGTCCCACCATGAGATGGATTGAGCCAAGCAAGGAAGCCACAAGGGCCCTCAGTTTGGAAGACCTGAACAAGGCTGTTAAGGATAGGACATTTTGGAGGCCACTAATTCATAGGGCTGCCGTAAGTCAGAAGCAACTTGATATAGGGTTGCCAGACCTCCCTCCAGTGCAGGCAGGGGTCTTCCAGTTTGGGGCACTCCTCTCCCTCCCCATCACCCCCTCTTACCATCAGGCACCCAGAAATCATTGCAATGTGCATACAAAAACCAGGATGGCAATGCTCTGGTTTTTGAAGCAAAAACTACCAGAGTTTCACCCCTGCCCCCGACGTCCCTATGTCACTTCTGGTTTATGTTGGCATGGCACAATACTCCTCCCCATTCACAGAATGTCCCACCCCCCACCCCCATGGTGGGGCAGTCAGACCCGGCAACCCTAACTCGACAGCACAGTACATACAACAACCTATCTCACGGGGTTGTTGCGAGGATAAAATGAAGATGGAGAAAATGCATGCTGTTCCAAGCTTCTTGGGGCCTGACATAATGTAATAAAAGGAGAAGCAGGAGAGGAGAGAAACTTGGAGAATTGAGGACTGACGTTACACCACTACGAGCTGAGCTGAAATTCACAAGTACGACTGAGCTTGGCTTGCAACGGCTCAGGAATTTCTGAACTGAGTTCCTTTTCAAACCCATTCCCATTTCCAGTCCTCTTCTCCTTACTCTATGAAAGACAATTGCCAACAGAAAGATAATCAGGATTTACTCACTGGCAGACCAGGAGGTCCAGGGGGCCCAATTCCTCCAGGTATCCCAGGATGCCCCTAGGAAGTAAATAAATATACGTATTTAATCTTGGGAAATTAACTTGTTCTCTTATTCACTGCAATCACCGAGATTAGGGCTTCTTTACCCAGACACAAAGGCAAATGTGTGCTGGCCGCTGTCCATGCATGTGGCAGAATATGACACTCAAGCTGCTAACCCCTGGTGCTTGTACTCGTATGATAAGGAAGTTCACAACCAAGCGTCGCTGGCTATTTTCCATGTCATATGTTCAATGTCTAAAGAAAGTAATATTTAAAACCTTGTATCTGCGAGATTTGTAACGTGGAAAGAAACCCCTTCTGCTGAAAGCACTGGAAAAGTCAAGTTACGGCCTGGTGTTAGAAGCCAACGTTGTAAGCATGAGCTATGGATCATCTCAAAATGACCCCTTATATTTTGTTGAGAAGGCTGCTTCTTCAGTCGAGAAAATGGCGGCATTTCTTACTAGTCCCGTTAACACTTTCATTTTCTTAAAAGGTCCGAAAGTGTTTTGCCTAGTTCTCATTCTCGTTCAAATTGCAAACAGGTCCTCCACACCAAAATGGTCCTCCACACCAAAAACATTACCTGCACATAGAAAACTAGCATACTGGCTTTTGACAAGAGCACCCAGGGTCAGAAGCTTGGGGGTGCCTCTGGAGCCTTCCCTAACAATGAGGGCCCAGATAGCAGCTACTGCCAAATCTGCCTTTTCCCACCTGAGGTGGGTAAAGCAGTTGGTTCCCTTCCTCGAGGTCTTGGCAACTGTGATCCATGCTATGGTCACCTCGAGACTGGACTACTGCAATGCCCTCTATATGGGGCTGCCCTTGTCCCGAATCCGGAAACTGCAGCTGGTGCAGAATGTGGGAGCACGTACAGGCTGGGCTGAGGACGCTGCACTGGCTGCCAGTGGTATACCAGATTCACTACAAGGTGCTGGTTATTGCTTTTAAAGCCCTATATGGCCGAGGATCTGCTTACCTTAGGGACCGTCTCTCCCCATATGTTCCCCAGAGGGTACTTAGATCGGGGACACAAAACTTGTTATCGATCCCTGGGCCGAGGGAGGCAAGACTGAAAACAAAGCGAGAAACAGCCTTCTCAATTGCCACCCCTCATTGGTGGAACTGACTGCCTGAGGAGGTCAGAGCCTTGTGGGACCCTGCCCAGTTCTGCGAGGCCTGTAAGAGGGCACTGTTTTAGTTAGCATTTAACTGAGATGCTGACCTCCATTACCGAGATGTTAGATCTAGTGGATGGTTAAGATCATTGAACGCCATCTTAATCTGTACTGAAACTAGCACCAAATTGTTCTCAAACTGTTTTTAATGCTTTTTAATGTAAATGTTTTATTGTATGCCATGTGTTGTGAGTTGCCCTGAGCCTGCTTTGGTGTGGAGGGTGGGATATAAATCCAATAAAATAAAATATCAGAAGATTCTAGCCTAGCTATCACCTTTATGCGCAAGTTTTCATGGGGGATGTCTTCCATCCTATGTACCCCGCCTGCAGTAGACACAGCTCAGAGCTTTACCACCACAGAGAACGAGGCCTTAGACATGATCTCCTTTGGGCCTCCCGGGCCCTACACGGTTAACATTCTTCCACGACCCTAGCATGTCATGATTGCTATTTGGGCAAATTAGGGTAACAGTTTTCCCAGGCTTCTAAGGATCAAGTGATTTGAGAAGGCGGGGGAACTGGGTGGTCAGCACACTTAATCCTGCTCGGGCACATGAGAGCTAGTGCATTATCATTTGGCACAACTCAAGCACCTTTCTTGATCTCTCGTGGGGAACAGGAGGAAATGAGCAGCTGAGGACAGTCCGTCAGGGAACGGGCCCTGCAAACCGTGGGGAAAGAGAACTATCGTCAGGCAGAGAAGGAGCGAGAGAATGCAGACTTACTCCTTACCATCGACCCCTTGACGCCTGGCGGTCCTGGCGGTCCAGCGGTACCCCGATCTCCCTATGGGAGGCAACGACACATAAAAGCACAGTAAGCCGTCTTATCGGCAAGCGACACGTCTGTTAACAGAGGGGAAAGATGTGAAGGAGTGGACAATTATGCTGTTTTAATATTCCAAGACGCTTGAGTGATTTTGTTTTAATTCAGTTTTCATCCATGTATAAATTTCATCTCGTAAACTGCCCACAGGGTCTAGATTAGGCATATGAACGGGTATAAATGAATAGATGGGGGGGGGAGTTGAAGGGGGTTCTGCAGATATGGGAATAATTTCTCACCATTTGGCACACCATTTAAAAAAAAAAAAAAAAAAACTCCAATCACAACAATGCTTGGATCTTGTCAACTGCCAGACCTGTTGAGCTCCAGAATTTGTTTCAGGAAACAGTCCTGGTCACAGATGAGAGCCATGCAAATAAACATGTACTGGGCAGAATCCAAGCCAACGTTAAGTACATTTTAGTCCCACTGATTTCAAAGCGTGGCGGGGAGGGAATTGTGCAAATGCACAACTTTCCTTTATTTAAATCAGGGCTATGATGTGGTTGGAGCATGTCCATTGGGTCTCATTCGGAAGCACAAAGGATCTTCAGCACCTGTGGATTCCAGGAAAGGACAGCGTGCAAAAAGGTCTTCTGGTTGTTTTAGATTTTCCGGGCTGTGTGGCCGTGGTCTTGACATTGTGAGACCTGATGTTTTGCCAGCGACTGTGACTGGCATCCTCAGAGGTATAACCCAAAAAACTGGAGTTCTCTCTGGGTCAAATTGAGAAGAAGTGGGTAGGCAGGTAATTTGTATCTCCTCAGGCAGGTGGGGTAGGGCTAAGTCATTATCTTGTGGGAGCTTCCTGGGCTGTGACATGTTATTGGAGGAGCTTACCTGAGGGGGTTCTTTTGTATATGGATTGGCTATAGAAATTCTAATCTTATCTGTAGTGCTGTTGTAAGCTGTAGGGCATTTTGTGTTTTTCAGGACTGGAAGCCATGCCCTATTCATTTTCAAACGTCCTTCCTTCCTGTTGAAATTGGGTTTATGTTTATGTTAAGGTCTTTGCTAGCAAAAGCAGCAGCTTTAGGAACAATAGTGAATAGCCTGGGAGGACATGATGTTAAAGATAAGCAGGTAGGGACCTAACTAGTTTCCCATAGGGGAGACTGCTGTGAGTCCTGCCACAGCAAGGATGCAAATGTATACATTTAAATTGAAAGCAAATGTATACATTTAAATTGAAGAGGGGTTTTTGCTCACCCACTTTTGGAACAGCGGTATCTAACAAATTCAGAACCAGGATCATGCATCTCATTATGTTGGGGAACTGTAATTGAATTTTCTGATGTGTATCTATCCTGTGGCTCTGGGAGAGAAGGATTTAACCCATTCCCACTATGTCAGCTTCCCAGCTGAATCCAATCCAGGTTGGATTACTGCAACTCGCTCTACGCAGGCTTGCCCTTGGGACTGATCCGGAAACTCCAGCGGGTGCAGAATGCAGCAGCACGATTGCTGACTGAACTGCCTGTATGGGCAGGCAGCCGACCATTGCTGGGCAGTCTACACATTGAGTACCGGATTAGTTGCAAGGTTCTAGTATTGACTTTTAAAGCCTTACATGGCCTGGGACTGACATACCTGTGGAACCGTCTCTCCCCATCCAAGCCCTGGAGGCCACTATGATCAGCCAACCAACATCTTCTGACTATCCCTGGCCCAAAGGATGTCCGGCTTGCCTCCACGAGGGCCAGGGTCTTTTTGGCCCTGGCCCCAACCTGGTGGAATCAGCTCCCCAAGGAGATTCAGGCCCTACCAGAACTATTACTATTCCAGAGGGCCTGCAAAATGGAGCTGTTCTGCCAGGCTTTTGGTGGAGGCAGGCGGGCGTCCTCACACCATCTAATCAGCCTCCCTGCACTGACTGCATTGACTGCCACCCTGATAACCAGGGACCGGGCCGACACTATTGATAATTGACACTCAAGACAGCTATAATATTCCTGTCTCTCAATTTGTGAATGATATTTATACCACCGACGCAGCCTTATTTCATTCTATTTAATGGTTTTAACTGTTTAATTTTTAACTGTTTTATTGTGTTGCGATCCGCCCTGAGCCCATCTTGGGAAAGGGCGGACTATAAATTCACAAAATAAATAAATAAATAAAAATAAATAAAACTGTCTCCTTCTCCAGCAGTTGTCAGGGGAAGAAAAAGAGTTGGCTTTTATACCCCCCCTTTTCTCAACCTTAAGGAGTGTCAAAGCGGCTTATAATCTTCTCCTCCCTCTCCCCACAACAGGCACCTTGGGAGGTAGGTGGGGCTGAGAGAGTTCTGCAAGACTGACTGATCTAAGGTGACTCAGCAGGCTTCTTGCGGAGGAGTGGGGAATCAAACCCAGTTTGAGCCTATCGATCGTAACCGCTACACCATGCCAGCTCTTCCTTCACCCAAATCAAGAAGAAGACTGCAGATTTATACCCCGCCCTTCTCTCTGAATCAGAAGCTCAGAGCGGCTTACTATCTCATATATCTTCTCCCTCCACAACAGACACCATGAGGTGGGCGGGGCTGAGAGGGCTCTCACAGCAGCTGCCCTTTGTCCTTGAAACTCCTGTGAGAGCTATGGCTGACCCGAGGCCATTCCAGCAGCTGTACATGGAGGAGTAGGGAATCAAACCCAGTTCTCCCAGATAAGAGTCCGCACACTTAACCACTACACCAAACTGGCTTTCAAGGCCCCGGCAGCTGCCTTTTAGGGTTAAAGCACAGCTTGGGAGGCCAATCATGGATCCCCACCATAACATATAATTTAGAGGGACATTTTAAGCCCACCTCCAACAGCCAGGTATCTGTAGAGCAGAAAACTAACCCTTTGGTTACCATAGTGTCCCTAACCAGTGACTAGCAACAGTAGAGGAAATTAATTGACTGCCAATACACTTAACTTCACATAACCTATTACAGGACATCATTTAAGTTTTCAAGAACCTATGCAGTTAGGCGCTTGTTGACCCCATAACCTGTAGGGAGCCCACCACCGAGCAGAGCACTAGACTGCTTTGCTATACCACCCATCTGCTCATCTGCCCTTTTCTTCTGGCCCAGAGTGGGCAAGTAAGAGAAGAAGAAGAGACCGTATTTATACCCCGCCCTTCACCACCTGAAGGAGTCTCAGAGTGGCTTACAATCTCCTTTCCCTTCCCCTCCCCACAGCAGACACCCTGTGAGCAATGTTCCCTCTAAGCTGCAGTTTTGTGAGCAAAAAATTCTCATCCTTCCTGAGCTAAGACTAAAACGAGTGAGCTGGAGACTAAAAAACTGTGAGCTAGCTCACGCTAACTCAGCTTAAGAGGGAACACTGCCTGTGAGGTAGGTGGAGCTGAGAGAGCTTTGACAGAAACTGCTCTTGAGAGGAACAGCTCTGTGAGAACTTGTGACTGACTCAAGGTCATATCTGCAGGTGCATGCGAAGGAGCGGGAAATCAAATCTGGTTCTCCCAGATAAGAGTCTGCGCACTACCATCACACTAAACTAGCTCTCAACAAGAGCAAAGAGGAGGAACAAAAGTAGCAGTTGGTGGCAAGCGTGGAGAGGAGGAGATGTGCCTACTGAGGGCCTCTTGCAAAAGAGCCCCCAAAGCCTGAATAGCGTGGGGGGCGTATTTTAGATTTTATTTTAGTCCTGAGAATGCATTGCCTGATACACTCTGTCCAAGGCTTTCCCCTTTCTCCCAGAAGGCAGTGCGGTTGGTTCATTTGCCATTCATTCTTACCTTTTCCCCAACTATTCCAGGTTCCCCTACTGGACCAATGAAGCCCATCAGACCCTGAAAAGAAAACAAAAGAAAGCAAAGTTGATTTTACGCTTTGTTTGTGTGTGTGGTGGTGGTGGTGGGGAAACGCCACTCCGTTCCTCTCCTGACTTCTCCTGGATGGATGAATTAGACCAGCAACCTGCCCAGAACTTCATACTTGCTACCAGCAAAGACACAATTGCTCCCAGGCTGAGGCCTCCCCTATGCAGCCAGCTGGTCCTGCTTTAAAACCACACTTGGGCCTTTGATGCTCGGTGGCTGCAACAGCCACAACACACACCAGACCAGGAACAAATTACAGGCATTCTAAGACCATAGGAAAGGGTAGGCTATGTTTACACTCTTGCTTTTGCTACATCTTTCTTCTAAGCTGAGAGCTATGATACCAGACCAACCAAAGAGTGCTGTAGGATGTTAACCTGGTGTTAAGATTATGCTTATGGGAACAAGAGGGAACATATGAAGCTGCCTTACACTGAATCAGACCCTCAGTCCATCAAAGTCAGTATCGTCTACTCAGACTGTCAGTGGCTCTCCAGGGTCTCAAGCTGAGGTTTTTCACGCCTATTTGCCTGGACCCTTTTTAGTCGGAGATTCCAGGGATTGAACCTGGGACCTTCTGCTTACCAAGCAGATGCTCTGCCACTGAGCCACCATCCCTCTAACATCTAACATTAGGGGAAATGGATATTGTTCATCTAGTCATGAAGGAATGCAGTGAATTATGATTCTCAGAGTTTGAAACGTTCTCCAGGTGAAGCTAGAACTGTCTTATACTATAGCTATACAATGTGGATTACGAAGATTTGTCTACAATCCCAGGATGATTGTGGAGGGTACCATGGGGGGGCGTGGAGTTGAGAGAGCACAACCAAAAAAAAAAAAAACAGAAAAAAGTAGTATGATGCAATATATAGATGAACCAATTCAATTATGTGCGTAAAACAACACCGGTAATGTAATATGTAAACATATCAAAAAAAGAGAAAACAAATGTCCACGTACAATAAGATAACATACAGTGCCAAATAAAATAAAGCAGAAAGTCAAAGGAGTTCCAGCACAAAGTCTTCATTAGTGGCTTATAACCATAATTAACTTAGTCATATCTAATTCACACCGTGAAGAACAGAACATTCATTTATATATTACATCATGATACAACTGGGGGGGGGGCATGTGTGCGAATTTTCAGACTTTTTTTGTCCTATCTTTTTTGGTTGGGTAATGTTTCCCTTTTTGTGATGCACGGGGGAAGATAGGTATTGCTGTCACTTCCAACTAAAACATGGGAGTGACATCACTGATTATGTATGGATTACTGAGTTGCCTCGTAACTTCCAATACGAGACACTACTGATTTTATTACCAAATTGGAGGGTATATTTCATCTAAGTATGGAAACTCTTTAGGTGTCACTAGATTTATTACTTTAAACCAACATTCCCCAGAAAGAAGTGTTATCTATTATAGAAGAAGCCTTAAAGAGAAGAAATAATTGGACTTCCCCATCTGATTCATTGCTATCTCTAGCTGAAATAGTGCTCATACAAAACTCTTTTCATTTAATGATCTATTACGTTTGCAAATTAAAGGAATTGCAGGAAGACCCTCAATGGTTCCAGAAGCTGCCAATTTATATATGGGCAATTTTGAAGATAAAATTTATTTATTCTGCTAACAGCCCTTTTCATAGTTGTATCATTAAACAGTGATGATATCAAGACAACATACGTTTATTAGGGAAAGGTGGCCATAGAAGATTGTTGGAATTTCATAACTGGCTGGATAAAAAGGATGGGAATAAATTTGGCCTCTGTTTGGATAACAAAAAAAGTATTTTTTTAGATGTTATGATCATACATGAATCTTTATTTTTAAAAAAAAACCCATAAATCTCCCTTTTAAGATATAACCCCAGATACCACCCAAAACATATGAATAGTTTACCATTCAGCCAATTCTTAGAGTTTAGAAGAAATTGCTCAAATATCTACAATTTCAAAAGGGAAGCTTCCAAAAAGAAGGGGGGGGGGGAGCTTGCATTCTTAAGAACAATTTAGTTACCAGGGGCTATCCAAATTGCATACTATGGTCTGCTTCTTTAAAAGCCTTGGTATCAGAAAGAAATTACTCATGATCTAGGGGAAAACCGATTGTGACAGGGCTAGTATTTCTTATAATAATGCGACTCTGAGTCGAAAGAAGAATATCTGTAAAAACTGGTATTTGCATGGGACAATTCATTTATGCGACAGGAAACCCGATTGCTTTTAGGAGAACTAAGAATCTGAGGGAACACCTAGTCCACAGTAAACAGGGCCAGCACATTCCAGTTGAGCAAGTAGGCAGCTGCCCAGGGCATGCTGGTGCCACAGGTGCGGGTGGCAAGCACCCCCTTCCCCACCTGCACCCAGCTGTGCTGCCATCCCCGCTCAGCCACTTCCAGGTCTGTGATGAAGAACGTGCGCTTGCCTCGGAGATGCTCGGAGCCTGCACACATCGCACCACCAGGGGTGGAATTCTAGCAGGAGCTCCTTTGCATATTAGGCCACACACCCCTGATGTAGCCAATCCTCCAAGAGCTTATGTCATGATCCTGGGCCTAGAAAGGTCTGCAGGCCCCAGGGAAGCCTGCTTAGGAGTTACTGGGAAAAGCCTATATCTCCCAGGTTCCCCTCTGTTCCTCTGATTGGGTAGCAAGGGGTTTGGAAGGAAACAGGCCCAGAGAGCGGTGGGGCCTGGAAAGGGAATATAAAGGCCAAGCCCAAGAAGTGAGTGTTCTTTCCCTGGAAGGCTTAGCTGGAGACAGGCTATTGCCTGCAGAGCTGGAAGCAAGGGAGAGGCCCTTACCCAAGGGAGGGTGGGTGGTAAGTGTAGTTTTAGAGTAGGGACTGCAGAGATAGACATGTTAGGGCTTTTATTTTCCCCTCACCCTTTTACTGTTTTATGCACCTTGGTTGTTATATTACATTGACCTTTTAATAAACCTTACCCCCCCCCTGTTGTTAACTCTGCCTGGTCCTCACGCCCATTATTTGGCGTAAGCTAAGGGAGGCCTGGAAGGGCTTGGGAGGGTACTCTGGACCTTCTCAAGGGAGACCCTTAACTCAGAGTGGTGGCAGCAATTGGCAAGACCCCTCTGAGTCATGACAGCTTACAAAAAAGAGCCTTGTAAGCTCTTGGAGGATTGGCTACATCAGGGGTATGTAGGAACTCCTGCTAGAATTCCACCCCTGCGCATCACCATCCTTGCTCAACTGCTTCAGGAAGGCTGAGCAAGGGTGGTGGGGTGGCATATGCCCTTGCCTAGGAAACTGAAAACCCTGGTGCCAGCTCTGATAGTAACACTTATAAATGTAGATTCAGGTAGGGTGTTGGTCTGAAGCATCAGAATGAAGTTTGACTCCAGTGGCACCTTTAAGACCAACAAAGTTTTATTCACAGTATAAACCACAAATGTGTTAGTCATCAAAGAGTTTTACCAGATCCCAATTCTCCCTAGTGACATATTGCCCATGGAAATTGCACCTGCTGTACACTAACATGCAATAGGAAATCAGCTCTTCAGATAAGGAATATATATATACTAAAGGATTTTACAACATGTAACTCTACACAGGCTATATATATCATCCAACATCCAAATAACAACGAACCTAAGAACGTGTACAGTGTAACGCAAAAGTAATATTAAACTGAAAAGAACAGCAGCACCATTGGCTAAACACTTTACTGAAAACGATCACAGTCCCTGTGCAGAAATTGTCAAAATGAAAGGATGCTATTGAATACAAAATGGTGTTTAGGTTGTCAGACTCCAGATCCTGACACCTAACAGTTTAAACTCCTCTCTGGAATAGCATCAGTTTACGTAAAATAAAGGCGTATTGCATCGGTTGAACACTGATACATACTAGGGTCCTTCCATTAGAAATTGCTACTGATCTTGTACTCTGGTTGAAGAAACACTGGCTGATTCCACATTGGGCGTTTGCCTCCCTTTCGCTCCGAGGTTATTCCATGCGAGTGTGATTTCCTGATTCCGCACTAGAGGATTTCTCCCAGATTCAATTCCCAATCTGTTCCGTGTGTTCTGATTCCACATTACTGCTGCTCCCAGAGTTTCCCCCACAATCGTAGCAATTTCCCCCTCCCTCATACGTTTCCCTTTTTAAAAAAAACATGCATGCAGGTTCGTGTTACAACGCGATCGTCTTTGTTTGCGTTACAACGTAATGCCAGAGGCATAATACTGGCAAAGTCACATGTTTTCCTTTCGCCCTGCCATTGGCAGGTTGTCTAAGCCCCAGGAAATCTGAGTCGGCGATCCACCATTTTTATCCACACACGCTGAATGTTAAGCACACAATTTTCCATTAAAAGCTATAACAAATTACAAACAGATGAATGAAGGTGAGGGGGGGGGATTTATGCAGAGGGGTTAAGGGAGAAAGTTTCCCCAGCCTATAAAAAATATAAACCTATAAACATAATCAAATTCCTGTTCCCATTTGAGGCCATACAGGGGAGAGGGGGGGCATCGATAAAAGTGGCAATCACGCATCTTTAAAGTAGTTCGTGTAACATCGCTATTTATTTAGTTGCGTTGTAACAATCTTATTTGAAAAAAAAATTATAATAGCCAGGAGTGATTTTAATTGGAGGGGGGAAGAAAGTAATCACAATGCAATGACACATTATCAAAATCATGCAGAATACCATAAAGAATGGGGGCGGGTGGAAGCAAGGGATGTATTCAGTAAAAGAAAATCGCGTTACATCGTTATATATTTTTCGCGTTGTAACGCGAAACGTGATTTGTTTAAAAAAATTACTTTATTTCAGGAAAATATTGGAGAATTTTCAAAGGGAGTAAAATTAAGGAAGTATGATGAAATAACTGGGCGGAATCATGGGAGTGGAGTTATGTGGGTGTGTTCTACTGATGTGAGTTCCGCACATAAATTTCGAGCCCCAAAACTGCATCAAAAATAAACTCCTTGCATTTTGCCAATCTCCTAAATGCGGGGTGACATCGCTTTGGAGGCGGGTCAAACTGCCGCCCAAGGTCAAGATATGTGGAAACCAACATCTGCTCTGGGGGGGAAACAGCGCCGGAGCCGGAGCAAAGGCTAATGCGGAATCAGCCACTGTAAGACTAAACGGGTTTGTAGCATTCGTTTCAGTAGAAGATTCTTTTAAACTTGAGTCAAACTCTGTTGGGTACTGGGCACTGTGTATCATATCTTTCTTATGTACAGGGAGAAAGATCAAGACGGGTAGCCGTGTTAGTCGGTCTGTAGCAGCAGAAAAGAGTAAGCCCAGTAGCACCTTAAAGACTAACAAAATTTGTGGCAGGGTATGAGCTTTCGTGAGTCACTCCCTGCTCACTTCTTCAGATATTGTTAAACCTCCAGGATGCTGGCAAACCCAGATGCTGCCTGTCAGAGCAAACTGAATAGCACGCTAGTGAACTAATGGTCTGACGTGGTACAAGGCAACTTCATATGTTGCACTCAAAAACTGAAAAATAACTATGCACAAGGGATTTTTGCTTTCTGTGCTTGGCTGATTACTCCCCCTAAGCTGGCCCTCACATTAGAAGACCAGAGAGGCCCAAGGCCGCTTCCAGCTTTTGAGTTCCCTAGCCATAATAAAAAATTATAGCACACGATACGCATCAGGAGAAGTTGTGAAACTCATCAAAGGCCAACAAATTAACAAACCTTTGAATCTGAGGCCCCCTTTCAACCTCAGGCTCTGACCAAATGGCCTTCCTGGCTGCCTCTCCAATTGGCCAGGTCCCCCTGCATTGCCAGAAAGCAAAACTTCCCACCTGAGCAACATTCCTCATCTTGCTTCTGATTGCATCAGACTTCCACACCCAATAGGGTGCATGTGGGTGGACGCTGGGTAGCCTTTGAGGCTGGACCATTTGTGGGGGGGGGGGGGGGACTGCCACATAACGATGACTATGGCAACTGCCCCTTTGAGTCAGCACTTCAGATCCACATGGTTAATCTTCCAGGGATCGCTGATTCCCCAGAACGCATTTCCTTTGGACCTGGAGACTGCCTGTCTCCAAAAGCTCCAGCAAAATAAGCAAGACAAACGCAGTTCCCGCCAACAAAGCTGCAGTTGCGAGGAAGAGAGAGAGGAAAAGCGTTCTGATTGCAAAGCTGTGCAGCATTCTTCTTCTAATGACATAATTGGTAAGGAAATGGAAATTTTCCAGTGATATTTCTAGACAGACACTAATTGACTAAAAAATAATAGCGCTTGGCTTTCCTAGCCTCGGACCAGCGGCAGTCAGAGGAGACCAGCTGTGTTTTCTTTAGCACAAACAGGACTTGCATCCCTTACTTGAGGTATGCCTGCAGTGGATCTGAAGATTAACAGTGACACATGGTATTTCACCTTTCAGCAAAAGTTCAAGTGCCGTCTACCTGTTCACGAGGGCTGAAATCTGTTGATGGACCTTTAATATTATCTCATTTCTGTATGGACACTCGAATATACAAAGCGGACCTACACCAAATCAGACCACTGAACACAGTTGTGATAAAACTGTTTACATAGAGACATCCCCTTACATTGTACAGTGTTAAGGAACTGGTCATTTGTGGCCTTGCCTTAAAAATCACATGACCAGGGCTTAAAGACAGCTTTGTACAAGATGTATTAGCTGCTCTTCATAATTAAAGTATTTTTAAACCATTCCTTGTTCAAATACTTCCTTGTTCCTTTATCTATGGACCCAGAAATATTACACTGGAGGCAGCTGTCCAGGAATACAAGCATCAGGAAGGTCTTTTCCAAAAGCTGTTGAGAACCATTGATTGGCCATGGCAGATTCACCAAGAAATCATCTGCTATTCAAGAACGAGCTTTACCACTAAACCACAGCTAGATTTGCTGACTCTGGGCTAGGAAAATCCTGGAGATTGGGGGGTGGAGTCTGAGGAGAGGGGGTTTAGATGTCATATAGAGTCCACCCTCCAAAGCAGCGGTTTCCTCCAGGGCAGCTGATCTTTGTAGTCTGGAAATCAATTCTATTTCTGGGAAACCTCCTTCCCCACTTAGCTACAGCACCTTCTCCTACATGCCTGGGTAAAATAGTGGAGAAGGCAGTGGCGACACGGCTCCAGGTTTTCTTAGAGAACACTAATTTCATGGATCCCTTCCAGTCCAGCTTCCACCCTGCCCATGGGACAGAGACAGTGCTGGTTGCCTTGGTGAATAATCTCCGGAGGCGCCTGGATCGAGGTGGATCGGTGTTGCCTGGTGGAATGAGCTCCCCTTGGAAATCCAGGCTCTGCAGGACCCATTTCAGTTCCACAGGACCTGCAGGACAGAGGTTTTCCACCAGGCCTTCAGTTGAGGCAGCAGACATCTTCTGCTATTTGGCCTCCCTTCCTCATTTCTGGGACCGAGATCCAAGGGACTTTTGGACCGATAAGTCAGTACTGTAGAGTTTTAAAGTTGTTTAAGTATTTTCAGCTGTTTTATGGTCATTCTTAAGTTGTTTTAACTGTTTTGATCATTCGCTTTTCTTGATGGAACTCGCCCTGATTCTGCTGTGCAGGGAGGGCTGAATACAAGTCTAAACAAACAAACAAATAAGAAGCTAAAGTGACTTAAACCAATTGAGTAACGACTGTATAAAATTAATTTATTTACAAAATTTATATCCTGCCTTCCTGGTCTCACAAAAAGACACCACGTGGCTAAGAAATTGAAACAGACATGACAAAATCACATTTTAAAGCACACATGGTCAAAGCCTGCTTCAGCGGGAAGGGCAGGATAAAAAATAGAAATAACAACAACAACAACAACAATAATAAAAACAGCAGCAACAACAATAACAATAACACAAACTAAAAGCAAAGTTAAAATACAGACGGAGATATATAAGCAGGAATTAAAATAGGAAGAAGGCTTCGCTGAAGGAATGTCAGATTAAAAAAAGAAGACCCCAAAGAGAGGCTAGTTGTCTTTTCCCCCAAGAAAAACAAAAGGCCATCTTACGTCCACAGATGAATTACAAGTATGTATGTTAATAAGGTAATCTTTTGGGGGTATGTTTTTTTAAGGAAGTCATAAACTCAGGATCATTTTCCTTTTGAGTAAGTACAGGAGCTCCGAAGGGTTTTCTTAGACAGACAATAATTCTCTGGGGTGTCAGGGAAAGAAAAGTCTGCTCTCTCGGCTCCTTTTAACTGGAGAACGTGGGGGACCCAAAACTTCTGTATGCAAAATAAGGCCTCTGCTGGAGAGGACCTCTGACTTAAAAAGGAAGCACGTGAGACTGATCTCCAATTTTTCTCAAATGATGGATGCGATTAGAAATAATATTCCCATTGTAGCAGAAAGAAATGGGCAAGAGTACAAAAAACTGATCTAGCATAGAAAGCCAAGCAGAATTCTCAGGCTGACAAGGAAACCCTCACAAAACTGTACTTAAGATGTTTTTGGCTGGAACAGGAGAAACAGTCTCCAGAGAGGGATGTAGAGGAACAAGAGACTGAACCACAGGAGAAGAAAAAAACAGACTGAGGGCAAAAACTAACCAAACAGAACTCTATCACCAAGTACACAGTGGCTTCCCTGGACAGACCATAGAGCCCTCAGCCAATGGCTGTGCAACCCACAGCTCGTCTCGCCAAAACCACCTTAGGCTGTTGTTCCATGTAGTCACATGGGAATGAGGAAAACATGTTGTGGGCTCCAAGGCTGCAAAATGCTTGGGGGATCTGATAGCTGCCTGAAGACATGAAGACTAGGACCTGTACTTGTTTCTTGTTCTGTCTGTGATTCCACCTCAAGCCAATAAGGAAGAAAGCCTTCCTCCTGCCTAGGGTGGCCAGACCGTCCCGGTCTCCCGGGACATTCCCGGTTCTGGCCACCCAATCCCGGCTCCCGGGCTGCCTATACCGGGACCATTAAAGGTCCTGGTTTAGCCAGCCCTGGAGGCGGTGGGCCGCGGGCGCCGGCGGGGAAGGCGGCGAGTGAGGGAGGGAGCGTCCCTGCGCCTGCGCAGGGACGCTCCCTCCCTCACTCGCCGCCTTCCCCGCCCGCGCGCGGGGCCGGCAGCGGTGGCGGAGGCCTCTCCGCGGCCTCCGCTGGTCGCTGGAAGCCCTCCAGAGTCTCTGGAGGGCCTCCAGGGATCAGCGGAGGCCGCGGGGACGCCGCGGAGCACCCGACGCTGGTCCCGGAAGGCCTTCCAGAGCCTCTGGAAGGCCTTCCGGGACCAGCGCCGACCAGCGAAGGCCTCCCCGCGGCCTCCGCTGCTCCCTGGAGGCCCTCCAGAGTCTCTGGAGGGCCTCCAGGGACCAGCGGAGGCCGCGGGGACGCCGCGGAGCACCCGGCGCTGGTCCCGGAAGGCCTTCCAGAGCCTCTGGAAGGCCTTCCGGGACCAGCGCCGACCAGCGAAGGCCTCCCCGCGGCCTCCGCTGGTCCCTGGAGGCCCTCCAGAGTCTCTGGAGGGCCTCCAGGGACCAGCGGAGGCCGCGGGGACGCTGCGGAGCACCGGGCGCTGGTCCCGGAAGGCCTTCCAGAGCCTCTGGAAGGCCTTCCGGGACCAGCGCCGACCAGCGAAGGCCTCCCCGCGGCCTCCGCTGGTCCCTGGAGGCCCTCCAGAGTCTCTGGAGGGCCTCCAGGGACCAACGGAGGCCGCGGGGACGCCGCGGAGCACCCGGCGCTGGTCCCGGAAGGCCTTCCAGAACCTCTGGAAGGCCTTCCGGGACCAGCGCCGACCAGCGAAGGCCTCCCCGCGGCCTCCGCTGGTCCCTGGAGGCCCTCCAGAGTCTCTGGAGGGCCTCCAGGGACCAGCGGAGGCCGCGGAGAGGCCGCAGAGCAGCCGGCGCTGGTCCCTGGAGGCCTCCAGAGGCCAGCGCCGGTAGCGGAGAGGCCCGGCGCTGGTCCCTGGAGGCCTCCAGAGGCCAGCGCCGGCAGCTCCCTCCCTCCCTCGCCGCGAGGCCGCCGCCGCAGGACTTGCCGCCGCCGCCGCTGGACTCTCCGCCACCCTAGAAGCAGGTAAGGAGGCCGAAAGCGGGGGGGGCGGGGGGCGGCCTTCCTTTCTTCCCTCCCTCCTCCCTCCCTCCCTCCCTTCCTTCCTTCCTTCCTTCCTTCCTTCCTTCCTTCCCTCACTCCCTTCCCTTCCTTCCTTCCCTCCCTCCTCCCTTCCTTTCTTCCTTCCTTCCTTCCCTCCCTTCCTTCCCTCACTCCCTTCCCTTCCTTCCTTCCCTCCCTCCCTCCCTCCTCCCTCCCTTTCTTTCTTTCTTCCTTCCTTCCCTCCCTCCCCCTTCCTTCCTTCCTTCCTTCCTTCCTTCCTTCCTTCCTTCCTTCCTTCCTTCCTTCCTTCCTTCCTTCCTTCCTTCCTTCCTTCCTTCCTTCCTTCCTTCCTTCCTCCCTTCCCTTCCCTTCCCTTCCCTTCCCTTCCCTCCCTCCTCCCTTCCTTCCCTCCTTATGTTCTTATGTGACACAGAGTGTTGGACTGGAGGGGCCATTGGTCTGATCCAACAGGGCTTCTCTTATGTTCTTATGTGACACAGAGTGTTGGACTGGAGGGGCCACTGGCCTGATGCAACAGGGCTTCTCTTATATTTTTATGTGACACAGAGTGTTGGACTGGAGGGGCCACTGGCCTGATCCAACATGGCTTCTCTTATGTTCTTATGTGACACAGAGTGTTGGACTGGAGGGGCCACTGGCCTGATCTAACAGGGCTTCTCTTATGTTCTTATGTGACCAGAGTGGTGGAGTGGATGAGCCATTGGTCTGATGCAACAGGGCTTCTCTTATATTTTTATGTGGCACAGAGTGTTGGACTGGAGGGGCCATTGGTCTGATGCAACAGGGCTTCTCTTATATTTTTATGTGGCACAGAGTGTTGGACTGGAGGGGCCACTGGCCTGATGCAACAGGGCTTCTCTTATATTCTTATGTTACAGAGAGTGTTGGACTGGAGGGGCCACTGGCCTGATGCAACAGGGCTTCTCTTATGTTCTTATGTGACGCAGAGTGTTAGACTGGATGGGCCACTGGCCTGATCCAACAGGGCTTCTCTTATGTTCTTATGTGACAATACTGACTTTGGTGGACCCAAGCACTGATTCAGTGTAAGGGAGCTTTGTGTTTGTGACTGGAGTAGATAATACTGACTTTGGTGGACCCAAGCACTGATTCAGTGTAAGGGAGCTTTGTGTTTGTGTCTTCTGGTGCAATTTTGTTCTCAGATCCTGTATTTACTTCATCAGTATATGGGATAAGGCACTTTCTCAACTGTGCTGCATAATGCAGCCTATTTATTTTGTCCTGTTGGCTCTGTTGGCTCTGTCTGCGCCACCTTCATCACTTTCGGGGTGTGGATCCCCCAGTGGGGTGGTCTCGTGACTCCCTCCGCCGGCTGTTTCTGATAGCCCTGCGCCCCCTCTTTCATTTGATATGTGTCCCGTGCGGGTGCCACCCTCCCGCCGGGAGATGCCGCAAAATGAGCCCCCTTGAGGCTTATGGCGGCAGGGCTCGGGGGAAGCGAGCTAGACTGCTGTTCTTTTGAGGGGTTATAGAGTGTTTCGAGCCCGTCCCTGTGGCATCGGTCCCATCGTTGTGGGGCCCAGGGGGCCGGCGCAGCGGCACGCTGAAGCAGCCTGTCGGTCACTTCCGGGTTCCTGTCCTGCATCTCGACCTGTGTTATTAGTGACAGGCTGCTTTGGCGTGCCGCTGCGCCGGCCCCCTGGGCCCCACAACGATGGGACCGATGCCACAGGGACGGGCTCGAAACACTCTATAACCCCTCAAAAGAACAGCAGTCTAGCTCGCTTCTCCCGAGCCCTGCCGCCATAAGCCTCAAGGGGGCTCATTTTGCGGCATCTCCCGGCGGGAGGGTGGCACCCGCACGGGACACATATCAAATGAAAGAGGGGGCGCAGGGCTATCAGAAACAGAAAGCACCCCACTGGGGGATCCACACCCCGAAAGTGATGAAGGTGGCGCAGATAGAGCCAACAGAGCAAACAGGACAAAATAAATAGGCTGCATTATGCAGCACAGTTGAGAAAGTGCCTTATCCCATATACTGATGAAGTATATACAGGATTTCAGAACAAAATTGTTTCCGGCGGTGATATTTGGGGGATTTTTGGGGATGTCACAGGAAGTGCTGTGAAGTCACTTCCTGTTTCCGGCAGTGGCATTTGGGGGAAATGATGTCATTTGGGGGAAATGATGTCACAGGAAGTGATGTCACTTCCCATTTCCGGCAGGTGACGCGGGGGAAATGATGTCACAGGAAGTGACATCACTTCCTGTTTCCTGTGGTGGCATGACGTCACCGGAAGTGACGTCACTTCCTGTTTCCGACGGCGCACGCGCTTTGCGCGCACCCCTACCTTCCCCCCCCCCCCTTAACGTGTCCCTGGCTGGCCTTCAGACATTATGGTCACCCTACTCCTGCCCTTCACATTTTTCCACACTACAACATTGTTCAGTGTTACAATCCAGCACCGTTCGTCACAATGACTTTTACAAGCAGGGTTTTTTGGTAGAAAAAGCACAGCAGGAACTGATTTGCATATTTTGCCACACCCCTAACACCACCATTGTTTTGCACAGGACTTTTTTTGTAGGAACTCCTTTGTATATTAGGCTACACCCCCTGACAGCCAGAACTGTGTTCCTATGCGTTCTTGCTCAAAAGAAGCCCTGCTCATAAGACAATTATAATGGGACATTTGCTGCACCCCGATTGACTCTGAAAGGTCCTTTATTTCCAGCGGGCAAAAAAAAAATCACACTTGCTGGGTTTAATTTATTCATTTTTTTGGCATTTCCCATAGTGGATCATGGGGACAAATTAATGTATTGGGCTTGATGCGTGCTTTTAGTTCAAGGTGGGAAATTCAAAGTGAGTTTATAAATATATGACACCGGCTTGTGTTGAATCAGACAATTCATATAACTACCTCAAGCATTATCTATTCTGACTGAAAAAAACTCTGCGAGGACATAGGAGGACAAAGGTATTTCCAGATCCTTTTAAAAGTCACACAGCTCAAGTCCACTGAGATACACACCCTCTGATTCAGATGTTCATATACTTATTTTGCTATGAGCACATAGTCCAATCTTTTTGAAACAGGGGTGAAGGGTTGAGGAGAACCTGCTCAACAGATTGATATTTTAGTACCCCTTTTTTTAAAAATGCAGCCATTATATTGATATAAGCATGAGCAAAAACTAAAAGGGGTGCATGCTGTGTTACTACCAGCGTCAGCTCCCTCTCTTGAAAATCCTGATCATTGAAGGGAAAAATAAAATAATTTTATTTACGTATAGTTGTTAGCATTACAAAAAAAAGGAGGGTTTTACAAATATTGAGTTTATTTGGTCATCTGTGTTAAGTTGTATGGAACAGACAATGCGATAATAGCTATCTGGCTTTAATCAAAGAATATTTTGCTTTAGAATTTTATTTATCAATTAAGCTGTCGGGATTTTTTCCCCAGCAAAATATACTTTTATTGAAACTCAATCAAAGTTATACAAGCAATACGCATTCGAAATAAGCACACAAAACAGTAAGCTAACAAACAACGTATCAAGATAAAGATACAGGGAAAAAACAACCCTTACATTAATAACAATTAACTAATTAACTAAAATCTAGACGCTGTGGGGTAGGATTAGTTAAACAAATAACAATCCATAATAATATTTTAAAAAATATATCAGATAGTGATGCAAATATTTGGGGATTTATGATTTAAAGGAACTGAAGTGCCACTCATAATCTAAAACAGGGAACCATTTATCCAAAAGAGAGTTAGAATCAGTAGAGTCCTGAGAACTAGACATCAAGTCATGCATTCTGTCCATAAGTAAAAGTTTCCCTGTCAGGATTTATACGTATCATTACTTCGTCTAAAAATTGTTGGACTTTATGTAAATATAGTTATGCATTATATTATAAAAAAATCAAAAGTAGAAGTATAAAGAAAAAAATCCTGATTGTTTAAGGCAAGTGCAGAAAAAATAAACGAACTCCACAACTACGAAAAACCAGGACGACGGCAAATGTATAGAACTGTGTCCAAACCTATTCCAATTAGGGTTGCCAGTCTCCAGCTGTGGGCAGTGATCCCCTGGTTTGGAGGTCCTCCCGCTGCTTCAGGGTTATCAGATTATACCCTAAGGAGACCAGTCCCCATAGGATATGGAGAATCAATCTGGGGCTTGCGAGGGGGGGGGTTGTTAGTATCTTGTGCCTCTCCTAAAAAAGCCCCCAAGTTTCAAAAAGCTTGGACCAGGGGTCCAATTCTATGAGCCCCCAAAAGAAGGTGCCCCCATCCTCCATCATTTCCAATGAAGTGAAGGCATTTAAAAGGAGTGTGGTCCCTTTAAATGTGACGGCCAGAACTCCCTTCAGAGTTCAACCATACTTGTCACAACCTTGCTCCTGGCTCCACCCGCAAAGTCCCCAGATATTTCCTGAGTCTGGCCTAGCAACCCTAATTCCAAAGCTTGTGGAGCACTACCAACAAAATCAGGAACAAGTTGAATATGCAGAAAAGCCCTTAGTTTGGCCCTTAGCCACACTATCACCAAAGTATGAAACATATTCCATTTGAAGCCATGTCCCTTGCATCGTTTTAGTCTATCATAAACTGTCTTAGAGACCATTTGATCAAAAAGTGACGAATAAATCTTAACAGCAATAAAAATTACTAGGGATGCACAGGACCTGAATTCCAGTTCCAGTTCTGTTCTTTGCATTACAAACAGTGAAGCAATTAGGAATATCCAGTCACCTGTTCAAACTTTCGATTGTTCATTTGGTACTGCTGTTTCTCCAAAAGCCTGAAATTCTGTTAGTTAAGGTTCTGGATAGCTTTCTGCATGTACCTTCCACAGGCGTTCACATGCATTATCAGTTCTGTAGTCTTAATATAATTTGCTCTTTACGTGTTTCAAGCATCACACGCTCTGTCTCTTTCCAAATGAGCTCGCACACCAATATTTTCACAAAGGCTGTAAACCCTTCAACCAGCTTTTGATTAATGATCTAGGTTATGAGTGTTTTTTTTTAATGGCTGGCTTCTTTGTATAATAGGATGTTTTTTACTGGGCTGTTGTAAATTGTCATTTATAGCGATTTGAAGGATGAGTTGTTTATATAACGTTGATTTATTGGACCATGGATTTATTGATCAGTGCTTTGCTAGCCACGAAAGAAAGGCAGGAAGCTGACTTTTTCAATCAAATAAATGAGAAAAATAAATAAAAAGAATGACAGCATTTTAAATTCCACTGACAGCTAGGGACGTGCTATCCAAAGCCATTTTTTGGCACAAATCACAGCCCAGTGCTGGAAAATAACCATACTTGGAAGAGAGATAGAAATGAGCGGATGAAACCAGAGTTATTTACCTGATCACCAATTTTTCCTGGCCGGCCTGGATTCCCTGGTTCACCCTGAATAGAGATGGAGAACAACAACAAAACGTCACTATGTCCAAAAGTAAAGAAGGTGCCTCCTATTCTGATCATGAAAGCCGCAAAACCAGACCACCCACAGACAAGAAGCTCAAGGGACTTCCCAGGCACAAGGCAAGATATGACTTTGTAGATTTCTCAAAAGAAAACAAAGCGCAAATAATAGCTTGATGCTTCCAGCATCCTGGATGAGGATATTCTGGAGAGTGGATTTCTACCTGCTCCCCATCCTGTGATCCTGTTCCTAACTAGCATTTATAGTTCCTAACTAACCCTTTATAGAGCAGATTCCTCAGTACTGTATGGTTTTGTTGCTGCGCTCAAAATAAGCGTGCAAAGCAAGCCTTAATTACTCCTGTTTCACACACAACTTGCCTCTGGGATCACAGCACAGGTCTGCTCTGATCAAATTCAAAGCTGAATTCCTTAATTCTCAAGGTTTGACTTCTTTCTAAGAAAGGACAATGGAACAATGCCATTTTATGTATGCCAATTAAAGGGTTAACCTCCTCCCCTTTCCCTAAATAGTCTGAAGGTACCGTATTTTTCGCTCCATAAGACGCACCTGAACATAAGACGCACCTAGTTTTTAGAGCCGTTTGTGTGAATTTAGAGGCATTTGTGTGAATTTTTTGCAGTATTCGCTCCTTAAGACGCACACACTTTTCCCTCCACTTTTTTGGGGGGGAAAAGTGAGTCTTATGGTGCAAAAAATACTAATTACTAGTTGCTGTCAGTTATTTTTCTTCAACCACAGAGGTGCTCTTCCTGGAGTATTGTTTGCAAAGGTGCCAGCTTTTCTACACAATCAAGTGTACTGTATAGTGTTGAACGATTTGGTCCATGTAGTAACCATCTCCAAACAACTTCATATGGCAGATCCATTCCTTCCATGTTTGCTGTATGTCCACAAGGTACGCACATTTGCAAATCCCTGGTGGGCATTTTCTAGAGAGCTGCAGCCACTTGTGAATGCCAGATATGGACCCAGAGGTCCAAGATCTCCTCTTCAAATATTATAGTGCTTCACAAGACATGCAATTAAATACATCGGCAACAGTTCGAGCAAAGCCATCACGCCAAATGATGATTTGAATGGATCATGGTTCACAACCCACAGCAAGCTTTACAAATTTACAAACAGAATCCTGATTTTAGAACCACAGCGCTTGCCTTTCTTTTTCTGTTTGCAGTTGCCTCCAGAAACACAGCAAGGGGTAAAATTATGGCTGTCTGTTCGGACAACCAGAGTTTGCATAAGCCATGGTTTTCCAGTTTGTGTGATGCCCGATTGTTGTCTGCTAGCCAATTCCAAATCACAATTTGGTCCATTTAGTAACCATCTCCAAGCAACAGCAAACCACTTCAAACCATGGTTCCCAATTCTGCTTTGCTGGTCAACTGCAAACCATGGTTCGTCCTTTTAGACACCACAGAGCCATAGTTTGGTGTGATGGCTTAACAGAGCCACAAGACAGCCATAATCCATAGCAAACCATAGGCCTTCTGGGGCAGAAGAAACATCACTTTTACACAGGGATGGAATTCTAGCAAGAGCTCCTTTGCATATTAGGCCACACACCCCTGATGAAGCCAATCCTACAAGAGCTTACAAAAAAGAGCCTTGTAAGCTCTTGGAGGATTGGCTACATCAGGGGTGTGTGGCCTAATATGCAAAGGAACTCCTGCTAGAATTCCACTCCTGTTTTTACAAGGTTTTTTTTTTTTGCAGAAAAAGCCCAACATAAATTCATTCACATATTAGGCCACACCCCCTGACGTCACCATTGTTTCACACAGGGCTTTTCTGTAGAAAAAGCCCAGCAGGAATCCATTTGCATATTAGGCTACATCCCTGATGCCAAGCCAGCCAGAACTGCATTCCCGTGCTTTCCTGCTCACAAAACCCCCCTGCTTTTATATTTCGTACAGCTCCTGGCACCCTGCGCATACCAACTGACCTGCTGAAGAGCAGAAGAAATGTAAGCTAGCTGCAAAGCAAGCAAGCAAGCATAAGGGGCAAAGGACATGGGAGATTCAGACTGAACGGACATCCAATTAGCACAGCATTAACACAGGATGTCGAGAGGGGAGAGGTCTTGGGGCAACAACAGCTGTGTTCTCTCAGATGCTACATGGCGTGATTACAGATGGCCTGCTTGGACTGACTCCTCCTTTGTGGATTTCAAGAGTTGCATTTTTATCTCTGGGAAGAATGGGGAAGGAGGGAAACATGCCCTGGAACTATTCTGTATCCAATTAAGACAGCAGGGAGAGATGGGTGGCTGTTGCTGTTTTGGGACAGAAACTCAGAGAGAGGTTCATGGAAAAAATAAAGGGGGGGGGGAGATTTTCAAAGTAGGACCATGCTGGTTAATAATAAAACTCTGTGGTTTCAAAAAATATGCCCCATCATTCTTTCTATCACAGAAACCACACTGAGATGGAATTTCCAGAGCAAAAAAGCAGAAAGGAGAGAGAAAACTGTTGGTGGAAGCAAAGGCTTTGGATCCAAGGCGTGTTAACCTGAAGCAAAAGAATCTCCTGAATTTTAACATCTCATTAATCCCCCAAACATATATTTCAGGTTAAATGTGACCTCTTCTTTTTACCTTCATGCCATCAGGACCTGGTTTTCCTGGAAAGCCCTTCCTGCCAAGAGGACCCTAAAAAAAGTCACAAACACACGGGAAGAAAGATCAGCAATCGGTAGATTAGCAAATTAAGGACAAGGGAAAAGGGAAAGAAATAATTACAAATGCTGTAAATCTCTGCAGCTGCCTCAATTTGTGTATGAACATTCAAGGTGGTCACTGAACAAAGAAGATAGTCCAAATGACCCTCAGGAGGCCCCTGCTGATGTCCAAGTCAGACAGAGTAGACCCTACATGTGAGCAGGGCTTTTTTGGTAGGAAAGCTCAGCAGGAACTCATTTGCATATCAGGCCAGACACCCGATATCGCCATTGTTTCACACAGGGCTTTTTGTAGAAAGAGCCCCGCAGGAACTCATTTGCATATTAGGCCACACCCCTGACATCAAGTCAGCTGGAACTGCACTCCTGTGCGTTCCTGCTAAAAAAAAAAAAGCCCCGCGTGTGAGCCGTTAGTTGAGCCAGACTGGCAAGCTTAAAAGAAAACCATTTGTTGCCTCATTCTCCCATTCTGACACGTTACTGTTCTATTGGTTTCCCACAGAATTGCCATCCAGACTAAACGTTATCTTCAATTTGTTAATTTTACTATTTTGCCATTGGATTCTTTGTACCGCTTTGCGTTCTTAGCCACTGCCCACCAGCTATATGTAGCTCTGCTCACTGTACCCCGTTCCATTGTCTGATGAAGCACGCATGCATACGAAAGCTTATATTCTGAACAAAACTTTGTTGGTCTTAAAGGCGACACTGGACTCCTAACTTTGTTCCATTAGTTGAAGGCAACTGTCTGGCTGAAGAAAACATCTACACTTTTCTGCAGCCAACTAATTGCCCACCACTAATTGCTACTCATGTGAGCAATCTGATGCCTGAAGTGGACACGTGCAAACGCCTGCAGCGGTAACTTCCGTGACAAGG
This sequence comes from Heteronotia binoei, assembly GCF_032191835.1. Taxonomy (NCBI): domain Eukaryota; kingdom Metazoa; phylum Chordata; class Lepidosauria; order Squamata; family Gekkonidae; genus Heteronotia; species Heteronotia binoei. The sequence goes on from NC_083234.1 coordinate 69,293,508, forward strand.
AAAATGTGAACATAGGAAGCTGCTTTATACCAAGTCCATTGATCCACCCTCACTCAGCAAAGTCTACCAGAGAGTGCTGCGATCTGGCTCTCGAAATCTGCTTGTAATCCCCGGGCTAAAGGAGGCCCGGTTGAAGTCAACTAGGGACAGGGCCTTCTCAATCACAGCCCCTTGCTGGTGGAACCAGTTACCGGAAGAGGTCAGGGCCCTGCGGGACACTGGACAGTTCTGAAGGGCCTGTAAGACAGTCCTCTTCCGGTTGGCTTATAACTGACCGGCATTTAAATACTCTGAAGGAAGTCTAGAAGATAGCATACTGACATTGACTCATGTACTGATATATTAGTTGTTTTCATTATGTAAATTATTGTATTTTAATTCTGAATTTTATTGTTAGAACTTTTATGCTGTGAGCCACCCTGAGCCCGCCTCGGTGGGGTAGGGCGGGATATAAATCAAATCAAATAAATAAAATAAAATAAAATAAATACTTTCACTGACAGCCATACTCAGGCAAAAGTCTGCTTTCTGCAGTCCTTTTCAACGGGGACCTCCTGCGAGCAAAACAGATGCTCTGCCACTGAACCATAACCTCTCCTAGTGAACGACAAGATGCAGTTTGGTTTTCTTGTTGATGGAAGGAGCCACTGAGATCTTCCACGTGCTCCAATCAAGAACTATTAACACACGGGAAATCAAATGGAAACTTGCCAAACGTGCAGTCAGCACAACCAGCCTGCAAGAACTACACTGGGAAACCACTCTTGTTTTCTCTTGTACTGTTACAGAGGCATGGATGGGACGGCGTGCCTGAAATGTATAAATCAGGGGTGTCAAACTCATGGGGGCCGGATCTGACATAAATGAGACCTTGAGGGGCCGGGCCATGTTGGGTTGGGCCGAGCCATTTCAGGTTGGGCCATGTGTGTACTGTACCTATTTAAGATTAGGTAGCAGAGATATACATTTTATAAAGAACACAGACAAACACAAATATATATATTTTAAAAAATGTAAAACATGCTTAAAACATTAGCATTCATTGGTCTTAAGGATGCTTTCTCTGTATTTCTCCCATGGGATCCATGGAACTGGGCAAAGGAAGCTCTGGCTCTTACCTTCCTTCCCCAGGGGCTTGGGGGGAGGGGCCTCAGCCAATGGAGAAAATAGAGGTTTTGCTCTGTAGCTGCTGAACGACTGAGCAAGCCTTGAAAAGCGAGCTGTTATGCAGAAGGAAGCAAGAGAGAGAGCAAAGGAAGCGGATGACAGCCAGTTGCCCAAGGGCCTGATAGGAGCCTGATTCGGCCCCCAAACCTCATGTTTGACACCCCTGGTATAAATGATCCATCATTCAGATCAAAAACCCTGAACAGACAGGAACTTTAAAACTGTAAGAACAATGTGGAAGAGAAGCAGAGGGGAAAGCTAGAAAATTCAGTGGGGATGGCAAAAATTAGGAAAGGAAGCTGCTTCAAGCTCCTTTTTATTGGTTGACATTTTTTATTAAAAGTAATAAAAGACAGATTTTTTTTTTTTAAATTCAACTCAGTGACACATTCCTGACAGCCAGTGAAATTTCACAACAGGCTCTCAAGATGAGACCCTGCAGACAACGGCACCAGGCAGGCCTCTTTTGCTCTTTCAAAGACAAAACTCTGACTTGGCTTGTTGTGACAGCTGAAGAGCTGGGCCGGAGGTGAGGTATCCAAACTCAACCAGAGCATGAAAGATGGTAGTCATAGTAAGCAGCAAAGCAAGAGGAGGAAGGGAAGTCTGGATTACTGGGCTTTCCCAAAAGCACCATCCCAAGAAGCTGCAGCGTGCACAAACCCATATCTTACCTCCAGCCCTGGAATTCCAGGTGGTCCTACAGGTCCTTCATCACCCTGAGAAGAACACACAACCTGGATGTTAAAGTGAGCTGCAAAGACTACTAGATATAGACAAGCAAGGAGATAATGCAATTATTGTCTGACGCAATGGGATCCTAAATAGGCACGCTCATGCAAACACGCTCACCAGGCAAACCTGCTAAATTGATGTCCCTTGCTTATAAAAAATTCCTGATTGATATTCCCTCATGGTTGGTTGTAAACACAGGCTGCCATCACACACACTAAATAATGCACTTTCCAGCTGTGGGAACTGGCAAAATCCAGTTGGAAAGTGCATTGAAAGTGGATTGAAAGTCCATTATTTAGTGTGTGTGACTGCAGCCACGGTGTCACATTGGCCAGCTTCACAGTTGTGCAGGTAGTCACTTCATCATTGCAGCTTGTGATTGCTTTGCCAAGAACTAAACCAACTCATTTACTGGAGAAGAGGCAATACCTCCCAGTGTCATGGTAATTAAACTGGCCAACTTGAATAAAGAAGAAATCACTTGCAGGTCATCAACTCTTTACACTTGTATTGCCAAATGGATCCTTTAGATGACAAACATCAGATGCATTGCACCTACGCAACTGGTAGTATCTGGCTGAGAAATTACTTCAAGAACTGACCGTAGGAGTTATTAGATTCACAGGCAGCCACTCAAGGTACATAGAGACACCAAGTAGTAAGTCTCATCTCAAAACTGTCAAAACTCAACTTAACCCCGCCCCCCCTTTACTATGTGTCATTTTAAAAAATCAGCAGCAGACGAGTGGTGGGAATGGCAGCAGTGAGAAATTCTAACAGTCTGAGAAAATAGTGTAAACAAGAAAATGGGATGCATCCAAATTCATTTGGATACACCCGAAACAGCTCCCTGCTTGTAACTAGCAAGCAGGACTTGAGCCAAACTGGCAGCTGTTCAAGCACAACTAAACCTAAAGGAAGACCACAGAACAGAGGGTAAAAAATTGACTAATTGAGCAAGATTAAAAAGAACAATTCAGAATCATTCCAGGCACTGAAATAGCATCCAGAAACCCTTGGGATCTAGTTAAACAGATGATCAAGAGTTGTGTTATGTTTTAATCCTGCTCTTTCTCCAAGGACCTAAGAGCAGCATATATAGTTCCCTCTTTCTCGTTTTACTCTCAAGTCTGTGAGGCAGACTGAGAGGAAGACCAGCCTGGAGGTAACCCACGTAAACCTTTTGGCTGAATGGTCTCCCAGCATTTAGGCCATCACTATAGCCATTACAGCACACAGGCTTTCCTTCGGGGCAACTTTGTTGCTTTCCTTGGGGCAACCTCTTACTTGTGGCAATCCTGCCACTCAATCCATTTGACGTGTGCATCAGTCGCACACCACCCAAAATAGACTGCCTGGTGGCACGCAAAGCCAAAGTTTCAGCCGGTATAAGAAATATCACATTGTGCCACAAGCCAAGAAAAGGAGAGGGTGACAAAAGGTTCATTGGACCATGTTCCGGATTTTCAGCAGAAAATGCAAATTTTCTAACCATGGGGGCTAGAAACTTGCTCATAAAAGTAAAAAAGGACCAAAATACCTAACTACCTTATCTTGTACCAAGAAATCAGATTCTGCACTCCCTTAATAGGACTGCAGATGATGAATACATAAACCCCTGACTCTACAAAATACTCCTACAAAAGGCATGTAGGAGTTAAAGATTCTCCAGTTAAAAATTCTCATTCGGCACAACTGGTTAAAGGCTTTGTCTGAGATTCTGGGGAGATGCTGACACTGGGGATCTAGTACTTGGCACTAGATCAAAACAATAAGTTGGACCACCCTTTGAGTAAAGGCTAGAGAGTATGGGGCTTTTGGGTTGATAAAAAGGCACTAGGGAGGACGTTTATAAATTCAGAATGCACAGAAAGGGGAAACACAGAAAGTGTTTCCTCTCTCCCACTCAAAATGATGGAATTCAGGATCACTCAAAGAAATCAATGAACAGCTGGGGGGGTGGGTTGTAGAAAAAGCCCAGCAAGAACTCATTTGCATATTAGACCACACCTTCTGACGCCAAGTCAGCTGGAACTGTGCTCCTGTGCATTCCTTCTCAAAAAAAAGGCCCTGATGAACAGTGGGATACGAGACAGACTCCTTCACAATATGCAATATTAATTTCACTGCAAAAAAGAAATGCGGCACTGGCCACTGACTAAGACCAATTTCGCACTAGACCTTTAATCCTGGTTTAACTCCATCCCCAAACTGAGACTGATTTCCCACTCACCTTAAGCTGCTCTCACGTTCCTCTTCTCGGCGGGACTTCCTTTTGATTTCACACTATCTGCGCCAGAGGCTGCAGCTAGAGTCAGCTTTTTTGAGCCGCAAACAGAAACTGGTTTTTAGAGATTTCTGTTTGCGGCACAAAAAAGCCGATGCTAACTGCAGCCCTGGGCCGGATAGCGTGAAATCAGAAGGAGGCCCCACTGAGGAGAGGAATGTGACAGCGGCGTAAGGTGAGTGGGAAATCGGTCTGACATCCTACACTAGAATCAGAGAAAAATAACTCTATGACTATGATTCTATAATTTTAGTGCAGAATGTCAGCTTGGGGACAGGGCTAAACCGGGATTAAAAGTCGAGTGCAAAGTTCACAGACAAGAGGTCTCCCAGAGGAGATCAGCTGCAATGGCTAAAGAGAACTTCCAAGTTCAGCAGCACTTTACCTCTGAAAAAAAACAATTGCTGGGAGGCAAAACCAGAAAGGCTTTGGCCGCTGAGCACCTATATGGGCTTCCCTGGAGGCATCTCTTTGGCCCCTGCGGGAAGCAGGGTGCTGGACTAGATGAAACGCTGTTTTGATCATGTAGGGGCTCCGCTTATGTTCTTACACACAGAATCAACATAAGGCACGCAGGGTGGGAATCCTGAAACAGCTCCGGAAGAAGCAGCGCTAGCATTGTCTCTTAATCTCTCACCTCTTGGCCAACTTGTCCCCGAGGGCCAGGTAATCCCCGTGCTCCAGGCTTCCCCTGCAAGAGATGAGAAGGAGTTCAGGAACAAGAGAAAGGCACAAGCTATCAAGGGCCCATCGAAGCATGGAGAAACGATCGCCTGCCAATGCGTGCTGCCACGGGATAGCATCCAATGTCAACTCTGATGCAGGAAAAAAAAAAAATTCTCTCCAGCTCTTGGAGGCATCTCAATGCAAACAAATCCTTAAAACCAGAAATTTGGCCAGGAATATCCACAGGGATCTCCAGGGTTTTTCTCTCTGCTGCCTCCCTCCCAGCCTCCTTTTCTTGGTTTCTGGTGTTTTCATTGGCTCTTGCCCACTCGACGCAATGTCTGGTTTCTCGGCGCCGCTCACCTTAATGCCTTCAGGTCCATTTTGTCCTGGTGGGCCAATGTCGCCTGGGAAGCCCTAAAGAACATTGGACGGAAAGGAGGACACTGAGTGACAAGGCCTTGCAGCAGAAGCTTCAAAATACCAGGCGCTTGGAGGATCAGCCAGCTGTATGGGGCCAGCACTGGGGTTGGCACGGTTGGGTACTGCCAAAGCCCACATTCTGGAAGAATGCCCCATCCAAATTAGAAATGCTGCATTTATCTCCTCTTTCCCAATCCAGGGGGGTGAACATCTGGCAACTCAGGTGGGAACAGGGTGCAAGAGACATGCTTTCGCCAGGCACCCACCCCAATCTGCTCAAAAGCCCCTGCGACGTTACAGGGGCTTCTGGAGTGATTCCCTACCACCAACACCACCATTTTCTGGTGCTAGCAGAACAGTAATTTGTTTGTGCTCCTTTTGGTCCCAGTGGTGCCAATGTGGAATTTGAAGAAGTCATACTCCCTTCTTTCCAGCACAGCCATTTGGAGAGGTGAAGACTCTGATGTGTGGGAGCAGAGAGGATAACAAAAGCCAAGATTGGCGGGGAGGAAGGAATCAAGGCCCCACAGGTAGCCGCAGGTAACCCTACTGCTGTGTTCCGTAATTCTGGCACAGATCCAAAAGTAGTTCTGATTTTTAAACGTACCAGGGTAATGCCAGGGTTTAGCCCGCAGCCTCATTCCTCTTCCAAATTGGGCTTCAAACACAACAGAGTGAGGTAGGAGTAGACTAGAGTACTTCAGACTGCAGACGGAAGAGGAGGATTGGTTTTATACCCCACTTTTCTCTGCTCTAAGGAGTCTCAAAGTGGCTTAAAATTGCCTTCCCTTCCTGACCCCAATGCAAGCACCTTGTGAGGTAGATGGGGCTGAGAGGGAGAGAATTGTGACTGGTCCAAGGTCACCCAGCAGGCTTTACATGGAGGAGTGGGGGACTCCTTAGGGACCGTCTTTCCCCATACGAACCCCAGAGAGTGCTGAGGTCAGCTGGGAAGAACCTGCTAACTATCCCCGGGCTGAGAGAGGTAAAGCTTCAGAGCACCCGTGATCGGGCTTTCTCTGTTACAGGTCCACGCCTATGGAACTAGCTTCCAGAGGATATGCGGGCCCTGCGGGAATTTGAACAGTTCCGCAGGGCCAGCAAGACCACCCTTTTTCGATTGGCCTTCACCGACTAAGGGGGAAACTGCTAATGAAATCTGTATAATAGCACCAGTATATTAATTTTATTGATTTTAGAGTTTAGCAGAATTTTAATTAATGCGTTAATTAGTCTTGTTTAAATACCTTGTAAACGAATGTATTGATTGTGTTGTTAGCCGCCCTGAGCCTGCTTCGGCGGGGAGGGCGGGATATAAATAAAATTGATATGATATGATATAAACCCGGGTCTCCAAATCAGAGTCCGCCAGTCTTAACCACTACACCAAGCTGGAGGTCACACGTATTAATGTTCCAGGATGTAGAAAAGAGAAAGCTAGATTTTTACTTTCAAGCTCTTTAGCCACACAACAAGGGCAGTAACCTGCTCTGCACACTCCCAAAATCCTCAGGAGAGAGATGTGAGTGGGGTGGTGGTAGTCTTGTTCATTTCATTACTGCTTAGTACCTTATCTAATTGTGCAGGCGCTATAATGTAATAATTTAGCACCACAGAAGCTGTTTTACGATGCCAAACTCCTTATTTAGTTATAACTTTTTATGGTACCTTTCCACTCAAGGTAGTGAACAATTAGGGCGGTGAACAATCAAAACATCAAAACCAACTTTAAAAACACACACACATATATAAAACAATTAAAAGCAACAATTAAACCAAACACCTAAACAGGAAGGAGAATCGGTGAAGGAATGCCAAACAAAACAGTAAGTAAGTAAATAAGTAAGTAAAAAAAATTTTTATATCCCGCCCTCCCCCGCCAAGCAGGCTCAGGGCGGCTAACAACAGCAAAATAACAATACATTTAACAAAACATTAAATTAACCCCAAACCGATTAATACATTAGTTAAAACAGTTACTAAGTCTAAAAACATTAAGTTAAATCTGACAGTACCGTTATTAATCGACGCTATGCCTGTCAATTTGTGTAATGATGGTCAGCCGTTCATGAATGCCTGTTTGAAAAGGGCGGTCTTGCAGGCCCTGCGGAACTGATCAAGGTTCCGCAGGGCCCGCACCTCCTCTGGGAGTTGATTCCACAAACATGGGGCCGCGGTAGAGAAGGCCCGTGCATAGGTAGTCCGAAGTTTAACTTCTTTTGGCCCAGGGGTGGTCAATCTGTTTTTACCTACTGACCTCAGTGCTCTCTGGGGCTCATACGGGGAGAGACGGTCCCTCAGGTAGGTCGGTCCTCGGCCATATAGGGCTTTAAAGGGCTTCACCCTTTAAAGCCCTATATGGTCTTCACCCATTGGCAGAAGACAATGATTGAGGGGACAGACGAATCACCTTGGATAGGATTCCATATGTTTTGGTGCCAAGATCGAGATAGCCTTTTCTTTGGTTACCACTGATCTAGTCTTATATTATGGGAGTACGGAGGGGTGGAATTCTAACAGGAGCTCCTTTGCATATTAGGCCATACACCCCTGATGTAGCCAATCCTCCAAGAGCTTACGAGGCTCTTTTTTGTAAGCTCTTGGAGGATTGGCTACATCAGGGGTGTGTGGCCTAATATGCAAAGGAGCTCCGGCTAAAATTCCACTCCTGGGAGTACTTGAAGGAGAGCCCCAGAAGATGAATGTAATAGCTGGGCAGGTGGCGGTTGCCAGGTCCCAACTGGTCACTAGGGGGAAAAAGGAGGGGTAGGGTGACCAGATTTGGGTTGGGAAACTCCTGAAGATTTTGGGGATGGAGGTTGTGGAGGACAGGGACCTCAGTGAGGCACGATGCCACACAGTCGACCCTCCAATGCATCAATTTTCTCCAGTGGAACTGACCTCTATAGTTGGGAGATGAGCTGCAATTCCAGGGGATGCCCAGGTTTCACCTGGAGGCTGGCATCCCTAGGGTAAGGCAGCCCTTAAGATATGTTAGCCCCAAGATGTTTAGGACTTTAAAGGCCAATAACAGCACCTTGAACTGACCCTAAAAACTACCTGGGTGCCAGTAGACAGGGATGATATAGTCCCTACCAACTGTAGCTTCCTATTTGTCTTATCTAAGCAGGACAGACTTTCCTAGCCCTGCCTCCCCAAATCATTTTAAATGGAGATGCCAACTATTGAACCTAGTGTGCAAACCACCTGTCCTGCCATACCACTACACCATGCCATACCACCCCCACCAAAGCAGGGAACAGGAATTAATGAACGATTCTTGCAGTGGAAGGAATGGAGTCCCACAAGGATCAGCAGCTGAATCGGTGCAATTTTGTATTACGTATTCTTATGTATTTAGCAAACGAATGGTGTAATGATCAAGTCTGCAAACATCAAATCATTTACAATAATGGAAACCCACGGCAAATTGTGAAGAGCTCTGGAAGGGTCTCTTTAAACTGAGTGAAACGACATTATGGGGAAGGAAGGAAGGAAGGAAGGAAGGAAGGAAGGAAGGAAGGAAGGAAGGAAGGAAGGAAGGAAGGAAGGAAGGAAGGAAGGAAGGAAGGAAGGAAGGAAGGAAGGAAGGAAGGGAGGGAGGGAGGGAGGGAGGGAGGGAGGGAGGGAGGGGAGGGGAGGGGAGGGGAGGGGAGGGGAGGGGAGGGGAGGGGAGGGAGGGAGGGAGGGAGGGAGGGAGGGAGGGAGGGAGGGAGGGAGGGAGGAAGGAAGGAAGGAAGGAAGGAAGGAAGGAAGGAAGGAAGGAAGGAAGGAAGGAAGGAAGGAAGGAAGGAAGGAAGGAAGGAAGGAAGGAAGGAAGGAAGGAAGGAAGGAAGGAAGGAAGGAAGGAAGGAAGGAAGGAAGGAAGGAAGGAAGGAAGGAGAAGAAGATGATACTGGATTTATATCATGCTCTCTACTCTGAATCTCAGAACTGTCACAATCTCCTTTACCTCCCCCCCCACACACACACAACAGACACCCTGTGAGGTGGGTGAGGCTGAGAGAGCTCTTGCAGCAGCTGCCCTTTCAAGGACAACTCCTACGTGAGCTCTGGCTGACCCAAGGCCATTCCAGCAGGTACAAGTGGAGGAGTGGGGAATCAAACCCGGTTCTCCCAGATAAGAGCCTGCACACTTAACCACTACACCAAACTGGGAGGGAGGGAGAGTGGAAAGAAAACAACTTTAACTTTAAATGCATTCTCCAAGCTGCTGGCTCCCGAGCAGAATTGTCCGAGGGGAACTGAAAAGGAATCTTGAAAAAGCAGGCTGGACTAGATAGACCCCTGGTCTTAACACAGCAGAACTGGTCTCATGTTCATGCCGCTCTTCTAAGAGGTTCAAACCGCTAGCTGTGTTCATTTTCAATGTGAGATGCCAAGAACCTGGAACCTTTTCTCTGCCAAACCACGTGCTCTACACCACTGAGCCGTGGCCCTTCGCCATCTTCTTGGCCACCAACCCTCATTTTTCTTTTGTGCTCATGTCAGAGAATATCTCCTTGTCGCTAGCAGCTCAGGCAGCCCGTTCAACCCTTCACGAATTTGGAGTCAGCGGCTAATCTCACTTCCAAGCGGAGTAACAAATCAAGACGCTGCAAGAGTGACAAAAGGGAAGTGGGCCTGGCGTGAAGAAAGGAAAGGTGACGACATGCTCATTAGCTGGAGCCTCTGACGTTTACAACGCTAACCCCCTTTCCCTTCTGCAAATCCATTCAACTAAGAAAACAAAGAAATCCACGGTCCAGTCCAATCTTAACAAAGAAGGGAAGATTATGAAGCGATTCAAATCAAAAGAGAACAGTTCCAAACCCAGCAAAATACCAGAACTCTGATGAGGGGGGAAAAGACCATGCCAGACAAATACGGAAAGCCATTTTCCAACTATATATATATATACACATCTTTTTTTCATCCCGCACACCAGAGCGTGTAAGAGAGACCAGTCTGGGAACCACAGTCACACTGTGCCAGATTGGGGTAGGACGGGTCCCTTAAATCAGGGGGGGACAACAGTAGCTCTCCAGATGTTTTTTGCCTACAACTCCCATCAGCTCCAGCCATTGGCCATGCTGGCTAGGGCTGATGGGAGTTGTAAGCAAAAGAATCTGGAGAGCTACCAATGGCCACCCTTGCCTTAAATAAAACAAAGCTCTTATCAACACAACACCTGGTTTGATTGACAGCTTCAAGAGGGGATTGACAGCTTCAAGAGGGGATTGGATAAAAATATGGAGCAGAGGTCAATCAGTGGCTATTAGTTACAGTATATTATTGGAACTGTCTGGGGCAGTGATGCTCTGTATTCTTGGTGCTTGGGGGGGGGCAAAAGTAGACGGGCTTCTAGACCCACTTGTGAACCTCCTGATGGCACTTGGGTTTTTTTTTTTTGGGCCACTGTGTGACACAGAATGTTGGACTGGATGGGCCATTGGCCTGATCCAACATGGCTTCTCTTGTGTTCTTATGTGACACAGAGTGTTGGACTGGATGGGCCATTGGCCTGATCCAACATGGCTTCTCTTGTGTTCTTATGTGACACAGAGTGTTGGACTGGATGGGCCATTGGCCTGATCCAACATGGCTTCTCTTGTGTTCTTATGTGACACAGAGTGTTGGACTGGATGGGCCATTGGCCTGATCCAACATGGCTTCTCTTGTGTTCTTATGTGACACAGAGTGTTGGACTGGATGGGCCATTGGCCTGATCCAACATGGCTTCTCTTGTGTTCTTATGTGACACAGAGTGTTGGGCTGGATGGGCCATTGGCCTGATCCAACATGGCTTCTCTTGTGTTCTTATGTGACACAGAGTGTTGGACTGGATGGGCCATTGGCCTGATCCAACATGGCTTCTCTTATGTCCTTATGAGGAATTTGTACCACAAGAAGCTCAGAAGGCTGACTCTTTTTCATAAGGTCAGCAGGAGGGTAAACAGTTCTAACAACGGCTGCTAAACCTAACAATAGCCAAAGGCGCATTTGAACCTGGAAAAACCCCAAATTCCGTGGTAGGCTGCATCAGTTCTGGTATACCAAAACCCCCTGACGTGTCCAGCTACCAGTTCTCTTGTACACGGATTAGAGAGCAGATTTTTTCGTAACAGGAACTCCTTTGTGTATTAGGCCACACACCTCTGATGTAGCCAATCCTCCAAGAGCTTACAGGACTCTTAGTGCAGGGCCTACTGTAAGCTCCAGGAGGACTGGCTGCATCAGGGGTGTGCAGCCTAATACACAAAGGAGTCCCTGCTATGAAAAAAGCCCCGCTGGGGAGGAAACTGTGCCTGAGGTCTTGGAGTGTGGCTGCCACGTGGACAACACTGGGCTAGAGAAGCCAATGGTCTGACTCAGCAGAAGGTAGATTCAGATAGTCATAAGGTTTCCATAGGCCCTGAGAATGTGAGACTGAATCTTTTCTTGGGGAGGGTCAGGGCTTTTTCTGCAGAAAAAGCCTAGCAGGGACTCATTTGCATATTAGCCCACACCCCGATGCCATAAGAACATAAGAGAAGCCATGTTAGATCAGGCCAATGGCCCATCCAGTCCAACACTCTGTGTCACACAGTGGCAATTTTTTTTTGTGGCTAATAGCCACTGATGGACCTCTGCTCCATATTTTTATCTAAACCCCTCTTGAAGGTGGCCATGCTTGTGGCCGCCACCACCTCCTGTGGCAGTGAATTCCACATGTTAATCACCCTTTCGGTGAAGAAGTACTTCCTTTTATCCGTTTTAACCTGTCTGCTCAGCAATTTCATGCCAAGCCAGATGGAACTGCATTCCTGTGCGTTCCTGCTCAAAAAAAGCCCTTGGGGGGGGGGGCATTATTCCTTGGCAGAACAGATGTTCACCATGATCATGGAGGCAGCCCAAATGGCTTCCTTTCAACCTCCACCATCTTTGGAACCGTTGCCATTGTCATGGGGAGATACCCGAGTGATACAGGCTACCCATGTAAACCTAACAGTTATATATTACTGGTACAGAATGGAAACTCAGCTGAACACCCACTTCTGAAACAGCAATCACACCACAAAAGCCGTTGTTCAATTGGGGTAAATAATCTCTATTCTGGAATAGAAATAGCGCTCGTTTGTGTCTTTTCATCATTCTCTTCTCCTCCACTTTATCCTCACAAGAACCCTGTGAGGTAGGCACAGCCAGCCCTTCCACTAGGCAAACTAGGCGGCTGGCCTAGGGTGCCGGCAGGGTGGGAGCGCCGAATTTGGCCCTCCCCATGCCGTAGACGAAACGCTAGTTCGCCTCTTCCTCCATCCATTCTCCTCCATGCTTGCCTCTTCTCGTCCTCTGCTTGCCTGCCCCGCCACCTCCCCGCCGATTCCCTCCGTCCTCCTGCCCATCCCACCTCCTCCCCGTCCTCCGCTTGTTCGCCCATCCTGCCCTCTTCCTCGCTGATTCGTGGGTCTACTTGCAAGTAGGCCCGGAGACTCAGGGCGGGGGTGGAGCTGTGCTGCCTTGGGCGCCAGAAGGGCTCGGGCCGGCTCTGGAGGTAGGTTAGACTGAGAGTTTCTGGAGAAGGGAGAAGTTCTCTCTACCCACAGTTTTCAGTACTGTCTACTTTGGCTGGCAGCAGACAAGCAACTATTTCTCTCTGCCCTGGCTCCAATCGGGTGGAACTCTCTGCCAAATAACACCAGTGCCCTGTGGGACATTTTACAGTTCTGTAGGGCGTGCAAGGCAGAGATGTTCTGCCAAGGCATTTGGTTGAGGACAGCAGCAGTTCCTTCTTGGCACTCCCATTTCCCATCCCTCCCCCCCCCCCCTCCGCCCCGGCCATTCCCCACAAAATGGAGGTGATGCTTGGATTTTAGCACCATCTGCGGTCAACAAAGGCAAGCAACAAATTAGATTATTGTCTTTTTATTGTCTTACTTAAATCTGGTTTTCTTGAGAAAGTTTTATTCTGACTTAAATAAAGGAAGCTCGTACAATGCATAACGATTGCATATGTCTCGAGATTACAAAAGAAAGGGAAACCGACACATTCTATCTGACGGTGGTTAGGAAAAACAACAACAGTTAATTGAAACTAATCCCAGAGCCTCACACTTAAGTTTTTTGAAGTTCTTGTTTTGACTCGAGCATCAACGGTTTCTCAGCACATAATTCATAAGATAAACAATTTTTCTTTTAAACATATCCATTTGCTGCCTCCTCTCTCTGACATGTTTATAGAATGTTTACTTAGCCCTATGGATAAGCCCTGTAATTTAATTATTCAGTGATTTTGCAGGGGTTGATCTGCTAACAGATTTCTAGCATCTGCACGGTGCCGCTCTTGACACTGCCATATTAAGAGCCTGCTGAGAACCAAACCACACAATCAGCCACAAGGTTTCAGTCTTCCAGCAATGACTACCACCCTTCTCCCATCAGTCTGAGCTCTCTTAATTTGGCCAAGTTAAGTCCCTATAGACAACGCAACTTAACCAGCAATTTCCATTCAACTGGTGCCTGGAGCCAATTTGGTGTAGTAGTTATGCATGCGGACCCTTATCTGGGAGAACTGGGTTTGATTCCCCACTCCTCCACTTGCAGCTGCTGGAATGGCCTTGGGTCCGCCATAGCATTACGTAGGAGTTGTCCTTGAAAGGGCAGCTGCTGTAAGAGCCCTCTAAGCCCTACCCACCTCACAGGATGTGGGGGGAGAAGATATAGGAGATTGTAAGCCGCTCTGTGGCTCTGATTTAGAGAGAAAGGCGGGGTATAAATCTGCAGTCTTCTTCCTCTTCTTTTGAATGGATCTGGCTGTCATTGGCCTAGTTGCTCTGATGTCACAAACGTCAATGTCACAGAAATCATCAGGCCAGCCAGCTAGGAAATCAACTATGCTAGCAAACTCTGGCCAGGGCTTCTGTGTCAGGCCAGCTGGCTAGCTATTCTTGGACAAAGAGGAAAAGCTCAACCCGACATTCAGATGTCTATACACAACAGTGTTTAAACGACTTTAAAGCAGCATTAGTTAAATCAAAGCTCACCCCCAATTCCAAATCTTTTATGAACAAATTAAACAGCACCGGTCTCAACACCAATCCTTGTGGGATCCCACTTCCCTCCTGTATGAGAATTATCCACGTATTCCTACTCTCTGCCTCCTAACATTTAGCTTAGGGTAGAAGGGTTGTTTTTTTGTTTTTTTTTAAGACAGCATGGACTGTGAAAGGAAAGAAAAAGCCACAAGGTAAGAAAGAGCGATGAAGCCAGAATATACCTCAGGCCCAGGTGATCCTGGAATTCCATCTGGACCTTTGTCGCCAACCTTCCCCTGCAGAGAACCAAACAAATCAAAAAGGAAATGTGAGCATGCCATCAAAAGTCTCCCTCTTAGTGTGGTTGTCATCCCTTGTCCGGGATATACCTCTTCAACCTCTAGATGGTGGTTTACAGGACTCAATGCGCTCCTAAAACACACATGCGTCCACACAAATCGGTGCACAGAAAACTAGCATCTAAAGGATCTAAACCAGGGGTGTCAAAACATGCAGTTTGGAGGCCGAATCAGGCCCCTGGAGGGCTCCCATCAGGCCCTTGAGCAACCGGCTGTCATCTGCTTCGTTCTTCCTTGCTCTTGCTTCCTTCTGCATAACAGCTTGCTTTGCAAGGCCTACTCAACTGCACAGGAGCAACACAGCAAAACCTCTCTTTTCTCCGTTGGCTGAGGGTCCTCCCTTGGGGAGGAAGTGGGGGGAGGCAGAGCTTGTTTTCCCAGGCTCTCTGAATCGCATAGGAGAGCTTCGGAACCAAGCCTCTCTTCCTTCTATTGGTTGAGGCTCCCCCCCCCAGTCCCCTGGGGAAGAAAGGAAAGAGCCACAGCTCCCTTTGCCCAGTTCCATGGATCCCATGGGGAAAATACATAGAAAGCACTAAGTACAATAAGTGCTAATGTTTTAAGATTTTTGAAATATATATATATATTTAACTGTGCTTGTCTGTGTCCTTTATAAAGTTTATATCTCTACTACCTAATCTTAAATAGGTACATACATGGCCTGGCCCAATCCGACATGGCCCAGCCCAACAAGGTCTCATTTATGTTAGGTCTGGCCCTCATAACAAATGAGTTTGACACACCTGCTCTAGATGGTGGTTTAAAGCAGTGGCTCCCAACCTTTTTGGCATCAGGGACTGGTTCCATGGAGGACAATTTTTCCACAGACAGGGTGTTTATGGTGCTGGGGGTTTTGCGACCCCAGGCTGCGCCTCTGCCCTGTCCCCCATGAGGGTCTTTAAATGAGGGGTAGGCAAAGGTCACTGCAATGCTGCTCCTTGCACCCACCTGGGAGCAGGGCAGATGAAATAAGTGGTGCTTTGGAGCGGGGCCACGGTGCCTCTTTCATCCACCCAGGTCCCGGGCAGGTGAAAGGGGCAATGGGGCTGCTCTGCCTCACTCTATCATGGTGGAGCGAAAGGGGTGGTGCAGCACCTCTGCCTCACTCTGCGGCCCGGTTGCTACCAGGCCACGGACCTGTACCGTTCCACAGCCCAGGGGTTGGGGACCCCTGGTTTACAGAATGCACTCCTAAAACACACATGCGTGCACACAAATCAGTACACAGAAAACTAGCATGTTAGGGAGAAAGGATCTAAACTTAGACCGATTTCCCACTAAATTTACGCCGCCCTCACTCTCTTCTCCGCGGGGGTGCTGCTGGTGCTGGCCCGTACCAGCAAGTTGCTCCGCCTCTCTTCAAGTTCCCTCCACAGCAGGCAGGATTCTCTGAAAACTGGTTTCTGTCTGCCATGGAGGGAATGTGAAAAGGGGAGGAGCAACTCACCGGCTTGGGGCAGCTTGTGCGAAATCCAGCAGGAGCTCCACAGGGAAAAGGAGCTACGAGACCGAAACGAGGTGAGTGGGAAATCGGTCTTAGCCTTCATCCTGAATATACTTCTTATCTATGCAGAGAGAATTTATTTTGGGTACAGAGCAGCATCTCCTCTGCTGAATTTGGAAACATACAGCCACGATATAGGATGACAATGCCAAATATGCCCTAAAGACAGGTGTTGGCTGGCAGACCAGACCACCTTTCGCAGCAGCATCAGAAAAGAGACGCAGTTACTTACCAGAGGGCCTGGCTTTCCTCGGGCACCTGACATCCCGGCAAACCTTGACTACCCTGCGGAGGAAACAGAGAGTGAAAATTTCAAATGGTGTTAGGGCAGTGTTGCAGCCAGAAAGTGGGTTGGCAATGCTGGCTGCAGGAGAACAGGATGAATTACTGGGACGAAAGGTAAAAAGTATTAACTCCTGAACCCTGGCGTCTTTTGCTTGCCCACTTTAAATTACAGCAACGAAGAGCCACAGTTTCACAAAGGCAGGAAAAGACAGCAAACAGTGTAGCGCAAAAAGCAAGTTATCTTTTCTTTATGTGGTTTGAAGCCCTGATGCGCTGAACTGCAAAGCTAAAGCCTCGGGCTGATGAAGGTTTTTGAAACCGAAAGCGGTCCCCTGAATTGACTTGATTCTTCTCTTGGGCTTATTTACACCATGACGGAAGAAGACAACCTTTGTAATGAGACTCTTTATGCAGCAGGACAAAATGCATTTCTAAAGGGATATGGACGTTTCCCTATTAAGGGCTTTGTTACCATATAATTGCTATTATAGTGCTACACAGTTTGCTATTTTTTCCTGCCCGCTTTAAACGGCATGCCTCTTGGGCAGTGCTGCGGTATGTATTTTCAGGAACATATTTGCCACCATGAAGGTGTGTTTTTTTTTGGGGGGGGGGGGGGGACATGCAACATAATCGGAAAGAATTAAATGTAAGAAAGTGGGGTTTCAGCGCTAGCATCTTTGCCAAGAAATCCGGAAGCGGCTACATATGAACATTTATGAAAACCTAAAGAAGGCAGATAATCAGGATCCAATTACCTTATCGCCTTGGAATCCGACATCTCCTGGAACACCAGGCACTCCCTGATCACCCTGAATACACATCAGCAAAGAAAGTTACAACAGACATCGTATCAAGGGCAACACGTATGCCCCAATTAATGGGATTTATCAGTTTTATTCTACAGCGGGTGCTTTCAAGGCAGAATTGTTGGGAAAAGGGGAAAAAAAACTGCTGAGACAGACAGGCATTTTCTGAAGCAGGCCAACCAAAAGAGGGCATGATCCACCTCAGAGGTCTCCCCATGAATTAAATAAGCGGATGCTGCACAAGAACACTGCTCCCCGCCATTCATTTCAATGGGCCTTGGACAGGAAGAATTCCCAGTGGGCTGTGCTCAAAATTTGAAAAGGGGGAGGGAGCACAGGAGAGAGAAAAATTAGAAGTTCCGGGGCAAATTTCCTCTTGAAAACAGTATTCACCCTTGCTGGTATTACCCAGGGCTTTTTAAAAGCAGGAACGCACAGGAACGCAAAGTTCTGGCTGGCTTGGTGTCAGGGTGTGTGGCCTAATATGCATATGAATTCCTGGTGGGCCTTTTCTACAAAACGCCCCATGTGAAACAGTGGTGACATCAGGGGGTGTGGCCTAATATGCAAATGAGTTCCTGCTGGGCTTTTTCTGTCAAAATAGTCCTGGTATTACCCATCAGTGTCTGATATAAGACCTCAAATACAGCAACACAAAGAAATTGGAAATAACCCTCTGAAAAATCCTCCTTTCCCAGCCTCATTGAAATGCATGAGAGCAGAGCCCGGGTGCACATCCGATCCTTTTAATATACAGGGAAAACTTTAGGAAAGAAAGGCAGTTAAGAAGATCCACTTGCCTAACCTCAAGTATACATTTCCAATGAATTGAAGCATATGGGATTTCCGAAGTGGTCAGTACCAGAAACCTACTCTAAACCAAAAGTAAATTCTAGGCAGTGCCAGAAGTTGACTTGCTAACCCAGGGAAGGAAAGGCCATTTTGAGAGAACATTATCATGGAAATTATTGCCATCATCATCAGTGTGCATGTGTGTCCTGATTTGCTGAGCATGAATGAAAAGAGGGATCCCTGCCCCAAGGAGCTTACAATCTAAAATACAGTATAAGGAAGATGAAAAAAAGGAGGATGAGGCAGGGGGAAAGAGGGGGGAGACAAGGTAGAGGAGCACCTGCTTTGCTTTCAGAAGGTCCCAGATTCAAGGGACTTTGGATGCATGTGTTTGTAAAAACCTTTCTCTGCTGCGAATTGCTATAAGCAGTCACAGCAGATGACAATGAGTTAGATGGACTGATGCTCTGACTTCATGTAAGGTATTGTCCTAATGCATATGAAAGCTAATGTAAAACTTCTAACCTACATGAGCATTACATGTCAGAAAATTCCTACCTCAAGACAGGTACCATGCCCTTTATCCAAACCACTAAAAGAAACCTGAGCGGAAGAGTTGCACAAGGAAAGATTTCGATACTTTTGAATGCAATCCTAAATACCAATCCTAGGGAATAATTTTCAATTGACCTCAATGGAATTTGCTTGAGTACATGCTTAGGCTAACACTGCTGTATGGCAACTGAGGACATACATAGTTTCAAGATTAGATCTTGCAACAAATTCTGAACTATTAATCATACTCCTGGTGAAAGCAGTTTATTCTGTATCAGTTTATATCTTCCCTTTAAAAGGGAACATAGGTTTCTTTCTTTCTTTCTTTCTTTCTTTCTTTCTTTCTTTCTTTCTTTCTTTCTTTCTTTCTTTCTTTCTTTCTTTCTTTCTTTCTTTCTTTCTTTTTGAGATTCAGGAAGAATTCAGCAAGAAGAATTATTTGTACTTAAAATATAAATAGCTGAAGAACATGGTTTAACTGCTGACAATACATTACGTATATTATGTTTCCTAGGTCATCCCAACCCTAGCATGCAGGGAAGGTTATAGTTTAATACCATTGTAAAAAAAAAAAAAAGCCAACAAAACAACCCTGAATAAAACATAAACTGAAATCTCGCACCTGTTAGAAACTTAGCTGCCTGCTAAAATCTTGCCCAGCAAAAGGTTAATTCGCACATTTGCGTTCATCCTTAGATGCCCAGGGTGAATTGCAGGTATGAACGGGCCATCACAAAAGACAAAGTTAAAATTTCCATACTGGTATGGATCCAACCCTTTCTCCAAGGAACCTCTCCCAACTTAAGTGGGCAGAGGAAGGCTCCAGAGGAAGGCTTCGTAGACCCGGAGGATAGGGCTTGGATCCAACCCATCAGTTCAGTGCAATGTGTTGAAAAACTGAGGAAGCAGAAATCAAGCAAGTCACATGTGCACATGAACCTGGCCAACCTACAAAAGAGGCACAGGCTTTGGTGAGTTTCTGAAGAGAAGAAAGGTCTGTTGTCGAATGGCAGACATCAAAATTGTTTCTCATTGCATTCTTCAGTGTCCAAGCATGACAGAATGATCTAGAGGTCCTTCCGAAAAAGAGCACTGGCGTCCAAGATGATGGCTCCATTTCTGTCCATCAGCCTTTCTGGATCTCTCAGTCTCTCTCACACAGGTAACTGCAGCACCACCATCCCCCATAGGCTCCATCCCTCATCAAGAACTGATCACTATGACATGTCCTGCCTGGAATAGTCTTGAAACCTCTTGATAAGCATCCACTCGCATAGTGGGCAGCCATTATCTACTGACAGTGGTAGGCTGGCAGGGATATAAAAGACCCTGTGTTAAGCCAATGGCACCAGTTGCTCCGGGTGCCACTTCAAGCTCTGTACAAGCTGGGCCTTAAAAATCTCAGAGCCTGTCTCTCCCCGTAAGGAGCCAGGAGGCCCTGGGCCTTCTCAGCTCTCCAGTAAGAACATAAGAACATAAGAGAAGCCATGTTGGATCAGGCCAATGGCCCATCCAGTCCAACACTCTGTGTCACACAGTGGCCAAAAAAAATTATATTATACACACACACACACACACTGTGGCTAATAGCCACTGATGGACCTCTGCTCCATATTTTTATCTAAACCCCTCTTGAAGGTGGCCATACTTGTGGCTGCCACCACCTCCTGTGGCAGTGAATTCCACATGTTAATCACCCTTTGGGTGAAGAAGTACTTCCTTTTATCCGTTTTAACCTGTCTGCTCAGCAATTTCATCGAATGCCCACGAGTTCTTGTATTTCGAGAAAGGGAGAAAAGTACCTCTTTCTCTACTTTCTCCATCCCATGCATTATCTTGTAAACCTCTATCATGTCACCCCACAGTCGACGTTTCTCCAAGCTAAAGAGTCCCAAGCGTTTCAACGTTTCTTCATAGGGAAAGTGTTCCAGCCCTTTAATCATTCTAGTTGCCCTTTTCTGGACTTTCTCCAATGCTATAATATCCTTTTTGAATGATTCAGAAACTCCTTCCCTTGTATAATGAAATCCCTCCTTCTCTTCTCTTCTGAAATGGAGAGTCCTCCATTCAAACCCCTCCAATTCAGCATTAGCTGATCAGTGATCTCAGTTACACACACACCCCCCCCCAATGGCATCTTTTGGTCTTTTGTCTTTTTCCAGAGGTTTTACCTCTTTGGGCAGGCAGAAGTAAAACTGATCCAGCGCAAACAGCTGAAAGAGTAGCTCATACTCTGTAGCATCTGTTTTCTTTACCTATTTTCTACCAATTTCCATCATTTTAGCTGCTGGATTATCAGAGGTTTTGCCATGCTGCTGGGCTAGCGATCTGAACCGACTGCAGAAATAACTGGGTTCCACATGGAACCATTTAAACACAGAATCTTTACAATCCTTGTACTTTACCTCCTCCCCACTCTCTTGGCATGCTGTTATCAGCTGCAGATAATTCTCCCTTTAATATGTGTTTATATAGATGACCGCCTTGATCCCCCAGTTTTGTGAGTGCCCTCGTGAAGGTAAACCCAGATAAACCCAGGGCTTCTCTCCTGTTATGCAAGGGCCAAAATCTTTTCCCGTCACTTTTACTTCACTGCTCAGCTCAGCTTCCAGGCACAGGGCCTCCAAGTCCCATTGGTGCTTCTGTTCCTACAGTTTTCTCTTCTGCCAGCGTCTTTCTTTTTGCCATCTGTATCTTCTCCTTCCTTTCCAGTTCCTGCATCCACAGTCTCTGGAGTCCAATGCTTGCCTCCTCCTTTCTGGTCTAGGACCGAATGTGCTAGATCCCCTCTTGGTTACAGGAATTCAGAAAAAAAAATAACTTCAGCTTGTCCAGACAGATTTCCACTTCTCGTGTGGCCCTCATTTAACTCTGACTGCTTTATTTTCACAAACCTCAACAGCTCCACTGGGTCCATGATGGCTATCTGAAACTCACCCTGCTGCACAGCACAAAGAGGTAAACTATCCCCCCACCTGTGCATTTGCACACATTTTTAAAGCTTTGCTAATATTTCTTCACTGTATCTCTGCACACTGTATCATCACATATAAAGGGATGGGGTTGCAAGTCCTGTTTTCCTTGAGCCCCCACCATTTTGAAAAACCCTGCATCTGCCCCAATTCTCTCCTTGGCAACGGTGTCCCTTACTCATGAGGGGTACCAAACTTCTCTCTCAGTAGTAGCCAGCTCTACCAACAAAGAGATGGAGTATTCTGTGCTAGACAGTCGCACCCTGTGGCTGTGTTGCTGTTTAGAGCAGGGGTGTTAAACATGCAGCCCGGGGGCCAAATCAGGCCCCCAGAGGGCTGCTATCAGGCCCCCGAGTCAACTGGCTGTCATCTGCTTCATTCTCTCCCTCTCTTCTCCCTCCCTCTCTTCTGAAAAATATCGCTCACTTTGCCAGGCTTGCTCAATTGCGCAGGAGCTACAGAGCAAAACCTCTATTTTCTCCATTGGCTGAGGCTCCTGCCTCAGGGAGGAAGGGGGGAGGGAGAGTTTGATTTGTCAGTCTCTCTCAATTGCACAGCAGAGCTACTGAGCCAAGCCTCTCTTCTTTCTATTGGCTGAGGCTCTTCCCCCTCCTGGTCCCCGGGGAAGGAAGGAAAGAGTCAGAGCTTCCTTTGCCCAGTTCCCTGGATCCCATGGGAGAGACACAAAGAAAGCACCTTTAAGACCCTCTATACTTACCCTATACTATGTTCAGTTATGATAGGCTTGTAATTCTTGAAATTGCAGCAATTTAAAAGCCCATCATTACCTTTGTTCTCAGAGTTGGGGCTTCTTGCCATTTTCCTTGACATGTGGGGTCCCTACATAAAGATTTAGTCCTCCATGGGCCATGCTCATCCAAGGAAGATGAACTTCCTTCTCCTGTTCTAAGCACACATAATTTCTCCTTGGGAGTCCATCCTCCTCTAGTCATTTAGGATCTTTTGATGAAGATATTACCGTCTACCCTTTTGATGTTCCAAGTCTATGTTCCTCTTAGGTGTGATATTCTAAGCAGTGGTATGAAATACTAACCCTTTTGTTCAGCCATTTGCATAAATGAAGGCTGGAATGCTCTGTGGTTGGGAGAGAGATGACTCATCCCCTTTGCCGGTTATAAGCTTGCCACTGGGAACCAGCTC
This sequence comes from Heteronotia binoei, assembly GCF_032191835.1. Taxonomy (NCBI): domain Eukaryota; kingdom Metazoa; phylum Chordata; class Lepidosauria; order Squamata; family Gekkonidae; genus Heteronotia; species Heteronotia binoei. The sequence continues at coordinate 69,316,216 of NC_083234.1, forward strand.
ATGTACAGGATACACAGCCAGTAGCTGAACTATTAAAAGGAATTCTAGGGTGATTTCTCCACAGCCACCTATTCATTTTGCTAGACCTTTTACAAAAAGGGTGGCTTATTTTAACCTACTTCTCACAGTCTGAACATATGAAACTACTTCGTTGCAAGTCAAAATGTTAGTCTGTCTAGCTCAATACCATCTCTTTGGAGGGCAGAAGAGAAGACGCAGCAGAGAGGTCTTTCCCAGTACCTGCTAACTGAGACCCTTTACCTGGAAATTCTGAGGTCTCTCCACAATATCAGCAGGAAGAAGTCTTTCATATTGCCTGCTACCTGAGATCTTCTGCTCTGTTATACATGAATAAGCACTCAGTCCTGTCCAGTCCCTGTTACTTGAGATCTTTTACCTGGTGATGACAGCCATGGCACTTGGTCTTCCTGTACGCAATGCATGTGATTTATGGTCTGTCCCCATTAAGATGAAGTACTGTCAACTTAGGCAGTGGCTCTCCAGGGCCCCAGACAGAATCTTTCTCATCCTACATAGCCCAAAGCCTTTTAACTCAACCAGCCAGCGATTGAACCTGAGACTCTGCATTTTTTTTTACAGGCACAAGGAACCGAACTGGAGTTCTGCAAGTTTCTCATTCAGCAGTTTCCCCCACTGAAAGGTTTTCAACGTTTTCTCAGGCTTAACAGGGACAGCAAGAGGGCTCAGGATGAAACCAGACTGGGGGGGGGGGGAATATAAGTGCAATGTGCACAACACTGCTTGCACAAGCAGATGTCAGCTCACTGAATCATTTCCTTACACACTTCTTACGCAACTGCCTAAGACCAAATGCAGTATCTGCTGGGCTTGGCTTCACCCTGCAGGTGTGAGGGCCACATAACTTTCTGACTACTGGTAAGAGAGGCCTTAAAAGCTTCTGTTTGAAATATAAGACACAATCTAATGGAAATATCTCTTGAAGAAGCCTCACCGAGACAAACTGAACAGTGATGATGCGCGCAGGAGAAAAGCGAGAGACTCTCAGCTGGCAGCGCTGAACACGGAGACGCTGAAGCAAAGCTCTCAGATGGAAGCAGAGCGAGAGAGACATCTCCCCATGCCAAGCAGGATGTGGGATGCCCTCAAAACCCATAATTCCTTCCCTCAGACCTTTGCGAGTCAGCAAGAAGGAGCAGATGGAATGAGTTAGGCCCACTGAGGCTGCTCTCATCTGATTTGTATTAATAATTAGGAAATGTTGATGGCTTCTGGCAGGAGAAGGGGAGACAGATCACCACGCCTCTGCTCTAGTATTTGGGAATTCAGGTGCCATCTTTTGGGGGGTGGGCGGGTTCTCTCTTTGCAAAACTCCAGCGCACAGAAAAGTTGACATTCCACTCCCAATTCATCAGCTCTAAGGAAGAGGCCTTGGGGCAAGGTTTCCAACAGAACCATATACCTAACAATGAGAGAGGGACGGGGACTGAGGAAGGAAAAGATGAAAAGTGGAGAGTGTCACGATTCAGTTTTACAGCAGGACCTGAACCTAAGACCCTGGGCATTTCGGGCGAAGATCCCAGGAGCCAGAGCACTATAATGCTGAGGCTAAAACTGGAGAGAGATGTCTCAAATCACTATCCAGCCACGGCAGCTGCTGAGTGACTTTGGACCAGATACTGTCTCCTAGCCTAGCCTACCTCACAGGGTAACTGTGAGGATAATATGAGAGCCACTGGACAACCTTGTGCACAAACCTCCCTGGATAAAGGGACGGAATAAATACGTGATAGAAAGAAAGATCAACAAAAGCAATCCACAGCCCTATCCTTTCCCCCTATATGGTCAAAGTGCCTGCAAAGACAGCAGAAAAGGTCGTAAAGTACATTTTTTCTTGTCTTTTTTGGGCATGAAAAGAGATTCTTCATGAGATACGGCGTGCCACCCTACAACATTTCACAGACAGAAAGGGGGAAAGCTTGGTAAAAACAGGACCCTATTCTCATCAAAAAGCCTCCCCTTGCTCCCCATTACACACTGGCGAAGGATCTTCCCCATCAAATTGTATCCTTGGGAATAGCTCCTTGTATACCGCATTAAAAACCAGCAGAGGTAAAGTCAAAGTTACACTTAGCCCTCAAGGAAGAAGTTATCAGTATGTTCAGGATATGCAGAGCTAGCAGAATATTAAGAGGGTTGGGGTTAACGAGGGGAAGGAAGGTGTGCAATGGAGAGAAACAAAAAAGGAGAAAAAAGTGGGGGTCAGGGGAATGTCATGCAGTGCAAAGAAAACAAAAACCAGGAGTGGGGGAATTGCATGCAGAGAAATAACAACAGTGCAATAAGGGAATATTCAGATCACCTTATCACCTTTCAGTCCATGCTCTCCGGGATTTCCCATCAGCCCCTAAAAATAAAGAGGGGGAGAGAAAGACACAAGAGTGAGCTCGGGCACGGCACCTCTAACAAGTGGCCAGTATTCTGGCTCACGTAAGTACAAAGAAAAATTAGCTGTAACAGCGTCTCAAATTTTACAACCCGCCATAACATGTGTGTATTTTTGTTAATTTTTTTAACATAGAATATTCTTTTAGAACAACAGGCATACAACGATACAAAGACAAATTAAAATATTGCCTGCCTTAAGGGTACGCAAAGCATAACTTGCATAGTGGCAATTTTCAAACAACCAAGGTGTTTTTTGTAGCAGGAACTCCTTTTCATATTAGGCCACAACCTAATGATGTAGCCAATCCTCCAAGAGTTTACAGGGCTCTTCGTACATGGTCACCTGTAAGCTCCAGGAGGATTGGCTACATCAGGGGTACGTGGCCTAATATGCAAAGGAGTTCCTGCTGCAAAAGAAGTCCCGCATGCAACATATATGGTAGCAGTATCATACAACATATTAAATTCAATATTCCATATTCAGCATCAATCAGTATCAATATCAGTTGCATATTAGGCCACATTGCCTGGCCTGGAAGTATATGGCTGCCACATGGCAGGTTAGACCAGCCAGAGCTCTGGCCAGCCCAGAAGGAGCTCTATTCCTGTGGCAGAAAAAAAGCTCTGATTGTCTGATTATCCACTCCCAACACATACACACTACTGTACATTGCTGAAAGCTCTGCATGGCTTTCTCTATGTTTATTTACTTTGCAACGACCTGACTTTCACTAGCCAAAAAGTTCTACAGTGCATTACCAACAGTTCAAAATATGCCTCAGCTAGGGTTGCCAAGTCCCCCTGTGGCGGGACTATGCGTGCATGAAGTGTGCATGGTGCGATGACATCACTCAGAAGTGACATCATTGCAGTGGCGACGTCACACACTGGCTGCTCTAGGAGTGTCCGGGAAAACTCTATAGCACCATAGAGTTTTCCCTCTCAAATTGCTAGAGCACCCTAGAAAGCAATAGAGTTTTCCCGGACACTCCTAGAGCGGCCAGCACACAACGTCACAGGTATGATGATGTCACTTCCAAGTCACGCACACTTCCAAGCACACAATGTCACAGGTATGATGGCATCACTTCCTCGGGGGAGGATTGGGCCAGCGGGCTGGGAACCTCCAGGGCAGGAGAACCCCCACCGGGCCCAGGAACTTGGCAGCCCTAACCTCAGTAATTGCAGGATATGAAATGTTTTATGGAGCCTTTACTATTCATGTGCACTAAGGACAGGGTGTAACTTCTAAAGTCACTGGGAAGGCAGGAGAAAGAGAAAGCATCATTGGAACACTGATCCTACTGCAGACTTTGCAAGACCTGGTCCAGTCCCCACACACCCACCAGAAATGGACAACCGAAAACTGGAAGTGAAAGGGAATGGATTGATGTCTTGCTGTTGGGTGGCTGGGAGGATGAAAAACTCCCAATCAGTGCTGAGCAGCCCAGTTGGGCAGCCAAGAGAGAGTTATGCAATTACCAGGAAGTCCCAGTCAGACAGCCTGAGACAGGCAGATTTTGGATCCCAGGGCATAAAAGGACTGCCAGGACCTGTGCAGTGATAGGCCACCTTGGAGCCCTTCTATGTCAGGTATGCCCTTCAAAGGAAAGGGACTCCCTTGTGAAACAACAAGGGCCAGTAGCCCGAGGGACAGTTTCTTTCTTGGTTGATGGTTCATCGACTTGCAGCCAGTGATGTGGTAAGCGTCCCTGCCTCGGAGGAAGGTGAAAGCAGCCATTAGGCTGCTCAGCTGTGTCCTCTGCGGCTCTGAACGGGAAACAGCCTCCACCGGCCAGAGATACGAGCAAAAATTCTAAAGCACGGCTTTCCCAGAAAGCAAAAATAAGTGCTACAATTCACTAAGGAACAAGAAAATAGGGATTGTGCTCGGTAAATGGAGCACTAGGAACACGTGGGGAAAGCACAGGTTGCAAAACTTAGAAATGAAGGGCAGAATACAAAATTAGGTCCCAAAGGAAGAAACACCTGACTACAAGCATTCATTTTCTGACTGCTGTTTGTAGGAACAGCAAGGGTTTCATTTTTGTTTTTATTCTGTATTGTGGCTTTTCATTATTTTAATGTTTGTATTGTGATCTAGCTGTCTTTCAACTCTTTGCTTCCAGGAATCCATTTGAAAAAGAGGTATTTTTCAAAAAAAAAAGAAAGAAAGAAAAGAAAAAAAATAAATAACATTTATTTAATTAATTAATATATTTCTACCCTGCCAGCTAAGTTGCAGGAGAACCTTGAGATGGTTTGCAGAAAGAAATAAAATAAACCGACACGCAATTAGAAGAAACATTTAAAATCTTTCCAAAACGAAAAAAACAACTATACACTGAAGTGATTCAATTTACTAGTAAAATTACAATACGCTGAAGTACTGCAACATGCCAGAGTTTAACTAAAACCAGCAGTAGGCTGCAGAAACAATCTTAAGTCCCAGTGAAAGTTTGAGTAAAAATTTTAAGGAGTTTTCACCAGACATCTCCTGATGCTCAGCAGTGTAGCCAACCCTCAAACATTTCACAGATGCCAACAGAGGCATAGCTGGGAAAACCCTTTTCTCATACTAAAGATTAGGGATTTTTTTTTTCTGCCGGAGCCTACAGGAGCGGAGCTCCACCTGGGCTAGCCAGGGCTCTGGAGCTGGCCTGACTTGCCATGCAGTAGCCACCTGTTCCCAGGCCCGGCAGTGTGGCCTAACATGCAACTGAGCTCCTGTCGGGCTTTTTCTACAAAAAAAAAGCACTGCTAAAGATCACTTTACGAGCTCCGCCCCTGCCATGATTATGCATTACCGAAGGCTCTTCGCTTTCTGACTATTCATTTACTCGAGAAAAGCCTGTCCGGTGCTGATGTAAAAGCCAGCTTTGTCGTTTGGCATCATGATAGACCAGGAGTCCCCAAAGTGGTACCCTGGGTAATGTTCCCTCTAATTTTTGCCTCTTACTGAGCAGAGCAGTTTGTATCCTGAGCAGTATATCACTGTTATTATCTTAAAATGGGCTACAAGGCGGTGCATGACCCTGTGTGGTCTTCTGATGGCTGCTGAGCAGGGCAGGGACATAGCCAGGATTCTACCAGTTAAAAGGCAGGCAAATAAGTTAGGAGGCAGTCTGGGGCCAACTGGGTTTCTTCCTGCCTCCCCCCCCCCCCGCCCCCATGACGCTCTGTCAGAGGCGCAGGCTGTCGGAGTGTCTTCTTTTGGCTGCAGAAACAGTAAGAGGACCCTCCCCACGCCAAGCCTCTCCAACTGTCAGAGAGGTGTGGGCTCGCTGGGTTTCTTCCTGCTTCTGCATCTGAAGTCAGCTGCAGAAGCTAAAAGCTTTCCCCCCCTGCATCCCTCCATAACCCCATTGCCATCCCCAGGTCAGGGACACAGGTAATGTGGCCACAGCCTCTCCCTCTGCCCTCCTGCTTAGCCAAGCAGGAGGAAAGGGCAAGAGGCAACCTCCCCAGGCCAAGTCTTCCTGCTTTCGCAACAGGCTTCCAAGCTGGGTGTGAGAACATACAAAGACCTGCCACCTCTCGCCTGCCCCCTCCATAGGGTTGCCAAGTCCAATTTAAGAAATATCTGGGGACTTTGGGGGTGGAGCCAGGAGTCTTTGAGGGTGGAGCCAGGAGACATTGGGGGCGGAGCCGAGAGCAAGGGTGTGACAAGCATAATTGAACTTCAAGGGAGTTCTGGCCATCACATTTAAAGGGACTGCACAAATTTTTAAATGCCTTCCTTCCATAGGAAATAATGGATAGGGGCACCTTCTTTTGGGGCTCATAGAATTGAATCCCCTGGTCCAATCTTTTTGAAACTTGGGAGGTATTTTGGGGAGAGGCACTAGATGCTATACTGAAAATTTGGTGCCTCTATCTCAAAAAACAGCCTCCCCAGAGCCCCCGATACCCGTGGATCAATTCCCCATCATTCCCTATGGGAATCGTTCATAGAGGTGCATGATGGCTCTGGGGAAAGGGCTTCCCCTGCCGGCCAGCTGGCTGGGGGAGGGGGGAAGCCTGTAAAACCGGGGGATCCCCCTCTGGGACCTGGGGATTGGGAAGCCTACCCCTCCACCTCTGCTCAGCAGAGCAGGAGGGGAGAGAGAGGCGGGGCCAGCAGGCTAGGTCTTCTTGCTTTTGTGGCTGGCTTCGAAGACCCGCCGCGGCCACCTCTCACCCTCCCTTCCTGCTCTGTGGGGTTGGAAGCCTTGAGTTGAGGCCCTCCACAGGAAGTCGAGGGCATGGCCTCCAGAGGCCACCCATAGCTATGGGCCTGAAGCAGGGCTTCCTATTTTAATGAGCAGCCACTCATGCACACAGCATAGGAAAAAACTGGCCTTGGGCACAATAGTACTCAACAACATCTTTATTGGCTCCCACCAAATGTTTTTAGAAGGTGGGCAGAGTCAGGTGGGGCTTTTCCCCAACAAGGCTTCTTATTGGTCACTGGAGATTTGATTGGCACTACAGGTTTTTTTTAAAAAAAAAAATGTTTTGGCAGCAGCTGCCACCACAACACAAGGATCTTTGCTGAGTGACTAAAGGTAAACTCCAGTAGGCATTTTTTGGCTGGTTCTGCCATCTGCAGCAGCTATTTTATGGCAGCCATTTGCTGGCTGCAACCACCAGGCTGTATCAGAATTCCAAAGTTGCCCCCAGCCTCAGAAAGGTTGGGTATCCTTGTAATAGACTAGATCACCAGAAATGTGCTGTACTACATTATTGGCAGATGAAAAGCATCCTCTTTAGCTGGGAAGAGGGGATAAAATGATGGGATTTGTACAACATTGCTTAGCATTCATGCGCATGCTTTTTTGTGCATTTGAATAGATTCAAGATGTGCGTAACACACACATACATTCTCAGAGATTTAACTACAAAAGACTGGGGGAGGAGGGGATGATCCCTGAAAGATGACAATTCTAGCAACACAGACTTACAAAATCTTAACATACTATCAAAGCAAAAATAAGGACTGGGATTTTCCATAAACAGAGATTGGAAGGTAGGGACCAATGTTCCCTCTCAGCTGTGGGGAGTCTTGTGAGCAAAAAGTCTACTTGGTGAGCTGAGTTAAAGTTGTGAGCTACTGCATAAATCAGTTTGCTCCAGGGCCATTTTTCCTGAGCTGAGACAAAAATGTGTGACCTGGAAGCTAAAAAAAATTGTGAGCTAGCTCACACTAACTCAGCTTAGAGGGAACACTGGTAGGCAGGGGTCGCTTTGTAGAAAAATAGGTAGCGGAGCTCATCCAGGGACTGTTATGCAGCTGCACCTTCTGTTCAATGGACAAGGTGGGGAGGAGGGGGAACCCTCAGAAAGGTTCAGGAGCTGTGCTCCTGTGAGCTCCTGCGGAATCCGAGGCCTGCTGGTAGGGGCTGTGTGACAGAGGCATCATCAGGCATTTAGATTTGAAGATACAGGCAAGGGAATTTTATTTTTATTTTTTTTAACAGATCAGATCAGGCTTAACAAAGCTAGAATTGAACAGCTGGGAACTAGCAAACTTCCCCCAGCAGGTGAACAGAGGCTATGATGAGAAAGTGGGAGGTAAAGGCCGTCTTTACCCTGCTGTCAAATCTCCTTTTGGGTTTTGAAGGAAGGGAGTGATTAATAGGAAAGGCTCCCTACGGCGGTTCTCATGTTCCATCGTCTCCTGAGGCACCCCGCGGATAAGGGAAAACATTCCTTGCTGATTCCTCATTAGCTCATATTTGCTCAGAAAAGCAGAGCGACATTTCACCGGCCCCTTCCCTTGCCTTCTCACCAACCTCTTCCCCCTTCTCTACCTGCTGCCATGGATACACAAGAATTGGCCTCCTCGTCTCTTGCCTCCTGTGGTAAAATTAATTTCTAGGGCTGCAGTCCCTCCAGCCCAGTATTTATCTCTTTCCTAACCCTTCTACCCAAAGGCCTTTGACTGGGGATTAAACTCGGGGCCTTCTGCATACAGGCCCAGGACACTTCATACAATTGTAAAACCACTAAAATATATATGGATTAGAATTCTTAGCACTACACACTTTCACTTGCTAATGGCTCCTAATTGCATGAGAATATACTTTCCTTGGACCAAGAGAGGAAGACACAAAATTGAAGACACAAGCATATGACCAGGGCAGAAGGTATTTGAAAATGAGGCTTCTGTATTTTATCTCTGCCAGGAGACACTGAGAGTCCTCATCCAATCATTTTAATTTGTCCTAATTTTAATATTTATTGTATTACTTGGAGCTAATGTGCAATATACATTTTTCAACCCTGAGGGAGCCCAAATTGGCTGAAGCACGTTTATTTATTTATTTTGGTAAATTTATATTCCGCCCTTTCCCAGGCCAGCTCAGGGTGGATTGCATCCAAGTAAAACCAGTCAAATACAATAAAACCAATAAAATGCAATTAAAACGAACAACACAACACAGTACTATATAACAGGGGTGGTCAACGGTAGCTCTCCAGATGTTTTTTTTTGCCTACAACTCCCATCAGCCCCAGCCATTGGCCATGCTGGCTGGGGCTAATGGGAGTTGTAGGCAAAAAACATCTGGAGAGCAACCGCTGGCCACCCCTGCTATATAACAAGGGTGGGCTCATAGTGCAGGTTTGAGTATAAACAATGGCCGAGATATAATAATTCAGATGACAGATCACTGTGGGGGAGGATAGCCGATGGTATAGGCTATAAGGAAAAGGATGTCCATTTGCCTCTACAAAATGCCTGGTGGAACAGCTCCGTCTTACAGGCCCTACGGAAAGGTAACAAATCCGGTAGGGCCCGTATTTCCATAAGGAGCTGATTCCACCAGGTTGGGGCCAGGGCTGAAAATGGTTTTCTTCTGGATACCTATGTATGATTTTATTCTATTTCAAGTCTACTTTGGGGCCTATTTCTGTTTTTATCTAATTTTAATAAATACGTGTATTTTCATACAGTATATTTGATAATATTTATGTTATATGTTTTAAAATGATAGTATTTGGCCCTCATTTGTGGGAATTAACCTCTTGGTTTCTTAATTCAACTTGCTTTTTCTTCTCCTTTGTCTGTTTCCAAAGGGAGATAGTCAGAATTTAGGTTTTGAAGGCTGAGGCACAGGTTCATTTACCAGGCATGTGTATTAAAGAGGTATAAGATCCAGGGCCGGCCCAAGGCTATCTGGCATGCTATGCAAGGCTAACTGCTGGCACCCCTCACTGCACTGATAACATCACTGAGTCACATGGGGTGCCCAATTCAGTGCTCGCAGAAGGCTGGCGCCCAAAGCAATGGCCTAGGTTTGTCTAGTAGCAGGGCCAGCCTTGATAAGAAGAAGAAGATATTGGATTTATATCCCGCCCTCCACTCCGAAGAGTCTCAGAGCGGCTCACAATCTCCTTTCCCTTCCTCCCCCACAACAGACACCCTGTGAGGTAGATGAAGATATTGGATTTATATCCCGCCCTCCACCCCGAAGAGTCTCAGAGCGGCTCACAATCTCCTTTCCCTTCCTCCCCCACAACAGACACCCTGTGAGGTGGGTGGGGCTGGAGAGGGCTCTCACAGCAGCTGCCCTTTCAAGGACAACTTCTGCCAGAGCTATGGCTGACCCAAGGCCATTCCAGCAGGTGCAAGTGGAGGAGTGGGGAATCAAACCTGGTTCTCCCAGATTAGAGTCTGCACACTTAACCACTACACCAAACTGGCTCTCACACCAAACTGGCTCTCAAGATAAGATCTTTGGGGAAGTTTCCTGGCTTGGGGAAATAAAGTGTTACAGTGGGCCAAGCAGGGTTTGCTGGGTCTAATTTGAAACCAAGCAGAGTGCTGCATTTTAAGATGTTACCAACCTGCCTGAGAGAAGGTCTTCCTTGGACATGTACTGTTTGAAATCTAACATCCCACAACTTGTAGTTAAGTTTTCATATTTACCTCCATTTGTTTTCTGATTACACTTCATTCTTGTTCTCTTTTAAAAAGCAAACCAGCTTGCCCCCGTCAGTTTACCTCATTATCCCACAATGATCAATCCAGGCTTAAGTGGGTTTTTCGTACCCAGTCCCAGAGGCTCTCACCTCAAACTTTTCTTGCTGCTTTCCTGTTCAGAACCCCAGTGCAATGGGACAGGCAGGCAATTACGGGCAACAAAATTCTCCGGGGTGGTGTCTAGCTTTCAACAAATACGTCACACTCACCTTTAATCCTTTTGGTCCTGGAAAGCCTATTGGTCCAACAGCACCCATATCACCCTAGTATATGAGAGAAAGAAAAAAGGCGAGTCAAGTTTAAGAAGGAACACCATGAAGCCCCATGCCTTCTCTGTAGACTCTCTTAAACTTTTGCTGCTAATCTAGCAGAAGTGAAGTATATACTGTCATGAAGATTAGAAGCCTCTTTTAAAAAAAACAAACAAAAAAACTTCAATTAAGAATGCGGGTTGGTGGCCATTGGGCAGGTAGCTTCATTACACATCCGGGACTCAAGTCCATATTTCTGTCGTTCTGTCCCTTTGATAATTCTTGCTTTGGACAAACTGAGGTTTAGGTTTGTGATTTTTTTTATTTAAAAAAGAAGAACTTTCTTGCAAAATCACATAAAACAAACAACTTCTCTCTATTTAAAAAAAATGCAGAGATAGCCTATGCTTCATCAATATTGGCTTATTTTGCTTAATATTCTGCTGACTACCACGTAGAGGGCAGAAACCATCAATAAGACTCCACAGCTTAATTTTTCAGCAATTTCACCAGACAATACACCTAACAACGTCAGGCCTGCTTGAACAAATAGCCCCACATCTTGGTATCCCACCACAGCCAGGCAGATGCTTCTGAACAGCCCACAGGCCAGTCAGGAAAACAACAGTGTTCCCTCGTGGTGTGTCACCAGCAACTGGTAATTCAGAGGTATGTTGCTCCTGATTCTGGAAGATCTACTGAGTTACTACAGCCAACAGCAACTCACAGACCTATTCCTCCTTGAACCAATCTGAGTGAGTGTATAACAACAGCCTTGCTAGATCAGACCAAAATGCAAGTCAACTCCATTATTCTTCCACCATGGGTAGCCAGATGACACTGGGAAACTCACAGGAAGGGCATGTCCAGTGTTCCCTCTGAATTAGCGTGAGCTAGCTTACAGATTTTTAGCCCCCAGCTCCACACATATTTGTCTCAGCTCAGAAAGGATGATCCCAGAGCACACTGATTTATGCAGTAGCTCACAACTGTAATGCCAGTAGCTCAAAGTAGAATTTTTGCTCACGAGGCTCTGCAGCTTAGAGGGAACATTGGGCATGGCGCCAGTAGCTCCCTCCAATCCCACAATTTGTCTCCAGTAACTGGCATTCAGACATCTGCTGACTCTGAGCCTGGAGATCCTATTTGGTGTAGTGGTTAAATGTGCGGACTCTTATCTGGGAGAATCGGGTTTGATTCCCCACTCCTCCACTTGCACCTGCTAGCATGGCCTTGGGTCAGCCATAGCTCCGGCAGAGGTTGTCCTTGAAAGGGCAGCTGCTGTGAGAGCCCTCTCCAGCCCCACCCACCTCACAGGGTGACTGTTGTGGGGGAGGAAGGTAAAAGGAGATTGTGAGCCGCTCTGAGACTCTTTGGAGTGGAGGGCGGGATATAAATGCAATATCTTCTTCTTCTTCTATTTAGCTCTCATGCCAATCCATTTGCAAAGCTAGACACTAATGCAGATGTTCAGGTTGCTTGGTTCTGAGCCCCATACAAAGTTATCTACTGAAGCCACTGCAAAACACATACTTCTCTGATTCTTATTATCAAATCTGATTTTACGATTTTTATACAGGCGTTAAATTAGAGTACAGTTTCTGTCTCAAGCCTTCAGCAGAAATACAAAACCAAAGAAATGAAGACGATCACACGCAATGTTCCCTCCGAGCTGTGGAGTCTTATGAGCAAAAATTCCACTTGGTGAGCTACGGGCATTAATGTCGGGAGCCACTGCATAAATTAGTTTGCTCTAGGGCCATTTTTCCTGAGCTGGGACAAAAAAATGTGTGAGCTGAAAGCTAAAAAATGGTGAGCTGGCTCACACTAATTCAGCTTAGAAGATGAAGAAGATAAGAAGATATTGGATTTATATCCCGCCCTCCACTCCGAGCGGCTCACCATCTCCTTTCCCTTCCTCCCCCACAACAGACACCCTGTGAGGTGAGTGGGGCTGAGAGGGCTCTCACAGCAGCTGCCCTTTCAAGGACAACCTCTGCCAGAGTTATGGCTGACCCAAGGCCATTCCAGCAGGTGCAAGTGGAGGAGTGGGGAATCAAACCCGATTCTCCCAGATAAGAGTCTGCACACTTAACCACTACACCAAACCGGCTTAGAGGGAACACTGATCACGACAGATGAGAAACATCTGCCCTGCTATGCCCAAGGGTTCCACGAAGCCTCTGAAACCCCTAAAGATCTTTCAAACAGATCTGTATTCAAATGATCTCTTCTCTAATGCTTTTCCCTCGTGAAGGGAATTGGGGAACTCTTGTGCTTGGACTTCTCCCCTGCCATTTATAAACAAGCCGGGCTGCAGCTTGCTGAAGCTAAAAGCATATTTCCTAGGCAGGGACTCTGCGAGCATCGAGCAAAGGCTTCGTAGAACAGATCCCCTGTTCATGCCTTGCAGCGGAGAGAGGCTTCTCGAAAGAAAGGGCTCGCTTCATTGAGCTGGCCTGCATAAAACTGAGATCGGGACGGAGGCAGCTCTGGTTACCTCTCGCAATTCGCTCAGGCCATCTACGGAGCTGCTCTGAATGGCAGCGTGCAAAGAGATAACTGGATCCTCGGGATACCCAGAACCAAGAGGAGGAAATGGGCAAAAGGAGAGTAAGCAAGAGGCAATGGTTTAAGTGTCATTTACAAACGGTTCAGACTAAAGTCAAGGAGATCCGATCTATCCGTAGCTATTAGGCACAAACGGCTAAGAATGCCTAGAGGCGTCACAAACCGGGGAGGACTAGATGTGGATACGGATAGCACCAAAATGCTCAGCCAGATTAAAAGCCGAGGGCCATCTCCTTGAAACGTTCCTCCTCAATGCAGAGTGTATGCAAAATTAAGCACATACAGGTCAGCAAGGAGCCCTGCAAATGCAATTCCCCTACTTCCCTACTGATTGCAATCAGATAGCTGGAAAAACGCACCGCAACATCCCTGGCACCCAGGTGGCTGCTATGCCCATATGACAGGTACCAGGGAGGAACAGAGAGGCATCCTGTTGCAACGAGTATCACATTCCTGTTTCGAAGAGGTCTCCTGTTGCTGCCACTGCCAGTACCTTTTGACTAAAGGGGGGGGGGGAGGGAAGCAGGGCTCCGAGTCTTGTGGAAGGAGGAACCGCAAAGGTGTTGAGGCAGCGCCCAAGCCCTGTTGCCTTCCCTATAAGGTCATCAGGAGCACAAGGCTTTTTTATTTTGAAAAACTAGGGCTTTTTTGTAGCAGGAACTCCTTTGCATATTAGGCCATACCCCCATGATGTAGCCAATCCTCCAAGAGCTTACAGTAGGCCCTGCAAGAAGAGCCCTGTAAACTCTTGGAGGATTGGCTACATCAGGGGCTGTGGCCTAATATGTAACAGAGTTCCTGCTACAACAAAAAGCCCTGTGAAAAACCATTCACTATTTTCAAATACGGGGCGGAGGGGGAATTTCTCACACAGCCTGGGAGCCTGTGAAAAATTGAAGGAGAGGGAAATAATATGAAAATCTCTCTTCACCCCACAAAACCTCTCCCTCTAGGACTCTTCTGTGAGGACTTTAGATCACACAAGCGCTGAGAGTTCTGGGTTCCCAAGTTTGTGCAGGCCCAACTGGGATCAGGACCAAGGTTCATGAGGAGAGGTCATTTTCCTGAGCTGAGTCCATCCTTAAGCATAAGTTTCCTCCACAGACCAAACAGTTGCTCACTGGGGCCATTTCAGCTCAGACAAGCAGTGGGGTGAATTCAGCCATCTTCCAATTTAAGGAAGGAGCCTACTTCCAATTTAAGAGACTCTTCTTCCAACAGAAAAGCTACTTAAGTTGGAAAAAGTCCGATTAGACTGAAGGATGTCTTCAAACTTCAGTCAAAAGAAAAGGAAGGATATAGATATTTGCTCAGTGGAGCGGTAAGATGGGTATCGTTCTGGCCTTTCAATCATCTTTCTCACCATATCAGGAGGATATTGTAGCTGCAAAAATGCCCGGTGTAGATCCTTCAAGTGACTATGTCTGAGGGGATGGAGCAGATGTGACTACAGTGCTGGGCTTGGCTATCCACAATGGACTGTTTGATGTGGTTGGGGTGGTAGCCGGAGGCATGTAGATATGTTTGTTGATCTGCCAGGCTTTGGTATAATGTAGTATTTAGGAGGCGGAAAGTGCCCGGTTGAGGTTCTCAGGGTGTATCCATATAGACCCCTCAGAAGGAGATATTCATTTGAAGGAACTACAGCGGGAATTTTTGCAACTGCAGTAGCCTCCCAATATAGCTGCCCTGAGCCTACCAGGGGAGGGCGGGATATAAATCGGATGGATGGATGGATGGATGGATGGATGGATGGATGGATGGATGATGGATAGATAGATGACAGACAGACAGACAGACAGACAGATAGATAGATATGGTGAGAAAGATGACTGGAAAGGCCAGAATGATATTAGATAGTCTTTCAGATTGTTTAATTATGTCTTGTGATCATGATTACTGGTTTTCCTCCTTGTTCTTAGTCTATTTTGGTTTCAAATTATTATGTAATTTGAATCCGGAAGCTGCAGCTAGTGCAGAATGCAGCGGCCAGGCTGTTATTAGGACTCCCGAAATGGGAGCATATACAGCCAAGGCTGCGCGAACTGCACTGGCTGCCAGTTATATACCGGATTCGCTACAAAGTGCTGGTTATTACCTTTAAAGCCCTATATGGCTGAGGACCTGCCTACCTGAAGGACCGTCTCTCCCCATACGAGCCCCAAAGAGCACTGAGGTCAGCAGGGAAGAGCAAGCTGACTGTCCCTGGGCCAAGGGAGGCAAAATTACAGAGCACACGAGCACGGGCCTTTTCCGTGGCAGCCCCGTGCCTGTGGAATCAACTCCCGGAGGAGGTGCGGGCCCTGCGGAGCTTAGACCAATTCCGCAGGGCCTGCAAGACCATCCTCTTTAGGAAGGCCTTCCCAGACTGCTGACAGAGGATGGCCGAATGGAGGATCCAACAAAGCGACCCTTCAACGATTCTTGCCATCATTTAAATAGGCAAATGGATAAATAGTGCCCGGAACAGTTCTGCTGCTGTTAAGCTACAGATTATACATGCTGCATCAGTTTAAGATATGTATTAATTATGTATATTTTAATGTTGTTTTATAATTTTAATGCTGTTTTAATCACTGTATTTGTATAATGTTTTATTGAATGTTGTTAGCCGCCCTGAGCCTGCCTAGGCGGGGAGGGCGGGATACAAATAAAATTTAATAATAATAATAATAAAAGTAATCTGCTTTGTATTTACTGTCTTGTTTTATCTTGAGCTTAAGACCATTGGTCAAAGGAGCTAACAAATAAAAGGAAAGGATAAGCTCAAAGAAAATTACAGCAGAACACCACTGGTGGCCACCTACAGCTCACAAATCAAGCCAGTTCAACACATTATTAATGACCTACAACACATGCAGGATAGCGACACTTCCCTCATGCAGGCACTTGAGGGCATGACCTTTTCTTGGTTACAGACAGCTCCCTGACCTAAAACTACTTCTCACCCACAATGATAAAACTACTTAAAAGTTACATAAACTCTTAGGATTGCCAGGTGCTCATGTTCTACTGGTGGGGGGGTGAGAGGGAGCCTTCCTCTGTGTAGCCTACATGTTAATTTTAAAGTCACAGTTTCTTTCTCCACAGCACAAAAAATGGATTCTCCAATCTGTATAGATTATGTACATTTGCTTATTTGTGAACCCCGCTTTGTGGAATGGTCTGCCTGAGAAGGTCGGGAGAGCTCCCATGCTTCCTGCCATTTCACAAACCATGTAAAACAGAGCTGTTTTAGATGATACTTTCTATAAAGATAATAAGGCTGTAATAAGGCTGTACTGTAACAGAATACAGATTCTGGTGCATAGCTGTGTTGGTCTGAAGCAGGAGGACAAAGTTTGAGTCCAGTGGCACCTTTAAGACCAAGGAAGTTTTATTCTGGGTGAAAGCTTATACTCAGAATGAAACTCTGTTGGCCTTAGACAGAGGTGGCCAAACCTGTGGCTCTTTCACAGATATTGTGTGGCTCTTGAAGCCCCCATGGCCCCGTTGGCCAGCTTGTCTAAGCCAAGTCAGCTGGCAGTTTGGAGAATGCATTAAAAGTTAAAGTTGCTTTCTTTCTACCTCTCCCTCCCCCATCTATTTGCTTTCCTCCCTCCCTCCCTCTCTTCCTTCCTGTCCAATATTCGTATCTTGCAGCTCTCAGACATCTGACATTCATGTCTTGCGGCTCTCAGACATCTGATGTTCGTGTGTTATGGCTCTCAGACATCTGGCATTTATTCTATGTGGTTCTTACATTAAGCAAGTTTGGTCACCCCCGTCTTAGAGGTGCCATTAGACTCAAACTTTGTTCTGTAACAGAGTAAAGGATGAGTCCAGTGGCATCTTTAAGACCAAGGGAGTTTTATTCACTGTATGAGCTTGTGTGTGCACGCACACTTCCTCAGATATCTAAGGAAGTGTTTTTGCACGCAAAAGTTCATCCAGTGAATAAAATTTTCTGGGTTTTAAAGGCGCTACCGGACTCATACTTTGTTCCGCTTCTTCAGACCAACAAAGCTACCAACCTGAATCTGTAACAGAACAGGGAGGTGTTTTATAAAGAAAAAGGGACTGAGGCCTATACCACTGTGCTTAGGACATATTAACAGTTTGCCGCACATATTACCCGGTTGTTGCACGACTGATTTCTACTACGGTAATATCACTTTCCTCCATTATATCTGCAGTTTGAAATGACACATCCCAGACACGGGGAGACTCGACCCTTCAGAGACCTGGCCCTAATGTAAAGAACTTTGATCCTAACAGTTTCACCTACCCACCACCCTTTGCTTTTTGTTTTGTATTTTAAAAAAGCATCCTGTGACCAGCAGCCATAGCCCCAAAGGGCAATCCTGTAATTCTCACTGCTATCACATCGTTGCACCATGCACACTGTTTTGTCCATGTGATGCTCCCCTTCAAACACAAAGACCAAACAAACACATGCATTTGTGTGCTGGTTACCGGGCTTTGAAAGAAACTCAAAAGCCTCACATTCCGAAGCCCCCAATTCAAAAGCTCTCCTGTATTTCCCTGTACTTACAATGAGTCCATGAACTCCAGGAGGGCCCGGAGCTCCCACGTCTCCCTAAAAAGGAAAGAAAGATCAACACGGTTATGGCCTCTTTGTCGACAAACGGAGACTCAAAAGTGCCTCAGTCTTGCAAGGGCTGGAAGGAGAGGCCCGCCCCCGCCCTCGCAGGGCAATCTAGCACTTCCATCTTCAACCAGCTTGTTAATGAAGGAGGGCAGGGGCCTTTCAGACACAAGGCCGCTTGTTCTGCTCCCGCAGTTAAAACTGCAGGCCAGACTGGCTTCCCCTCGCAGGAACAGAGAGGCGAGAAGGACTGCAGTGTGCCATTCAGAGGGGGAGTGTAGAAGTGGGGAGAAGGAGAAAGAAAGAAAGAAAGAAAGAAAGAAAGAAAGAAAGAAAGAAAGAAAGAAAGAAAGAAAGAAAGAAAGAAAGAAAGAAAGAAAGAAAGAAAGAAAGAAAGAAAGAAAGAAAGAAAGAAAGAAAGAAAGAAAGAAAGAAAGAGGCAAAGCATCTGCCAGTCATCCTCCTAGATATTGAAAGTCCACTTTTGTGTGTCTCTTGTTGAAGCAGCAGCAAATGGCACCTAGAGATACAACACAGAAATAAGCAAAGCTCAGACCGATTTCTCATGAGGCTTGTTCCAAGTGGAGAGCCCCTTTGCTCCGGGGGCTTTTCTCCATTTTCACACAAGTTGCCCCGGAGCTGCAAGTTGGCGCGGTGCTCTTCTACAGCAAACAGGATCCTCTTCCAAGCGGTTTCTGCTTGCCGCGGGAGAACGGTGCGCCAGCTCACAGCTCAAGGGGCAAATTGTGTGTGAAAACGGAGAGAAGCGCCGGGATCAAAAGGGCTCTCCACTCGGAACAAGCCCTAGTGCGAAATCGGTCTCGGTTTAGTAGACACGATGGACTTGGTTTCAGTTTGTGCCTTTGTACGTACACACAAAGACGTGCCTACTGACAGGCAGGCCAATCTGTGGCTCCACAAAGAGCTAGACTACCTCCACAGCAGTGGAGAAAGAAAGAAAGAAAGAGAGAGAGAGAGTGAGTGAGAGCAAGAGAGAGAGAGAGAGCACAACAGAGGTAGTCTGCCATTGTCTGCCTCTGCATAGCAGATGCCCCGCCACTGAGATATGGCCACTGCCTAGTTCTCTTGACAGATGTCCCAACCAGGCAAGTGGTAGCAGGTATGTGTGTATGAACTAAGAACAGAGAGATGGAAGGGTCAATGGCGAGGCAATCTTTTATTCAAAGCAGTGCAGAGTATAAACAAAAAGTGGTCATGTAAGTATGAGTCCCATGTATGGACAATTCTCAGGTCAGCCACAATTACACATACCGTCCTGTGCACTTCCCACAATTAGAAAGGATTCTCTTACACATCTGTCTCCTATTTTGCTTCACTGTTATCCCCTCCTAATTAAATCCAAACTACCGACCCAATAAACTTCACTTGTTACTCCTGTTTTGCCTCTGCAAATCTGAAGGTATCTTCTTCAGGTTACATGCTGCTTTGCTGTTCAGCCTCTGTCTATAAGTTTGAACGGTTAGCTGTCAGTTTATTTATACGGCACCAAGCCAGCCATAAAAGCCTAATAACTGAAAATTGAACAGTTATCTTCCGTTTCTATCTGTCCGAGGAAGTGTGCATGCACACGAAAGCTCATACCTCGAATTAAACTTTGTTGGTCTTGAAGGTGTTACTGGTCTCTAACTTTGTTCTGCTCCTTCAGACCCACACGGCTACCCAATCTGAATCTTTTCCCCAAGAGAGACAGCCACGGTGACCGCTGGGTATGAATTTTCCATTAACACTTGGGCTTTGCCATGCAGTAGTCTGTTCAGCAAAAGGAACTCGGTTCCTTGACAAAGTGCTGGGATTTACTTTTCTTATTTTAAAAGGAATTAGGCCCCAGCTCCTGCTGTCTTAGAACTGCTGCGGATATGCCTAGCAAAGGCAAGGCGGAAAGCAAGCCGCTGCAAATCCTCTCAGCAGATAACATTTACTGAAATTGCCAAGAATTGCAGGGAGCTACGTCAATCCATTGCAAGACAGAATTGGTAGCACAGTAATTTTTGTATTAGGACCAATCAAAATAACACAAAATAGTGAACACGAGCTTTCAAGCTCCCTGAGATCTTTCACCAGGATGGATTTTAAACTCCCCTACCCCACACACCCTCCCAATGAGGGACCAGTAAAAAAAATTTCCAAGACATATTGGCCGCGGATCTCAAAAGTCTGCATTTTTACTGAATTGCCATGTGTATTGTCTTTTGATTCTCGTAAGACCCTTCGGGAGCCAGTATTCGGCTAGAACATGGGATAAAAACATCGGAAATAACTACACGAATAAAAAAAGACGGGCAGGAGACTGAGAGCCTCTTTCCTCCTGCTTCCTGCAGCCACTGTCGAGAGGGAGTGCAGGAAGCTGCCAACCACCCTTCTACTGCACTTGGATCCAGCTCCAGCTCAAAGAACATTTGTATCAAGTTGTCACAGAGAGCCAATAATTTGCCTGAAAAGCAGGATAATATATATTTTTTAAAAAGATAAACAAAAAGCATTGTCAGGGTTGGCGACTGAAGTCCAATTTCAGCCCACTGCTTGTCGGCAAAAAAGAAAGCAGACCGCACAAGGTTGCATGCTTTTGCCACAAGCCCATCTGGCGCGGATAGATGGCACAAACCTCCACATTTCTGTGGCATTGGAGGAAACACTTACAGTCCCACCGTGCGTACTGAATTTTGGGAGGTGATGGGACAGAAACTTGGAGCCTGCGACTGTGGTTCTGGTATACGGGAGACTCAGCTCTGTTCCATGAGCATCCCTTATTGGAATTTTCTCTGTCTACAATTCTCTTGACTTCACCAAACTTCAGACAAACTGTGGCCTGCCACTGTCTTTCTGCTCAATAAATAAACTATCTCATCTGCTGGGAAATTAATGTTGCAGGATCTTGTAGCCTCCAGCTTTCTAGACCAGGGGTCCCCAACCTCCGGGCCACGGACCAATACCGGTCCGTGGCCCGTTAGCAACCGGGCTGTGGAGTGAGGCAGAGACCATTACCTACTCCTCATTTAAAGACCCCCATGAGAGGGCAGGGATAGGGTGTGGCCTTGGGGGCAGCCTGGGGCAGCAAAACCCCCAGCACCCCCACCCCCATCAGTCCATGGAAAAATTGTCTTCCACAAAACCAGTCCCTGGTGCCAAAAAGGTTGGGGGATCACTGTCTTAGACAACAAGCGGGATCTTCATGTTGGGTTCGTGAAAAGAAGAGCTTGGTTCTGCAGCAGAGCAATGCTTGGAATCTAGAAAGTCCCTGGATCTATCACTAGAATCTCGTTAAATGGTTCTCGAGGCATGGGAAGATCTCTGCCTTAAGACCCTTCAGCAGGGGTGGCCAAACTTGCTTAACCTAAGAGCCACACAGAACAAACATCAGATGTTTGAGAGCCACAAGACGTGAACATCAGATGTTTGAGAGCCACAGGGAGAGAAGGAAAGAAGGCAAATAGGTTGGGGGGGGGAGACAGGGAGATGGAAAGAAAGCAACTTTAAATGCAGTTTCCAAGCAGCTAGCTGGCTTGGAGAAGTGATCTAAAGAGGCAAATGCCTTCTCCAAGCTGGCCGACGGGGCAGTGGGGACTTTGAGAGCCACTCAGTATATGTGAAAGAGCCACAGGTGGCTCCGGAGCCACAGTTTGGCCACCCCTGCCCTTGAGAGTCCTTGTCAAGACAGAAAGTCCTCTTAGGTTGCCTCATAACATGGACCAATAAAGTGACCACAGTACATTAAAGTAAGTTCAGAACCCAAGGGAACTTCAAGGCAAGTTTACACATTTGCATTCAGTACTTTGACAATTAGAATCCAGCCTAGATGTAGGGTTGCCAGCTCTGGGCTGAGAAATATCGGGAGATTTGGGGGGTGGAGCCTGAAAAGGGTGGGCTTCTGGGAGGGACCTCATTGGTATATAATGCCATAGAGTCTACATTCCAAAGCAGTCATATTCTCCAGGTGAACTGATCTCTTTTTCCTGAAGATCACTTATAATCCCAGGAGATCTCCAGACACCACCTGGAGGTTGGCAACCTTATTAGATATTATATCTATATCTATAGTCTCCTCAGAGTCTCCCTCAGGAATCCGGCCACTGAGCCACAGCCCTTCCTTTCACTACTTTAACATGGAGATTTCTTTGCTCTAGGGCAGGGGTGGCCAACGGTAGCTCTCCAGATGTTTTTTGCCTATAACTCCCAGCACGGCTGATGGCTGGGGCTGATGGGAGTTGTAGGCAAAAAACATCTGGAGAGCTACCATTGGCCACCCCTGCTCTAGGGTCCTGAGGGAGAGCTTGAGGGATTCTGGAGGTGAATCGCTCAGGAATTTCCTGTTCTACTTGTAACACAGTAGTATAACTGTGGTAGTACATAGGGAAAGGCATCTTCTCAAAACTCCAGGTTGCAAGGAGGCTCGGGTACAGTGCAGACCACAGGGGCCTCCTCAATCCATGAGGAGTCTACTTTCCAACTCTAGGCTAGGCCAGCGAAGGTTCATATTTAGAAAGATCATCAAATGTATTTGGTGCATTGAGTTTCAAGACTGCCATCTCAGGAATCCAGCTGAAGGATTCCATGACGATTTGATGCGATCTCTTTTGGCCCAAGCCAATTAGGAACTTTTGCACCATGCTGTAACAAAAGAGGATTTTAGTATCCATTGGGCATAGAGTTCCAATTCCGCACCAGCTGAAAGAATGGAGACTATCTAGCCATTTGTGTATCAACAGTCCTCCATCAAAATAGCAGCTTCTGCAACTTGCTTTAGATAGTTAGCTCTAAGAGACAGAATGGGATGCGACACACTGTAATGGAAACTTTAAAAAAAATTACACAGTGTAATACTTATCATTTGCCACAGCCTACACTCATGGCCAGTACATTTGTCAGATATCATGTCACCAGCCATGAAATGGGGTATGGCCTACATGATAAAGTCATGGATAAAACTCTAATCCACAAATGAAATAAATACATAAAGGGAGGATTCTATAGAAGAATTACATGACATGAGGAAGTGCGTTAAGACCACTGTGACAAATGCCTTGATACTTCCAAGCTTCTGGGTAGTATGGCAAGGAGAAGTCAAATGCCACTTGGTTATCATTTGGTTACTGAACGGGGTGCTTAGGGTTGCCAGCCTCTTGGTGGGGCCTGGGAATCTCCCGCTTTTACAATTGATCTCCAGCTGGCAGAGATCAGCTCCCCTGGAGAAAACGACTGCCTTGAAGGGTGGGCTTTATGGCGTTCTACCATGCTGAGGCCCCTCCCCTCCCCAAACCCCGCCCTTTCTTGGCTCCACCCCCAAAGTCTCCAGGTATTTTCCAACACAGACCTGGCAACCCTTAGTGGCACTTGGTTCTCTCATTCAGACATCCATGGAAAAACCTGGAAATCAACAAAACCTTTCCATTCTCTACCACATCGCATTAGATTCTTTAGGCTGCTTGTCCTACTTTATCTATTTCCCTTAGCCAGTAGCCTCATCCCTGCAATCAATGTCAAGATGAGTCCTCCAAACCTAGGACACTGCTGTTGTCTACGGTCCCAACTCCTGCCAATCTAGGAGAGAAGCAGGTTTTTTTACTTGTGCAAGCTTGCTCCACCTCTCTCCATATGAGCCCCCCCCCCGGGTTCTGAGGTCAGCTGCACAACATCTTCTCGTGATCCCTGGGCCTAAGGACACCCGACTGGCTTCAACAAGGGCCAGGGCCTTTTTGGTCCGGGCCCCTACCTGGTGGAATGAGCTCCTGCTGGAGAGCCGGGCCCTGCGGGTTCTTATCTAAGTTTCGCAGAGCCTGTAAGACGGAGTTCTTCCACCAGGCTTTTAATTGATCCAGAGAGTCACGACCTGAGTTCAATTCTGGAGGAAGCTGGGTTCAGGTAGCCGGCTCAAGGTTGACTAGCCTTCCATCCTTCCAAGGTCGGTCAAATGAGTACTCAGCTTGAAAGCGTAGATGACTAGGGAAGGCAATAGCAAACCACCCCGTAAAAAGTCTGCCGTGAAAACGTCGTGAAAGCAATTTCAACCAGAGTTGGAAACGACTGGTGCTTGCACAGGGGACTACCTTTACCTTTACCAGCCTATATGTGGTCTATGACTTGTTGCCAATGATGTGGATCACGGTTTTTGTCAATTTCTGTAATTATGAGATTATCTAGTTTGGATGTAGTTTGTTTGATGTTCTGTAAGATTTCTTAATGTAGTAAGCCGCCCAGAGCCCGCTTGTAGGATAGGGCAGGGTACAAATAAAAAAATTAAATTAAATTAAATTTCATGAGTAGAGACTGGCAAGCTCCCTTTAGCTACATCTGCGATCACATCGGTATTTACAAGCTTTCTTGGCATCCATCAATAGCTCCTTTATTTTCCAAGAGTTCTCTCAGCTCATAATGTTGGTACGTGTGCACCAATGGGGTGTACCATACCGCCTCCAAGAACTATTATTTGGGTCTGGCACCAAGTGCACGGCGAAGACATTTTTGTAGCTATTTGTTTGCACAAAAACAACATCGTTTTGCATACCATGTGTCTGTTTTAAAAGTTCATGTTGTTTCAAAGCCGCCAACCAAAGTTTCATAGGAATTCGGGGAATAATATTAAAGATGTGAAATGTTCATTAGCCGCCTACCAATTGAGATTAGACACCCTGCCCTTTCACGCCTCGATCCTCAGAATGTAAACACGTAAGTACCAGATCTAGGGCCTTCATTGTCATGATACCCCAACTGTGCAATTCCACCCTCAAAAGAATCAGTGCCAAGTTCCAATCCTATTAAGCTTTAAGTATCAGGCAACGCATTCTTGTTGGCCATGCCTCTCTGTTGATTTCTGTCAGTGTCAGCTTTCAATGACTTTCATTGACTTCAGTTTGATTATGTCGGGCTTTGGTTCCTCCATCTACTCGCACTGCGGACCTAAATTTTTATGGATGCTCCAGAGATGGTTAGCTTTGCTGCTGTTTTCATAGGTGATTTAGCGCCGGCTGGTTTTATAAACTTTCCAAAATCTGCCAGTTGCAGACTCGAGGTTCTGAATTTCATCCTCAGCCAAATCTGCTGTTCCAGAAGAGTCAAAGACTGCACACAAATATTCTCAGAGTGATCGGACTGCTGAGGAACCACGCTCACTTTGATTTGGCCAAATGCACAATCTTTCCTTCGGGAATAACCAGTTCTGCTAGTGTCCAGGAAAAGTGCACAGCACTGATTGGCTAGCGCTTCTGCCGTCGCACAGCCATATCCCCCCCTCCTGCTCCCACTTTGGACCAGTTTCTCAAACATTATAAAACCAATTGCTCTCCTTTAAAACCAAAACGGTGCTTAAGAAACAAATGTTCAATCAGATAAACTTGCATATAGCTTTTAAAAATACAGGCAGTCATTCTGCCTAAGGCATTGGAGGGCAGAGCAAAAAGACGTGTTCAGAGGCACATATATGATGTCAAAAGTGAAGGGACAGAAGCTGTGTATGCCCAGAAGAAATAAATAAATAAATAAAGTTACTGGCACCAGCTCCTGTGTTTCTATGTCTGCTGATAGCGGCGGACAGGGTCAGGAGCTTGGGAGTGCTGTTGGAGCCTTCCTTAAAGATGGAGGCTCAGATAGCAGCCGCTGCCAAGTCCGCGTTTTTTCATCTTAGGCGGGCAAGGCAGTTGGCCCCCTTTTTGGAACGCGACGACCTAGCAACAGTGATCCATGCCACGGTCACCTCGAGGTTAGACTACTGTAATGCCCTCTACATGGGGCTGCCCCTGTCCCGAACTCGGAAATTGCAGCTGGTGCAGAATGCCGCGGCCCGGCTGTTATTGGGGCTCCCAAAGTGGGAACACATTCAGCCGGGTCTTCGGACCCTGCACTGGCTTCCAGTAATATACCGAGTCCGGTACAAGGTGCTGGTTATCACCTTTAAAGCCCTATATGGCTTGGGACCTGTCTACCTGAAGGACCGTCTTTCCCCGCACGTTCCCCAGAGAGTACTGAGGTCGGGAACACAAAATCTCCTTACTATCCCTGGGCCGAAGGAAGCCCGTTTGAAATCCACCAGAGAAAGGGCTTTCTCTGTTATGGCCCCTACATGGTGGAATCAGCTGCTGGAAGAGGTGAGGGCCCTGCGGGACCTTGTACAGTTCCGCAGGGCCTGTAAGACGACCCTCTTCCGGCTAGCCTATACCTAGCTTGAGAATTTTAATGTAACTTGCCGGATTTCTTTTATATACAATTGAAATATTTATTAATAATTTATTGATAACCATGGTTTTATCTGTTTTTATCTGTTTTAAATGTTGATCCCTTTATATGTTAAATACTGTAATTTTGTTGGATCTATCATTGGGAGCCGCCCTGAGCCACTTGTGGGAAGGGCGGGATATAAATCCCAAATAAATAAATAAATAAATAAATATACAACAAACTCTATATGCTGAGTCCCTTGTGCTGGCCTAGTCTTGTCCGGGAACTGTATCATCCCTAGAATACGCACAGGAAGGTTCTTTGTTTCAAACCAGCCCTGTCTCCTCATGCCAAACTCTCCCTAGGAATTAATTGTTGATATCATCAAGGAAAAGATCATGTTCAAAGTGTTAGCATTCCACTTGCGGGGAGATTTTACCACTGTTCAAGATTGACCTTGAATCATATTGAAATCTGGCATACAAGCCATAAATTTATCTATTTAAATTTCTGACCACCCTTCCCGAAGACCGGGCTCAGGGTGGTTCACAGCAAATTGCATTTCAAAACCAGTTATAACGAAGTTAAATAACACTAAAACATATCAGATTCCCTAAAAACAAGATGGTGTTAAGCCCAGGTGTTCATGCTATCTCACAGGGGAGTGAGAGACAGTGGCGACTTCCGCCCAGTTCTGAAACAGAAAGCCTTCTACATGCAAAGTCCTTGGCTCCACCATAAAACATTAGCACTCGTTGGTCTTAAAGGTGCTTTCTTTGTATCTCTCCCATGGGATCCAGGGAACTGGGCAAAGGAAGCTCTGGCTCTTTCCTTCCTTTCCCCGGGACCAGGAGGGGGAAGAGCCTCAGCCAACAGAAGGAAGAGAGGCTTGGCTCAGTAGTTCTGCTGTACAATTGAGAGAGACTGGCAAATCAAGCTCTCCCTCCCCCCTTCCTCCCCAAGGGAGGAGCCTCAGCCAACAGAAGGAAGAGAGGCTTGGCTCAGTAGCTCTGCTGTGCAATTGAGAGAGACTGGCAAATCAAGCTCTCCCTCCCCCCTTCCTCCCCAAGGGAGTAGCCTCAGCCAACAGAAGGAAGAGAGGCTTAGCTCAGTAGCTCCGCTGTGCAATTGAAAGAGACTGGCAAATCAAGCTCTCCCTCCCCCCTTCCTCCCCAAGGGAGGAGCTTCAGTCAATTGAGAAAATAGAAGTTTTGCTCTGTAGCTCCTGTGCAATTGAGCAAGCCTTGCAAAGCAAGCTGTGATGCAGAAGAGAGGGAGGGAGAAGAACGAGGGAGAAGGAAGCAGATGACAGCCAGTTAGCTCAGGGGCCTGATAGCAGCCCTCTGAGGGCCTGATTCGGCCCCCGGGCCACATGTTTGACACCCCTGCTTTAAAGCATCAAAGAGAGAGAGAGAAGCAGTGTTCTATTACTCCGTCTTCCATAACTGTTCCTCTAAAAGGGGCAAGGGAGTACCCGAAACACTGTGGCAGTAATAGAGATTTAAGATTATTTTTATTACTGGCTCTTTGCCATTCTCCTCCCCCCCTTCCCAGCAAGAAGAACAGTGTGGCATTGGAACCCAAGAGAAAAAAAGGAAGAGAAAATGGATGGCAGTATCCCAGTGCCTCATATGTTAGATGTTTGACTGAAGTATTTAGCACATTGTAAAAGATGGGAGCTGATTCACAAGAGACTTTTAAAACCACACAGAGGATCAGAGGCTGTTCCCAACAGCCGATCCAATCAGCAAACAGAATACTTTCCACTGAGGCCCGAAGAAGAAATGTTAAAATCAGAAAGGACTTCTGCCAACTTACTGGGTTGCCATCGATGCCTGGTGGTCCTCGTTCCCCAAAATCACCAGGGAAGCCCTAAGGAAAGGGAGAAGAGGGGAAAAACACTTTGGTTACAAAGTAGGACAAGACATGGCGAATCAGGAGCTAAGGAAAAACTGCTTAAATTGCCAGTTGATTTGTTCATTTAGATACTTATACCCCACTTTCCTCCCCTATGTAGACCCAAAGTAGCTTACAACATCATTCTCCCCTCCCCCCTCCATCCTCATAACAACCTATGAGGTAGATCAGGCCGAGAGAGTGAGGGAATAACTAGATCAAGGTCACCCAGGGAGCTTTCACAGCAAAGTAAAGATTCAAACCAGGTTCTTTCAAATCCTCATCCAGCATTATAGCTATAAAACTTTGATGGCTCCTGTTCTAGTTTGTTCAGCGTACGAAGATAAAAAGTCAAAACAAAGAATTAATCGTGTCCGCAAGTTAGCTTCATCCAATCACAAAAAGTTACTAAAATATAACAGATAACAAAATGCAAACATCCAATAACAGAGGGCATCTTCAGCAGGGGCAGCTGCCGAAGACTGACCCTCCTCCATGCCAGCACCTCATTGTAGATTTCCTTCCCCTGATCAGGGCTTTTTTTTTGTAGAAAAGGCCCAGGAGGAACTCATTTGCATATTAGGTCACACCCCCTGGCACCCCCCATTATTCCACACAGGGCTTTTTGTGTAGGAAAAACACCCAGCAGGAACTCATTTGCACATTAGGCCACATCCCCTGGTGCCAAGCCAGCTGGAACTGCGTTCCTGTGCGTTCCTGCTATATATATATATATATATATATATATATATATATATATATATATATATATATATATATATATATATATATATATATATAAAAACCCTGCCCCTGACAGATAGGCCTCTGCGTGGAATTACATATGGGGCAGAGATGTAACTTTTCGCCCTTGCATTGTTTCCTAGCAAAATCAGCTGTTTTTATTTCCCACACACATCCAGGGAAACTTGTATTTTTCTCCAGCATAGGTTAAAATGCTGTACAGCTGATGGGTGGGAAAACATGCAAGAAGAAAATTTCAAGAGCTCTCCTTCCCTGCACCCGTCTTCATTTGAGGCAAGTAGTGTGTAGCTCTACTCTAAATTATTACCTTTTGGCAGCATGTTATAAACTCCCCCCCCCCTAGAATTTGGGGGGTATATACTTTTGCCTGTTTCTGACTTGACTTTTATAAAATGGATTTTTAGTTGTGGTGAACCGATAGAGTTTTAACATTTTAATATTTTGTTTGATTTGTGCCCAGCCTTCCAGATCCTGTGGCTGAACAGTGGAGTAGGGATATATTTTTAATAACTACATAGCAACTAAAACATTTTCTTGCCAAGCCACAATGGCCACAGAAGAAGATGACTACAGATTTATACCCCGCCCTTCTCTCTGAATCAGAGACTCAGAGCGGCTTACAATCTCCTGTATCTTCTTCCCCCACAGCAGACACCCTGTGAGGTGGGTGGGGCTGCGAGGGCTCTCACAGCAGCTGCCCTTTCAAGGAAAACCTCTGCCAGAGCTATGGCTGGCCCAAGGCCATTCCAGCAGCTGCAAGTGGAGGATTGGGGAATCAAACTCGGTTCTCCCAGATAAGAGTCCGCACACTTAACCACTACACCAAACTGGGAAGAAAGCTTTCATGCCAAGCCATTGCCTTAAAACCCTTAGTTGGATCTGGGACCTGCAAGATTGAATATTACAACAGTATCTCTGAGAATGAATAAAGCGCTTTTCCGTTATGATTTTAAAAACTTTAAAAAAAAAACCCACTGTCTGGGACTGCATTTTTTGGACTGTTCTTGTACTATATGCTGGACCAGTCACGGTTCCTGTAAGTCAGATCCTGTTCCCGCTGGCAAAGAAGCTAGGCTTGCTTCTGCTCATCAAGGGAGCTTTTCTTCAGGAAAGTCGGCATGGAAAGAACGCTTCCCCCTGTGTTTGCATAAGACCGACAGGGAAGAATGTTGCATCTTCGAGCTGCGAGGGAAGAATGTCACAGCTCTTGGCAATTTCAGCCGGCAGGCAAGCATTTGTTTGTTTGACCTCACTGGACTCTGAATATTTTACAGATTGCATATCCTCCCATATTTTGCAGTGGACAGAGACATGCACATGACATTCCTGGTTTTTTTTTTTTTTAATATGAAGGATCTTTACATGAGGCCCACAATCACACACTGATGTATTCATTCACTCTGCCATAGCTTGCCCTGTACTGATTTAAAAACAAAAAGGGTGCACTTGTTTGGGTGGTTAACAATATATTCCAAAAAAAACAGCAGAGTTCTGCAATGCCGCCAACCATTCAAAACAGACCTCAGCAGCTCCACAATGGTCAATAATAGGCTGTACGCATGATGCCTCTGTGTCCATGCGCAGGCACATGTGCATACAAGCATAAGAACATAAGAGAAGACATGATGGACTGAGCCAATGGCCCATCCAGTCCAACACTCTGTGTCACATAAGAACATAAGAGAAGCCACGTTGGATCAGGCCAGTGGCCCATCCAGTCTAACACTCTGTGTCACACAGTGGCTAAAAAAACCAGGCACCATCAGGAGGTCCATCAGTGGGGCCAGGACACTAGAAGCCCTCCCACTGTTGCCCCCCCCAAGCACAAAGAATACAGAGCATCACTGCCCCAAACAGAGAGTTCCATCTATACTCTGTGGCTAATAGCCACTGATGGACCTCTGCTCCTTATGTTTATCCAGTCCCCTCTAGAAATAAGGTCAAGGATCCCAGACTTCCTGGTTCAAATCAAGTACTCTTGGTTTGATTTTCCTCTCTCCCTTGTACGAACCAAACTTGGACCACTCGTTTTCATTTTCTGCTTCTTCAAACAAAATATTTCCCACGCTGTGTATAAATAGGTATATACATATAGCCTGCATTTTCCATTGAGACAATGTATACTATATATATAAATTAGATAGGGAATGTGCAAGAAATGGATTAATGCCAGTTCCAAAAATGGGTAGGCCCAAAAGTGTTCACGTTGACAATGAATGAAGCAAAAGGGAAAGGGGGGGAAATGGATAATTCTCCTATTCCTCCTAGACAAGAGGCAGCTATCGCCGCCACTTTAGAGAACGGGTAGGAAGATGAAGCCTGTTAACTAAAGCAACAAGCGCTGAAAACATTTGAATAAGGCAACCCCACAGGGCAAAACACAGAGACAAAGACCTTCCATTGAACATCCCAGGGAAAGAGGGTCTCTGTTGTAGTATGTGTATCTACAAAACTCAGTCTTCATGTTCACAAAAAGTACATGGTGAAGCCTGCCTGGAATTGTACCTCTTTAGAAAACAGGGGAAAAGATCCTTTGTCTGAATTAGGGTTGCTGGGTCTAACTCAGAAAATATCTGGGGACTTTAGGGGTGGAGCTTGGAGACTTTCTAATTCTCTAAAATAAATTTTTAAAAAATATAGCAGTGTAGTTCCCCTGAATACAGTCTTCCTTTTTTCATCCCCTATCAGCTGCATGTCCACTAAATGAAAGTGAACACACACACAAACCAGTCAAAACAAACACAGTTAGCAAGCACACATTTTGATTCCCCACTCCTCCACTTGCACCTGCTGGAATGGCCTTGGGTCAACCATAGCTCTGGCAGAGGTTTTCCTTGATAGGGCAGCTGCTGTGAGAGTCCTCTCAGCCCCACCCACCTCACAAGGTGTCTGTTGTGGGGAAGGAAGATAAAGGAGATTGTGAGCTGCTCTGAGACTCTGAGATTTGGAGTGGAGGGTGGGATATAAATCCAATATCATCATCATCTTCTTCTTCTTCTTTTTGTGATCTCAGTAGGGCAATTTACTCACAGGAGTTGTTGAATGTAACCAACTGCTGTATATTCAAACGAGTTCTTCAGACTAACACAGGGAAATCAAAGGTTTAGTCTACTCTACTCTCTATTTTACTTTGAAAACAACTTCTGAACGAAATATAAAACAAATGGAGGGACTGTGCTGGTTTCCCTTCCTTTCTAACAGCTTCACAGCTCACTGCAAACAGCCACCTTGTTCTGCCTACTCATTCTGCCTCCATTCAGCCTGGCTCCTACAAGATTTAAAGGTACACACACCTTCCAAAAAGCAAGCAGTGTCCAAACTTCTTCCAGTCTTCCATGGTGGCTACTGGGGTGGGCCTTCCCCCCACCAGCCAGCTGGCTGATGCTTGGAGGAGCCTGCAAAACCAGGGGATCCCCCGCTGAGACCTGGGGACTGGCAAGCTTAGTCTGAATGCTCTCACACATTTTACAAGAAACAAAAATAGGGCTGCCCGGTCTGTGTTGGGAAATACTTGGAGACTTTGGGGGAGGATTCAGGAGAGGGTGGAGTTTGGGGAGGGGAGGGGCTTTTGAAATCCACTTTCCAAAGCAGCCATTTTCTCCAGGGGAGCTAATCCCTGTCAGCTGGAGATCAGTTGGGAAAGTGGGAGATCTCCAGGCCCCACCTGGAGGCTGGCAACCCTAAAGCCTCCCAGCTGCAGAAAAGTGATACAACAAGGAGTAAAAAACAACATCAGGGAAAACCTGGCATGGTACTTGTCAAGGTACCAGAAATCTGATCTCCTGGTACAGTCTCAGGAATCAGTGCGAGGACTTCCTGGTTCGGGAAGTCACAATGATATTGCTTGTTAATGTTCACAGAAGCAGTAAATGAACAAGATGCATATTGGCACCAGATACATTTAATTTTTTTCCACCAACGGCTGATCCACATGGTGCATATTCAAACACGAATAATTTTGGTGCTTTCATGATTGACGGCACTGTATTATGGAATTTGAGAAGGGACATGAAGAGTTAGTACTGAGCCCTGAGAAATTATTATTATTCACTGGATGTGTATTATTATTATTATTAATTATTATTATTATTATTCATTGGACTTGTTTAATCGCCAAAGCCAGGTTCTGGGCTATGTACAACAGATAAAACAATACAAAATCAATAAAATTTCTATTAAGACATTTCAAGAAGTTGAGCCAATAAAACTCTACAAACCTGTGATGGCATCCCAGACAATGATTGGGTTCTGACCACTCCACAAGACTTTCCCTAATTATTCAGGTATGCAAAATCCAGAAGGACAAATTCAAACTGCTAGTGAGGCTTTTGCATGAGAATGTTCTCAGGCACATACTCATCTGGATCCTCATCAGGAAAGTTTTCAGTCCTTGCATACCCAGTCACATAATTACCATAATTTTACCGAGGTCGGTAAAACGAGTCCCCAGCTTGCTGGGGTGAAAGTGTGGATGACTGGGGAAGGCAATGGCAAACCACCCCATAAAAAGTCTGCCGTGAAAGCAACGTCACCCCCGAGTCGAAAAATGACTGGTGCTTGCTCAGGGGACTACCTTTACCTTTATACCCAGTTACATAATTACCCAGTTACAAGCTCTTTCTGGAACACTCCTGCTCATGGAGAATGCAGCAATTTTGTAGAACCAGGTATGAGTTTACCACCTCCGGTTCACACAGTCCCCATATTAAAGCTCAGTCACCCAAGTCAATAATACAACCTTAAATCACATGGTGGCTGATTTGCAGTGTGCAGCTTAACTGATGGAGGCCATCATCTTTGGTTAAGTTTTTATCATGGAGATTGGAGTTGGCTATCAGAAACAAATCATTCTGAACAAAAACACCCTTCGGTCTGTTTGTAAATTCTGACCTGACAGATGCTGTTTTACGGGAAGAAAAACAGGCTTGCAAAAATCCAAAGCAATGCACTGAACGAGCCATCCCCAGCAGCCAAAGATCCCCATTTATGGAGCTATTGGGAAACTGTTCTTTCAAAAATTTCTGGCAACCTCTCTTTTCGTCCATAAGTTGATCTTGAAGCCAATGGTGTAAGTATGCTGTCATTTTTAGGTTGCTCTTGAAGCCAATATGTAAGTACGCTGCCATTTTTAAGCATGTGGCACTTGACTTACACCATCCAACTGTCTGCTCTCATTGACAGTGGCTCTCCAAGGCCTCTGGCACAGCAAGATCCTTCCCGTTCTTGACTACCTGAGATTCTTTAACTGGTGAGGCCAGAGATGAAACCTGAGATCTTCTGGATGCATGCATGTTCTCTACCACCAAGCCATGGCCCCTCATACAGTAGGTCATAAAAAGACCCTCAGAAGTACCAAAAGATACTTGGCCCTTTGTTTTATACCATGATGCCTCAAAAGTTCAGCACCATATAAAACCGGGAGATTCGTTTTAGCCCCTAAAGTCTTAAAGAATGGGATGAACTTGTCTCCCTAAACAATAAATTCGGAATTGCAGGATATGTTGGACCGACTGCTCATCTTTCAGTCTAGAAGATTGAATCTCTTTTTTATCTCGGCTTGGCTTCGCGAACGAAGATTTAAGAAGGGTGCAATAGTCCACGTTTGGTGCAGGCTCGCTGGTGGCTGACAAGACCAATGTGGGACAGGCAGGTCCGGCCACAGCGGCTGCAGGGAAAAGTCTGATTTAGGGTTGGTCCTGTAGCAGTGCGATTCTTCCTCAATCTCCTTTTGTCCTCAAGACCAGCTATGCGTGTGTTCTCAAACGAAGAGACAGCCTGGTGGATGGTGTGCCTCCATGCTTTGCGATCTGAGGCTAGGTCAAACCACTGGTGATGGTTGATGTGACAGGTGCTAAGGGATTTCTTCAAGGAGTCCTTGTACCTCTTCTTTGGTGCCCCTCTATTTCGATGGCCGGTGGAGAGTTCGCCATACAGGGCAATCTTGGGAAGGCGGTGGTTTTCCATCCTAGAAATATGCCCTGCCCAGCGCAGCTGCGTCTTCAACAGCAGTGCCTCGATGCTGGTAACCTCTGCCCACTTGAGGACTTCAGTGTTGGTCACAAAGTCACTCCAGTGGATGTTGAGGATGGTGCGAAGGCAGCGCTGATGAAAGCGCTCAAGGAGTCGCAGGTGATGACGGTATAAAACCCACGATTCGGAGCCATAGATGAGGGTTGTCATCACAACCGCTTTGTAAACATTGATCTTTGTGCCTTTTTTCAGATGCTTGTTGCTCCACACTCTTTTGTGCAGTCGGCCAAATGCACGGTTTGCCTTTGCCAGCCTGTTGTCAATCTCCTTGTCGATCTTGGCATCTGAGGAGATGATGCACCCCAGGTAGCTGAACTGCTGGACTGTCTTCAGAACTGATTCACCCACAGTGATGCAGGGAGGGTGATAATCTTCCTGGGGTGCAGGCTGGTGGAGAACTTCTGTCTTCTTCAGACTAACTTCTAGGCCGAATAGCTTGGCAGCCTCTGCAAAGCAGGACGTCATATGCTGCAGAGCTGATACCGAGTGGGAGACGAGTGCAGCATCATCAGCAAACAGTAGCTCTCGGATGAGTTTTTCCATTGTCTTGGAGTGTGCCTTTAGTCGCCTCAGGTTGAACAGGCTGCCATCGGTGCGATAGCGGATGTAGACACCATCGTCCTCATCTAGATCTACTGCGGCTCTTTGGAGCATCATGCTAAAGAAGATCGTAAAGAGAGTTGGCGCGAGAACGCAGCCTTGCTTTACACCTGTGCCTATTGGGAAGGGCTCCGAGAGGTCGTTGCAGTGTCTGACTTGGCCTCGCTGGTCTTCGTGTAGCTGGATGATCATGCTGAGGAACCTTGGGGGACATCCTAAACGTTCCAAGATTTGCCACAGGCCTTTCCTGCTAACGGTATCGAAAGCTTTGGTAAGGTCGACAAAAGTCACATACAGACCCTTGTTCTGTTCCCTGCATTTCTCTTGGAGCTGCCTGAGAACAAATACCATGTCGGTGGTGCTCCTGTTAGCTCTGAAGCCGCACTGGCTCTCTGGGAGGAGTTCTTCTGCAATGGTGGGCACCAGTCTGTTCAGGAGTATTCTGGCAAGGATTTTGCCTGCGATGGAGAGCAGGGTTATCCCCCGGTAGTTGGAGCAGTCTGACTTTTCCCCTTTGTTCTTGTATAGGGTGATGATGATTGCATCGCGAAAGTCCTGTGGTAATTTGCCTTGTTCCCAGCAGGTGACAAGTACTTTGTGAAGTGAGCTATGTAGTACTGTGCCCCCATGCTTCCAGATCTCTGGTGGGATTCCATCAACTCCTGCTGCCTTGCCACTTTTCAGTTGCTTGATGGCTTTAACAGTCTCTTCTAGGGTGGGGATCTCATCCAACTCTGTTTTCACCGGTTGAAGTGGGGTGAGGTGGATTGCTGAATCTTGAACTACGCGGTTGGCACTGAAGAGAACCTGAAAATACTCCGACCACCGGTTCAGTATGGATGCCTTGTCTGTGAGGAGCACTTGGCCATCTGCACTATGCAAGGGACTCTGAGCCTGATATGATGGACCATATACTGCCTTCAGGGCTTCGTAGAACCCTCTTAAATCACCAGTGTCTGCACACAGCTGGGTTCTCTCTGCAAGCTTGGTCCACCACTCGTTCTGAATGTCTCGAAGCTTGCGCTGGAGGTTGCTACATGCAGCGCGAAAGGTTGCTTTTTTCCCAGGACAGGAGGGCTGAGCAAGATGTGCTTGGTAGGCAGATCTCTTTTTTGCCAGTAATTCTTGGATCTCTTGATTGTTCTCATCAAACCAGTCCTTGTTCTTCCTTGTGGAGAACCCGAGGACTTCTTCAGAGATCTGCAGGACGGTAGTTTTTAGGTGTTCCCAGAGTGCTTCTGGAGAAGGGTCTGTGGGGCAACTGAGGTCCTCAATTCTTGACTGGAGTTTTGCCTGGAAGGCAGCTTTAACTTCGGCTGACTGGAGGCTGCCAACCTGAAACTTCCTCCGAGGGATACCTCCTCTCCTGGGTGTGGGTTTAAAGTGAAGACGGAGATTGCAGCGTACAAGACGATGATCCGTATGACATTCTGCGCTGGGCATTACTCGGGTGTGTAAGACATCTCGAAGGTCTCTCTGGCGCACCAGAATGTAGTCGATAAGGTGCCAATGCTTGGACCGTGGGTGCATCCAGGTTGTCTTCAGACTGTTCTTCTGCTGGAAGATAGTGTTGGTGATGGTGAGCTGGTGCTCCATGCAGAATTCTAGTAGAAGGCGCCCGTTGTCATTGCAGTTGCCAATGCCGTGTTTGCCAAGTACTCCTTTCCAGGCTTCCGAGTCTTTACCTACTCTGGCATTGAAGTCGCCAAGGATGATCACCTTGTCCTCTGTAGGGGTCTTCCGTACGAGGTTGCGTAGATCAGCATAGAACTTGTTCTTTTCTGCAGGATCTGCTTGAAGGGTTGGGGCATACACACTGAAGAGTGTTGCATGCTGCTTGTTTTGAAGTGGGAGGCGCATGGACATGATGCGATCTGAGTGACCTGTTGGAAGGTTTTCGAGTTTGGAGGCAATGGAGTTCCTGACCATGAAGCCAACGCCAGAAAGGCGGCTCTCAGCCTTTGACTTACCCGACCAGTAGAGGGTATAACCAGCACCGTGTTCTTGAAGACTACCTTCCTCAGGGAAACGGACCTCACTGAGAGCTGCTATGTCGATATTCAACCTGAGAAGTTCGTGGGCAACTAGAGCAGAGCGTCGTTCAGGGCGACCACTGCCTACTGTGTCAAGCATGGTTCTGATGTTCCAACACGCAAGCTTTAGTCTTTGCACACTTTGTGAGGCAGGTGCATGCCTTTTCTTTGTTGTTATTTTTCGACCGCAAGTAAGGATGCCCGTTGACCGCGGCTAGCCAACTGGGGTGGGGGAGACGAGCTTTGTTTAGGCCACCTTTTCTAGGCCCCTCTCCGTGTGGAGCAAGCAGTGCTGTCCCTAGATAAGGCTGCTTGGTCGTTCAGGGTGCTGCCGAAAGATGCTTTCGTCTCCGGGTTAGCATCAGGCGACCAATATCCTGAACCGCCTACATGCAGGATCGGGACTGCGGCTTCCAGTGGCACCTTCCACCTGCCGTTTCGCCCCTTGCCTATCGCTGCAGGACTTGATGCGTTGTGGGTTGTGTGTGTGGATATGCCCTTCAGGCCTGCGCAGAGGAATTTTTTAGGTGAAGCGCAGTGTGCGCGGTACTGGCTCCACCCTTTCACCTGGGGGTCATCTGCCATGGCCCAGTAAGCCGGGACGACGGCAGTGAGTCCTCCAGGTGGTAGGTGTTACATTAACGAGCTCTATCTGCCCGGGTTTGATGTTAGAGTTTTCCTTCTCTTAGGCTGACGAGGTTGGTGGGCCCAGCCTGCCCATCCAGTTATACCGCCGGACAATTCGGTCGCACCATGACGTAGCAAACTCTGTGAAAACAGGGGGGACCAGCGAGAAGGTGTTGCTACGGATGCAGTAATGCAGGAGAGGCCATTGCAGTGACCATCTGCCAGGCATAGCCAGACAGTGACCACGCGGCGTTCACTACACCGGGAGAGGAGAGGCTATGTATTGCGCATGCACTTTCCCTGGGGGGGGTAGGATTCCCAGAGGGAGCCCACCCCCACCCCAGATTGAATGTGATCTTGCCAACTAACACTCCCAGACAGCAGTGACACTGAACCGGCTTAACTTTGCAGTCCTTGATCCACTTCCATTTTATCACAGTTAATACCTAACTGATCTGTTTTACAGACATTCCCCCATGCTACAAACATGTCAATCCCGTTTGTGCAGGACAGAACAAAACACAGTTATGTCATTGGCTTGGAACAGAAAAGAATATTTGCTTTCACAGGCAAAGAAAGGATTTTTTTTAAAAAAAATTCCCGCACTCCAGAATATTTCTAATATAAACAATTAAACAGGAAAAGGAAAACACATAGCCTTATTTACCCCCTCACTTGTGATGTATGAATATTAATCACCAGTTTAAAATAAAAAGGGCCCTTTCAACTTTCAAACGAGGAGGAAAGGGACTCTGCCTCAGCGGTTGCAGGGTCGGCTGGTGGTATCCCCTCTTAAAAGGGACCTCAGAGCCAAGCTACATGTTACAGAAGACACAGATCCAACTCACGGGTGCAGACACCATTTTAGGGAAAATTGCAGTCGTTTAAAAATTGATACAAGGGCTGGGCCCATTCCAGCAGTAGTTCCGAGCAATCTTGTTCCCCTCCATACTTTTCAAGTGCCAAAACAGTTGAAGGAGACTGTTTTGGCAGTTGAAAAGGCATTGGGGGGGGGGGGTACAAAAAGTTTCAAGTTTCAAGTTTATTTCAATTTATATCCCGCCCTTCCCACTGAAGTGGCTCGGGGCGGCTCACAACACATAAAATCTAACATAAATTTTGAATTTAAAACATCTTACACAGTTAAAACAGTAAAATAATAAAACATATAACGACGGTCTATCAAAACTACACTCAGTTTCCAATGCCAGTTAGTTATAAGCCAGCCGGAAGAGGGCTGTCTTACAGGCCCTGCGGAACTGGCCAAGGTCCTGCAGGGCCCTCACCTCTTCCGGCAGCTGGTTCCACCAGAAAGGAGCCGTTACAGAGAAGGCCCTGTCCCTGGTGGATTTCAGGCGGGCCTCCTTTGGTACCATCACAGGAGAAGCCTGTTCAAGATCAGGCCCTAGTGGCAATTTTTAAACAGCTAAGTTTTCTTCTGAAGTGGCATCTGCAGCCACTGGTTGGAGCCAGGTGTGCTCCAGGATGATCAGATGGGCAGGAATGACTATGACTCTATCCACATGTATTAAATAAACTGCAGCTTGTTCACTGTAAGAATAAGTGCAAGCAAATACACACCCTCCCCACTCCTTCCTCCTCTTACACACTCCTTGGAATACTGAAGACTTCCTGGTTCCCGTGAAATCAGATTACCATGAAGCCACAATCAAATGAAGGGGTCTCTCATCTGTAAACCAGCATTCCAAACCACGGTTTAATCTTGGTTGGAGGCAAAAGAACAAACTACATTTTGTCACTCGACTCAAGTCACAACAAACTACGGTTTCTTGGGAACTGGGAGGTCTTCAACAGCCGAGCTGCACACAGAGAGAAGGAATGTGCACAAGATGACAAGTCTCTTTCTTGTAATCAAGGCTTCTTTTGTCGAAGCAGCCCAGCAGGAACTCACTTGCATATTAGGCCACACTCCCTGATAACACCAATGTTTCATGCAGGGCTTTTTTGTAGAAAAGGCCCAGCAGGAACTTATTTGCATATTAGGCCACACACCCAACACCAAGCCAGCTGGAACTGTGTTCCTGTGTGTTCCTGCTCAAAAAAAGCCCTGCTTGTAATAGACCTGCTACCTTACACCCTGGGCTTTTTCATAGAAAAAGTCCAGCAGGAACTCATTTGCATATTAGGTCACACACACCCCCGGCATCACCATTGTTTCACACAAGGTTTTTTTGTAGAAAAAGTCCAGCAGGGAATCATTTGCATATTAGGTCACACCCCCTGACATCACCATTGTTTCACACAAGTTTTTGTAGAAAAAGCCCAGCAGGGACTCATTTGCATATTAGGCCACATCCCAACACCAAGCCAGCTGGAACTGCTTTTCTGTGCGTTCCTGCTAAAAACGGCCCTGCTTACACCTGAACTCAATCTGTTACATTCATTGTCATGAAAAAAATGATCTAAATCCAAAATTGTTCCTCAGAGACAAAATGACATTCGTTACTGCCCAGAGGCTCTCACATATACCGAGCTGATATAGATATACAGCTGCAACATTTATCAAATTGATAGGCTCTCCCACTGTTGCACTGGATTTGGCTTTATAAATGGGGTAATAATCCTTGTGTTCCTGCCAGTTGAGATTTTACCAATGAGATTTATAGACTCTTGAAGTCTGGCAGTCGCTGGAACCTCTTTATCCAAGGGGGTGTCAAAAAAGCTCAGATGGCAGGCCACAGCCAAAGAGCCAACCAAATTTCCCACCTCCTCTTAGTTACAGGAATGAAGGATTAACAGCTTCAAATTCAGTATAACTAGTCAATTATGAATCACTTTGATAAATGCAGGGTGGAAGTCAGAAATCTTTGAGAGCAGGGGATGATTATATGCACAGAAACTATTATTTCCAAACGGTTGCACCATCCTTGCCTTCAGCAGCTTCCAGCTCAAGATTTATTTCATATCGATTCTTTTAAAATTCTCTTTTTGCTCCAAAGAGCTCAGAGTAGCATTTATAGTAGCCTCCAGAGTTCCCTCTAAGCTGAGCTAGTGTGAGCTAGCTCACAGTTTTTTAGCCTCTTTTTAGTTTTTTTTTGTTTTAGCTCAGGAAAAACGGTGCCAGAGCAAGCTAATTTATGCAGCAGCTCACGACTTTTATGCCAGTAGGCTCATGAAATAGAATTTTTGCTCACAAGACTCCACAGCCTATGAGGTAGGATAGGCTGAAACAGAATGGTTGCCAGCCTCCATGTGGGGCCTGGACATCTCCCACTTTTACACCTGATCTCTAGCTGGCAGAGATCAGCTCCCCTGGAGAAAATGGCTGCTCTGAAGGGTGGCCTCTATGGCAATGCGCCATGCTGAGGCCCCTCCCCACCCCAAACTCCACCATCTCACGGATCGCTCTCCTCCCCAAACTCCGCCCTTTCTCAGATCCCTCTCTCCTCCCCAAACTCCACCCTCTCCTGGATCCACTTCCAAAGTCTCCAGGTATTTT
This sequence comes from Heteronotia binoei, assembly GCF_032191835.1. Lineage (NCBI taxonomy): Eukaryota > Metazoa > Chordata > Lepidosauria > Squamata > Gekkonidae > Heteronotia > Heteronotia binoei. Next base: position 69,357,596 of record NC_083234.1, read on the forward strand.
CCAACATAGACCTGGCAACCTTAAGAATGGCTGGCTCAATAGGGATTTAGTCCAGGACCCTAACCACTCCATTACACTGGCTCATTCATGCCTTGCGTTGGGCTTCTACCACAGGGTTTAAAGGGAGGATTCCACATGCTCTTTTGGAGCACAACCTGTGGGCTTCCCGAGGCTTTCCCCTCTGAGATGGATCAAAGGCAAACCATTGGTGGTGGTGTGGGTCCATGACGACATGTTGCACGCAGCCAAAACCAGGAAGTCAGAGGAACTAAGCTCCGCCTTCAACATGATGGAGCTAAGCTCTGCAGCCACCTCCCTTTTAGCCCCTAAAAGGGGCTTTACCAGCCACATCATACTGTAGCTCCAGTGCAGTTTGGCTAAATGGGAAGGAGGGCGTTTGTCAAGGCCACAGATTTGTGCACGGACAGAGGCAAAGCAGGAAGGGTAGCAAAAATGGATGCGTGGATGCTATTCTTTTCTACTTCTGTGTTTCTGCTGCCACCGCAGGGGTACATTTTAGTAACTTTAAAAAGGCTTTTATAGACTTGTTCTCCTCTGCACAAGGCTTTCTTAAAGCAAGGATTCCCCGGACTCAATTGCATAGCAGCAAACGCAGCTTACCCATCAGGTTTGTGCCAAACCTTTCGCAAGGGTCAGAAGGGAGAGAAAATTCTTGTGCCTTTAAACAGCAGTACAAAACAGACTTCCTCAAAGCCAGGTCCCCGAGGAGGCGACGCAGGTGACTTGAAGAGAATAATTCCTTTTTTTCCGCCACCACTGGTGCATCAAGCAGCCACTCACTTGCCCGCTCGGCTCCAGGTACATGCACAACATGGTGGCCATGCTCCGCCCCCCCCCCTCGTTCCTTCCTCGTGATGCCCCCCCTCGGTACAAAACAAACAACGTTGGCAGAGTGAGTTCATCATTCAGGGCTGGCGAAAGCTGAACCAGTCTCCTCCTCTACCCAATTATTAAAAGGTGAAAAGCCAGAAGAAAATATGTTTTCTTTCCCAAAAATGATTGTATGTAAACCTTTTTTTAAAAAAAGACTTCAACTGTATTTAAAAAAAAACCCTGCCTTCAAATCTTATTTGATCTATTAAGTAAAATTAAAATTAAAGTAACAGGCATCCAACCCTCCCACCCACATACACACCAACTGTATTGCAATACTTCCTCTAGAAACAGTAAGCCAGAATAGTGTCCCCTCAAAGCATCGAGATATGATGTCCGTGGCAATACCAAACTGAAAACAAAGCAAACTGTTACAAGACAAAGTTTATCAGCTGTGTGTTCATTAAGTACCACTGCAGTGACTAATACAGAGCAAAACAGCACACCAGTCATTTGCACATTTTATAATCCATATTATAATCCACATTTTATAATCCAAAAATCAATGAATTTTTGCCAGCATTCAATAGCTGCTGCCACGCATATACACTCAAGCAGAGGTAATACCTTAACTACTTGGGGAAGTCCAGTGGTTCAGTGGGAGACTCTCTGCTTTGCATGTAGAAGGTCCCAGGTTCAGTCCTCGGCATCTCCAGTTAAAAGGATCTGGCAGTAGGGGATGTGAAAGACCTCTGCCTGAGACCCTAGAGAGCTGCTGCCAGTCTGAGTAGACAGTACCGACTTGGATGGACCGAAGGTCTGATTCAGCATAAAGCAACTTCCCGCGTTCATGTGTACTGTTTGCCAATACCCATTCCTATTTCTGCTAGTTTGACTAATTTGCACACTCTAAAAATAATATTAAAAAATATATGCCTAATCGATGGGGCAAGCAAACAAATAATGGATCGTGTCTTCCTCTACCATGCTTTCACATACACAGATTACCTTAAGAGCTCATGATGAGCTGAGGTCATGCTTGGTGTTGTGCATGAGGACAAAAGTGAAGTCTGCTATGGGTGTTCCTGCCGGGATCGTTGTAGCCATAAGAACTGAGCTTGGGGACTCAGAAACAATGGGCAGCAGGATCCAAACCCCCTGCTGCCCTGCTCCAATCACGGGGCCCTCTGGTGGCTTGAATGATCCAATAACGTGCTTGCTCAGGAACCCTGAGTTGTATACAGTTGGCCCCATTGGCCCAGTTCTTCAGTCTTTTGAGTGCAGCCCTATACTACGCTGTACCTAATAAAGGGCTGATGATCACTACCACCTCGCCTCTTCCTTGCGTTGAACCCACTGTATTATACTCGGCTTTAAAGGCTGGCAGAGAGTAGAGGAGGACAGGGGTTGGGTGGTGGATAAAGAGGCGGAGGAGAAGGCAGGTGGGAAGGAGAAGCCCCAATCACCTGCAAGAGAGGAACGAGCAGACCAAAATGACTTCCTGTGGAACTTTCAACTTTAGGAACTGAGTTTTCCCACCCATGAAGCCTTACTCCTTTTCATCACTCTGGATCCATTCCCTACATTCAGGAGCAGCATAAGGGATCAGAATTGGTAAACAGCTGCTGAAACCCCACAGCCTTGGGAGGCTCTATTGCAAGGGTGGCCAAACTGTGGCTCGGGACCCACACATGGCTGTTTCATACGTATTGTGTGGCTCTCGAAGCTCCCACCGCCCCGTCGGCCGGCTTGGAGAAGACATTTCTCTCTTTAAATCAGTTCGCCAAGCCAGTCGGCAGCTTGGAGAATGCATTTAAAGCTAAAGTTGCTTTCTTTCCACCTCCCTCCCCATCTATTTGCCTGCCTGCCTCTCCTACCCTCCTCCCTCCACCATCTATTTGCCTGCCTGCCTTGCAGCTCCCAAACATGTAACATTTGCGTCTTACGGCTTTCAAATATCTGACATTGATTCTTTATGTGGCTCTTGCAATAAGCAAGTTTGGCCACCCCTGCCCTGTAGGAGAACAGTGGCGGAGCCTTCTGCTTCCCTCTGGGTGGGGATGATGCTTGCGCTGGGTCCCCCTGGAAAGGCCGGACCTATCCATTCCTTCCATCCCTCCTTTGGCATGCATGTCCCTCTGGTACAGGCAAGAGCAGGCCACAGTGGCTGTCACCTGCCACAGGTCACTGTTTGCTCTTCTGCCTGATCAAGCAGCAACAGGAGCTGCTAGGGAAAACAGCAGCAGCTGGCACACAGGATAGAAAGGACAGGTGACCGTTGGCTGCTGCACCTAGTGGCGGCAGCTGCACGATTGCCTAGATGGGTTAACAAGAAGTGACAGGGACTAGGAGCATCACCTGCCAGACATTATCAAAACCTGGAGCTAGCCTCGTTCAGTTGGCAAGTTTCTTGCCAGGCTTCTAGTTTCCCCTCCACTTGCAATGTGCACTAGAGGAGGGGGGAAAAACCACAAATGCTGCCTTTTCGTGTACGGCTGTTCAGATTTCTGGGCAACGTTGCAAACAGGAAAGCTGAGCAGCTTTCCAACTGGGCACCATTGGGTTCCAAGCCTGCAGAGGCCAACAAGTGGCAGGAGAGGGGCTGGCATCTGCATAGAGAGGTCTATTCACCGTCGCCACCATTCCAAAAGGGAGAGAGGGTGAGAAACATTTCTTTTTTTTAAGGGAAATGTTGTAGAGGAAAAGCTTTTTCTTACATATTGAAAGAACAAGGTCAAAAACTGAAAACAGGGAGAGAAAAACTTCAGCGAGAGAGAAAAGCCAAGGGCAAAACTGCCAAACAAACACTGAGGCATGAACGGAACAGGTACCAATCCAGCATTTCCCCCTTCACCCTGCCCAGCCCAATCACGGTGTCTTAGCCTGCAGGCCAAGTGGACCATGGCAATGATAAATCCCCCTGCCAATAAATCTGTCTGGATGCCAACGCAATTCAGATTTCCTTCAACTGTAAAGGCCGGGGAGGGGGGAAATACAGAGGACACAATGGCAGTTCATACACATTGGACTGCAAACGCCAAGTATATTGAAAGCAGGATGAAAAGGCAAAGCCCAACATATAATGCTGGCGGGAAGCTGAAAGGTGCTGAAAAAGCCAAAGCAGCTGGGGTGGGAGAAGAAACTGCATGAAGTGGAGAAGAAGATAGAAGAAGAAGATGATGATATTGGATTTATATCCCACCCTCCATTCCGAAGAGTCTCAGAGCGGCTCACAATCTCCTTTACCTTCCTCCCCCACAACAGACACCCTGCGAGGTGGGTGGGGCTGAGAGGACTCTCACAGCAGCTGCCCTTTCAAGGACAACCTCTGCCAGAGCTCTGGCTGACCCAAGGCCATCTCAGCAGGTGCAAGTGGAGGAGTGGGGAATTGAACCCGGTTCTCCCAGATAAGAGTCCAAACACTTAACCACTACACCAAACTGGAGAGGTGAGGACTGGGACAAAGGGGCAGATGGAATAGTGGGTTGGTTCCTTGTACTTCTTTCTTGAACAGCCCCTCCTAAAACAAACAAACAAACAAAAGCCCCAGCACTCAGCATTATATCTAACGGACCACCGCTTCCTCTAGCTTGGTCATCCAGGCTGGTTGCACAACCCACACAGACGCAATCTAAAGTGGAACTTCTGGAAAGTGGGAACAAGGAAAGAGGCACAGGAAGGAGGAGGAGGAAGGAGGCAATGATTTATACCCTGCCCTTCACTCAGATTTTCAGAGCTGCTTACAACCTCCTTCCCAATCTCTCCCCACAACAGACATCCTATGAGGTGGGTGGGGCTGAGAGAGCTCTTTCGAGAACTGCTCTCGAGAGAACCGCTCTGAGAGAACTGTGACTGGCCCAAGGTCATCCAGCTGGGCTGCATGTGAAGAAGTGGGGAATCAAACCTGGATCTCCAGGTTGGAGTCTGCCGCTCTTAACCACTACATCAAACTGGCTCTCCAAGAGAACTATACCAAACTGACTTTCCAAGAGACACAAAAGGATACACCAAGGACTACACTTTTGAGACATTCAAGGAGGAAGAACAGTGGCTAGGAGCCACAATGGCTCAATGGAGACTCCCTAGAGGATGCCTCCAAATATCAGTTGCTGGAGACAGGGAGACAGATAAGGAAGGGAAGGGTTGGCTAGTCAGGTGCTTCTCTCCCAGAGGCATCTGATTGGCCACTGTAGAGAAGAGCATGCTGGGACTACTGATATGATGCAGGAGGACTCTTCTGATGTTCTTCACTCACCCTTCTCTTCGACACCTTTAGTGCTGCTCCGCACATGACATTTTAACCACAATGGTCTAGGCAAAATACATCATGCCCAGGTAGGGTGAACAGAAGACTATCCTCTGCTTTGAAATCTGTCCTCTGAAATGTCCGAGTTCGGTTTCTATTCAGTTCAGTTATTAAGCAACCACAGTAGAAAGACCTATAGTGGAAAGAAGGGCTATTCAAGCTAGCCAGGCTGCTTGAGGAGAATTAAAAAATAAGGAGCCATAAGAAGGAATACCAGGAGGGGCCTTGCTAAGGTTGCCAGCCTCCAGGTGGGGTCTGGAGACCTCCTGCTTTTACAACTCATCTCCAGCTGACAGAGATCAGCTCCCCTGGAGAAAACGGTTGCCTTAAAAGGTGGACACTATGGCATTGTACCATGACGAAGCCCCTTCCCTCTCCAAACCTCGGCTCTTCCCCCAAAAGGTATTTTCCAACACAGACCTGGCAACCAAAAGCCTCGCAAAAGCCGCTAAGAGCACACAGCGCTTTGATAGCAGACAAAGCTGAAACTCTGGGAAGTTGGGTTTCTATTTAAATTATAGTTCTTATGGGTGAATCAGCATGTGCAAGTTTTGTTCAAATGCTGTCCCGCTGTTGGCCATCTGAGGACAGCTGCCCTGCGTCCACCTGACACAGCATGTCCAGTGCAATAAGGGAAAAGTCTCTGCACCACAATATAAAAACACCAAAATCATACGGTATTGTTAGTATAAGGGAAGAAGTTCTGCAAAGCAAGAGTCTGAACGGAAACGGCACATGAATTTCCCCTGTAACTCGTTTACAGCACACGAGCTGGAGCTCAGAAAAACCAGGGAGGCGATGGGAGTGGTGAAAAGAAAGGCCAGACAACAAGGAAAGAATCACAGTGCAGAGCCCCTGAGGACTCCCAGAGAGCTTGGGGTCAAAGGTTAAGCATTTGTTTGCAGACTCAAGGAGGACTTGCTTGATTACACCAGGGTCAGATTAACAATTAGGTCAACTAGGCACTGGCCTATGGGCCCCCACACTTTTAGGGGCCCCAGGCCGGCTTTCCCCACCAGTTTTCCCCTGCTTGCAGCCCTCCCAACCTGCACGCACAGCCAGCAACTGAGCCCCTCTTTGCCCGACTTGCCTGGTGTGGCTGCTGCTGGTGTCGTCTCCAAATTTGCCTCTCTCTGTCTCTCCCCAACAGCTTTGTCAAAGGGGCTTTTGAGAAGGTGCCTGCAGGCTGCAGTGGGGGCCGTGGGCAGCAGGGCGGGTGCTCCAACTCTGAGATCATTTGCAAGGGGGCCCCTGAGATTCTGACTACCTAGGGGCCTCCGCAGGGTTTAATTCGGCACTGGCATTACACCAATCAGTTCAGTCTGCAGGCAGGGGCTCACGGGACTGACTGTTCCACCATTTGCAAACATTTCCCTGTTCATAGAAAACGAGCCTATCAGAGAGAGGGACACCTGCTAGTTTTCTATGCACAAGGTAGGGTTGCCAGCCTCCAGGCGGGACCTGGAGATCTCCCACTTTTACAACTGGTCTCCGGCTGGCAGCGATCAGCCCCCCTGGAGAAAATGGCTGCTTTGAAGGGCGGACTCCATGGCATTGAGGCTCCTCCCCTCTCCAAACCCCACCCTCTCCTGGCTCTACCCCCAAAGTCTCCAGGTATTTTCCAACACAGACCTGGCAACCCTAGCACAGGGAATATTGGGATACGCTTTTAAATCACATGAAAAGAGACAGGTTCAGCATCTCTGCGATAGCTGGGCATCAGAGAGGGGAAGGAAGGAGATAAGGATCTGAACACAGTGCAGAACAAGTCAGAAGATGTGATTGTTCTTGTACCATATAAGAATATGGGAGACCCGAGTTAAAATCTTCACTGTACCGTGAAGCTCACAAGTTTATCTGGGGTCAGGCACATACATCATCAGCAAGTAAAGAGGGCTTTATTTGTAGAAAAAGCCCAGCTGGAACTCATTTGAATATTAGGCTACACCCCCTTACCATTGTTTCACACAGGGGTTTTTTTTGTAGAAAAAGCCCAGCAGGGACTCATTTGCATATTAGGCCACACGCTGTGATGCCAAGCCAGCCAGAACTGTGTTCCCATGCATTCCTGCGCAAAAAAACCCCTGCTGGTGAATAAGGCTGCGGTCACACCCACACACTAAATAATGCACTTTCCATCCACTTCAAAAAGGATGGGGGGAGGGAAATGTCTGCTGGGCACTCCATTATTCCCTATGGAGACCGATTCCCATAGGGTATAATGGAGAATTGATCTGTGGGTATCTGAGGCTCTGTGTGGGGGCTGTTTTTGAGGTAGAGGCACCAGATTTTGCATTCAGTGCCTCTCCTTATAACACCCTCCAAGTTTCAAAAATATTGGACTAGGCAGTCCAATTCTATTAGTTGCAAAAGAAGGTGCCCCTATCCTTCATTATTTCAGATGGATGGAAGGCATTTAAAAGATTTGTGGTCCCTTCAAAAGTGATGGCCAGAACCCCCTTTGGAGTTCAATGATGCTTGTCACAACCTTGCTCCTGGCCCCACCTCCAAAGTCTCCTGGCCCCACCCCCAAAGTCCCATGCCATTTCTTGAATTGAACTTGGCAACCCTACTTTCAAGGTGGATCAATGTGTTAGTCTGTCTGTAGCAGTAGAAAAGGGCAAGAGTCCAGGAACACAACAACTGTATTCCCCAACACTGCACATCGCTGAAGGCTCAACACTGCCCACTTCACGTTCTGCCCTGAGCCCTACCAAAAAAGGTGTATGTTCTTTGCGTTAATGAGATACAAGAAAAATATAATTGATCCACGATATGTTGAAATCCGTTCAAAATGGACCCCACCCGATAAGATGTTTTTATGCCTTAGTGTTCATGTGTGAGCATTGACTGCATGTGCACAGAGGCAAATATAGCCATTCCTGACTCTTGAGATTTAACGGCTCAAAAGCAGAGTTTGGCTGATCCGTGAAATATTATAAGAATCTTCAAAAGGCATCCTTTTGCCTAAAAGACAAGAGGGTCAGCTAATTGCAAAGGACATTTTAAAAAAACCACCCAGAGCTATTCCAAGGCTATTTGCGACAGACATTAAAAAAACATGGCTATTCCACTTGGAGAATATCAGCTACACAGAGGTTTGCCCAGAAGAGAGAAGGAACGGGAAGTAGGTTCAACATTAAACCCATCTCCTCATTGTACCTGAGACAAGAGATGGCCAGAGCACCCAGAAATAGTTTCCTCCCCTCCAAACACAGACTGCAAAATTCTGTTTCAACTACATCCCCAATAGTTAAGGGCTCCACACTAAAATAGCAAAGCTCCCTAAACCCATCACTAGAGCAGACCTATGCTCTTTGAAACTGCCCCATCCAAGGCCAAGGAGCATGGCCAAAAGAAATGTATGTACATATGGTTGTACTGGCCATCATAGCAAAAGGAGTCCACAAGGCCTATCTTTTTCTCCCTTGAAGTGCTTAGAATCATGGGAAAGCTAGTTTCTATCAGCAAAAGGGGCTGGGTGCTGAATCTCTGTATACCGACATCCCACACCAAGATGGAATACAAGCCGTAAGGAATATACCGTAATTTCTGACAAACACACAGCTGACTTTGCCACCAAACTGTGCCATTTTGTCCTCACCCAAAACCACTTCAGATCTGGTGATGAACTCTTTGTTCCTCCAGGTAGAAGAAGAAGAAGACTGCAGATTTATACCCCGCCCTTCTCTCTGAATCAGAGACTCAGAGTGGCTTACAATCTCCTATATCTTCTCTCCCCACAACCGACACCCTGTGAGGTGGGTGGGGCTGAGAGGGCTCTCACAGCAGCTGCCCTTTCAAGGACAACTCCTGCGATAGCTATGGCTAACCCAAGGCCATTCCAGCAGCTGCAAGTGGAAAATCAAACCTGGATCTCCCAGATAAGAGTCCGCACACTTAACCACTACACCAAACTGGCTCTCACGTGATACAGTCATGGGCACCTGTATGACCCCACAATATACTAACATTTTTATGGCTGACTTGGAGCAAGGCTTCTTAGACTCCCACCCACTCATACCTCTCTTATACATGTATTACATTGATGACATTTTTATGGTCTGGACACATGGCAAAGAAGCCCTGGATGCATTTCACCAAGCATTCAATTACTTTCACCCTACCATAAACCTGACAATGAACCGGTCTATGCAAGAAATACATTTTCTGGACACCACTGTAAAAATACACAATGGAGGCAAAGACACCACCTTATATGACAAACATACCTGCATGCCTCCAGCTACAATCCTAAACATACGGATAAAAGGAAGTACTTCTTCACCCAAAAGGTGATTAACATGTGGAATTCACTGCCACAGGAGGTGGTGGCAGCCACTAGCCACCTTCAAGAGGGGGTTAGATAGAAATAAGGAGCAGAGCTCCATCAGTGGCTATTAGCCACAGTGTGTGTGTGTGTGTGTGTGTGTGTGTGTATATATATATATATATATATATATATATATATATATATATATATATATATATATATATATATATATATATATATATTTGCCACTGTGTGACACAGAGTGTTGGGCTGGATGGGCCACTGGCCTGATCTAACATGGCTTCTCTTATGTTCTTACTAAACGATCCATTGTATACAGCCAGGCTCTAAGCTACAGCTGCATTTACTCAAATCCTACTGACAGACGGATCTACAACAAACCTTTTTGGAACTAAAGTACCCATGTGATGAAGTCAGGAAACATTAAAAAAGCCAGAACAATACCCAGAGAAAACCTGTTACAAAACAGACCCCCAAAAGACAAAAACAGAACACCACCAGTGGTCACACACAACTCTCAACTCACAACAGCTCAATGCATCATCAGTGACTTACAACCTCTATTGGAAAGTGACAGCTCTCTTTCAAAAGTACAGGAGGGGGCAGGCCTTTTCTTGCACAGAGACAGCCCCTCAGTCTCAAACAATTCCTCACCCACAACAGTACAACATCTCATTTGAGCATGGGCACTGGTACCAGAGCTTGCAATAAACCCAAATGCCAACTTTGCTGCCACATACACCCAGGTAACACAATCACTGGATCAAGCAGCAGTAACTACATCATTTCAGGCTCTCATTTTCCAACATTATATACACCATTAAATGCCAACAAAGCCCTTCAGTTCTCTACATAGGGCGCAAGACTGGTTTAACAATTAGGCCAAGTAGGCCACCGGCCTATGGGCCTCCACACCTTTAGGGGCCCCAGACTGGATCTCTCCCCCCCCCCCACCCCAGTTTTCCCCCTGCTTCCAGCCCTCCCAGCCTGCTCACACAGCCAGCAACTGAGCCGCTCTTTGTCCAACTTGCCTGGTGCAGTTGCTGCTGACATCATTGCCAAGTTTGCCTCTCTCCACCTCTCCTTCACAGCTTTGTCAAAGGGGCTTTTGGGAAAGTGCTTGCAAGCTGCAGGGGGGCCGCAGGTGGTGAGGTAGGCGCTCCAACTCTGAGTTAATTTGCAAGGGGGCCCCCAAGATCTTGACTGCCCAGGGGCCTCCACAGGGTTTAATCCAGCACTGATAGGGTGAGTAGGACAAACCCTACACCAGGGGTGGCCAACGGTAGCTCTCCAGATGTTTTTGCCTACAACTCCCATCAGTCCCAGCCATGCTGGCTGGGACTGATGGGAGTTGTAGGCAAAAAACATCTGGAGAGCTACCGTTGGCCACCCCTGCCCTACACTAAAGGATAAATGGACACAAATCTGACATCAGGAATTACAAAACTGAGAAACCTGAAGGAGAACACTTCAACCTTCCAAGGCATTCAGTGAGTGGCCTCAAAGCAGCTGTTTTACTACAAGGAACTTTGAGAACAGAATTGAAAGGGAAATTGCTGAATTACGAATTATTATGAAACTTTGAACAAACACCTATCTGGGACTGAACAGGGATGTTGGTTTCTTATCTCATTACCTATGCTAAACCCATTCTCACCAAGTAGAGCTATATATCCACTGAATTCCAATGTATTTCCCTTTTAGAATAGTGTATCAGAATAATGTCTTTTTGTACTGACAAACTGGAAAAGGGGATATTGGCTGTTTATCTCATTACATATGCTAATTCCATCTTCTGCTGTCTTCTAACATATTCTTTTCAGTATATGAAAACTGGAATGATGCTTATAATGCTATGCCATGTTACATGTTAAAAAGAAAATCAGGTGGACAGAAAGATCTCTAAGAAAAAGATGTTCTCAGTTTAACGCATACTTGAGGAGAAAGGAAGCAGTTCACAGACTCTATGTTTATTGCCTTGTGATGGGTGGATTCTCACCATCAATCTCCAACTCTGACACATTTATGGCTTTTGCTGTTTTCCCATCCAACTGATACTATCCAGACCAAACTTACTATTCTTTCAATTTGTTAATCTCACTATTTTGTCACTGAATTTTAACTTTTACTATTTTACATGCTTAACCACTGCCCACCAGCTATATATAGCACTGTTCGCTGTACCCCATTTCATTGTCTGATGAAGTGCGCATGCACACAAAAACTTACATTCTGAATTAAAATTTTTTGGTCTTAAAGGTGCTACCTGAGTCCAACTTTAAAGGTGCTACCTGAGTCCAACTTAACCACTACACCAAACTGGAGAGCCAGGTCTTAAAGGTGCTACCTGAGTCCAACTTAACCACTACACCAAACTGGAGAGCCAGTATGGTGTAGTGGTTAAGTGTGCGGACTCTTATCTGGGAGAACCGGGTTTGATTCCCCACTCCTCCACTTGCACCTGCTAGCATGGCCTTGAGTCAGCCATAGCTCTGGCAGAGGTTGTCCTTGAAAGGGCAGCTGCTGTGAGAGCTCTCTCCAGCCCCACCCACCTCACAGGGTGTTTGTTGGTAAAGGAGATTGTGAGCCGCTCTGAGACTCTTCGGAGTGGAGGGCGGGATATAAATCCAATATCATCTTCTTCTATCTTCTTCTTCATCTTTATTCTATCGCTTCAGACCAACATGGTTATCCACTTGGATCTATGGACATTGAAGGGTTAAACCCAGTCTCTGCTCTTGGCTTGACCTCAATCTAAATTGGGACCCAGTGCACTTGTAACTTGCCTTTTATAGACTGAAGGATGCCCGTGATCTTTAGCAAATCTGCTTTGGCCCCAACAACATGCACATTCCAAAGCTGCAAATAAAAACTAAATATATAAATCATGACTTGAAAAAAACCAAAACATCAACAGCAATAAAACCTCATAAGTATGTGAACAGTCACAATACAGGTCTGGTTTATGACCAACTACAACCATTTACAGCATTTAGCCACAAAGGCGGTCTTTAATCCAGCAGTATCCTTAATTTGAGTTTACCAGCTGAGAAAGCACATTTCTGACAGTGCGTGACCTGCACAACTGCCCTTTTACTCACTGCAGAAGAAATTTACAACTTGGGCTTTAAAGCAAAGTGTTGTCTACAGTTGACCAAGTCTCTGAACTTGACATGTTACAGATAGAACTATCTACTGTACAGAGACCAATGGTGGTTCACAGTTCGGTTGACATCAGTTATTGATTAAATGGAGGGAGGTACTGAGAATATGAATAGATGTTTGTCTGGAGGAAAATGACCCTGAGAAGTGAACAGCTTGAGATATTATTTCTCTTAGGTCACAGTTTTAGGAGATGGGGGCTCAGCTTTGAGGTTAGACATGCCTGATAGATGACCACACATTTGGCTCTAATTTTGCAACAGGGAAGCCCAAAAGGGCAGCCGGGAAGAGAGGGAATGACAAATGGGTTTCTTATCTTCTGAGAGAGAGAAACAAATCAGACAAATCATTAAAGCAGAACTGTAGAATACCGACTCTCAAATTGGAGATTGAGAGGCGCTCAAATAACTCTGTGGCTAGTAGGCAAGGGCAGCGTCTGGCCTGATCTCAGATGTTCTGCAGTGCCACCACTAATGTGGTCTTGCATTTCTGGAAACCTTATTGTGGGACATGACTGTTGTACCAAATTTGTCTTGGGCCACATATTCAAATACAGAAATTTTGGTCTGAGCCACATCCTAGCCCAGCTGAGTTACACAGCTAGGCAGATTAACATTAGGTGTAATGTTAAAGGTATTATACCACTCTAGCCTTGAAGGAGGAGAAAGAGGCCATCAGAGAAGAGAAGACAGCCAGTCTGGTGTAGTAGTTAAGAGCAGCAGACTCTAATTTGAAGAACTGGGTTTGATTCCCCACTCCTCTACATGCAGCTGATGGTTGATCTTGGGTCAGTCACAGTTCTCTCAAGAGCAGTTCTCTCAAGAGCACTCTTAGCCCCACATACCTTACAGAGTGTCTATTGTGCGGAGAGGAAGGGAAAGTAGATTGCAATCCGCTCTGAGACTCCAAGTGAAGGGCAGGGTATAAATCCAATCTCCTCCTCCACTTTCGTGAAGTTCGAGGTTGAGCAGGAGCACTATCCACGACACCCTGAAGACTCTCTATTCTTGACTTGTCCTCAGAATGTAAGAGGGATGGCCACTGAGCACTAACTTGCTGATATCGTAGTAAATATCTAGGAACAATCAAGGATCTTGGTCATTCTCAAAGGATCTTCCCTGCCTCCACTCTTCTTTTCTGTAGGTTAAGCACACACCTTTGACCCCACTGTTGGAAAACAGGCTTAATTCATCTTGAGCTGTGGTGTCTTCATTATTTTACAAGTTCCTTGGAATACGACAATCAGTCATTCAAATGGCTGCTAAGAGCACTTACAAATCAATTCAAAAGAAAGCCAAGCTGAGAATTGCCAACTACCTCCTCAACTCTGCCAGCTGACTCTCAATTCTGAGCCTCTCATTAAAATTTGAACCCCACGGACTGGAGGGTTTTTTTAAAAAAATCTGAACATACCTACATAACAATGTCACAATAAGGGTGTGCGGGGCTGAGCATCTTCACCACAGACAGGACGTCCCTTCCAATGTTCTCTCCCACCCCACCCCCGGCCCCACCCCTAATTTCCTTCCCTACTCCGTTCAACTGCCTGGGCTCTTCGCTCCTCAAATTCAGCCATACATCAGGGCATGCCCTGACGAAAGAGAGGTTGCCAGGGAGCAGGGAGGGTGATCTGGGTTCTCTCTAGTAAACCTCTAGAACAGGGGTGCCAATCTCATTTGTTATGAGGATCGGAAACTTTACTAGAGAGAACCCAGATCACCCTCCTTGCTCCCTGGCAACCCCTCTTTAGTCAGGGCATGCCCTGATGTATGGCTGAATTTGAGGAGTGAAGAGCCCAGGCACAGTGAACAAGAACTGGTTTATTAAAGAAACGTTATAAGCCAGGAAGTGAAGTGGAGAAAAGCAATCAAAGCGGAGCGGAATTAATGCAGGGCAAAACTCACCGAGAAATAAGTGAGCCAGAAATCAACAAAGCTCTCTGACCTGACTACCTGTTTCAATACCTGACCCAAGTAGGCCAGACTCACCCCTTCATGGGCCAAGGGATCAGCTCAGTAATACCCTCTCTCTGCAGTTCAGCTTCAGGGAACATATGAAGCTGCCTTATACTGAATCAGACCCTCGGTCCATCAAAGTCAATATTGTCTACTCAGACTGGCAGTGGCTCTCCAGGGTCTCTCAAGCTGAGGTTTTTCACGCCTATTTGCCTGGACCCTTTTTTGGAGATGCCAGGGATTGAACCTGGGACCTTCTGCTTCCCAAGCAGATGCTCTACCACTGAGCCACCGTCCCTCCCCAGAGCTCCCTCTCTGTGTGGGGCCTGATGTGCTCTCTGCTGGAGCTCTGCGTCCCTCGCAGTGCCTGTTTTGATTTTTTCCCCCAGCCCAATCCTAGAGCTTGCAAGGTGTCTGAGAAACGCAGGCCTATTGCACATCTTCAGTGCAAAAAATAACCAACAAAAAAACCGGAAACTGGTGACCAATATCTTGATGAGGGCTTTTTTTTTTGAGCTGGAATGCACAGGAGCGCAGTTCCAGGTGGCTTGGTGTCAGGGGGCCTGGCCGAATGTGCAAATGAGTTCCTGCTGGGCTTTTTCTACAAAAAAGGGTCCTGACCTTGATCCTCCCCAGCTTCTCCGGAGCTGATGTTAAGATGGGAAATTCATAAGCCTCTCAAGTTACTTTCCAAAGCAGTGGTCACCAGCTGTTCCTCAAATCAGAACTAAATTAAATCACAATTAAATCAAGAGTTTCCGGCTCAACATTAGGAAGAACTTCCTGAGCGGTTCCTCAGTGGAACAGTCTTCCTCAGGAGGTGGTGGGCTCTCCTTCCTTGGAGGTTTTTAAACAGAGGCTCAGGGGTCGTTTTGCAGAAAAATAGGCGGTGGAGCTCATCCAGGGATTGTTATGCGGCTGCACCTACTATTCAATGGACAAGGAGGCGGAACTCTCAGAAGGAGGAGGGGGAACTCTCAGAAAGGTTCAGGAGCTGCGCTCCTGTGAGCTCCCACTGAATCTGAGGCCTGCAGAGGTTAGACGGCCATCTGAGAGCAATGAAGATTCTGTGAATTGGGGTGGGGGAGGTGTTTGTGAGTTTCCTGCATTGTGCAAGGGGTTGGACTAGATGACCCTGGAGGCCCCTTCCAACTCTATGATTCTATACTTCTGGGTAATCGCCCTGACCTGGATGGCCCAGGCAAAACCCAATCTCAGAAGCTAAGCAGGGTCAACCCTGCCAAGTACCTAGATGGGAGACCTCCTTGGAATACCAGGGCCAGGATCCAGAGCCATACAAGCAAGGTGAGTACATGGCACAGTACTGTACTCTAAGCAAAAAGAACAAACCACGTAAGAAACGGCTAAGCTCAATAAACTTTTTATAAGTTGAAGTGGTTCTTTATTGCATTTAGCAATTTCTTCCACGGCTTGCTCTTTTTGCTTGGGGCACACAGGCAGGCAATAAGAAGCCACCTCTCTGAACATCCTGGCCTCTCAGACCCACTAGGGGTTGCTAGAAGTCAGCCATGATTTCCAGGCATGCACAGGAACGCACACCAAATACAAAAAAATGGGATTACTTCTGAGTAATGAAACAAAGAAGAAGAGGACTGCAGATTTATAACCCGCCCTTCTCTCTGAATCAGAGCGGCTTACAATCTCCTATATTTTCTCCCCCTACAACAGACACCCTGTGAGGTGGGGGGGGGGGCGAGAGGGCTCTCACAGCAGCTGCCCTTTCAAGGACAACCTTTGCCAGACCTATGGCTGACCTAAGGCCATTCCAGCAGCTGTAAGTGGAGGAGTGGGGAATCAAACCCGGTTCTCCCAGATAAAAGTCCGCACACTTAACCACTACACCAAACTGGTTCTCATATTCCAAGCACTGCCCTCAACATGCTACCAAGTTTGGTTCTGTCCCAGAAACAGAACATGAACTTGAAAAGAGAGCCAGAATTGAAGGTATCAGCTAACCTGCACAAGAAAAATCCTACAGAAGAAAAACTTGTTTTAAAAAATGGCCTACAACAGATCTTTGGTGGATCTTTTCCAGGATTTTGGATGCACAAGCTACTCTGCAGCAGCCTGCGAGCTACTGGTAGCTCGCAAGCCACCTTCTGGAGGTTCCTAGTTCAAATCCTACCAGGTTGCCGAGGTTAAAAAGTTATCTAACATACATGCTTAAATCCCTCCTAAATTCATTCATAAAGCCCATGCGTATGATACAGCTCTCCACTACATAATACAAAGTTGTCTTGTGCTAGGTAGAAAGAGACTAAATCCACACAATAGAAAAGAAATAAAATGTACCGGTTCAAAACTACAGGGGGGGGAGGTAAAATTTAGAACTTAAATTCATTTCTTAGCTTTTAAAAAAAATGTAACTCAGAAAGTTGAATTTCAAACACGAAAAGGATAACCTTGCACTGTGTACATGCTGGGTCAGGATAAAGCTCATACAAATTGTCTGACAGAGGCAGCCCATTCCTGTTGCTTGCTCCCAGCATTTGGCCATCAGAGGTCCACAATCCATTTAGCTACCATGACTAAGAAGAAGACGACTGCAGATTTATACCCCGCCCTCCTCTCTGAATCAGAGACTCAGAGCGGCTTACAATCTCCTATATCTTCTCCCTCCCACAACAGGCACCCTGTGAGGTAGGTGGGGCTGAGAGGGCTCTCACAGCAGCTGCCCTTTCAAGGACAATCTCTGCCAAAGCTATGGCTAACCCAAGGTCATTCCAGCAGCTGTAAGTGGAGGCGTGTGGAATCAAACCCATGGAGGCAGGAGCCTTCCACAGGGCCCTGCCCATTCAAGGACAACTCCTACGAAAGCTATGGCTGACCCAAGGCCATTCCAGCAGGTGCAAGTGGAAGCGTGGGGAATCAAACCCGGTTCTCCCAGATAAGAGTCTGCAAACATAACCGCTACACCAAACTCGCTAAAAAGCCATTAACCAGGCTCCTTGCAGAACTCTTTTTTTTTTTAAAGGAGAACAAATGAAGTGAGGACAACCACCATTTGCAGCGCAGGAGATGCATGTCCAGCGCAAAAGCACCACACAAACAGCAAGAGCATAATAACTGTCCACTAAAACAATCATCTGGAAGAGCCCAAAGTCTCTCGTTCTGGTTAAAGCTCTTTTCTCCACTGGAGTAAAAAAAAAAAAAAGGTTATCTGGCAGACGCCTCCGACAATCCTGGCAGGCTCCTCCTTGCTCTTGGCTCCTGCTCCAAAAAGAGGATTTTTATTTTCCTGTTGGCTCCAGGTTGATTTCTGCTCAAGCTACCCAGCCCTCTGGTCTTGTCTGAGAAAGGCCGCCCGCGCCAGCTGGCTCTTAGCAGGTGAGCCGGTGCCCAGCGGACTCTCCCCAAGGGCGTGGAATTTACAAATCAAACCGAATTTTAACAAAAGGGGAAGGAGAACTTGTAAAATGGACCAGGAGGGGGAATAAAGTCCTGGAGACTTAAAAATGGAGAGTAGAGAGAAAGAATAACATAAACAACGCCCTCCCCCTCCCACCTCCAGAAAAAAGAGCTAATGTTGGCCACAGTAATCTTGAACGGCCTTTTTTTTGTCAACAGCTCTCTCTTTCTCTTTAGCAGACTGCATAGGGGGAGTCAAGAATGGCCCAGAGCCAGCTGGCAGTTGAAGAGCGCCTCAGAGAAACTTTGCCCATGTTGAAGGCCGCGACAACCTGTTTGCATGCGTGTGTGCCTTGTGGCAACCCTATAAATTAATGTCCTCCAAATGTCCTATCCTTAACAGCCTTGGCTAGATCTCGCAAAATGAGGGTCGTGGCTTCCTCAGTTGAGTCAATCTCATGTTGGGTTGGGTCTTCCTCTCCTGTCTTCAGGAGTAGTGGTGAAGTGTGCGGGCTCTTCTCTGGGAGAACCGGGTTTGATTTCCCGCTCCTCCACTCGCAGCTGCTTGGAATGGCCTTCGGTCAGCCATAGCCCTTGCAGAGTTGTCCTTGAAAGGGCAGCTGCTGTAAGAGCTCTCTCAGCCCCACCTACCCTCACAAGGTGTCTGTTGTGGGGGAGGAAGGTAAAGGAGATTGTAAACTGCTCTGAAACTGAGATGCAGAGTGGAGAGCGGGGTGTAAATCCAATAATATAACCATCATCTTCTTCTTCATCATCATCTTTCCCAAGCAGTATTTTCTTTTCCTGTGCGTCTTGTCTGAAGCCATACACAATATTGATTCGTATGCACCAACCTGGGCAAAGTTTGCTTCAAAGGGCCACTGTTTTTCAGAAGTGAGCAACGTTGCAAGCTAACGAGGACTCTGCTGGGATGCTACAACTTACCTTCAGCGCCTTCTTCTTCTATGCCATCTAGCATGCCAATTAAGATCCTCTTTTCAAGCCCTACTGTGCCCAGGCCTGAGGAGGCAAGGTAGGAGGCAACCAGAAATCAGGCTTTTTTCCAGAGTGGCCCCTTGCCTCTACAGTGTCCTCCCCTGAGTCCTTCTTGGTGACCACCTTAATTTCCTTTAGCTTCAGGCCACATTCACAACCCAGACTTTTAAGAGTTTGTTGCTGTCTCCCAGCCTGCCCACAGTACATGTACACAGGGATAGGGGATGAGAAAAAGCTTCCTTCCCATTCATTTTTTGCAGCTGATCTGCTTCTCTAGTCAAACTCGGACGACATCATCGGTTTTCACCCACGGCGTAATGTGACACAACTACAAATGATAGCATTACCCTCACTGAGGACTAGTTCATAGATTTGTTGACACAGAAATCCTCTCGGTGCAGCAGAGCATGAGTGGCCACCCTCCAGTATGTCTCTGCAAGTCTAGAGTAAATCATGTACATTTATAAGATCACAAGAGAAGCCATGCTGAATCAGGCCAATGGCCCATCCAGTCCAATGCTCTGTCAGACAGTGGCCAAAAACCCAGGTGCCATCAGGAGGTCTACCAGTGGGGCCAGGACACAAGAAGCCCTCCCACTGCTGCCCCCCCAGCACCAAGAATACAGAGCATCACTTGCCCCAGACAGAAAGTTCCATCAATATATTGTGGCTAATAACCACTGACGGATCTCTGCTCCATATGTTTATCTAATCCCCTTTTGAAGGAATCATCGTGACAGCGCACGGCATGCCCCCTGCCCAGCAGCCCTGTCCTGCCTCCCCCCTCCTGTGGCTGTGATGTGCCACACCTCGGCCCTTCTGCTCTGCCTCCCCCCCAGCAGGATTGCAGCATGCCGTGCCTCAGCCCTTTGGCTCCACCTTCCTCCCCCCCCCCCTCCGGTGTGATCACAGTGCACCATGCCTCGGCCCCACCAGCTGTGATGCGGCGTGCATCTTATCCTCCTGCTTCTAACAATGTGGTGGAGGATGCTTGTTCCCCCATCCTTTCTGGAACCAGAACGGAGGGGGAGCCAAGCCTCCTCCAGCTCATTCTTAGAAGGAGGAGGATAAGATGCAAACTGTGTCGCGGTCAGTGGGGCCAAAGTGTGGCGTGTTTTGATTACGCCGGGGAGGCAGAGCGGAAGGGATGGGAAGGGAGGGGGTGGCGGCTTTAAAGCCCAGAAAGAACAATGGGTGACTTCCCATGCCCAGCGTGCTCTAAGTTCTGAGCACTCTGGGCAGGGGAAGCCTCGTCCTTTCTTGGCTTTGAGGGATCGGGGGAGCTCCCTGTGGAAGCCAGCACCCCAGGCTGTCACCTAGTTCATCGACTTCTATGTGCCAGCCCTGCTACCTTATCGGGTTATTGTAAGCTTCAATTTCTTATGGTCTACGACCAGCACAGATCATTATACACACCACTTAAAAGTGGTCCATCAGTTAAATGGGATATAGAAACAAATTGAAACAGACTGTTAAGAAACTAGAGTATTACATAAAATGTCCTTATGAACTTTACAGGCAGCAGCAAAAAACCTTGCGCAAGAAGCTGTAGTCTGCATGTTAATGCCCATGAGAAGCTTCCTTAAAAGCTCAGAGTCAGAACAATCTGGAAGCTTCCTGACCAGAGGGAGAATAAATTTAGCACGTATTTCCTGGTAAAACTGACAGTTATTGTAAGCATTCCTGTGATGATGACATATGCATCTGATATTTCTATAAGACCACTTTGCTGGCTCATATAAAATCAACAAAAATTGAATACAAACAGTTCTTGAGAAGACAATGAGTCAGCCGATCAATAACGTCATTCCGAGTAGAAATCCCAATGAAAATGGAAGAGTTCTATAACCTTTCTAGAATACAAAGGAAATGTCCAGAGGGGGTTGTTCCACAGCCTCAGGTCCATGACTCTAAACATCCTGCTTCTAGCAGCAGAAATCTGTATTTCAAGAAGGAAGAGCAACGAAAATAGGGCCTAATTTTGGTGCATGAAGCCAGGATGATGGGTACAGGGAAGCCCCATGCATATGTCATGAACAAGCCATGACTTGTTCATGACAAGAACAACCTGGGGTATCCAAGACTCCCTCCCCTCTCCCAGTCATGTATGGCTGTCAGGGCACCTAAATCAGATGAAATGACGAATTGTGGATAGGAATCCTGGATTGTAGACATGCAAACAAATCATAGTTTGCTGCTGTTGTATCAGTTTTGGACAGCTTGACAAACTGTAATTTTTTGTGAAGCTGTCAATATCTGAGCTGCACACAAACCCAATGACTTCAGGTGTTTGGTCTCATGTGAAGGCTCCCAGAAAGAACATAAAAAGGTAAAGGTAGTCCCCTGTGCAAGCACCAGTCGTTTTCGACTCTGGGGTGATGTTGTTTTCACAACGTTTTCACGGCAAACTTTTTACGGGGTGGTTTGCCATTGCCTTCCCCAGTCATCTACATTCCCCCCCCCCCCAGCAAGCTGGGTACTCATTTTACCGACCTCGGAAGGATGGAAGGCTGAGTCAAACTGGAGCCGGCTACCTGAACCAGCTTTCGCTGGGATCAAACTCAGGTTGTGAGCAGAGGGCTCAAACTGCAGTACTGCAGCTTTACCACTCTGCTGGGCAGGGGGCATGCCGTGCGCTGTCACGATGATGTCACTTCCAGGTGACAACATCGCGGCACACGCGGTAAGACACTGTTGGGGAGGTGCCAGCACAGGGTTCTGCCTTGGGCGGAAAATACCCTAGCACCAGGCCTGTAAGGTAGACCAGTATTGTCCCCATATTACAGATGGTGGGAAGGAAACAGAGGTGGAAAGTGAGAAAACATGGCTGGTCTGGGGCCTCCTAGTAAGTTTGTGATAGACGCAATACTTCAACCACAGACCACCTGGATACAGCTTAGTCTCTTAGCCCCCAAGCGGCATGATCAGCTTGTAAACAGTAGGAGGTGTATATTTTTCAAGCAGCGCTATTGTACAACCCACATCGTTCACACGCATACAAGATTCTAATGCCATCCTCCAGAGGAAACGGGGCAGATGACCAGGATTTCCCTCAGCTCAAAGGGCAAGCAAAACAATATTCCCATTGAAACGCTGCTGCCGTTGCCTGGAATGCTCTTGGGCCCACGCAGTTTCCCTATCTCCTGCATTTCTGTTGCATCGGGAAAGAGAGCAGAGCGGGAAGGAGGAGGGGAGGAACCTCGCCAAAAGCCTGTTTTCCAAGTCAGAGTCATCATGTTCCTCTCAAATCCCTGCTGAGCTGAACTCCCCCGGAAAGGTTTCCAACTTCTGACTCATGTCCAGCGAGTCTATTTTAATCTTTTTACATTCTTACATCATTCCGGGAGGCCCACACAATGCAACAAACAAAGATTCCCAACTGCTTCGTCTATTGAGGCTTTACAGGGACCGAGAGCAGGGGCATATAAACATCTGTCTTTAGAGCCTTCCCCCGTTGCTTGTGTATACATTGTTCCATTTATAGAGAGGGGGAGACGGCTGGGGAGGATTTCAAAAGATCTGTCGCAAGGAGGAAACACTGCGGAAGAAAACGGAATAGAAGCAGCCATTCCCGAAGAGCACAGCGTTCAGGCTCGCGAAGGCATTGTGTTTGGACCTCACACCGCCATATTTATAAAACAATCACAGTGAGCATTTACACCGCACTCCCTTGATTCACAGCACTTTCTACACGTTATCCCGTAATCCTTAAAACAGCCTTGCAGGGTGAAAGGTAGGGAGGAAGAAGAGTAAGAGAAGAATTAAATAAATGAAGAGTCCTTGGTCATTTTTAATCGTGTGTGGGCACTCTATACGTAATTCTATTCTAATTTGGCTTTTATGTTCGCTAACGTTTCTTTCTGGACACGATGCATGGGTGGTGAGGTCTGTGCCTGGTGTCCTAAACTGATATTTACAGTCACAAAAGCAGCAACAAACAGAACATAAGAGAAGCCATGTTGGATCAGGCCAATGGCCCATCCAGTCCAACACTCTGTGTCACATAAGAGAAGCCACGTTGGATCAGGCCAATGGCCCATCTAGTCCAACACTCTGTGTCACATAAGAGAAGCCATGCTGGATCAGGCCAATGGCCCATCCAGTCCAACACTCTATGTCACATAAGAACATAAGAGAAGCCACGTTGGATCAGGCCAATGGCCCATCCAGTCCAACACTCTGTGTCACACAATGGCAAAAAACCCCAAAAGCAGATGCCAACAGGAGGTTCATCAGTGGGGCCAGTGACTAGAACACTTACAGAGACTCATACCACTAGTCTCTCAAGTTCATTACTGTCTACTTGTAACCGGCAGTTCTCCAGCATTTCAAGCAGATATCTTTCATACCAAGAGCGGGGAGGGCACTGCCAAGACACAGCCAACTCACGGTGACCCCATAGGGTTTTCAAGGCAAGACAAGTTCAGAAGCGATTTGCCCTTCCCTGCCTCTGCATAGTGACCCTGGTATTTCCTGCTGGCTTCCCATCCAAATACTAACCAGAGCCGACCCTGCTTAGCTCCCAAGATCTGATGAGATCAGGCTAAACCAGGCTAACCAGGTCAGGGCTTGTATCACCTGCTACCCAATTATTTTAGCAGAAGATGCCAGGGAATGAGCCTGGGTTCCTCAGAATGCAAAGCAGATGGCATACCACCAAGTCCTAAAACAAACCTAACAGTCCTAGAGTAAGTCAGGTACTGATCTGATATGGGAAGTACTGTTTAGTCAGAGTGGCAGAAGACTGCCAGGGGCTCAGGTAGTGGCCTTACACATCACCTCCTACATGGGCCTTTTAGCTGCACATGCTAGGGATCAGGTGCGGAATCTTCACCTTGCAAGGCAGATAATCTACCACTGAGCCATGCCTCGGTTTCCTCTTCTGATATCATGTGCAGCTAAAAGGCTTTTGACTAGTGGATCAAGGCCAAACTAGATGATTTTCGGGACAAGGATTGGGTCAGGGATCCCACACGTAACACCAGGGAACTTGCATTCCCAAACACTCTGGAGCACAAATCAGCTTGGGAATGCTAATTCCCTGATGTTACGTGTGGGATCCTTGCAAACAGCTGTAGAGGGGCTGCAAATGTGCAAACAGGTCCCCTGAAGCTGTTTCAAGAGCTGTCTGCAGCATATACAGCCCCTCTATGGCTGTTTCAATTCTGCAAAATGGTGCATCAAGGCATACAAAACGCCAAAAGGAAGCTGGACCTAAAATGTACTCTGCATGAACAAGAGGACAGCAGGGCCCAGTAGTTAAAGGAAAGCACTGCTTTCCTCAGGAGAGGAGAGTTTTCCTTCACAGGAAGAGGTTGAGCTTAACTCTACAGGAAGGGGTGTGTCTTTCCTCAACAAACATACAAAACCACAGCAGTGTTCTTCAGTAGTACATAATAGGGATCTTAGACGAGCATGAGCATGCCATGGGGGGGGGGGGGGCAAGCAGGGAGCTGTCCATGGGCATCCTTCATCTGGTGGTGCTGAAGCTCAGCTGTTGAAACCTTTTCTCAGGATTCGCCCAGGCTAGCCTGATCTCAGCAGATCTCAGAACCTAAGCAGGGTTGACCCTCATTAGTGCTTGGATAGAAGACCATCAAGGAAGTCCAGGGTTGCAGTCCAGAGGCAAGCAATGGTAAACCACCTCTATTTGTTTCTTGCCTTGAAAACTTTACAAAGCCACCATAAGTCAGCTGTGACTCAATGGCACTTTCCATCCCCAGATATTTGAAGCTTGAAGCTCAGAGGGCCTCTGAAGCTGTGGCTGTGCCACTTCACTTCCTTGGCTTTATAACCCCAAGGGCCATCCATGCTGATATGCAACAGGTTCCTAAGTAGTAACCAGGGCGTTTCTGGTAGAAAAAGCCCAGTGGGAATTCATGGCCGAGGACCTGCCTACCTTAGGGACCGCCTCTCTCCATATGTTCCCCAGAGAGCACTGAGATCTAGTTCCCGAAATCTTCTACGAATCCCTGGACCAAGGGAGGCCAGACTGAAAACAACGAGGGAGCAGGCCTTCTCTACAATGGCTCCCCAATGGTGGAATCAACTACCAGAGGAGGTGCGAGCCCTGCGAGACCTAAATCAGTTTCGCAGGGCTTGCAAAACCATCCTCTGTCAACCTGCGTTTAAGATGGAACCCGGGTAATGACACCTAGCCATCCTATACATATATCGAACTGTAGCACTTTAATTTGTAGCCTATAATATTTTAATTCTTTATTTAACTTAATTTGAATGTAATGTAACTACATTTTAATTGTCTTTTATAGTAAAGATTGTATTTTATTGTAATCATGGTATATACCATGTCCTGTGAGCCGCCCTGAGCCCGCCTTGGCGGGGGAGGGCGGGATATAAGAATAAATTTATTATTATTATTTGCATATTAAGCCACACCCCCTGATGTCATCACTGTTTCACACAGGGCTTTTTGTAGGAAAAGGCCCGGCAGGAACTCATCTGCATATTAGGCCACACACCCCTGGCACCAAAGCCAGCAGGAACTGTGTTCCTGTGCGTTCATGCTCAACAAAAAAACCCTGGTAGTAACCAGTTTTCAGCCGACAACATCAGAACTTCTTTGCAAAGCATTTCAATTGATTGATACACAGACACAAACTCTTCCATTCCTTCTCCAGTGCAGGGTGCTGTTGAATACTAGGCTGAAAGTGACTTTAAAGCAATCCGCAGAAAAGAGCAAGAGTCCAGTAGCACCTTGAAGACTGAGAAGGTGTGTGGCAGGGTGTGAGCTTTTGCGAGTCCCTGCACCGACACACAAAAGCTCCTCCCCTGCCACAGATTTTGTTCGTTTTTAAGGTGCTACTGGATTCTTTTTCTTTACTACTGCTGCAGACAGACTAACATGGTTACCCATCTTGATTTAAAGCTATCAGTCATCAACCTTCACGTCTTGCCCCAAAGGCTGACCCACCTTAATGAAACTAATCCTTTTCTGTCATGAAACCAAAATGATGAAATTCTTTTCCCAGATTTGTCCGTCTTCCTACAGCATGTCTTCTGCCAGCCAGCGAAGACTTTTCCGTTTTGTCTGGTATACCCTTACTGAACCTCCGTCGTCATTTGTTTAAAATTGTCGCTTGTATATACATACTGTTTTTAAAAGTTTATTTTTCATCTATCTGATTTGTTTTTCCCACCTTAAAAGGTAAAGGTAGTCCCCTGCGCAAGCACCAGGCAGTTATCAACCCATGGGGTGACGTCACATCACGACATTTTCTTGGCAGACCTTTTATGGGGTGGTATGCCATTGCCTTCCCCTTAGATGGCTCTAACTTGGTGGAAGGGGCAACATAGAAATAAAGGAAATAAACCTAATCTAGGCCCAAATCTGTTTTCTGTGCAGGAGCTCTGGGGTGAATTTTCCACAGCATCCTTGTTATTAAAGAAGGTGCTGAATTGGGATCATTGTGCACGTTCAACACCATCAGACTCAATACAGACTGGGAGCGGTTTGCTCAGTGCAAGTACACTGCTTCCCCCTATTAGAGATGTATATATTCTTAACTGTCTGCTAGCAGGCGCTGACCTGCACGATCTGGATGATTCATTCCTTATGCCTACATCATTTTAATTTGCGATGTAGTCAGTCATGGAATACACCTCTCTCAAGCATTGTTTCTGGCCTCATTTGGGAATAGAATCCCCACCCTCCTTTGCTTTGCAAATATACATCTGCCAACATCGGATAACTCTTTAGGTATCTGACAATGCAGGCTCACATCCACAAAAGGCACAACGAATTTGTTCCAGCTTTGTAGAGCCAGCTGTTTTGGCTGCAACAGTTGTTTTGGCATCCCTCTGGAGCAACTTCTTATTTATGATATTGATAAAGAAAACTGCTTTAAAACAGAAAAACTCAAGGCAACCAGCAAAAGACAAACCGAACACAAAGGGGTGAAAGCGAGGCAATGGAAGAAGCCTCACTACAGCCCATACGGCCTGTATGCACCTGTATTCACCTGTCTGCAGGGCTTTTTTTGTAGCAGGAACTCCTTTGCATATGAAGCCACACGCCTCTAATGTAGCCAATCTTCCTGGAGCTTACAGTAGACTTTGTACTGCGAGCCCTGTAAGCTCTTCGAGGATTGGTTACATCAGGGGCATGTAGTCTAACATGCAAAGGAGTTCTTGCTACAAAAAAATGCCCTGCCTGTTTGTAAGCAAGAGCCAAGGCATATTCACTTTGCAAATGAAGCCAGGATAAATGTGGAATTTGTATCACACATTGTACAGGTGTTGACTTTGTAACATGAGAATTACTCAACACACATTCAAAGAACTATCAAAGTGTACACAGTACACAGATTGTGTGTTCACTGTAACATGAACTGGGCTTATCTCCTTGTCCCTCTTCTGCAAAGTGGCCAGCAACGAAGGGAGAGGCCGTTGGGCCAGGCAAGTCAGTGGCAAGGGCTCTGCTCTCCCACTTCCACTCCTTGGGCTGAGTTGTAAAACAAGAGACCAAGGAGAAGTCTTGGGACAATTAGGCCAGGCAAGCTAATGGAAAGAACCATTTCCTCTCTCTCCCGCCCCACCTTCCTTCTCTTTCTGCTAAGACAGTGATGGTGTGAGAGAGAGGAAAGTCCAGGGCTTTTTTTAATAGCAGGAACTCCTTTGCATATTAGGCCACACACCCCTGATGTAGCCAATCCTCCAAGAGCTGACCAGGCTGTTCTCACAGGGCCTGCTGTAAGCTCTTGGAGGATTGGCTACATCAGAGGTGTGTGGCCTAATATGCAAAGGCATTCCTGCTACAAAAAAAGCCCTGGGAAAGACCAAATGTGGACTGGGCCAGGAAAGCTGATGGTAAGGGTCTCTGCTTCTCCTTGGACAGAATGGCAAAATGGCTGCCCCAGTGGCATCCAAGACAGGCCAAGTAGGGCTAGGAGGCCAAGGAAAGAGCCTTTCGCCAATTCTAAGGCTCACCATCCTTTCCAGTTAGAAAACTCACTCTCATCTCCAACCTAAACCTTTTCAACTGCATTTGGAGCAGTTATCTCCACAGAAGAAGTGGGATCTCAGGGTGATGGAAAGCGAGCCAAGATTCTCAAAGCAGACAGAAGGAGAAAGCACCTTTTCCAGCTCCTAAATCTCTCTTTCTTACACACAGAGATTTTCCTTTGTTTAAGTTCTCATACCAAATCAAAGCCACAAAAGGCCTTGCTAATCCTGAAGATTTCCTTCCTATGTGGAAATAAACCTAGTTCACACAGGAGCCAAGCAGATACGTGCTAGTAAACCCTGACATCTTAGCTCCGTCTCTGGAATTCTCATTTCAATATGCAACAAAAGCCGTTGTTCAGCATGTGGATTTATTCCTGCTTTGTATAACAGGGGCTAAAAGAACGAACTGAGAACCTAGAGGATGTCAGTTCAAATCCTGTCATGATCTTGTTTGATGGCCTTGGTTGAGCTGCTCTCTCTCAGTTATCTTTCTGTAAATATGAGGATGACAATACAGGCTGACCTTACGTGGTTGTTGGAAGGACTGCAGCAAGACAGTGTGCAAGCATTTACTTATTTAAACATTTATAGACTGCTTTTCCTTATCAGGGTGGTTTACAAAGTATACTGAAAAGCATGCGTAACGCGAGTAGCAATAAAACTGCCTGAAGAAAGCACCCTAAAAACTACGTATAAATGCTGAGGATTATAATTTTTAAGCTACCGTAGTCAGTTTAAACTCATCAAAGAGTAGAATAAATCTCCAACTCCATCAATCTGAATGTATCAGTTTTTTATCCTGCTCTTTGTCCAAGATGCCCGTGTCGATTCTTCCATCCTGCTTTTTATACACACAACAACCCTGTGAGGTAGGCTTGGCTGAAAACGTATGCCTGGCCCAAAGTCCCCTAAGGATAGGTCTGGCCACTGATGGGAGTTGGGGGAGGTGGGAACTTAATGGGGAAGGGGCATCTGTATGATGATGCAGCATTGCTTTGGGCTTAGCGCTACAGCACTGCACCAAGCACAACACTGTTGCGTCCAGGTCACGCTGGCAATTGTGTCATCATGGAGGGATAACAACTGCACCTCCCCACCCCAGTCTGGCCTGCCAGTTTCCACCTCTCAACCAGGTGAGTACCAGCAGGCAATGGCCACAATTTACCTGAAGGTCTCCCACCCTAAGGAGGAAAGCGCTAGTAACCCTACCCTAAAGCCTGAGAGGGGGTCTGAACCTGTCTCCCTCCCCCTACCCAGAGACTCCAAGCAAACCGCAAAGATGCTTGTTGCAGGAGAGGTGGCTTTTAATTGAAGAAGAAGACTGTAGATTTATACCCCGCCCTTCTCTCTGAATCAGAGTCTCAGAGCGGCTTACAATCTCCTATATCTTCTTCCCCTACAACAGACACCCTGTGAGGTCGGTGGGGCTGAGAGGGCTCTCCCAGCAGCTGCCCTTTCAAGAACAACCTCTGCCAGAGCTCTGGCTGACCCGAGGCCATTCCAGCAGCTGCAAGTGGAGGAGTGGGGAATCAAACCCCGTTCTCGTAGATAAGAGTCTGCACACTTCACCACTACACCAAACTGGCTCAATTGCTTGCAGAGAGAGGGTGTTGGAAGATTGAAAAAGATTAAGGAAACCTGAGATTAATTTAAAACTCTTTTTTTAATAAACAGAAATGTAAAAATGGTGAATGAATGCAAAAGAACGTCTTCGATTAATCAGGGCGTAAGGGCTGGCGTCAGGGACGGGCACTTGTTGATGCCCGTGGCTTTGCGAAGATCCCTTCCCCCAGCTGAAAACGCCGGATCAGCCCCCCAGTTTCCCAGTGGGAGAAGAGCCTGGAGCTGCAAAAGGAGGCAGAGAGCAAGAGAACAGCAATCTGCCGCCTCCTCTAGGCCTCCAAATCAGCCCAGAAGCTTCTGCAGCTTGTCAGGGACTCTCAGACATGCCAGGTCTGACGGAACTAGAAAGAGTATGAGAGCCCCTCTAGCATAGTCCTATTGCAAGGGGCAGGGCCTGCCGTTGTTGGGAGGAGAAACAGAGCTATAATTGGGGGGGGGGGGCGTGTTGCCATGATTGGGATGGGGGAAGAAGAGGACAGTGGCAAAGGGGTCCAAGTATGGCCAGCCCTGGCAAGAAGACCTTTCTGCAAGAGAGAATCCCACACGGCTCCCCAGAGGAAAAAAGTCTACTTGTATAAACAAAAATGATTGCAATTCTAAGGCGGGAGGAAAAAAAAAAAGAAAGAGGGGGGAAAAAAATAGGTTTCTGAATGGAAGATTGCAAAAGCCAAGAGAACAGCTGGAAAACATTGAGCTTACAGGCCCACTGTACGCGAACCGCATCAGAAACCCTAACCAGACCCCATACCTAACAACTGTTGCCTTGTTTAGCTTATCCGACTCAAGACGGTTTCTGCAGATTGCTTTACAGTAATGTACTCGGGATGCCTGTGATGTAACCAGGGGACGGTAACCCTGGCCAATGTGGTCATTTTCCTGCCTCTCCTTCCAGCCTTCCATTTGTTTCACAGAATATCGAGCACATGGGGAATTGGCAGTTGTACGCGCGTGTGTCATCTACGGTGAGCGAGACCAAAAGTCAATTGGCATGGAGCTCCGAGAAAGCAAGTATCTGAGCCCAGAGTTACAGTGTGCACGTGGGGCAGGGTGGGAATGAACAGAAAGGGAAGAGGGGGTGCATTTTGGACGTGTGGGCGTTTTTTTAAGGGAAGACGCTTCGCAAGGTTCAGGAAGCCGCAAGTAGGCGTACGAGGTGGAAAGGAAGACAGAGGGGATTTCCAAGCCAAGTTCTGGCAACGCAACCGTGTTTCCCCCTATGCTGAAATCACCACTAGGGACTGCACAGCGTTGAGGGATGTCCAGCCCCACATCAGAGTGGCGTATCCCCTGCCCCGAATTCCTCTTCTCTTCTGTCATGTGGAAAATTTAAAAAAATTAAAATAAATAAAAGATTTAATCTTTTTTTTAAAAAAAAGCTCGCTGGCATCACCCAGTTTGTTTCTAGCGGTTCCTATTATCATTGCTTCTGGTAACAGAGCCGTTTTGGCGTAGCGGTTAAACGTGCGGACTCTTATCTGGGAGAACTGGGTTTGATTCCCCATTCCTCCACACGCAACTGCTGGAGGGGCCTTGGCCAAGGGACTGGATCCTGCCAGGGACAGACTGGCCACTTAATTTACAGGGGAACTTCCCGGTGAGCCACTGCCCCAGAGGGCTGCTCTGGAACAGCGTCAGCATACCATGAGGTGGGACAGCTGCCAAGGCTTCAGACAAGGCCCACTGCTGCTGAAACCTCTTGCACGCCCACTTTTTAGGGCTCCACTACCCGTACTCCCCGCTGCATGAACTGCCCGGTACCACTGGGGAAAGGGCTACAGGTAGCTGTGCCAAGGGCAAATGGGAGGGCTTCTGAACAGACAAGGGAAGAACACACAATTAGGTAGGACATGTGGGTGGCAGTGTTCCCTCTAAGGTGAGTTAGTGTGAGCTGGCTCGCAGATTTTTAGCCTCCAGCTCACACACTTTTGTCTCAGCTCAGGAAGGATGACCCCAGAGTACACTAATTGATGCAGGAGCTCACGACTTTAATGCCAGGAGCTCACAAAGTAGAATTTTTGCTCACAGGACGCTGCAGCTTTGAGGAAACATTGGTGGGTGGGCGGGAGGGAGGAAAGGGAGGCACGAGAAGGAGACCTGAGGATAAGCAGAGGAGGGGAGGGGAGCTGGGAACTCGCAGCTCGTTGCCGCCCAAGACCTAGAACCATCCCTGAGGCTGGTGGTGTTTAGGAGCAAGCATAACCAAGCTCTAGAAACTGTCAGAGGCTCAGGGACCTCTTGGCTCAGCCCATTCATCAGCAAAGGTAACCGGAGTCACTTCACTGACTGTCTGTTCCTGCACAGCTGCTAGTTTTCAGGAGGAAGTTGTGGCTGAACTAATATCCCTTGTCTGCGCTACTGAGCTGAGTAACCCATGGCTTGCAGTATCACAGGGGCCATTCAGCTTGGCTTGCTCCAGAGTCCCTTTCCCTTCCCAGTCTGCTCCCAGATCCTGCCATCTTTTCCTCCGACACAGAAGGGAGGATGGGCGATCTCCCTGAATGCTCACCACAGTCCTCCTGTCCCACAAGCGGGGGGGGGGTGGTGGTTTTGCCCACTCAAGACTTCGCAATCAGCACCAAGGCCTCTTTGGGTCTCCAAAGCCACACCTCTTTCCTGTTTGCGCTAACAGAAAGATCCGACTCAGGGTACGTAGAAAAACACAACTTTGTAAATTAATCCCACCCTCCCACAAAACTCCAGCAGTATGAGGACGAAATATGCTCTCTGATACATGGGAAGGAGCTGAGAAAGAGATAACATAAAAACGCCCGTGGGCCCGCCTCGGCGCGGAGGGCGAGATATGAATGGAATTAAATAAATAAGATAGATGGAGGAGGGGGGAGGGATGGATGGATGGATAGATGATAGAAAGATAGAGAGAGAGATAGAGAGATAGATGATAGATGATAGATGATAGAGAGATAGAGAGAGAGATGATAGATGAGAGATAGAGAGAGATGATAGATGATAGAGAGATAGATGATAGAGAGATAGAGAGAGATGATAGATAGAGATAGAGAGAGATGATAGATAGAGAGATAGATGATAGACAGAGAGAGATAGATGATAGAGAGATGATAGAGAGAGAGATAGAGAGATGGATGGATAGAGAGATGGATGGATGGATAGATAGAGAGATGGATGGACAGACAGACAGACAGACAGATGATAGATAGATGATAGATAGATAGATAGATAGATAGATAGATAGATAGATAGATAGATAGATAGATGATAGATAGATAGATGATAGATAGATAGATAGATAGATAGATAATGATAGATAGATAGATAGATGATAGATAGATAGATAGATAGATAGATAGATAGATAGATAGATAGATAGATAGATAGATAGATAGATAGATAGATAGATAGATAGATAGATGATAGATAGATAGATCTAGATGATGACGATGGTGTATACATCCGCTATCGCACCGATGGCAGCCTGTTCAACCTGAGGCGACTAAAGGCACACTCCATGACAATGGAAAAACTCATCCGAGAGCTACTGTTTGCTGATGATGCTGCACTCGTCTCCCACTCGGCATCAGCTCTGCAGCATATGACGTCCTGCTTTGCAGAGGCTGCCAAGCTATTCGGCCTAGAAGTTAGTCTGAAGAAGACAGAAGTTCTCCACCAGCCTGCACCCCAGGAAGATTATCACCCTCCCTGCATCACTGTGGGTGAATCAGTTCTGAAGACAGTCCAGCAGTTCAGCTACCTGGGGTGCATCATCTCCTCAGACGCCAAGATCGACAAGGAGATTGACAACAGGCTGGCAAAGGCAAACCGTGCCTTTGGCCGACTGCACAAAAGAGTGTGGAGCAACAAGCATCTGAAAAAAGGCACAAAGATCAATGTTTACAAAGCGGTTGTGATGACAACCCTCATCTACGACTCCGAATCGTGGGTTTTATACCGTCATCACCTGCGACTCCTTGAGCGCTTTCATCAGCGCTGCCTTCGCACCATCCTCAACATCCACTGGAGTGACTTTGTGACCAACACTGAAGTCCTCAAGAGGGCGGAGGTTACCAGCATCGAGGCACTGCTGTTGAAGACGCAGCTGCGCTGGCCAGGGCATATTTCTAGGATGGAAAACCACCGCCTTCCCAAGATTGCCCTGTATGGCGAACTCTCCACCGGCCATCGAAATAGAGGGGCACCAAAGAAGAGGTACAAGGACTCCTTGAAGAAATCCCTTAGCACCTGTCACATCAACCATCACCAGTGGTCTGACCTAGCCTCAGATCGCAAAGCATGGAGGCACACCATCCACCAGGCTGTCTCTTCCTTTGAGAACGCACGCATAGCTGGTCTTGAGGACAAAAGGAGATTGAGGAAGAATCGCACTGCTACAGGACCAACCCTAAATCAGACTTTTCCCTGCAGCCGCTGTGGCCGGACCTGCCTGTCCCACATTGGTCTTGTCAGCCACCAGCGAGCCTGCAGCAAACGTGGGCTATTGCACCCTTCTTAAATCTTTGTTCGCGAAGCCAAGCCAAGAGAGAGAGAGAGAGAGAGAGAGAGATGATAGATAGATAGATGATAGATAGATAGATGATAGATAGATAGATAGATGATAGATAGATGATAGATAGATAGATAGATAGATAGATAGATAGATAGATAGATAGATAGATAGATAGATAGATAGATAGATAGATAGATAGATAGATAGATGATAGATAGATAGATGATGGATGGATAGATGGATAGATAGATAGATGTTAGATAGATGGATGGATGGATGGATGGATGGATGGATGGATGGATGGATGGATGATAGATAGATGATGGATAGATGATAGATAGATGATAGATAGATGATAGATAGATGATAGATAGATGATAGATAGATGATAGATAGATAGATGATAGATAGATAGATAGATAGATAGATAGATAGATAGATAGATAGATAGATGGATGGATGATAGATAGATAGATGATAGATAGATGATAGATAGATGATAGATAGATAGATAGATAGATAGATAGATAGATAGATAGATAGATAGATAGATAGATAGATAGATAGATAGATAGATAGATAGATAGATAGATAGATAGATAGATAGATAGATAGATAGATAGATAGATAGATCGATCCTCCTTCCTTGGAGGTTTTTCAGCAGATGGCCATCTGACAACATTGAAGATCCTGTGAATTTTGGGGGAGGTATTTGTGAGTTCACTGCATTGTGCAGGGGGTTGGACTAGATGACCCTGGAGGTCCCTTCCAACTCTGATTCTACAAGGTGTGAAGGGGAAATGCTGAAGCAGCTGGGAACTTAGAATCCTGAAGGAACATAAGAACATGAGAGAAGCCATGTCGGATCAGGCCAATGGCCCAGTTTCACACAGTGGCCAAAACCCCCAGGTGCCATCAGGAGGTCCAGGACACTAGAAGTCCTCACACTGTTGCCCCTCCCAAGCACCAAGGTAGAGGTTTGGAGGAAGGGATTTCAGAAATGTTCCCCCTTCCATGATTGCTTTTGGATCCTCCCACTAGTATGGTTCTAGAATTCACATGCAATCCATGCAGTGAGGGATCCAAGCACAGGGACACAGCAACCAGAGACTAGACTAGGATCATGAGGGTTGGACTGCAAACCTGATTACCTCACTACAGTCTATTTATTTAATGAGACATTTCTCTTCCACTGTTCCTTAAGATTGCATGTGCGGGAAACGATCGTACTTATGCAGCATCACAAATTTGGACTAAGCCCACAGAACTCATGCTCAGGGTTCCAGCACTGACCATACCATACTGAGTAATACGTCTGCCAGCCGCTGAAAGCCTTCAAAAAGTGGGGCTAAGCCACGGCATGCCAATTCTGAGGACTTCAATGATGGCTTCATTGTGCCAAAGATCACCCACAAAAGTAAACTTTTCATACAAACGGAGTGGTTTTTGAAGAGCGCTCAGATGCCCAGTTTTGCTCGCTCTGGTGATGTCTGCTCTTAAAAATAGTAGGCCTCTTCATAGCTTCCCACACACAAAATAAAAATCTATGGGAACTTTAGTTTCACAAGCTCACAAGAGGATTCTTAAGAGCCACGATAGTGGTTTAAATCTTTAGTGCTGATGTACCCTTTTACAGAAACAAAGCTCTTGACCACCGCTCCCTCCAAGCTGAGTTAGTGTGAGCTAGCTCACAGTTTTTTAGCCTCCAGCTCGCAGATTTTTGTCTTAGCTCAGGAAGGATGACCCCAGAGCACACTCATTGATGCAGGAGCTCACCGCTTTAATGCCAGGAGCTCACAAAATAGAATTTTTGCTCACGAGACTCTGCAGCTTAGAGGGAACATTGGTCTTGACCTGGGTGCTAAATCGGATATCACCAAAAAGGAGGGGGGAAGAGAATATATTCACACAAAAAGAACCACACATTGAAATACCCTTCTACAAATCCCACCCCCATCCCAAAAGTCCCGTTTTTAGACTACATAATAGACGAAGAAAAACTTTACCGGCCTACCCATCTTGCCCCTCTTCCCAGGAATTCCGGGGATCCCCTGTAAATCAAAGAGACAAGAGATGGAAATAATTAAAATCTGATGGGGGCTGGAAAGAAACTACAGAACGCAAACCAAAATAAAGGAGGTGGGGCCATTAAAAGCATCCAGGGCTTTTTTTTCTTGGTAGAAAAAGCCGAGCAGGAACTCATTTTCATATTAGACCACACCCCTGATGTCACCATCGTTTCACACAGGGCTTTTTTGTGGGGAAAGCCCAGCAGGAGCTCATTTGCATATTCAGCCACACCCCCTCGATGCCAAGCCAACAGGAACTGCATTCCTGCTCAAAAAAAAAAGCCCTGAAAACATCTAGTTATGGCAAGATCAATAGGGGCCAAAATAGCAAATGCTTGAGCTGCAAAAACAAGGGGAAGGGGAAAAGGGTGAGCTGAGTTTCACCCACGGAGGGCTAACAATTCCTCTGCTGGAGGGCGCAACGCCATACCCACCCACGGCCAGGAATTGGAGACAGAGCTTTGCAGGAGGAATAATTAAGCTACTGGTCTGGAACCAAAGGTCAAGCCCAGGCACTTGCTGGAGAACTTCTGTTTACATTTCTTATTTGCTGATGTAAGCATGAAGGCAGCAGCTCTGATCCCCCCGTCTTTTCCCTGAGGTCTCTTGCTTGCCAATGACACTGAGCTGACGGATTTCACCCGGAAGGACCTTGTCCTGAAGGCAAATTGGTGCACTTGCACGGACAGACCACCTCTCGCCAGTCCCGTTTCTTTGCGTGCTGTTCTGTGCCTGCACTCCAGTCACCTCTTGCTTAGACATAACCACGATTCTCACCTTAGCAGGCTCCTTTCGGTTGCATCTCCCTTGGGTAGTTCATTGAGAATTCCACCAGCAAGTGCACCTTTTGCTCGTGGTCCAACTAGATGTTGGAGAATTCATGACTGAATCTTCCCAGTACTTTACAAAAGTAAACCGCAGTCATACTCAGACCCAAATCTGGTCATAATCTTGTGAGGACAAGGCTTAATTTATTTGTTGCCTACTTTACTCTCACGCAGAGATGGACTCTTATTTAAAAGGATTGACGGACAAAGCATGATTGCCTGTCTTGTTCTTCTTTAAACAGCCAACATTGTGGAGGATTGGTTTTGACCAATGACACCCCTTTTGCCTTTGTGCTGTAGCCCTGGCCCAAGTAAAGGTCTTCCATGGCTGAAAGTTCCGTTTACCAAATCCTTGGGAAGATCCAATCCTGAATTTCCCAGCACCTCATCAGTTTTGGTCCTACATTCACCAAGATCTTGTCAGGCACAGACTTCATTAAAGGGCATCTTCCCAAAAGATGCTAAATATGCCTTTTGGCTCGGAGCGGATTGCTTCTGCACGCAAAACAGGAAATGGGAAAAATAATTTTTAGAACAAATGTACATTCTGGCCGATGCATTTTCCTCCTTTGATTTTACAGACTTGGAAATCACAAGGCATGATTTCAGCGTCATGTGCAAAGATGACCTAAGTCATTACAGCCCGATGTGTTTTGTATCACTTATGTCAAACTTCCTAGAACATAACAACACCCTTTGACCAAAGGACCATTTGGTCCAGCATTCTGTATCCAACAGCAGCCAGGCAGAAGTCAATCACCGGGTAGCAAAGGCCTCTCGCTTTTCCCTGATGTTTGTTCTCAGAATCTGATGTTCTGGGGCAGACTTAGCCTGAACTCCTACAATTTTCCCTATCTCCAATAGAGAAAAGATACAGCATGAAATACATCAAGAAGCTAAGCATGCCTCTGGGGTGTGGCTTCGCACAAGCCCACCATGCGCTTACCATGTGCTTTCACAGTGTACACATTGTGGCTATCATGCATAAAGTGGCTACATGTGTCCTTTTCATCGCAGGATCACAATGAAATATGCTGCGGGGAGCGGAGGCAAATCCCAGTTCCTTGCAGCGCGTTTGCGGGCTGAACAGTAAACATGTAGAGAAATTAGCGCCTTTGGCTGCCTCTCACATTGCAAGGGGATGCGCTGAACTCACTGTCTGCCAAGCCTCCTTCCATCCCACGGATATGACCAGCCTTTAAGAATTTACCGAGACCACAGGGGAGAGCAGAGAGATGAAAAACCAACAGAAGAATGAAATTAAACAAACCAAAAAGGTGAACACATCAAATGCAGTTTTGCGTGCGTAGCCGTGTCGGTCTGCAGCAGAACGGCTGGATTTGAGCCCGGCAGAGACCAACAAGATTTTGGAGCCAAAGTTCCTTTCATCAGCTACAATGATGGGATTGATACAATGGTGATGTGCAGGGCTTTTCTTGTAGCAGGAACTCCTTTGCATATTAGGCCACACACCCCTGATGGAGCCAATCCTTCTGGCGCTTACAGTAGGCCCTGTAATTAAGAGCCCTGTATGCTCCTGGAGGATTGGTTACATCAGGGGTATGGCCTACTATGCAAAGGAGTTCCGGCTACAAAACATCTGGCAAAGGGAGCTTTAACTCTTGAAAGTGTGTATCGCAAAATCTTGTTGGTCTCTAAGGTTCTATTGGACTCAAATCTAGCAAATCAGATGCAGCCGTTCTACATTGAATGAATGCACGGCTGGCTCTCTTGCATGTTCTCTCAGCAGCTTGAAAAAGTGAAAGACCTGAGACAAGGGGAAAGCGTGAGTACGTGACACTGTATTCAGAAGGCATCTGTAAAAGGCTCTCTTTTTCCATAGCCAAGAAAACACAGGATGAGATACACAGGAAAAGGAGAG
Organism: Heteronotia binoei; assembly: GCF_032191835.1. Classification (NCBI taxonomy): domain Eukaryota; kingdom Metazoa; phylum Chordata; class Lepidosauria; order Squamata; family Gekkonidae; genus Heteronotia; species Heteronotia binoei. The sequence continues at coordinate 69,396,360 of NC_083234.1, forward strand.
CAGCGGATAGTATGTTCAGAAGACTGCAAACAGGGCTTTTTTTGTACAGACACTCCTTTGCATATTAGGCCACGCCCTTCTTATGTAGCCAATCCTCCAAGAGCTTACAGGGCTCTTCTTTCGGGGCCTACTGTAAGCTCTTGGAGGATTGGCTACATCAGGGGTGTGTGGCCTAATATGCAAAGGAGTTCCTGCTACAAAAAAAAAGCCCAGATCGCAAAGCAAAGGCAAAGCTAAGAAAACAGCAGGAACACCAAGGAGAGGAAGAACACGACTCCGCTGAGAGAGAAAAGCCAGGAGGACACCACACGAGAGGAAGGACTAGACCCCAAGGACAACACCGACGACAAGATATGTCACTATCCAACAGAAAGGGACTTTCGAAAGGCTTTCTTTCCCCTCCAGAAATACTCACTCGTTCTCCATCAGCACCTGGCAACCCAAAGAGTCCCGGTGGGCCGATGTACCCCTGCGAGGGGGAAAAGGAAACAAGCAGTTAAAAGCGCTTCCCGGGCCTCTGAAAGGGCCAAGTCCCGTCCCTCGGAAACCAACGGCACGTCCTCCAGCGCTGGGGGTCCAGGGCAGCCGAGATGAAATAAACCTTGAGGCAAGTGTATATGCCCATGGACTGCATGGTGCTGGCTTCCACGATGTAGTCCAAGGGCACATACCCTCACACCAGGGATCGTGAGGACTCCGGGGAAGGAAGTCGCCAGCCAGCGGGGGGCCTTCCCCGGGGCTGGCTTCCGAGCGCACCTGAGAGAAACGGAGCTAGGATCCAGGTTAGCAAAGTTCAGTTTAGCCGGGTCATCGCTGACAACACATCCACAGCATCCTTCTCCGAGGGCATTTAGGAGCCAACAACGAGCAGCTCTGGGGTCTGAAGCCAGGCCCTTTCAGCCCTGCAAGGGAGAGCTTCTCCTACGTATGGAGGGCTATGCCAGGCCTGAGAAATGGTCCATCTGTTTAATATCCTGTTTCACACACCAGACTCTTCCAGCAGGGCATGAAAGCAGCAACTGGGTCACGTGGTTCCCCACCCATCCGTGCAGAATTTAGATGAACCTCCGTCAAAGCCCTTTCCACCAATGCCATCAATAAACCTTTCCATCTACTTTCTCTGGCACCATGCATCATGTTCTCAATAACACATCGTCATTTCCAAACACGTAGGAAAGAAGAAGACTGCAGATTTATACCCCGCCCTTCTCCCTGAATCAGAGACTCAGAGCGGCTTACAATCTCCTATATCTTCTCCCCACCCCCACAAGACACCCTGTGAGGTGGGTGAGGCTGAGAGGGCTCTCACAGCAGCTGCCCTTTCAAGGACAACTCCTATGAAAGCTATGGCTGACCCAAGGCCATTCCAGTAGGTGCAAGTGGAGGAGTGGGGAATCAAACTCGGTTCTCCCAGATAAGAGTCCACGCACTTAACCACCACACCAAACTGGCTTTCACTGGTTCTCACACCAAACTCTCTTACACCAAACTGGCTCTCAAACTGAGAACCTACAGAACCTTTTGCCCGATCCCCGGTTCTTCCCCCCCACCTCCGTTCCCTTGTCCCCTACTGCAGCCTCATTTCTGACTCAGCTCCCTTGTCCCCTGCTACAAACCTCAGCCTGTGACCCTTTCAGTGAGCTATCATATTTTCAGGGCTTTTTTTGTAGAAAAAGCCCAGCAGGAACTCATTTGCATATTAGGTCACATCCCCTGACATCTTCATTTCTTCACACAGGGCTTCTTTGTAGAAAAAGCTCAGCAGGAACTCATTTGCATATCAGGCCATACCCTGATGCCAAGCCAGCCAGAACGGCATTCCTGTGCATTCCTGCTTTTTTTTTTTAAAGCCCTGATATTGCTATTCCTAACGCAGGTAGATTCAGGTGGGAAGCTTCTTTGATCTGAAGCAGCAGAACAAAGTATGAGCCTAGCAGTACCTTTCGGGCCAAAAACGTTTTATCCAAGGCATAAGCTTTTGTGTGCATGCACACTTCTTCTAATACATACACGTATCTGAAGAAGTGAGCATGCACACAAAAGCTTATACCTTGAATAAAATTTTGTTGGTCTGAAAGGTGCCACTTTATAGTCCTTCAGCTTTGTGGTCCTAACGGGTAATGGACTGTCAGTCAGTTCCCTTGCTTTCCTCCAGATTAGCCAGCAACGTAGCAGGTCTCCTAGAGCATCCCTTGAACCTAATTTCTGACACGTAACACCTCTATGTAAACCACTCAGCATCTCCACACTACCGTGAAAATTCCACCAGCTCCCTTGGGAGTTTGACACCGTGTGAGCCAAGGATCCCACCCCGAAAACTCTTTTCGCAGCCAGAGGTGAGCAAAATGAAATTGCAAAATGAAAGAAAGCAAGAGTGCTCCTGAGCTTGTACAAAGTGCCCTTCAGTCACCACTGTGTGATAGCAGTTTGCCCTCCCTGCCTTCTAGAATGAAGGGTCAGGACACACATCTCAGCTCTAGCATTCCCTCTAAAATGAGTGAGTGAGAGTTGGCTCACAGATTTTTAGCCTCCAGCTCACACATTTTTGTCTTCGCTCGGGGGAAAAATGGCCCCAGAGCAAACTAATTTATGCAGCAGCTCACAACTTGAATGCCAGTAGCTCACTAAGCAGAATTTTTGCTCACAAAACTCTGCAGCTTAGAGGGAACACTGCTCAGCTACTGTCCCAGCGAGTCTCATTTTAGAAATCGCTTTGGGAATAACCCTTGGAACGGTGCTTAGCTTCTCCACGCGAGGCCGAAGCAGGATCCGGAGGCCGGGCTTGTTCCAGAGCAGCCCATCATTACAGGATATTAAACAGCTGACTGGCCCCTTCCCCCCCCCCCACCTCCTTCCCTCTTCAAAGAATGAAAATGGCCTCCGGGGGTCAACTTTTGTTTATCGCTTGCAATTTTCCTGGCGATGGGAGCCAGCTGGTAGCATTTAGAGAGGAGAGGAGCACATGACAGAGAGGGGAGGCATCTTGATGGGTGATGAGCATCCTAATGATTTATAGTTGCAATCGGGGAAAGCAGGGGGCGGTTCACCAGAGAGCGACATCTTTCATGAAGGAGGGGAAGACGTGCTTCTCAATGGAAAACCTCAGCACTCCGGCTAGACGAGAGCCAAATATTCTCTTTTGCGAGTGGCTGCAAGACGCTGGTTTGTCACCTCGGAGAGGAATGTAAAAATCCGTCCCCAGAGCTCATCCGGGGCCGTCCGAAGGGACAGAAGGAGAGTCCCGCTGGATCAGAGCCAAGGTCCAGCTGGCTCAGCATCCTGTTTCTGACAGCGGCCGGCCAGATGCTTTCGAGAAGGCCACAGGCGAGGAATGCGGTCCACAGCCTCCCCCCCCCCCCCCCCGTCGTTCATATTCCGGAAACTGGTAGTTTAGCGATAGACTATCTCTGGGTATAGAGGTTCTAGTCTTAGCGAACATGATTAAGAATGGCAGACAAACCGTATACTTATCTCATCTTTTATAAGAGCATCAGACTTATTGTGCAAGATAAAACCGAAGGCCCCTCTAGCACGGTAACCTGTTTCCAGCAGTGGCTGGCCAAATGCTTCCATTAAGTAGAAGAAGATGATGATATTGGATTTATATCCCGCTCTCCACTCCAAAGAGTCTCAGAGCAGCTCACAATCTCCTCTATCTTCCTCCCCTACAACAGATACCCTGTGAGGTGGGTGGGGCTGAGAGAGTTCTCACAGCAGCTGCCCTTTCAAGGACAACTTCTGCCAGAGCTATGGCTAACCCAAGGCCATTCCAGCAGGTGCAAGTGGAGGAGTGGGGAATCAAACCCGGTTCTCCCAGATAAGAGTCTGCACACTTAACCACTACACCAAACTGGCTCTCCAAGTGGGACACGGAAGCAACAATTATTGCCCAAACCGTCCTGAGGGCCACTCAGATTCAGAAAAAAAAAGAGAGAGACTGGATTTGTATCCTGCCCTTTACTCAAGAGTCTCAGAGAGGCTCACAATCTCCTTCCCTACCCTTCCCCACAACAGACGTTCTGCGAGGTAGGTGGGGCTGAGGGAGCTCTTTTTCGAGAACTGCTCTCGAAAGAACAGCTCTGAGGGAACTTGCGACTGGTCCAAGGTCACACCAACAGCTACATGTGAAGGCGTGGGGAATCAAACCTGGTTCTTTCAGATTAGAGTTCAAGCTCTTAACCACTATACCGAACTGGAAAGTTGCCTCTGAAATGGGGGGGGGGGGGAGGAGAAGAGCTCCATTTTGCAAGCATGGCTAATAGCTGCCATCTAACCCATCACTATATCAAATTCTATAAATTAGTTACCTGCTGTGCTGGCGGGGGGGCTTTACAGTCAGTGGCCTGCAGAGCAAATATGACAACTTCATCCCTCCAAGCGGGACCAGTGCCAGCAGAGGCACTCGTAGATGCGGCCAATTCCAAATACTTCCTACTGCCTGCCAATAGCAACAACTGTATACTCTGAAGTCCCTTCTGTCCCTGCAGAGGGCTCTGGTGCCAGAGTCCAGTCCCAGTTAGCATACCAGGCTAGGTCCCAGCTTTAGACTGCAGGGACCCTGGAACAAATCCTGGAGATGTTGTGACACCGGTGCCCTGGCCACCAGTGGGAGTTGGGGGGTTGGGTTGCCAGATCCAGACTAGAAACTCCTGGAGATTTGGAGGGGAAGGCTGGGGAGGACAGGGAGCAGAGTTGGATACAAGGCCACAGAATCCACCCATCAGTGCATCCATTTTCTCCAAGGGAACTGATGTCTGTAGCCTGGATTTGAGCCATAAGTCCAAGGGATCCCCACGTCCCCCCTGGAGGCCTAATTGCTAGCTCGGTTCAATGTGCTACCATCTGCGATACTTCTTGGAAGATCCCATAAAACTCCCTGTGTTAACAGGCTGTGCACCTGTGCATGTGTTCCTAAACTGTACTTTTTACTCTGACTCGTGCTCCATACTCACTGACCTGTCGGAGCAAACAGCAAAACCTGACAAATGTAAAATTGTCTTCCTGCGGTCAACTCGGAACCAACCGGTAATTGAAACTGTTGCAATTTTTTTTATATTTGGCGTCTGTGAGGTGCTTAACGTATTTGCAAATTGCCATTTGACGGATGGATTGGTTCCTTGCTATGTTGGATATCATGGCAATAAAGGTGATTGATTGACTGACCTGGAGGCTGGCATCCCTACACTGACTTAGCAGACCAAGTTGTTCGGGAGGACCAGTATGCTACGCTTCAGGATATCTGCAGAGTGCAGCTCCCAAACCATAATCCCGGTGTTTGTTCCACTACCACCCACTCTCACAGTATTAAATTTCACTGTTCCCACTACCCACCCACCTGGCACATGTTTTCCCTGCTGGAACATCTGTTGGTCCCAACCTCTGCCAGTATAGATTCCCCTGCCGCCTAATTGATCAATGTCTCCCAGATATCCCACAATCCCCTGTTCTTCCACTGTCTCAGGTGGTGGGAGGACAAGTAAGAAAGCATCTGAGTCATGGCCCGAGGTCTGTCGAGCTTCATAAACGCACTCAAGCCTCCACTGTCTAGCATTCATCTGCAATGGTGTTAAGAGTCGTCTCTGCAAAAGCCTTCCATTCCTTCCTAGGTATGCATGATCTGCCCAAGCAAACCGTAACGGAGGCCCTGTAGGGCAGGGGTCCCCAACCTCCAGGCCGTGGATCAGTACCGGTCCATGGCCTGTTAGCAACCGGGCCGTGAGTTGTATAATGATTTCATTATATATTAAAATGTAATAATAATAAGAAGAGGAAACTAGATTTATATCCTGCCCTCGAGTGTTATTCTTGGTTACAAAGGCAAGCTAGCAATGCCCTTAAATGTAACCGAGTTATGCTTGTGGATCTGTTCAGTAACACCACTGCATCTCCCTTTTAGCATCTCAATGTGTTTGGGACTGTGAGACGGCTTAGAAAGCAACTGTTAAACAACGACCAGGTCTCCTTAAGGGGCACAAACTGACACAGAATCAGGCACCTGATGATTAGCTCTCACAGGACATAGCGCACACATACACACCTTTCCGAGACTTCCAGCTTAAATTGTGCTGCACTTTTGCGGGGGGGGGGGGGGAGAGAAACAACAGTAGTGAAGCAGCTAAAAAGCGGTAACTGAAAAATTAACCCAGGAGGAAGGGGAAAGCCAGGCTAGAGGAACCAGGTTCAACAGCATCACATGTGACAGGCCAGTTGGACCACGAGGCAAGGTAAGCAGGAATGGAGGACTGGGACGATGACAAACCACCGGTGCTCATCTCTAGCCCTGAAAACCATCTCGGTCTTGGGATCACCATGAATCAGAACACTGTTATTACTAGTCACAATGAGATATTTGACAAGTAAATGTTGTTCTGCAATTCGAGATCCAGCCAAGTTCTTGGGAACTGCAGAGGTATCTTCACTGGATTCTTGCTGTTCCAAGCAACGCTCTCTTCTGGAACCGAGCTGGTGTTATTTGCTCAGTGTTCAGAATGCCCAAGTGTGTTTTTTAAAAAAGCTGTATAGGCACTGCTCCAAGGATTCTAATGACAACTGGCACAATGTTAATCATCTTCTCCCAGAAGCTATCTAACAGTATTTGTAGTTCTTGGTATTTCATGTTCCCCTGTTCTTTCTTTTTTCTATTCTGCTGCCTCCTGAGATTGCAATGTCATTTATCCAAACTCTATTTCTTATTTTTTTTTTCTGCAATTGTGATATCAGGAGTGTTATGCTCCAGGTTTTTCTGTTCGCAAATCAGAAGTCACAAAGGATCTTTGTTTCATCATTCTCCGTGATCTTGCCTGGTTTGCGCTCTGAGTGATGGTAAGCCATACTTCTTGCAAAGATACTTCTTGCAACTCAGCAGCAACTCCATCTTGACATTCTTCAGTTTAAAAAAAGGTAGTCCCCCATGCAAGCACCAGTCATTTCCGACTCTGGGGTGACATTGCTTTCACAACGTTTTCACGGCAGACATTTTACGGGGGGGGGGGGGGGGGGGTTGCCAGTCATCTACACTTCCCCCCCCCCCCCCAGCAAGCTGGGTACTCATTTTACTGACCTCAGAAGGATGGAAGGCTGAGTCAACCTGGAGCCGGCTACGTGAACCCAGCTTCTGCCGGGATCGAACTCAGGTCGTGAGCAGGGAGCTTAGACTGCAGTACTGCAGCTTTACCACTCTGCACCACAGGGATCTTCTTCATAGTTAGCTTGAGGGATTTTACTGCAGGCATGGACCATGTGATCAACTGTTTCATCCTCTGTCTTGCAAAGTCAACATCTGCCATTGTCACTGATCTTCTGAATCTTGGCTTTCATACTGCTCACTTTTAGTGTCTGCTTTTGTGCAGCTAGAATGAATCGTTCGGTTTCTTTCTTCAAGTGCCCATTTTGGAGCCATTTCCAGGTATGTTCATTCTCAACTTTGTTCTCTAAGCCTTCCAAATATTGAGCATGTGAGTGTTTTTCCTTCAAATTGTCAAAGTGAGCTTTGATAAGGGTTGTCACATCTGACTCAAGAAATATCTGGGGACTATGGGGGGGAGTCAGTATTTTGGGGGTGGAGCCAGGAGCAAGGGTGTGACAAGCATGACTGAACTCCAAAGGGAGTTCTGGCCATCACATTTCAAGGGACCACATGCCTTTAAAATGCCTTTCTTCCATTTGGAATAATGAAGGATAGGGGCACCTTCTTTGAATTGGATCCCTCAGTCCAATCTTTTTGAAACATGGGGGGTGTTTTAAGGAGAGGCATCAAATACTACGATGAAAATTTGCCCCCTCCCAGAGCCCCAGATACCCACAGATAAATTCTCCATTACACCCTATGGAAATTGTTCTCCATACAGTGCCCAAGAGATAACTCTGATAACTCTGAAATGGAGGGAGGGCCTCCAGACCAGGGGATCCCCTGCCCCCAACTGGGGATTGGCAACCCTAGTTCTGACTGCAATCTTGTTGTAATCCACTTTGGGTTCTTTAACCTTAAATAAGTATGCCTTTACATTTCAACTAGAAGTTTCTTTTTGGTTTTCTTGGTGTAGTCATTCAGTGCTCATTTTTCTTCCTCAACTCTTGCTTAACTTTCAGAAGACCGCTTCCATCTAATTTTCATGGTAAGTAAAAGCAATCAACATCACTTCTAGGGTGAAGTGAGTGATCTATTGTCATTACCTTTCAAGAGTTTTGAGATCTGCCGCTTCTAGGTTCTGCTTGTTTCCAATTAATAACGCCAACTGTGTCTCTTAGAACTGGGACTGTCCCCATGTTAATTGGGCAGTCAACCTTTACCGTGTTGCCTCCGTTTAATTTTGTTCACAATATTTTCTTAATTCTTTGGTAATACTCCTTGGCTGTATTTTTCTTAACAAGGGTATGTATGTCTGATGTTGATGTTGTCCACTTCCAAAATTCCAAGGTATTTGTAGTTTTCTTCAGAGCCCAGTGCTTTGATGTTGTTGCTATCACCTCGATTTCTAGCTGTTCAGTGATCTCTCCTCTATTCAATGCTAACGTTGAACACTTGCCAAAGCTATAATTTTGCTGAATATTCAAACTGTATTTAGTGAAGAATCAATTTCGGATGATGACTTTCCATACATTTTCAAATCATTCATATGCAACAAGTGTGAGATCTTTGGACCTGTCTTTGAAAACTGGTATCCTAGGCTTGTGCTGTTGAGAACTGTGAGCGGTATTAAAGCAATGGATAAAGGGCAGCAGTGATTATTATTATGTCTAGTGCATTGTTCTATAAATTCACAGAACACTATTAGTGCATTGTTGATTGTATGTACTACAGTGCTCTTACTGCACTGTTTTAAATTGTCTCATCCGCTAGAGTCTCCGGGGAAAAGGTGGACTATAAATGAAGTCCATAAATAAATACACAAATGGATGCATAGTTAATGACTGCAGTTAATTGCGTAAAATAAATACGATTGACCAACTTTATACTTCCAACAGGTGGCAGCCCGGTTGCTCTAGCTCTCCTTCCTAGACCTCCAAAGGAAGTCACTGGTGCACTGTGTTCTGCCCAGGACTCATAAGCGAAGCACGAGTCATCAGTGCCATAGTCAGGATTTTAAAAATCAGGGAGCTTTTTAAAAAGTTAGGGGGCACCCTTTGCCATCCACTGTGGGGTAGGGGCAAAAGCTGGAGGCTCCGAAAGTGGCTGAGGCAGACAGCCCTAAAACTCTGAAGTCAAGAAGGGACAGCATGTTGCATGCAAGCAGGGGGGTTTCCTTCACCTCCCTCTCCCCCATTCCAGCACCTTGCAGCCAGCAGCTCTATTTGTCGTCCCCCCACTGGCCCATTCCACGCGGCTTCCTCCACCTCCTGCTCCTCCACTTTCCTCCTCTCCACCTGCTGCTTTTGCTGCTGCAATGCAGTGTGCCATCCCAGCTCCAGTCAGGAGGCAGTGCGCCCCCAGGCTCCCCCGTGGCTACCGGCCTGCTAGTCATTCCAGTGGCATTTGCAGAAGCAAGAAACACAGGAAGAGAGGTTCTGAAAGGCTAGCAGGTCTTGAGAGTCACTAACTCTAATGCAAAACAGTTTCTAGGTGCCCCAAGACAAAAAAAAATAGCTGGCCAAGGATTTAAAGCCAACGAAGAAAGTGGGCCATGCCCACAGAACAAAGGCAGCCTGTTAACATTTATCTCTGCTGCCTTGAGAACTAGCAACTCGCTCGTCTTTTCAAATGAAAGCTGGGATTCTCGCAAATCCGTTGAAACCTACAGGGTATGGCACTGTCTTCTAACTGTTCTGTACTACATACTTGCACATTCCAATAAGCTTTGAGAGCTCAGGGCAAACTAAGCATTATGCACAACCAGGGATCATTTTGTAGAAAAACAGGCGGTGGAGCTCATCCAGGGATCGTTATGCAGCTGCACCTACTATTCAATGGACAAGGAGGTGGAACTCTCAGAAGGAGGAGGCGGAACTCTCAGAAAGATTCAGGAGCTGCACTCCTGTGGGCTCCCACTGAATCTGAGGCCTGTGTACAACTACATGAAACAAAACGGAGGGGATGGCTATTCCAGACTTTCACAGTCAGCTGCTTCTTTGTTCCAAGTGGCCACCCACCCACCCCAACTGCTTGCCCTCCTGCTGAGTTCCAGATCCTAAATGGGTGGTTGGATAAAGGGTTAAGCACCCTTTCCCCTCCCACCCACCCCATCCCCCTGCTCATTGCACTCCGTCCCTTCCAAAACTACTTTCAGGTTAAAAAGCAAACAAACAAATGGCCATCAGGACTCCACGCCTTTGGGTGTAACGTGCGGTTTGGTCTTCATGGCCAGTGGAAAGCAGATGTAGAAAGAGTTGTCTCTGACTTACCCGACTGCCTTTTGGACCAGGCTCTCCTATAGGTCCAGGTAAACCCTGAAACACAAGAGAGGGGGAAAAAACAAAAACAAAGACAGATAAATGTGGAGATGTTATAACTTTGAACTCTGACAAACAGTGCCAGATAAGAGGATCCTCTGCGATTTTGGGAGCTAATCCAAGAGATAGCTATAAAGGAATTGGGGGAGGGGGGGGGAGAAAATCACCGTCACCCGCACAGAAACAAACAACCCGATTGTTATAGGGAGATGACTCTGCAGAAATCATATTTAAATAGACCCAGGCGTTCATTCCAGCTTCATTCCAAAGCAGCCGAACTGCAACCTCCGACATGCGGAATATATGAAAAAGCAGAAGGCATGCCAGCATCGGGTTATGAAAAAGGCCACTAAGACACACATTACATTTTAACCTCTTGGCTGATGTTGCCCAGTGGTTGACAGCTCAACGTATCACCAGGTAACTGGAAGCCATACTTACATTAGGTGTGCACCCTGTGTCAGCTGATGGGAAATGCCACCAGGTTTCAATGAGAGGGATCCCCTGCTCACAGGGATGAGAGGCAGGTGACAGCGGCATTCCTTTGTGTGGAGCCTCCAAAGACCGTTGGAGGACATGCTGTGCCACTTGCACCTGACCCCCTGTCTAATGGCAGTTCGTGCGAGATAGAGCGATCTGTGGATATTTGCTATTAGAGCACTACTGAGGTCCCAGGTGGACGGGTGCTATACCTCTAAACACCAGCTGGTGAGGAGGCAAACAACACAGAGCTGTTGCCTTCAGCCAGGGCTTTTTGTGTAGCAGGAACTCCTTTGCATATTAGGCCACACACCCCTGATGTAGCCAGTCCTCCAAAAGCTTACAAGCCTCTTATTACAGGGCCTACTGTAAACTCTTGGGAGGACTGGCTACACCAGTGGGGTGTGGCCTAATATGCAAAGGAATTCCTGCCACAGAAGAAGAAGATGATGATGATATTGGATTTATATCCCACTCTATACTCTGAATCTCAGAGTGGTCACAATCTCCTTTATTATTTATTTATTTATTATTTATTACATTTGACTTATATCCCGCCCTCTCCGCAAGCGGACTCAGGGCGGCTCACAGTATCATTTACCTTCCCCCCCCCCCCCCACAACAGACACCCTGTGAGGTAGGTAGGGCTGAGAAAGCCTTGCCTTTATCTATATATTTACATCTTCATTCCCACCAAGGAGCTCAAGCACTTGACTGCTCCTCTCTTCATTTTATCCTCATAGCAACATTGGGGGGGGGGGGTTAGGCCAAGAGAGCATGGCTAGTCCAAGGCCATTCAATGATTGGTGGAGATCCCAGTCCTGGTCTCCCCAATATTAGAGAGGAGATGGACTCAGGCGGTTTCCAACAGTCTGGCTCAACACAGTGTAAGAACAAGTTAAAACCATAAAAACACACCATAAAACAAGATGGCAGTGCTAGCATTGCTAGCATTCAGTCGTGGGGAGAGCTGATGCAGAGAACTGTCATTGGCCTCAACCAAAAGCCTGGCGGAACATCTTTGCCTTACATGCCCCACAAAACTTTAATCAATCAGGCAAGGTACATGTCACTTGGCAGAGAATTCGACCAGGCTGGGGCCAGGGCAGAGAAGGCCCTGGCCCTGGTTGAGGCCAGACGGCTATCTTTTGGATCGGGGACCACCAGAAGATTCTTATCTGCTAATCTTAATCCCCTTAGAGGCGGTCCTGGAGATCAATGTTCCCTTTAGGCTGTGGAGTCTTGTGAGCTGAAATTCTACTTAGGGAGCTACTGGCAATAAAGCTGTGAGCTAGTGCATAAATTAGTTTGCTCTGGGGCAATTTTTCCTGAGCGAAGACAAACATCTGTGAGCCAGAGGCTAAAAATCTTTGAGCTAACTCACACTAAATCAGCTTAGAGGGAACACTGCTGGAGATATGAGGTTCCTTGACCTATAAGGGCTTTAGAGGTAAGCACCAAGACCCTGAATCTGACCTAGTGTTCCTATGGCAACCAATGCAGTCGGTTTCACTCAGGTTTTGGGGAAATTTTTCCAATGTGCTTCCGTTTTGGCTTTGTTTCTGGATACAGAGCACACTGGTGGTCTTCTTGTTTATGGAACTCTTTAAGTCTACAGTTTTATTTGGATAATATTTGACAGTTGTCCCTGAAGGCATAGCTGGGGGGGGGGAGGGGGAGAATAATAAATTAATACATAATGGAACAAAGGTATGATATTGGGAAGAGCTGGAATATATGGTGGAAGTCAGAGGAAGTAGCAAAGGAGGTCTCAAAACGCATGGAGTACCCTTCCTCACAACAAGGGCTTTTTTTGAGCAGGAACACAGTTCCCGCTGGCTTGGCATCAGGGGTGTGGCCTAATATGCAAATGAGTTCCTGCTGGGCTTTTTTGTGAAACAATGCTGACATCTGTGTGTGGCCTAATATGCAAATGAGTTCCTCCTGGGCTTTTTCTACAAACCCCGCCCCCTTGCTCCCACCCAACCTCCATTGAAGGTGGAAGTCTTCCAGGGTCTTTTAGAGAGTTCAGACAGGCAATTTACCTCTCACAAAACCCATAAGGACTACAAACGTACAAAGACCTCAGTCACTTGGGATAACGCAAAAAGCAACTGAAAAGATGAATGAGGCTCAGAGGCTGGCTTTAAGTTATCCTTCTTTATTTTTTTTAAAAAAAACATAGTAGCTGTGTTTATTTCCTCCTTGCCAGACAGGATTTGTCAGCTTTAGAAATTAAATGGAAGGGTTTGTTTGTTTGCCTCCCTCTGGAAGTTCTGCAAAAGCAACTGGGGAGCCCAGCACCAAGGGCTTCTAACATCAGGCATCGTTGTCAAAAGGTTTTTTCCCTCCCCTCTTCTTCTTTTTCTTTCCCTCATCAGGCCAAAGTTAACAAGTCTGCCCACAATGCACGAACTGAAGAGAAGCCAACGCTGCCTCCTTTTCCATAGCGCTGCAAAGCCTACACCAGTCAAGAGAAGTTATACATAGTAAAAAAAAAAGAATGGGGGGGGGGCAGAGAAAGCCATGAAAGTAAATAAGACTGAAGACATTTGGTATAGAGAGCTGTGAAGTTATTGGTCCCCAAGGAGAAGAGAAACAGAAATCATTTTCCCCTTTCCCTGAATCCATTTCTGCTTACGAAAAAGCAAGCTGGCCTTCAAGTTACACAGAACCTAAACAGAAAGGCAGCAACTGAGGCAGATGTTTGACAAGAGGGAAGGCACCTTGTGATAGCTCAAGACAGCATCTCAAGGGCTTCATCCATACATCTGTTTATTTACAGCACCGCTATTCAAAGAAGAAGAAGATGAAGAAGAAGATGATGTTGGGTTTATATCCCGCCCTCCAATCCGAATCAAAGCAGCTCACAATCTCTATCTTCCTCCCCCACAAGAGACACCCTGTGAGGTGGGTGGGGCTGGAGAGGGCTCCCCCAGCAGCTGCCCTTTCAAGGGCAACCTTTCCAAGAGCTATGGCTGACCCAAGGCCATGCCAGCAGATGAAAGTTGCGGAGTGGGGAATCAAACCAAGTTCTCCCAGATAAGAGTCCGCACACTTAACCACTACACCAAACAAGTGTGTATCAGAACAGGGCAAGAAATATAAGGAGACAGACGTAAGTGGGAAAGTTTTTCAAGCATGCGCCACCTTTAGATGGCAAACCTCACAGGGGAGGCCATGCCAGCACTGGAGCCACCCCAGAGAAGACGCTGTGACACATTATCGACCTTCCACTTTTATGAAATCTCTTGCTTTGTGTCCACCTCCTGTGAGAAGAACAGGGTGGGGGGAATACACTGGACAGGATCAGTGTTCCCTCTAAGCTGAGTTAGCATGAGCCAGCTCATAGATTTTTAGCCTCCAGCTCACACAATTTTGTCTTAGCTCAGGAAGGATGACCCCAGAGCACACTAATTGATGCAGCAGCTCACAGCCTTAATTCCAGTAGCTCACAAAGTAGAATTTTTGCTCACGAGACTCTGCAGCTTAGAGGGAACCTTGGGCAGGACACTTCCAGTAGCAGCACTGACTCCACAAATCCCTGACTAAAGTGGTTTACCTTCCGACCCATACCGTCACTTTCCTTGTGCTTAGATATATAGTAAAGACTACCCCGTTTCAGCAGATGTTTGGCAGCTCGTCATGTGAGTTCCCTGCAGCTGTATCCAGCGCTTTAGAGTGACTTTTGTCCTAGCTTTGTTTTGTTTTTTTAGATTTGACATCTGTTCCTCTTGGTTCCAATTGCTGGTGTCTACCACTTGAAATTTTTATTTTATATTTCAGTTATTTTTGTCGCTGTGGCCCAAAAAGCAGGGGGTAGAAAGAGAACTTTGTGTCCTGGTAAACCGTTTGAAAAGGAGGTTGAGTCAGGAGGGGATGAGCTGCCATCTTGGCATCCCCTGGAGCATTAGCAAGATGCTCCCATGTGCCAAAATCCACACCCAAGGAATCAACTTTGAGCAACTTGCATCATGCCAAAAAGTGGCTGTGAATCAGCCCAAGACCTCCTTTCCATGCCTTTTGATAAAGAATGGGGGCAGGACAATGGAAAAGCTTGGATATGCTTTGAGGCCACAGAGTCCAGTATGCTGCTGGTATCCAACATGGCACAAGCCTCTTGTGCCCCCACAGTAAGTTTCACCTCTTAGAGAGAATTCTGAGATTTGCAGCTTCTGCCCCTTCTCTGGGAGGGAAAAATGCTTCTGCATAAAGTCTCCCTTCTGTAAAAGAACAAAAAAATGCCCCGTGCATAACCCAGCTAGCCTAATTTTGTACACCACAGATAAGTGCTATGTATGGTGCAATTAGTACACACAAGGGAGCACAATCCAGGCAGCTGCATGAACTCTAGTGTGCCCAGAGACTGCCCCACTCAATGCAACAGAGCAAGTATGAGTGCAAAGAAGCGCACTGGCAAATTGGTCTCTTCTATTGAAAACAGAAGGGTCAGGCAGAAGAATAGTTTTGCTTGCATATTCTAGAACTCCTGCGCCTCTTAGGAAACTCATAATATCTACCTACATTCTCACCGAAGTGGGAAAACTGGACAGTGCCACATTTCTAGTGGGGGCTCATATGAGAGAAGATTCTTCCTACCCCTCTCCAAAAAAATTCACTATACATAGAAAACTAACCTAGCCTTTTCCCTGGAATGCTAGATTTCTTCCTGCAGAGAATATCTCCTGTATGAAAGAGCATTCAAGTCCTGCAACACCCTCCCCCCCCCCCCCGCAGTCTGAAACGGTACAGTACAAACACAGGGGAAAATCAAAAGGAGGGCAAAAAGACTTGGGCATAACCCCATTGGGACCAGATCTGAATCTTTTGCTAATTGTGAGACGCTGTTGTCTATCTACCTAAATCCCCCCAAGCCCTATGCTGTGCACAGCACGGTAAGATTTACTGCACCTGCCTGCCAGGATAACCTTTGGCACCTGGGTTCCCATCGGGTCCTCGTTCACCCTGTCAAAAACAAAAAGGAAGAATTACATTCAGTTTCACTAGATGTCCAGTATGGTCTATTGTCCTTCATGCAATGACGGGACGGTAGTTGCCGCCATGGTGATAGGAATGGAAGACTGAAAAGCAGGAGAGGGATGAGGTCGCTTCCATATGCCCCCCAGAAGCTGCATTTCAGAGAGGGGCTGTAGCTCAGCCCTGCTTGGCATACAGAAGGTCCCAGGTTCAATCCCCAGCGTCACCCATTCGAGGATCTCAATCAAGAGGCTTTGAGGCAGGGCCCGTCTCTGCCTGAGACCCTGAAGAGTCCTTGCCAGTCAGAGCAGACCCTGACTCTGATCCAAAAGAGCTTCAAATGTTCACTGTCCATTAGATTCCCCAGGATTAGTGTTCAGTAGATTTCAACCTGAATGAATTAAATGCACAATATTCTTTCACACTGGTCTTCTTAACAGGCTCTGCCATTCATCGGGGCTTTAAAAAAAAAAACCACCATCCAAACAGAAAAGGGGTGAGGTGAGTACAGGAGAAAATTAAATTACAGCCTCACTCCTGAAGAAGCGATTCAGTGCAATCCCAGCTGAAATATTAACGCGCTGCTGGGAAGGAGAAGCTAATATAAACACACAAATATTTCCCTAACATAAAATATAAAAATGTTTGGAAGCTAAACTCAAGTCATCCTCCATCTACCCGCCCCCCCCCTCACCTACAGTGGATCAGCAGCCACATGAGACTAAATTAGCATAGCGTTAACAAACCCAGAAGCCAGCCAAAGCCTGAAAGAGCATATTGATGGTGTGAACGGCGATCCAGAGCTTCAGGTGTGTTCCCATGCACACAACGCAACTCCTGTGCAGGCAGATTGCTGCAACCAGTCCAGCCAAACGGGCAGCTTAAAACCCACAAAGAGATTCACTAAACTAAGGGCTAAAACATTCCTCACACAAAAGATCTACACGATTAGGATCTTCAGTGGTTTCTAAAAAACTAACTGGCAGCTGCTCTGGGGATCAGGGAAGAGGTTGCTGGGGCAAGAGGTTGTTTAACCCCTTTTTCTCCCATGCTTCCTCCATGACGTTAAAAAACAACAACATTCCAAACCTACATTAGCAGAGCAAGGGAGCTGGAGAGAGATGAAGGCCCCTGCACCCGTCTTTCCCCATAGGCAGTGTTAACTGCAGTTTCAGAGGGGTGTTCATGGGAGAGTCATGCAAGGAAAGGGTTAAAGACCCATTCACCCAGCAACTCTTCCCTAATCTTCAAAGCCAACCTCCCCTCCAGCTCTTAATTAGCTTTTTAAAAGCCAAAGAAGGTCCTCATCACAGATCTTTGCGTCACATCTGCTTCGGCACTAAGGTCCCCTTCTCTGTTGAGGGAGGAGGAGGGTTTTTTAAACATGCAATAAAAGAAAACAGGAGCCCAGGGACACCTCAAGGTTGAACAAGAGTGGATTACAGCATAAACTGTGAGCAAAAACGAAAAGCATTGGAGGCTCTGGTGCAAAATGTTGGATTGGGGAAGCCAGTGTTTTAAATTACTGGGGGTTTTGCCTCTGTCAAAGAAACGACAAACAAATGGTTTACAACATGAACTTTAGTTAAAACATTCTGAAATTGTAAACCGGAGCACAAAAACCCCCCCTAAAAGAGCAGCTAGTAGCAAAACAAAAGCAACTATAAAAACCAGCAATAAAACTTTAAAAAAAGCAGACGTGAAACAATAAACAGCAGCTGTCAGAAGTAGAATCTATACAATAAAACATCTTTTGGGAATATCAGGGCCAACCATTTTGGTCTCTGTTTTTTGTTGGTTTTTAAACTAACTTATTAGTTTTATTTTTTTAAGAAAACTGTTTGCATTTTTATACACATGTCATGTGATTTTTATGCAAAGCCAATTTATCAACTGACAAAAATAGATAACGTTCATGAAAAATCTGATATGGGGAAACAGGAAAAAAACGTGTATTTAAAAAGAGTCAAATTATATTAACACAAGGAAAGGCAAAAATAAAACAGTCATATTTTTTTCAGGTCAAAATAGAAGAAGAAGAAGATATTGGATTTATATCCCGCCCTCCACTCCGAAGAGTCTCAGAGCGGCTCACAATCGCCTTTACCTTCCTCCCCCACAACAGACACCCTGTGAGGTAGATGAAGATATTGGATTTATATCCCACCCTCCACTCCGAAGAGTCTCAGAGCAGCTCACAATCTCCTTTACCTTCCCCACCCCTCAACAGACACTCTGTGAGTTGGGTGGGGCTGGAGAGGGCTCTCCCAGCAGCTGCCCTTTCAAGGACAACCTCTGCCAGAGCTATGGCTGACCCAAGGCCATGCTAGCAGGTGCAAGTGGAGGAGCGGGGAATCAAACCCGGTTCTCCCAAATAAGAGTCCGCACACTTAACCACTACACCAAACCGGATGAGACTGTTAGAATCATCCTTAAATACTAAGAAAGATAAAACAGCAGAATGAAGTTCACTCACCTGGTCTCCAGGATGACCTGGTGGGCCTGGGTAGCCTTTCTGCCCCTGTTCAAACAAAATTACAACAAATGTGCTTTTAAAAAAACAGGTTAGCAATGTTGTCATGCACAAGGAAGGGAGTTGGGATGATCCCAAAGCCCGTTTGCCCCTGCCAGAGTCAAAAGGACCACGGCCACCCTATTCCTTCTTCTGGATCCTGGCTCCCTCACTGACCACAGATAGTTCTGGAGCTCCGTTCTCTCCCCAGTATACAAGGCTCCCCAGCTACATCAATTTTGTGGCTGCCTTGGCTTTACACACAAGCAGGACGTTGCTCGACAGCATCTCTTGCCCAGTCAAGAGAACAGTCTCAGGCCACTATAGAGGGAGCGTGCCAGCCAACAGGTGGTGGGGGAACCAACAGCCTCTTGCACCCCACAGGATAACATATTGGGCTCTGGTTCACAAAAAGTTGTGCCGTAATAAATGGGTTCGACTTCAGGATGTCATAAAAACCTTCTACTTTCTGCTCCCCTACTTCTGCAACCTGGGGTCCTGGCAAGATGGAGGAGCCCCCAAAACCTCCATGATGACCAAGTAAGGGATGGTGGAGGGACGGTGGCTAAGTGGTAGGGCATCTGCTTGTTAAGCAGAAAGTCCCGGGTTCAGTCCCCAGCACCTTCAACTAAAAATAGGCAAATAGACGTGAAAACCTTAGCTTGCGACCCTGGAGAGCCACTGCCAATCTGAATAGACAATACTGACTTTGATGGACTAAGGGTCTGATTCAGTATAAGGCAGCTTCGCATGTTCACATGTAAGCACGTTTAAGACATGGACTGAGCAAACCGACGAAGAGTTAGCATAGGATTTTACTTGGCCGACTGTTACTATTAAGATATACAAACCTGTTATACACCAAGGCCTTTTCAAATTTGTGCTACAAGCAGAATCTAAAACAGTAGCCATCGATATTACTGCACTGTTTCTTGGTGATACTGCAACCCTTCCTAGCAATTGCCCTTTTCTTTTGCCTTCTAAAGAGCATAATCCAACAAAACATTTCCATAGTTAATCTCTTTTCTGCAGATCTATGACAATTTTTGACGGAAAATCTCCCCAGAATATTTATTTTAGTTTGTTCTGAAAACAGCTTTGCTTAATTAGCAACAGCTCATTTTAAAACCAGCTCTCTCTGTGTGTATTTGTAGGTATGTACATGTATACTTTGTTGCACTGCATCATAGGATCTGTAGTTGTAGGGCCAAATGCACAGGAACAGATATCTTTAGGGTTGCCAACCCCCAGGTGGGGGCAGGGGGTCCCCTGGTTTGGAGGCCCTTCCCCCGCTTCAAGGTCATCAGAAAGCAGGGGGAGGGGAGGGAAATGTCTGCTAGGCATTCTATTATTCCCTATGCAGACCGATTCCCATAAGGTAAAACCGAAAATTGATCAGCAGATATCTGGGGCTCTGAGGGGGCTGTTTTTTTAGGTAGAGGCACCAAATTTTCAGTAAAGCATCTAGTGCCTCTCCTCAAAAGACCCCCTAAGTTTCAAAAAGATTGGACCAGCCTCACTTTCTGAAATGGGGCCTCGCTATGATAACACTGATGACATTAGCCAAAACTGTACGGTGTAACCATAGAGTTTTGACTAACTGCTAGAGCATTTGGGGCTGATGTCCCTTCCGGTTGTGCCAGAAGTTACGCCAGCATGTCAGGATGCTGGCACCCACCCACCCGATTCCCCTTTTTTTGTAGCAGGAACTCCTTTGCATATTGGGCCACATACCCCTGATGTAGCCAATCCTTCAAGAGCTTACAAGGCTCTTATTCCAGGGCCTACTGTAAGCTCTTGGGAGGACTGGCTGCATCAGGGGGTATGGCCTAATGTGCAAAGGAGTTCCTGCTGCAAAAAAAAAGCCCTGCCCTTCACCATTTCCTCCTAAGACCCAGCTGAGCAGCCATGGGAAGAGCCTGTCCCCAGTGAGCACATGGCAACCCTAAGAACCCCCTTCCTCCCCCCCCCCCCACTGAATGCTCTTAAGTGGAAAACAGTAATAAATCTAGTGCTCATCACCCTTATTTTCAAATTTCCTTTATTTCTCCCCATGACTTTGTATCAGCCTGCTTCCTGGCTGTATAATCTACCAGTTTTTCCAGTGCACAATTTTCCAATGAACAATTTCTTCCTCCCTCGCTCTCAAGGCCAGCGTACACAGGATTCTCTGGACATCTCCCATAGAGTCACCAAGCACAGCCAGCATTGCTTAGATCTGCTGCATCGGGTACCTTCAGACCATATTTCTTATTAACCAGCAATTGCTGCTGCTGCTGCTTGAAAGACAAGGGAGCGAGATAAAGAGCTCTTGACTGAAGCCAATAGATCTTTGCAAAAGGTCTCCCCACCGAGAGCCTCTTCAAACAGAACTGGAAGGACAGGAGGAAAAGCCATGTCTGTGTTTGCTCTCCTATCCAGATGCTTCCGGATTAGTTTGGAGCCATCCATCACAATGGGGCCATCGTTTGGAGAGGAAATCTTGTGGCACTTGGTAGGAGCACTCGTTCATCCACTGCAACATTCCCGATCCTCCTCAAGCCAGCCGAAGCGACAAGTCAGCCTTCTTTGCAGGGGAAAACGTAAAAGGATGGAGAAGACGTGGACGGCAGAGACGGTGAATCCTGCGCCCCAGCCAAGCACAGAAGACGCTACCCAATGCACAGCTTGTTTAATGGGGAGCTGAAAGCCTTCCAGCTGCTGTTCGGCATCCAAAAAAGTACTTTACCTTTCTGACAACATGCGGGGATTAGTGGCTAAATCCTGAGGACAACACCGTGCTATGGAAAGGAATATCAAGTATCAGCAGCCCTAAGGAGCCAAGCTGAGTTCTTCGATTAAGAGCAGCCGCCTGGATCAACCCATAGCCCAGCCAGTCCAGCAGACCATTTTTCAAAGTGGCCAAACAGATGCCCCAGGGCAAGCACAGATACTAAAACGTCTCCCTCCTGCTGCTTCCCAGGAGCTGGCACTCAGAGGCCTACTGCCTCTGGGCATGAAGGTTCCTTTTAGTCAGGGCTTTTTTGGAGCAAGAACACACAGGAATGCAGCTCCGGCTGGCTGAGTGTCAGGATGTGGCCTAATAGGCAAATAAGTTCCTGCTGGCCTTTTCCACAAAAAAGCCCATGTAAAATAATGATGTCAGGGGCTGTGGCCTAATATGCAAATGAGTTCCTGCTGGGATCTTCTACAGAAAGCCCTGCGTGAAACAATGGTGATGTCAGGGGGTGTGGCCTAATATGCAAATAAGTTCCTGCTGGGATCTTCTACGGAAAGCCCTGCGTGAAACAATGGTGATGTCAGGGGGTGTGGCCTAATATGCAAATAAGTTCCTGATGGGATCCTCTACAGAAAGCCCTGTGTGAAACAATGGTGATGTCAGGGGGTGTGGCCTAATATGCAAATGAGTTCACACTGTGTTTTTTCTTTCAAAAAGCCCTGTGTAAAACAATGGTGGTGTCAGGGGTGTGGCCTAATATGCAAATGAGTTCCTGCTGGGCTTTTCTACAAAGCAGCCCAGTGTAAAACAATACTGTCAGGGGGTGTGGCCTAATATGCCATTAAGTTCCTGCTGGGCTTTTTCTACAAAAAAAAAAGCCGCTTTTAGTCATCTAATATTCACTGAGGGACCTCCGATTCAGGGCTAGTAGCTTGAAACAGGCAGGCTTCCAGGAACTACCTCTCTGGACTGTCCCTTCAAAGTTATTTCTTATGCAGTGACTGGGTTGCCAACACTGTGTGCCGATCCAGAGACTTCTCTAAACTTTAGGGTGCCCCAAAGGCAGAACTTTCTCAGTCCTCCACCTTGATCTTCCTTAGCTGCTGCTGTGGAGATCAAGGAAATTCAGTCTGAACTCCCTACAGCTCAGTTGATGATCCCGGTACTCACTCACACACTCACACTCACTCTCTCTCTCTCCTTCCTTTTAAAAATATTTTTTGTATTTTATGTGTGTGCAGATGTGTGTGTGTGTGCACGCCTGGAAGTCATGGAGACTTCTGGATACCCCTACTGGACAGAGATACAGTTCGCCTTGATACAGCCAGTTTGTTGTAGTTGGTTAAGTGCACGGACTCTTGGAGAAGCAGGGTTGATTCCCCGCTCCTCCAAATGCACCTGGCTGAGTGACCTTGGGTTAGCCACAAGTTCTCTCAAAGCTGTTCTACTCAAGAACAGTTCTTGGAGAGCTCTCTCAGACCCACCTACCTCACAGGATGCCTGCTGTGGGGAGGAGATTGTAAGTCGCTCTGAGATTCCTTTGGGTAGTGAAGGGTGGGGTATAAATCCAATCTTCTCCTCCTCTTCTCGGTTCTGGTATTCTAAGGAGGATCCCATCCAAGTACTTGCCAGAGTCAGCCCTGCTTACCCTCTGAGATCTGACGAGACCGGGCTTTCCTAGACTATTTAGGTCAGGACCAGCAGTCGGAAACGACTGGTGCTTGCACAGGGGACCTTTCCTTTCCTTGAGGAGGAGGAAGAGGAAGAAGAATCTCTCAGAGTTTCAGAGTGGCTTACAATCTCCTTCCCCACAACAGATACCCTGTGAGGCAGGTGGGGCTCTTGAGAGAACAGCTCTGACTCTGAGAGAGTTATGGCTGACCCAGGGTCACCCAGCAGCTGCATGTGAAGAAGTACAGAATCAAACCCAGTTCTCCAGATTACAACCTGCCACTCTTAATCACTACACCAAACTGACCCCCACCCCCTCCACGGGCTCAGTCTGGGGGACCAGTTCAGTTCCCAATTCAGCCCACCAACTCAATAGTTTGGGGACAGACAAATGACAGTATTTCTAGAGACAACATATAATTAATGTACAGAATGCAAGATGCGGGCCACTAGCTTAGATGGCTTTAAAAGACAATTAGACAACATCCTGAAATATAGATCTATCAGTGCCTGTTACCCAGGCTAACTAAATGGAACCTCCAGTTCTGAGGTAGTATACCTCTGAATACCAGTTCAGGAGGGTCAAATTAAAAAAGAAGGCTCTTGCTTTCCTGCCCCACTTATAGGTCTTCTTAAAAGCATCTGGCTGGGCACTGTTGGAAACAAGAAACTGAACTACAAGGGCCTTCAGTCCACTCCAGATTGACCGCTACAGATCAATCTCAGTGCTCCCATCTAACTGTATTATACTTCTAAGCCTTCCATAAAGGCCGCTGCAAGACTCACCATCACATCTGAAGCAACTGAGCACTTGTGACATGCGCTTCAACAATACCGTTAATATCCCGCGAAGCTTCTGACACAGGCTGTATAGTTCATTATAAGGTGCGATTCGACACATTTTGCGACAACACCGTAGGCTGAGAATTAAAATTTTCTGCTGTCGGACACATGAAGCTTAATGTTAAAGAGGAAGCTTCTTCAAATGACATGTGGGGAGGAGGAAAATATGCTTTCCTTCTCTGACATCTGTCCTTCCTTCATGCCCGTTTAATCATTTTTCTTTCCTATATCATTTACCCTTCTTTCTTGCCTCTTTTCTTGTGGTTAGGCAATTCTTTGCAGTGTGTGCTCACGGATGGCGGTGGGGGGGGGAGGGAGAAGATGAGACACAGACTGTTTGTGTGATGTGGGGGTAAACGTAGAATAAATCCTGGCAGATTAGAGGATCTCCAACTGAGCAAACCAAGCCCCCAAAGGCTAAAATGTGGTGATTGGAACTCAAAGCTTTTTGAATAGACACTTGTAGCTGAACTGATATCAAAGCACTCAAGAGGCAAAATGCAACACATCACAATCGTGAAAGCCAAAGAAGCAATGAGGTCCTGTAGCTCAGTTGCCAGAAAAAGGGGATTAGACAACTCCTTGGAGGTGAGGTCCATCAATGGCTATTAGCCTCAATGACTAAATGAAGCCGTCTTGAATACCACTGCCTGAGCAGCCGCAACAGAAAGTGGCCTCGGCCTCCATGTTCTGCTTGCAGGCCTCCTGGTGAGGGCTGCCAGCCTCCAGGCGAGGCCTGGAGATTTCCCGCTTTTACAACTGATCTCCAGCTGGCAGTGATCCGCCCCCCTTGGAGAAAATGGCTGCTTGGAAGGGTGGACTCTATGGCATTGTACCCTGCTGAGGCCCCTCCCTTCCCCAAACCCCGCCCTCTCCTGGATCCACCCCCAAAGTCTCCAAGTATTTTCCAACATAGGCCTGGCAACCCTACTCCTGGGGAATCTGGTTGGCCGCTCCGTAAAACAGGATACCGGACAAGATGGGCCATTGGTCTGATCCAGGATGGACGTTCTCACATTCTTATGTTAGAATCATAATGTTGGAAGAACCGTACAGGGTTTGCTTTTGCAAGGAACTAAACAGTGCAGTTACATGCAAATATCCACATTTGCTCAATACATGCCAGCGAAATCTGGAAACCTGACTGCTGTTGAGTCAGTCACACAGAAACAGCTACTGCTAAGCACTGATCCAGTGCCAATGGTGGGTGCCAGGGGCTGAATGCTGCCCCGGACAAGCAACCCGCCCAAGCGCCAACAGTAGCAGTATGAGCTGGATCAGAAGAAACAGTCGCACTTCTTTCCTTCAAAATGTCCACGGGATATTTGTATGCTGAAGAAAGGAGCCAATTAGAAATATATATATCCCAGATTTATGGGCTAATAGCAGCACAAAGGAAGAACGTTATGGAAAAACCACACGTGCCACCCAATCGAGAAATGCTATTCAGCAAAAGCAGCCCTTCCTCCCCAGCCGAAAATATCTCCTGCTTATTTGGTCAGCTGTTTCATATACCTTGTAACCGAACAGGAGCACTGTGGGTAACCCGGAGCGGGAACAGCCAAACCGCCACTGGAACGGCTGCCCTGAGCAAGGACAGGGCAGGATGAACTATGGCACAGAAAGTGTGGCTTGGATTCGGGAGGAACGAGGAGCCATGCAGACGGAAAATGTCTTTGTGGCGAAAGAACAAGTCAGAAGAAGGAGATTCTGTGTACAGACTACACCGGCTGGATGCTTTCTGCATATGTTTCTGTCACTGTCACATTTACCTCATGCTGCCCCCTAAACTAGGGTTGCCATATTTTACACTGAGATTTGAGTCTGGTTGGACCTCAGAGACCAAGATTTTCAGGGTACAAAGCCTGGGGGCCTCAACATAGGCCTCAACATAAGTTCCCGCTGGGCTTTTTTGTAGAAAAAGCCCAGCGGGAACTTATGTGCATATTAGGCCACACCCCCTGATGTCACCATTGTTTCACACAGGGCTTTTTCTACAAACAAAGCCCAGCAGGAACTCATTTGCATATTAGGCCACACACCCTTTATGCCAAGCCAGTCAGAACTGCATTCCTGCTCAAAAAAAGCCCTGCCCATAAGCGCCATGGTGCCCAGAAAAACTTTTCTTGACACCTGTCAAGTGTTTTTAGAAAGGGGGTGGGGCCAGGTGGGGCTTCTGATTGGCCACTGGAGATGTGATTGGCTGTGCAGATTAAAGCACTGTTGCTCTACTCTCTCTAAACTCTGGAGTCTTGTGAGCAAAAATTCTACTTTGTGAGCTACTGGCACTAAAGTTGTGAGCTACTGTAGAAATTAGTTAGTTCTTAGGCCATTTTTCCTGAGCGAAGACAAAAACATGTTAGCTGGAGGCTAAAAAATTGTGAGCTAGCTCACACTAACTCAGGTTAGAGGGAACAAAAATTATCCTTTCTCTTACTCTTCTTTCCCAATTATTTCTTAAAATCAGGGCTTTTTTTGGTACAAAAAGCCCAGAAGGAACTCATTTGCCTATTAGGCCACACCCCCTGATGTCGCCATTGTTTTGTGCAGGGCTTTTTAAGAGAAAGGGCCCAAGAGGAACTTATTTGCATATAAGGCCACACCCCTGACACTAAGCCAGCCAGAACTGCGTTCCTGTGAATTCCTACTTAAAATTACTCATTGGGCTTCTTCTCCATGTGTGTGTGTGCATTTGTGCACTCATGGCCTCCCATGGCGACTATTTTGTGGTTGTGCCCACTACCCTGTGTAAGAATTCCAAAGTTGCCCACAGGCTCAAAAAAGATTGGGTACTTCTGGTATAAGCTTCTGAGAGTTAAAGTTCCCTTCATCATAGGGTTGCCAGCCTCCGGTTGGGGCTTAGAGATCTCCCACTTTTACAACTGATATCCAGCTGGCAGATATTAACTTCCCTAGGGAAAATGATTGCTTTGAAGGGGGGACTCTATGGCCTTGTACCATGCTGAGGCCCCTCTCCTCCCCAAACCCCACCCTTTCTGCGATCCTCCACCAAAGTCTCCAAGAATCTACCAACACAGAACTGGCTACCCTATTCATCAGATCAGATACTATATGTTGTCCGTTGTGCCTGGATTTGGTGCATTCCACCTGCTGCCCTTTTTTTTGCCTTTTGCTGACTCGGATTCCCAGGTTTAATCATCACCATTCCCACCACATCAAAAGTGCTACACAGTCCTTACAGCTGCACTGTGAACATATGAAGCTGCCTTACACTGAATCAGACCTTTGGTCCATCAAAGTCAGTATTGTCTTCTCAGACCGGCAGCGGTTCTCCACGGTCTCAAAGCTGAGGTTTTTCACACCTATTTGCCTGGACCCTTTTTTGGGGATGCCAGGGATTGAACCTGGGACCTTCTGCTTCCCAAGCAGATGCTCTACCACTGAGCCACCGTCCCTCCCCATGTACTGTGAGGTACATCAGTATGCTCTCCACCCTACCACAAGATGAGAGAGTAAAGGATGAGACTGAGTGACCTAGAGAACTTGAAGCAATAAGATTTGAACTGGTGACCACCCAAATCACAGCTCATTCTGTGCAAGGTTGGCTCCTGTTTCAAACGAAAGCAAGCCTGTAGCCCTTGTAGATCTAGAGATATAAGGCAAAACATGCAGGCAGTATTCTATCCAATAATCTGGCAAAAAAGCAAACTAATTTCTGCCCTCCATTGAGGGAAGGCATAGCTATGACCTTGCAGATTTTATATACAGGTTTGCTTGGATTTACTGGAACCTGTGCTTGGTTGAGAAGAAGACTCACAATTTTATTGACAGGGGCAATCAAAGAGTTACTATATGTATCTGTAGCTAAGTTTCAGTTCTCTGCAATGAAAATATGTGCCAAGATCACAGGCTATGAATAATTTATTCCGATTCTAAGCCTTAAACTGTTAGAAGAAGATGATATTGGATTTATATCCCGCCCTCCACTCCAAATCTGAGTCTCAGAGTGGTTCACAATCTTTTTTTCTCTTCCTCACCCACAACAGACATCCTGTGAGGTGGGTGAGGCTAAGAGGATTCTCACAGCAGCTGCCCTTTCAAGGACAACCTCTGCCAGAGCTCTGGCTGACCCAAGGTCATCCCAGCAGGTGCAAGCGGAGGAGTGGGGAATCAAACCCTGCTCTCCCAGATAAGAGTCCGCACACTTAACCACTACACCAAACTGGCTCTCTAGACACGTCAGACATACTTGGGGTCGTTATCAAAATCCAGGTGGTAGATGGCCACTTTGGAAGCTGGACTCCAAGGCATTATACTCCACTGAAGTCCTACCCCTCCCCAAACCTCAGGCTCCACCCTCAAAGATCTCCAGGTATTTCCCAACCCAGAGCTGGCAGCCTTAGATATGCTAGGCTGAATGAACCCAGTAGGCAGCCATGTTGGTCTGAAGCAATAGAACAAAGCAGTAGACAAGCTCACCTTTAAAACCAGCTAAGTTTTATTCAGAATGTAAGCTTTCGTATGCTCTCAAGCTGATGAAGTCTGCTTAAGAGCATACGAAAGCTTACATTCCGAATAAAACTTAGTTGATCTTAAAGGTGCAACTTGTCTTCTGCTTTGTTAGGCTGACGGAAGTACAAAGAGGTTTTATGGAGGTAATTAATTCAATTAGCAATGGGGGGGGGGTTCTTCTGCTTCAGTATAGACTGTGGTTCATGAAACTGACTAACAGACTGAACACACTCAAAATCTCTCCACAACAAGCTTTGAGAAGAAAGCACACATGTATTCTGGCCTGAGGAGAAGGCCCAAATCGAAAGATGCTTTCTCTGATCCTTCCCAAGATCTTTCAGGAGCAGATGCAAAGCAATTGGTAGTAGCTAAGGCGCTGTTGGAAGTGCTACAGTTGCATCGTTCACTGGGGGGACTCAAATACTCTGGCCCCCAAGGCCCTGGTTTCCAGGCTAGCCCAGCCTTGCCAGATTTTGGAAGTAAGCATGGTCAGCCCTGGTTAGTATTTGGGTGGGAGACCTCCAGGGAACATCAGGGTCGCTGTGAAGAGGCAGGCAATGGCGCAACCACCTCTGAAAGTCTCCTGCCTTGAAAACTTCAGGTGGTCACCATAAGTCAGCTACAATTTAAAGGCACTTCACACACAAACACACACAAGCCAAATGACCAGTGTTCCCTCTAAGCTGAGTTAGCATGAACTAGCTCACAGATCTTTAGCCTCCAGCTCACACATTTTTGTCCTAGCTCAGGAAGGATGACCCCCAGGGCACAATAATTTAATAGCAGTAGCTCACAACTTTAATAGCAGTAGCTCACAAAGTAGAATTTTTGCTCACAAGACTCTGCAGCTTAGAAGGATCACTGCAAATGACACCAGTCCACGATCACCCCTTTCCTTATCCACTGCTCAGCCTAAGGGCCTCTGTCAGGATTGGTTTCCCAACACAGCAAGAACAGTCAGTGACACCAGCAACTCAGCCATCAAGACTGAAGTTATACTGTTTTTCTATCCTTTTTTCAATTTCTAATAATGAAGAAGAACTAATATGGTGATGGATTATTATTATAACTTTTGGGTTTTGGGGGGGGGGGGGGGGGTTGAAAAAAGATTCTTTGATATAGTTTATTACCTTATAACAAGTAAGATTAAATAACAATATGGGGACGGTTATGAAGAGGTATGCACTACTGGGGGGTCGTAAAATGGGAGGGGTGGGGAGGAAAAGTTATATATGTGCACTAACATTTAATGATAAATGATGATCTGTGGATACAGTATATTACAATACAATACATTGTTTTTACACAAAAAGACTGAAGATGTACATTCCTGCCCATTTCTGCTTCATACCAAGCTTCTCTATGGGCCGTTCGTCCTTTCCCCTTTTGCAAAAGGACCTTATTTGCTGCTTCTATTTCACTCGCGCCAGCTTCCAGGATATTGGCAGCTTTCCTGAAAGTGTGCAGGCAAACGTCGCTTGTCTGCAGCCCAAGGTGTTTGCAGTGGGGCTATGCCAACAGAGGAGCCAGAGCCTTATTTCTTCTTCCAAATATTTTTCCAACAGCTTTCTCTCTCTTTAAAAAAAAATTTTTTTTAGGAGGCTAATAAAATATAGCTTCCATTAAAAGCCTAAATTCTGGGCGCTGACTTGTGAGGTGGGGGTGGAGTGTGCACGATGCAGGCTGTCTGTTCTCCTGGAAGCGCTCGTCTTGCCTTACATGAATCCAAGAGCTTTGGCCAAACTATAAGCTAAATACGAACAATCTAACAGCAGCTCAACGGCCATTCTTAAAAATAACAACAGAAGAAGAAGATGATGACCACGACTGCAGATTTATACCCCGCCCTTCTCCCTGAATCAGAGACTCAGAGTGGCTTATAATCTCCCCTATCTTCTCCCCCCACAACAGACACCCTGTGAGGTCAGTGGGGCTGAGAGGGCTCTCACAGCAGCTGCCCTTTCAAGGACAACTCCAGCAATAGCTATGGCTGACCTAAGGCCATTCCAGCAGCTGCAAGTAGAGGAGTGGGGAATCAAACCTGGGTCTCCCAGATAAGAGTCCACACACTTAACCACTACACCAAACAGGAAATCCACTTAGGAAAGGAGGTCCTTTGGAGAAGGGAAGGGGTGCTTAAACCACCCCCGCCCCAGGCATTTACCCATTCTAGATCACACAGGCATACAAACAAAAAGCGCCTTCCCCCTGCAGAATTCAGGGAAATAAAAATGCTCTTACCTTTCTGCCAGGTGGTCCAGGAAGACCAGTCAGTCCAGGTAATCCAACATCTCCCTGCAAACAGATATACGGGCTGGTTTTTGTTTTGTTTTGTTTGGCTTCAGGAGTCTTTGGCTACCTTGTTTTATTTGGCTTCAGGAGTCTTTGGCTACCTCCAGACAGATAGCTTTCAGTGCTGAATACAGGCAGTACCCAGATTTCAGGAGAACATCTGCATGATGCTGTGCTCATTCTGGCACTTTGCCCTTTAATCTGGCAAAAAGCAAAATTGGGTTTTCTCCGGATTAAGGGGGGAACTGCAAGGTACCGACTGCACAGGGAACGTCTTTCCAGACTTCCCACACATAGCTGCTATGCGGGGCAGACTTAAGCTCCGTTTTCAAAGCGGTACAGAGCAGGTTGCTACCATGCAGCAGCAGCGCCCTTCCCTTTTTAGCCCTTTAGAGGCCTGTTTTCCATTTCCTTGCTTCCTTGCAGGATTACACGACGGCTCCGTAGGGAAAGAAAAAATAAAGGGAAGGGGCTGGACAGTTCCCAGGTCACAGGAGGGCCTGCCACAATTGCTGTAGCATCTTTACTTCTGCACAGCCACAACTAGGGACAAGGGGGAGGAGATGAGCCAGTGGGAGCAGCAATGAATGGGGTGGTCGTGGATGCCATTCTTGAATGTCCCTGCAGCACATGCTGCTGCTGCAGCTGACGTGGCGAGGGCATACGTTTTGCACCACGGTCTGGAAACAGCCTCACGCAGTATCTTTTAAAAAAGAACCTCGTACATATAAGCAGCGTTCCCTCGAAGCTGAGTTAGTGTGAGCTAGCTCACAGTTTTTTTAGGCTCCGGCTCACAAAATGTATGCAGAAGCTCACAGCTTTGACGCCAGTAGTTCACAAAGTAGAATTTTTGTTCACAAGACTCCACAGCTTAGCGGGAACACTGCATATAAGTCCCAATGGTAGAGAAAATAAATTGGACAACATGATGGCAGTAGCACCAAGGGACAATTTCCATACACAAAATTCAGTTCGAATTGCATGCCCCAGCCCATCCAACATTTCTAATTGTTTAAGCTTTAAGGAATGAAGGTTTACCTTAGGACCATTCCGTGCTTTTCCAGGGGACAATCCAGGATCTCCTTTTTGGCCCTGAAACACAGAGCAAAGCTTAACACAATCTCAGAAGGACCATTGTTCTCCTAGCAAACACAGCCCTAATGTTGGAACCCAAAGAGATATTTTCTACAACACTGGTTTTTTCTAATGGTGAGTAGAAGCTCATGTGGATCACACCCCAACCCAAGGTGGGTTATGTCAACAGCTGAAAGTCCCAACACAGAAACAAAACATCAGACTGATGTTCCAAAGGGTAATTTATTGTAATATATATAATAGAAAGGAGCTCCATTGAACAGAGTGGTCAGCTGCGGTACTGCAGTCTGAGCTCCGCTCAAGACCTGAGTTCGATCCCGGCGGAAGCTGGGTTCAGGTAGCCGGCTCGAGGTTGACTCAGCCTTCCATCCTTCCAAGGTCGGTAAAATGAGTACTCAGCTTGCTGGGGGGGGAAAGTGTAGATGACTGGAGAAGGCAACGGCAAACCATCTCGTAAAAAGTCTGCTATGAAAATGCCATGATGTGACATCATCCCATGGGTCAGTAATGACTCATTGCTTGCACAGGGTACCTTTGCCTTTATATAATACAAATATAAAATTGGGGGCCTTGGTGGAATCATGGGGTGGGGAAGGGTGGGGGACAACTCCCTAGCTATGAATTATAAGGGGACTGGGCAGGATGGTATCTCCCTTTCTAACAAACTTTCAGCTGCTCAGCACCACATAATTCCTGGAGAACACTCAGTCCAGAGTTTGGTGTAGTGGTTGTGAGGACTCTTATCTGGGAGAACCGGGTTTGATTCCCCACTCCTTCACTGGCACCTGCTGGAATGGCCGTGGGTTAGCCTTAGCTATTGCAGGAGTTGTCCTTGAAGGGGCAGATGCCGTGAGAGCCCTCTCATCCCCACCCACCTCACAGGGTGTCTATTGTGGGAGAAGAAGATAAAGGGGATGGTAAGCCACTCAGATCTCTGATTCAGAGAGAAGGGCGGGGTATAAATCTGCAGTCTTCTTCTTCTTCTTTAGGGGGAGGGAGGACATTTATTTGGTTAATCTACCGAGTCATATTATTCTGCACTTTGAATATAGAGACATTCCCACACATATACATGACTACCCCTTTCAACTTTTGGTGCTATCCCTCCCTGTTTCTGCAGACAAAAAGAGCATAAATACCAACTTTTGTTGCTGTTGTTTAGACATCATCGCTTTTCCGAGCAAAAGAAACAGAGACGGGAAGACAAAGTGAGCGTAGAAGCGGTGTAGACAGAGAGAGAAAGAGAAAGGAGATACACGCAAAGTAAAATTTAAAAGCCGATTCCGTGGTACTGGTTTGGCTGGGATGCTGTTCTAGACCGCCGATATAAATCTAGGAGAGCTTGCGTAGTGGTCCAAGACCAAACGAGACACAACATTTCTCAACTAGTTAGTTCTAGACTTGCATTCGCCACAGCTGCACAGCAGCAGAGGGAAACTAGTTTCGGAGAGTCAGTTTGGTGTGGAGAGTCAGTTTGGTGTAGTGGTTAAGTGTGCGGACTCTTATCTGGGAAAACCGGGTTTGATTCCCCACTCCTCCACTTGCACCTGCTGGCATGGCCTTGGGTCAGCCATAGCTCTCTTATCTGGGAGAACCGGGTTTGATCCCCCACTCCTCCCCCTTGCACCTGCTGGAATGGCCTTGGGTCAGCCATAGCTCTGGCAGAGGTTGTCCTTGAAAGGGCAGCTGCTATGAGAGCCCTCTCAGCCCCACCCACCTCACAGGGTGTCTGTTGTGGGGGAGGAAGGTAAAGGAGATTGTGAGCCGCTCTGAGACTCTTCGGAGTGGAGGGCGGGATATAAATCCAATATCTTCTTCTTCTTCTTCTAAAGTACCACATGGGCCTGATTCAGATCAGGCCCACGATGCCTTCTCCTCCCTCCCTAACACCATTTTCTGCAGGCAAAACAGGCCCTGGGCCATCATTTGCCCCATTTTGGAACTGTACGAGGAGGGGAATTTAGGGGGCATTCCAGGGGTGGGCGTGGACATTGCACGATCAGGGCCAGCCCTGCCACTAGGCAAACTAGGCGACTGCCTAGGGCGCCAGCCTTCTGGGAGCGCCAAATTGGCTTTTCGTTTTTCCCACAATTCATCAGTTTTTAAAAATTGGTTATCAGTGCGACGGGGGCCACCTTAGCCTTGCCACAGTCTAGGGTCAGCCCTGTGCATGATGTCCCCAATGTGATGGTGTCACTTCAGGGACATCGCATGGGGATACTCAGGTATATGGGCAAAACTCAATGGTTTTTTGCCACCCTCAAAACCACAGAGTTTGCCCAAATGCCAGAATATCCCCCGTGTGACGTCCCTGACACAATGAAATCACTTCCAGGTCATGTCATCACATCGGGGATGTCGCACAGCAATGCCTCTGTTTACGGGAGGAGCTTCTTCTGATGGCCAGCTGGTCCCGTTGGGGTTTAGAGATAGTTTAGCAGAGTTGTGTGGAGAGAACCACAATAAACAGCCAGGCAGACATTTTAGCTTAAGAATAAAAAGTAGTTTACTTTTCCTATGAGGAAAGGGTTACTGGGATTTCTAGAAAACAAATAAGGACTCAATATCCTTTCTAGCTTCTAAGCTACATCTCGACTCTATGGAGTCCAAACTCTAACTGCTTGGAGATCTGAGGGCTTTACACAAAAGGCAATAAAACTGACCAAATGGTTTCCCCCAGACCACCTCCCAAATATATGGATTAGCCAATTAGGGCTTTGGTTCAATGGTCACTATACATATTGACACCCAGCCTGAGCGGGAAATACATGCACACATTCTCATTGGCTCTGTCTCTCACTGGCTAAGCATCAGCATGCATATACATTCATTTAATTAACTCATGACAACAGGAAGTGAAATTGCAATAGAAAACCCAACAGGTCCACAGAAGAGGAGCCCCCAAAACCAGGGGATCCCCTAGTTGCACGCTTGAGATACCAGGTCCAGGCCATGAGGACTCCCTAGTCCCAAGAAATACCACTAAACGCTACCCTTGCTCAAGCTCCCCTACCCTCCCATCTCAAGATCTACACCTCTGAAGATCCGGCAATCTCCCGTCACACACACATCTTCCTCCCTTCCACAGCTCTGCCATTCTACAACTATCACACCAGTGCTTAGCTTGCAATGAGCTGGCTGGCATGAGAGCAGAGGTGGATGAGAGAAACCCCCTTGTTTCCACTTGTCTCCACTCAAGCCTTTAGTCACTTTCAGTTCAACGCCCATCCCTTCTCACACAAATCCACCCTTTGCAAGCTACTTTACATGTGCTAGACGTAGGGTTGCTAACTCCAGCTTGAGATATTCCTGGGGATTTGCAAGAGGTAGCTGGATGGGAGGCAGCATGGAAGAGACCAATCTCAACAGCTAAGCAGTTCTGGTACTTTTTTTTTTATATATAGAGTTGGAAAGGACCTCCAGGGTCATCTAGTCCAACCCTCTGAACAATGCACGAAACTCGCAAACACCTCCCCCTAAATTCACAGGATCTTCATTGTTGTCAGATGGCCATCTAGCCTCTGTTTAAAAACCTCCAAGGAAGGAGAGCCCACCACCTCCCGAGGAAGCCTGTTCCACTGAGGAACCGCTCTAACGGTCAGGAAGTTCTTCCTAATGTTGAGCCGGAAACTCTTCTGATTTAATTTCAACCCGTTGGTTCTGGTCCTACCTTCTGGGGCCACAGAAAGCAAGTCCACACCATCCTCTATATCAGGGGTGGCCAACGGTAACTCTCCAGATGTTTTCTGCCTACAACTCCCATCAGCCCCAGCCATTGGCCATGCTGGCTGGGGCTGATGGGAGTTGTAGGCAAACAAACATCTGGAGAGCTACCGTTGGCCACCCCTGCTCTATATGACAGCCCTTCAAGTTCTTGAAGATGGTGATCTTATCATCTCTCAGCCGCCTGGATGGGAGGCCACCAAAGAATACTCTGCGGAGGAAGGTCATCGTGGCAAACCAGCTCTTCCTTTCATTTGCCTTGAAAGCCCCTTCCTGGGTGGCCACATTAAGTCAACTACAACTTGATGACTCGTACGCACCTAACTGGAGAGGGACTTCAGGACTTTACCGTGGCTGTGATAACCTAACAGTCTACCTTCTGAAGTTGCAGTCTCCTTCAGGGGAACTGCACTTAGTAGCCTGGAGATCTGGAATTCTGGAAGAACTCCAGGCTCCCCCTTGAGATGGGTAACCCTAGCCAGATGTTTCACCATCCTCCGGTTGTTTGAAAAAGAAGGGTAGCCCAGAAGAACAAGCCACCTCATTATCTGGAAATGCTAGAATGTGGAAAGGGTATGCTATGAGCTCAGCATCTTGGGTAAGCCCTGACATCCATTCCACCAAACAGCTTGTAGCCTTAAGCACAGGAATGACATACAGATGGGGACTCGGAGGGAATTTGTGAATATAAAAGACTGGAGGAGGGTGGAATTGTCCCCCTACACTTTTGGCGCCAGTCCACACAACTAAGAGGCCCCTGTTACAAAATCCGCATCTGAATTTCTCCAGAGGGGTTGGCTGCTAAGATTCAAAGGTTGGGTTTGAGAACATCTGTAGCTGTAAATCATATTTTATAGGCCCACAGCTTTATAGATCACTGGCTATTCAAGCACACTGAGAGGGAATAGTCCCTCTGTGTACTAGGGCCTAATTACAAATTCCTCTCTGCAGCTCCTCCTACTGCCTGGGAGTACTTACTGAGGGCTCAAATCTACCCTCCCTTCTCCATGTCTGGAAAAGCTTGTGTGCAGCTTTCTTTTCCTAGTGCAATTTATCTTCTGTTGGGTGCCTCAGTCTCCTCTATTTACACATTGCAAATAAATATTAACCAACCATACAATAAAAACAAAGGCGTTGAAAAGTTCGCGGCATCCCTGAAAGCGCCGAATGAAGAAAAACATTAATAAATACGCTATTTGTCTAACAACACAAGACCCTTCTACCAAGATCAGTCCGCTACGCTTCAAGGTCTTCCTGACACAGACTAACAGGACCGCTCTTATATGATTTTGAAAGGCTTTTCTATAGGAAGTTGTAACTTGTCATTGCCCTGACCTGGGTAATCCAGGCTAGCCTGATCTCATCAGATCTCAGAAGCCAAGCAAGGTCAATCCTGGCTAGGATTTGGATGCAAGACCTCCAAGGAATAACAGAGGTGCAATGTGGAGACAGGCAATCACAACAAACCACCTCTGAATGTCTCTTGCCTTGAAAACCCTGCAGGGTCACCATAAGTGGGGAGGGACGATGGCTCAGTGGTAGAGCATCTGCTTGGGAAGCAGAAGGTCCCAGGTTCAATCCCCGGCATCTCCAACTAAAAAGGGTCCAGGTAATAGGTGTTAAAAACCTCAGCTTGAGACCCTGGAGAGCCACTGACAGTCTGAGTAAACGATACTGACTTTGATGGACCAAGGTTCTGATTCAGTATAAGGCAGCTCATATGTTCATAAGTCATTGACCGCAAAAAAAGAGAAGAATTTGGCATCAACCTATTATCCTGTGAGTAATTTCCTACGACCAAGTCAGCTGTCGTCTCTGCAGGTAACTACTCGTACAAGCAGCCGACTCATGCATGATGCATAAAATGGGACTCGCCATTCATTCACCATTTCCTGTTCCCTTTTGTGATCTAAGTTATATCGGGGGGGGGGGGTTGATGGCAGTGTGCAACATTTAGGTTATAAAAGGGAAAAGGGAAACTTACCTGAATCGATATTTTAACGTTATGCTCAGCAAGTGTATAAACCACGGGCCTGCCAGCTTGAAGAAGCAACGGCATTCATGGAGACTGCCTCCGGACTTCCTCAAATTTCAGCTCTCAGTCACATGGCTCATTAAAGGCCTCTAACTACATGCTATGTCTTCCTGGCATCCTGGAGATCAGATGTGTTATGTATTGAACATAAGCTGTTGTACCGCATGGCGATCGCTACAGAGGCGACCCGTGGGTCCCCGGATGTAGCTCGCCAGACACCCCACCCATCAAGATCTGTGGCAGGAAGTTTGACTGACCAGGATTGGACTGGTCAGACGAGGGGGCAGTTCCGGGTAATGTATATAAGCGGGACCCAGCCCACGTGTCCTCTCTGTTGTAATGTGCTACTGAATAAACCATGTTGCCTTCAACCCGTCTCAGTTCTCAGTACATTACAAGATGCATGTGGCATGTTCTTTGCACAGAACACATTCCCAAGTGCATGTAGGCAGATTCAAACCAGTATCGCAGGGAGCAGGCAGAGGTGGTTAAGTCTTCCCTCCACACCCGTTTCTCAACCTGATATGGCCCCAGGGGGTGCTACTTGCCCTGCTGGGTACACAATGCAACCCATTAGCATTCATTGTCAATCATGGCCAGCCCCATTGCTAGGAGTCATGGGAGAGGGGGCCACAGGGGAAGGGGGCCCTTTAAATTGTGCAAGAGGCTCCTGCCACATGATTTAGAGCCCACTGATCAGCTGATTTGTGGGCAGTGCTCCCTCTAAGCTGAGTTAGTGTGAGCTAGCTCATATTTTTTTAGCCTCCAGGCTCACACCTTTTTTTTTTAACTCAGAAAAAAATGGCCCCAGAGCAAACTAATTTATGCATTAGCTCACAACTTTAATGCCAGTAGAATTTTTGCTCGCAAGACCACAGCTTAGAGGGATCTATCTATCCATCTAGACTCTGTTTAAAAACCTCCAAGCAAGGAGAGCCCACCACCTCCCAAGGAAGCCTGTTCCACTTTGGAACCGCTCTAACTGTCAGGAAGTTCTTCCTAATGTTGAGCCGGAAACTCTTCTGATTTAATTTCAACCCATTGGTTCTGGTTCTACCTTCTGGGGCCACAGAAAACAATTCCACACTATCCTCTAGATGACAACCCTTCAAGTACTTGAAGATGGTGATCATATCACCTCTCAGCCTCCTCCTCTCCAGGCTAAATATCCCCAGCTCCTTCAACCTTTCCTCATAGGACTTGGTCTCCAGACCCCTCAACAACTTCATTGCCCTCCTCTGGACGTGTTCCAGCTTGTCTATATCCTTCTTAAAATGTGGTGCCCCAAACTAAACACAAGACTCCAGGTGCAGAGTAAAGCGATACCATCACATCACGTGATCTGGACACTATACTTCTGTTGATACAGCCCAAAATTGCATTGGCCTTTTTAGCCACTGCATCACACTGTTGACTCATGTTCAGCATATGATCCACTAAGACCTGTAGATCCTTTTCACACATACTATTGCTAAGACAAGTCTCCCCCATCCTATAACCATGCATTGGATTTTTCCTACCTAAATGCAGAACATAGATCAGATATTTTTCTGATCTATTTGATTTTGTATATCCACCTGCTAGGTCATGATCAGAGGTCCTAACCAATTCTCCACTGTACAGAGAAATCACATGGGGAAGGAACCCTCTTCAGATTGAGTCCACCGTGCAGAGGAGGGAATTAACACTTTCCTTTGTCCATTATTCTTTTCCCTACTTAATATGGGCTTATGGAGCCCCACAGAATTACCTGTAACTTTGCCCCAGAGTTGTTTCAATGAGGAAAATGGTGCAAAGAGGTGAATGAGTAAACCTACCTGCGCCTGTACCATAGTCTCAATCTACTGGCAAAATATAGACGTGTTTGTTAACTTCCATCATAGAATCCCCAGCATGATCTTGTGGGTCCTCAAATCTTGCCTTCCATAACATGATAATTTGTAATTTTCTGGATGGCTTTATGATGAAGACTTTACGATGTCAGTACATTTTATGCCACGGTCTACAGCTCCCACATTATGATCAAAATTAGCACTTGAATCAACTAATCACACTTAGAAAAGCTTGGCAGCTCTCAGTATTTTTCCTGCAATATTGAGCTGTCTAGAGCAAATGCTATTTGGTGTTACTCAACTTCACCTCTGGCCCATCTGTAAAGTGGAAATTTTATCCTTAACTGACTAATCGCATGGAGAAATGCAAACGGTCACAAAGCACTTTGGAGATTCTCATCAGAAAATACGTATTGTATAAATTTTGAAAAGTTTGTCATGCTACCAAAAAAAAAAAATTAACCTATATTTCCCCAATCATGGAAAAACAGCTGGATGAGAAGGGATTCCTAATCGCTTCTGGGCAACATCAGTCTGCTTTCACACTTCCTTCCAATTCCCACAAACTCTCCAGTTTTTTTTCTTCTCTGGACCTCCCCACCCCCACCCTCACACACACACAAAATGCATTGCAAACCAATCCAAGTGGAGATATATTATTGGGGGGAAATTTGTTTTGTTTTGTTTTGTTGAAACAGACTGCAGAGAGCACTGCTGATTCAGTACAGATGTAGCTGCCCAAATTCTGAATGAAGACCGACGGCTTTGCCAAGCGGTAAATGAAGTCATGCAGATAATTCCACTTTGCATGCAGCTGTTATCATAGCTGGAGTTCCTTTCTGCAGCATCCTCAATGCAGGCCTTGGAGCAAATTGTGGGCTTTGCTAGGAATGGGAGTGGCAAGGAAATGTCCTCAAAGTGAGGGGGCCGGCCAGCGAGAAGGAGAGGAAAAATCCTTATCTTGCAAAAGCGGCTCAGATATCTCTCCATTCACTTCTCTTTCCCTTCCACAACATTTATTTAAGGACAAGGAGCTTTTCTCACTCTGCGCTGCACCCAAAAACCAAAGGATCACAAAATGTTTACCAAAGACTACAGCTGCGTTCACAAGTAACAAGAAATACTTACAGGCAGCTGTTTCCATCGCCTCCAACATTTCACAAGAGATAAATTGGAGCACACTGGGGAAAAAGATATTTGCAAGTGAAGTCTCCTTCACTGCAGCAAGTTCCACTTTTTCCCGCTATATACTATAAAAGTCTGCCTGGTGCAACTGGTGCAATTTGTTTTTTAAACGATTCTGTTTTGACACATTTTAAATTATTCTGTTTTAATGCATTTTTAATTATTTATTAACATGCACATGAACATATGAAGCTGCCTTATACTGAATCAGATCTTTGGTCCATCAAAGTCAGTATTGTCTTCTCAGACTGGCAGCGGCTCTCCAGGGTCTCAAGCGGAGGTTTTTCACACCTATTTGCCTGGACCCTTTTTTGGAGATGCCAGGGATTGAACCTGGGACCTTCTGCTTCCCAAGCTGATGCTCTACCTCTGAGCCACCGTCCCTCCCCAAATCATGATGTATGATGTTGCATGGCCTAATCTATTTCCGGGGACCCGCCCTGAGTCTGCTTGCAGGGAAGATAAATTATATAAATAAATAAACAAACTTTATGCTGTTAATTCGTTAACTGATCCTTTTAGTGTTTTTTCTGGTGTCCGATTTGAGTCCTGCAGCGTATAAAGAACATATTTCTGCGACACTGGGTTTTGAGAGTCAAAGCTCCCTCCGTCAGCTACAAGCAGGAACAGAAATCCCTGAGCCCTTATATTCTAGTGAAATGGAAGGAGGGGGTTATATAAGGGCTCCAGGACCTCTAGCAGAAGATGGGAGCTTGGGGTCTCAAAAGATGTACATCTTGGAAATAGCCCTGCAGCTACAGGGGGCCTGTGGGGGGCCTTGCCTCCTGACTTCCTGTTGGGTAGCCCAACTCAGGTGCCCACAGCCTTCCCTCTCTGCCCCTCCCCTACCACCACTGTGGGGTTGAAAGCTGAGAGGCTGGGAGCTGCCATCTCCCTCTCATGATTTAAACTGCATGGGAGGGGTACCCAGCAGCAGCCACTGCCCCACTCGTGTCATTTAAAGGGCACGCTGGTCAACAGATTCAATATAAACCCTAAAAACACCAGTTTTTTTGCACACTCCAATTGAGACAGTCCATCATGTTTGATTACACGGCCCCTATTAGAATGAAATACCTTCCCAGTACACGACACTGATTTTAATAAATTCCCCCAGAAGATCAGAGCAACTCTATACTTCCCTCCTCCTTTCAGATTTCTCTAAAGAAATTATTCGTGGTGCAGCAAAACTTTGTATAATAGCATGCGCAATGGGAAACCAGATGGCTGAGTTTTAAACAAATGACCCTCTCTCCTGTGAAATGTGCGCAAGAATTGTGAAATGTCAGAATATAATGGCATGCATAAGCCCTTTTTGGTACCGTATGTGGCAGCTCTTGCTGTTTTCATTAATACTTTTAAGCCGATTGTGCCTCAAAATAAACTGGACGGAGGTCGCAGTCTGCAGTGGCAAACTGGCATAGCTGGAAGGACATCTTTATCTTTTCTCCTCCTACAGTTTCCCTGCAAGAAATCATTCGTCAAAAGCTACTCCCCCCTGGGCCAGCCCTAGACTATCTGGCAGCCTAGGCAAGGCTAACTTCTTGCAAACCCCCCCTCCCCCCACACTGATAATGTCACTGAGTCACATGTAAGGTAAAAAGTAGCCCCCTGTGCAAGGACCAGTCATTTCCGACTCTGGGGTGACGTTGCTTTCACAATGTTTCCACGGCAGACTTTTTACGGGGTGGTTTGCCATTGCCTTCCCCAGTCATCTACATTCCACCCCCCCACCCCCCACCCCCAGCAAGCTGAGTACTCATATAAGATTGTCTAAACTGGCAGAACCAGCGCTATAATAGTTTTATTACTGCCAGATATATTTATATATATATAGTGTAATGTAAATTATGTATTTTAACTTAACTGACTGGTTTTTATATGTTTAATTTTAATTGTTAAATTTAAAGTTTTATTATTTATGTTAACGTGTAAATTGTTGTTAGCCGCCCTGAGCCGCCTAGGCGGGGAGGGCGGGATAGAAATAAAAGTTATTGTTATTATTATTATTATTATTATTATTTTACCAACCTCGGAAAGATGGAAGGCTGAGTCAACCTAGAGCCGGCTACCTGAACCAGCTTCCGCCGGGATCAAACTCAGGTCATGAGCAGAGGGCTCCGACTGCAGTACTGCAGCTTCACCACTCTGCGCCACGAGTCACATGGGGGGCACCCAATTTGGTGCCCCCAGAAGGCCAGTGGCCTAGTTCACCTAGTGGCAGGGCCTATATAGGATATATAGCACTGCTATATAGGATATCATATCAAAAAGAAAATATGGCTACTAGGATTGATGTAACAGTAGCCCCAGTAGCACTGGGTTGTTAGTACCCAAATATTGGCTCCTGGGGTAGCAGGTCGGGTGGAAGTCTGGCCAGGCTCAAACATGAATCCAGTGTCTCTGATCTACAGCGTAATGCACTCTGCCTGTTGCCCATGCGAAAACCTGCAAAACTTATAACCTCTGCAATTAGAAACAGATCTCCTCGCACTCCCAACTGCAAGCAATGTTTAATACATCAAAGCTCCCAGCTGCCAAGGCCACACTCCCAACGGAAGCACAGCCTTGCTCTATCATTATTGGAAATGCAGGCCAACCCAGAACTACAGGAAACATTCAAGCATGTCAGCCCACAGGAGAGCTGTGAGTATTACTCCTGCAACAGCTTCTTCCAAAGCATCTGAAAGCCCTCCAGCCACCCACCCAAGCCAGCCCCAGAATGCCCCTTGAGTGCTCCGCTGGGTCATCAGGAAGCAGCGCTTTCCCCTTTCCTTGCCAGCTAATGAGGCAGGAAGCGCATCTCCAGTGCAAACAGATGTTCCTGTAAACCCGGAGATTCTCTGACACAATCACAGAAGCTTCACCAACTGGACACACAAAGTCACCCGCAGCCGCTGTCAGGAACAAAGGGAGACACAAAGCAGCAAGGCAGTAACGGAGACAAGCTGGCAGCTGGGCAAAAGTGGATGGCCAACTTCTCTGTCCTTGTAATGATTCCGAATTGGACTGCAATTTTTTTTTTCAAGTGGGCAAACTGGACTAACATTTAGATACAACCCACAGCCTTCCAAGTAAGCTGTAAGCACTTCTTTTGGCACGCGTAATGATGGCGCTAGAAACACACTGTGTTAAGGCATGATCCTTACTGATACTTCGCTTTAAGGAGAATTTCTACTTGGAAGGAAACAGGCAGCAGCCGCACCCCTTTCGCTATCTGTCCAAGCTAATTAAGCACAAACTTTCAACTATGCAATGACGCATCCCGGTACATCAAAACCTTGTTAATTCACCGGATTACGGTCAGACTTCACCTGCCCATCCACCCAAAGGAGTGAAAAAACTAGTTTACGCAGTTTACTTTTTTTTTCCCCAAGCGATCAGATTTGGGAATGCATTTTCAGCAGAGGGTTTGAGTTTTGGTCTTTTCTCCAAATGTATCACAAGATCCGAAGATTCTTGCTGGATCAAACCAAGAACCCAAGGAGTTCAACGTGCTGTTTTCAGTGACAGCCAAGCAGGTTCTTCCAAGAAGATCAGAACAGCAGACTGAAGGCAGTCCTGCCCCGCTGCTGCCCCACACCATTTAGAGGTACACTGACACTGGACATGGAGGATCCACTGATCCGCTATAAACTAGAAGCTATTGATAGACCTTTATGAATTTGTTTATTCGCCTTTTGACAGCCATCTAAGCCAGTAACTATAACCACATCTTGTGCATCTTCTACCACTGGACATGGAGGATCTACTGAGCCACTATAAACTAGTAGCTATTAATAAGACCTTTATGAATTTGTTTAGTCCCCTTTTGACAGCTGTCTAAGCCAGTAACTATAACCACATCTGGTGGCAGTGAACTCCTTAATCCTTCATTCTGCAAAGTACTTACTTCGCCCTGAGCCTGCTTCGGCGGGGAGGGCGGGATATAAATAAAACAAATATATAAATAAATTCACGTCTATCTTGAATCTGTAGACCATCCATTCCACTGAGCTTCCTCAAATAAACTGTGAGGCTCCCAGCCAGAGGTATACTGCCCTGAATATGGAGGT
The DNA here is from genome assembly GCF_032191835.1 of Heteronotia binoei. Lineage (NCBI taxonomy): Eukaryota > Metazoa > Chordata > Lepidosauria > Squamata > Gekkonidae > Heteronotia > Heteronotia binoei. The sequence continues at coordinate 69,440,638 of NC_083234.1, forward strand.
TTCCATTCTTAACTATTATGGGCAAAACAGTTGTGTGCTTTTAAAAAAACCAGCATTCTGTAGCTGGGAGCCTAAATCCAAGCCAGATATTACATGGCCTGTATGCAGGTGACTTATCTGGAATCAGGACATTGTTCGTTAGTCACAGACATATGGACTAGCAGTGGCTCTCCAAGGATCCGGGGCAAAGTCTTCCCCAGGGCTCTTACCAGAAAACTCTTAAGACTAGATTCGCTAGGACCTTCTGCATGCAAAGTCTGTGCTCTACCACCCAGTCAGATCATCAGTGCATTTTTCTGGCAGCAGCTCAGGTCTTTCCCGGCACGCTAAGATTTCAGGGATTGAACTTGGAACTTGCTGCATGCAAAGCATCTGCTCTGCCTTGACCCGTCTGTGATCCAGTGGCTCTCCAGTGCACCTGCAATCCTTTAATTGGGATGTTCTGCAGCCAAAACTCATGCCACTGAGCACACCCATCAAGCTCAGCGCTTTCAACCTAGCCATTATGAATTACATGTTCCTTTTTTATCCTAACTACCGGGGCTTTTTTATAGCAGGAACTCCTTTGAATATTAGGCCATGCCCCCCTGACGTAACCAATCCTCCAAGAGCTGACAAGGCTCTTAGTATAGGGCCTACTGTAAGCTCCAGGGGGGTTGGGTACATCAGGGAGGTGTGGCCTAATATGCAAAGGAGTTCCTGCTACAAAAAAAGCCCTGCTAAGTACCACCACTCTATGAGGCACCATAGGCTGAAGAAGGATAACCAGTCCAAGGCTACCAGTGAGCTTCATTGTCAAATGAGGTTTGGAACCCAAGCCTCCTCTATCCAATACCACACTGGCTCTGTTTTGGTCAGCAGCATTTCACTAAGGAATGAGGATAGTGGAAAGTGCCATCAAGTCACAGCTGACTTCTGGTAACCCTGCAGGGCAGGGGCATCAAACATGCAGCCCGAGGGCCAGATCAGGAGCGCTCCTATCAGGCCTGTGAGCAACTCATTATCTGCTTCCTTCTCTCTCTCTTGCTTCCTTCTGCATCACAGCTTGCTTTGCCAGGCTTGCTCAATCGCACAAGAGCAGCTATTGAACAAGCCTCTCTTTTCTTCATTGGCTGACCAGTGCCCAACCATTTCATGTTTTCCCCTGGGTCTTAGGCTGAAAGCACTGACCATGAGATTTCTGTAACGAATGTCAATAAATCAAAAGTAGGTTTGCAGCTTATAGACACACACCTGAATCGCATACTCAAGACAGCTACAGCACAGACATTGTCTCCAGACTTTGATGCAATAAATCAGAGCAAGACGTGTCAGTTACCAGGAACTGTTAAATAAAAAATGTTGGAAGAGTGCTAATCTTCTAAGCATGTTTTAAGTTGTTTAAAAAATATTTAATTGTTTGCTTGTGCCCCTTATAAAGTTTCTATCTCCACTACCCGGCATTACGTTTTATGACACACATGGCCCAGCCTGACAAGGTCCGAGTTATGTCGGATCTGGCCCTCATAACAAATGAGTTCGACACCCCTGCCGTAGTATTTTCTAGAGCTGTCCACAGGGGGTTTGCCATTGCCTGCCTGTGCTTTGCAACCCTGGACTTTCCGGGTGGTCTCCCATCCAAACACTCACCTGGGCCAACCCTGCTTAGTTTCTAAGATATAATGAGACTAGGCACCTCTAGGCCAGGGGTCCCCACCCCCCGGGCCGTGAACCAGTACCAGTCCGTGGCTTGTTAGCAACCATGCCGTGAGTTGTATAATTATGTCATTATGTATTACAATGGAAGAAGAAGAAGAAGAAAAAGAAGAAGAGGAAGAAGAAGAAGAAGAAGAAGAAGAAGAAGAAGAAAAAGAAAAGAAGAAGAAGAAAAAGAAAAAGAAAAGAAGAAAAAGAAAAGAAGAAGACGACGACGACGACAACATTGGATTTCTTTCTTGCCCTCCACTCCAAATTTCAGAGTCTCAGAGCAGCTCACAATCTCCTTTACCTTCCTCTCCCACAACAGACACCCTGTGAGGTGGGTGGGGCTGAGAGAGATCTCCCAGAAGCTGCCCTTTGAAGGACAACTCTGCGAAAGCTATGGCTGACCCAAGGCCAATCCAGCAGCTGCAAGTGGAGGAGTGGGGAATGAAACCCAGTTTTTCCTGGATACGAGTCTGCGCACTTAACCATCAGGCCAAACTAATAAATTGCACAATTGTATCATCTAAAAACCATCGCCACCCCCCAACTCCTCCCTGTCCCTGGAAAAATTGCCTTCCACAAAACCAGTCACTGGTGCCAAAAAGGTTGGGGACTGCTGCTCTAGCCCATTCAGGTTCTTCTCATCCTTCCTACAAGGAATCCTTTGAATGGGAGGCAACAGGAATTCCATGCAATATAGGGCGGTAGGAAAAGGTAGCAAGAGTTCATGCTTATTACAACCAGAAGGGTAATGATACCATTCTCAGGAGAGAGGAAGGTTTTTTACTCTAAACCTCTAAATGTAGCACACAAGAACATCTTGACTGGGGGAGATCCCAGCTTGCCTTTGCACAGCCAGCAACAAAGACGATAGCTTTTGCTTTTGATTTATAAAATAGGATTTCTGGGTTTCTTTTAAAATAATCACACTATGATCTGGAAGTCATTGAGAAGCACATAAATAAGAAAGGCTACAATGTAGTAGGTTTTTGTTCTTTTTTTTTTTTTAACAGCCTCCCTTTTTCAGACTTTATAACAGGGCTTTTAAATTCAGAACAGCTGTTGCCCGCCAACACATCTCCAGTGCCTAATTCTTAATCAGACGGAGGCAACAGGCCAGTTAAGTGGAAATCTTTTTCCAGATCATCAAGAGTGTATTAGAGAGCTCACTGGCTGAAGGGAATGGCGGGAGGGGGGACAAGGAAGGGGAAAGAACGAGTTTCCCATTTCTCTTGGACTGGTCATGAACTTGTAAGTCTACTGTTTTCTACCCAGGGATAACCTTCTATAAACACTTTCCTTAATCTTGCACATGGCAAGATCAGTCTAAACTTAAGAAGTAACATGACTGCAGCGCGGGCTAAAATTTCAACCACGCTTGCCCCTTAAAGTGCTTTTCCGTTCTTCCCTTGTAGTTGGAACTATGAAAAACAGAAAGGCATTTTGAATACGGTTGGTCAGAGGTTTCTGGACCGTCCAAGGGCCACTCAGGAAGGTTCATTTACGATCACAGTGCAACCTTCCTGGAGCTTTATAACACATGTGTGACCCCAGCCTAAGATCAATGGTCCATCTAACCTGGTGACAGACTAGGGTTGCCAATCCCCAGGTGGGGACAGGGGATCCCCCGAATTGGAGGCCCTCCCCCTGCTTCAGGGTCATCAGAAAGCAGGGGGAGGGGAGGGAAATGTCTGCTGGGAACTTTATTATTCCCTATGGAGACTTATTCCCATAGGAAATAATGGAGAATCGATCCACAGGTATCTAGGGCTCTGGTGTGGCTGTTTTGAGGTAGAGGCACCGAAGTTTCAGCATCGCATCCAGTGCCTCTCCCCAAAATACCCCCTGAGTTTCAAAAAGATCGGACCAGGGGGTCCAATTCTATGAGCCCCAAAAGAAGGTGCCCCTATCCTTCATTATTTCCAATGGAAGGAAGGCCTTTAAAAGGTGCGCAGTCCCTTTTATATGTGACGGCCAGAATTCCGTTTGGAGTTCAATTATGCTTGTCACACCCTTGCTCCTGGCTCCACCCCCAAAGTCCTGAGATGTTTCTTGAATTGGACTCAACAACCCTATGGCAGACAGGACGAAGCCTCACGAGAAGACTTCAGCACTGGGTAGCTAGAAGTCTATTGTCTCTGGAAGTTGCCTTTTTAAAATCACCTAAGATTGCCAACCCAGGAAAGGCAACTGGCAGCACTTTTTTCTTGGGGGGAGGAGGGGCAAGGACACACAAATTGGCATCGTTCTGACGCTGCAACATCACTTCTGGCACAAACCCAGAAGTGATATCATATCAGAGCACCACTGCAGGATTCCTTGAAACGCTATCGGTTTTATCACAGAACCTTGGAAGAACGCGAGAGCATCATTCCAACGCCACTGGCATCAGTGCTGGGTTCACACCAGAAGTGACGTCGTGGCATTGGAGCAAGACCAGTCTTCCCCTCGCTGTCCTAATAAGCAATGGCAGAGAATAGGAGCTGATGGACAAGATATCCAGCAACCCTAATATCTATTTATTTATTCTATAACTTATATCCCGCCCTTCCCATAAAATGGCTCAGGGCGGCTCACAGCAAACGATAAAACAATAAACAAAGTGCAGGGTTATTACATTCAAAAGTCAAAGCATTTAAAAAAAACCCCTAAAAACCTTAAAATCTTGACATTAAAACTATACAGTATAATTCACAGAAATCTAATAAGCTACATTTGTCCAGTCAGGCGTAGGCTAACCGGAAGAGGGTTGTCTTACAGGCCCTGCGGAACTGAGTAAGGTCCCGCAGGGCCCTCACCTCTTCCGGTAGCTGGTTCCACCATGTGGGGGCCATTGTAGAAAAGGCCCTGTCTCTGGTTGTCTTGAGACGGACTTCCTTAGGCCCGGGGATGGTGAGAAGGTTTTGAGTCCCAGACCTCAGTACTCTCTGGTGAACATGTGGGGAGAGACGTTCCCTCAGGTAGGCAGGTCCCAGGCCATATAGGGCTTTAAAGGTAATGACCAGCACCTTGTACCGGACTCGGTATATTATTGGAAGCCAGTGCAAAGCCCGAAGACCTGGCCGGATGTGCCCCCACCTTATCAACACCCATTGGCTTAACTCCCCTATTTCACTTACCTTAAGGCCAGATAGACCAGGGCGTCCAGGATTTCCATGAGGGCCAGGAGGTCCCTGAAAAAAACAAGGAAGGCAAGACTAATACCTGAATGATTAAAAAGTTACCCTGCACTCTGTCTCCTGTTGACCCTCTTTTACCTGGGCAGCTGCCTTAGTAGGTGACTCTTCTCAGGATTTGGCCACCCAGAATCCTACAATGTTATCTGCCAAAGAGCTGATCATGCCAAAAAAATACACTGGGCTATCCCTAGGACACTGTAATAGTGCCCCCCAAGTCCAACACTTAGCTTTTTCCCCTGCACTTTGGATCATTCTGTATCACTCACGTTCAAGGATGGGCGAGTGGCTGTCTGCAACTAGCACTGGAGAGCACAGACAGACTGAACATTTAACTTTCTGAGAAGTGTCCGGTGGCCCTCTACCTTGGAGGGCCCGGGGGGGGGGGGGGGCGGGCAGGAGCAAGTGGAGCCATGTCATAGCAAACTCTGCCTTAGGGGTCACTGGGCTCAGACTTTTCATCGCCAATGGCAGCTGGAGGCAGCTCAGCAACGGGCATCTAGTGTTCCCCCTCTAAGCTGAATTAGCATGAGCTAGCTCACAGATTTTTAGCCTCCAGCTCACACATTTTGTTTCTTAGCCCAGGAAGGATGGTCCCAGAGCAAACTCATCTGTGCAGGAAGTCACAACTTTAATGCCAGGAGCCCACAAAGTAGAATTTTTGCTCACAAGACTCTGCAGCTTAGAGGGAACGTTGCTGGCGTCTCCTGCACTGTTTGGAGAAGGAAGCAACAGATCGACGCCCATTGCTGGTGTCACTCAGCTGAGTGGTCCTCGCAATACTGGCTTGTAATAACACTGGGACTGCTCAGTCTGGCTACCCATTTGCACTTCCCAGCCCACTCCTGCGAGACAATCATTCTGCTACAGCATTAGACTGCTCCAGCTAGGACAAGCTCTCATCAGACCCCTGATTTGGGACTCTTCTGCCATGTGGCGCTGACAGGCCTGTAGCAACAGAGGGGCCTGTGGGGTCACTGCCTCCTGACTTCAAGCGTGCAGTCTGCTTTTTTCCATTTTCTTTTTGCCACGGTTGAGCCGGCAAAGCATCATCAGTAGCAGCCAGAGCCAAGAGAGCTGAGCAGGGCACAGGGCACTGCGGCAGCAAAAGCAACAGGTGGACAGGAGGGAGGGAGAGGAAGCCATGTAGAATGCACTGAGAAGGGGAGATGGATGGAGCTCCTGGCTGCAAAGTGCCAGGGTGGGAGAGAGGGAGGTGGAAGGAAACGGGGAGGGACGGTGGCTCAGTGGTAGAGCATCTGCTTGGTAAGCAGAAGGTCCCAGGTTCAATCCCTGGCATTTCCAAAAAAGGGTCCAGGCAAATAGGTGTGAAAAACCTGAGCTTGAGACCCTGGAGAGCCGCTGCTAGTCTGCGTAGACAATACTGACTTTGATGGACCAAGGGTCTGATTCAGTATAAGGCAGCTTCATATGTCCATATGTCCCTCTGCTAACAGCCCCTTCTTCACTCCAAAGTTTTAGGATTGGCTGCCTCAATCTGGCCACATTCAGAGCCTCCAGCTTTTGCCCCTAACCCAGAAAGCTTCTGAGAAGCGGCAAGGCCCACAGTGGATGGGAAAGGGTGCCCCCTGACTTTTTAAAAAGCCCCCTGACTTGTAAAATCCTGGCTGCGCCCCTGGGCACTGATCCAAAGTCTAGGTGCATGTGCAATTTACCTTTTACGGGCTGACCCATTATCTTTGTCATGTCTTTCAGTGCCCCAAAGGACAAGGACTTGCACATGGCCCCTGACACCTAAGAGGTTCCTTTCCCCAGGTGGATATGGGCTGCCTCTCCCACTTCAAAGCTTAACGCTCTTATCTATAGCAACACAAGAGCTTTTAACAAATTCCCAACGGAGGTTTAGACACAAGCACGTCGGATTCGTGTCTCTTCCAAAAAGTACACAAAACCACCGAAGGCAGGGATGAGCAGAAGACAGGTGCTGTGTGTTTATTTTAGCCCTATGCTGGCTTTTCAGCCCAAATATGCTTAAAGTGTTTAACATTTTTACAAGGTAAAAATGGATAGAGGCATGATGGGGGAGGGGCCCCTTGCTGCCGCTGCTGCTTCTCCTCCAACAGTCTCAGCAATGGAAACTGGGGGGGGGGGGCGGGGGGGGCGTCTCTCAGCCGGAGCTGTTTACTCTACTGAAGGACCGGCGGCCAATTTCCGTGCCTAATGGTGGCAAAAATGCTTGCAAAGAATGCTGAGCCGTGTCCAGCAAAGCACTTCTGGAGCAAGAATACACATTCAAGATGATCTAACAGAGATTAGTTAACGGTTCAGACACGCCAAGTATCCATTCTGGCTTTGTAAATCTAATACATCTGCATGGGGTTTGGGGCAAGTAGGCCGTGCAAAACTGATACCGGCTCATCACCACTGATTTAAGAGTATTTCAGTTTTCCCTTTGCACCCAGCGGTACTTGTGATCACGATGGGTAAAAGGTGGTTTTCTCAACATGCCCTGAAGGGAGCAGGGAGAGTGGAAATCCTAATCCTCATTAGTGATCGTACAGAAGGGGGGGGGGGGGATAGTCCTGTTGCCAAGCTCTAGGCTGGGCCTGGAGTTCTCCTGGAATTACACCTGATCTCCAGACAGCAGAGATTACTTTCCTTGGATAAAGTGGCAGATATTTCACACTAGAGCTTTAATCCTGGTTTAACTCTGTCCCCAAACTGACTTTCTACACTAAAACCATAGAATCATAGAGTCATAAAGTTGGTTTCTCTGATTCTATGATTCTAGTGTAGAAAGTCAGTTTGGGGATAGAGTTAAACCAGGATTAAAGCTCTAGTGCGAAATTGGTGGAGAACAGACTCTGACAGGGGTGGGCAAACTGCAGCTTGGGAGCTACTTGTGGTTCTTTTACCCATATTGTGTGGGCTCTTGAAGCCCACACTGCCGCATCAACCAGCTTGGAGAATGCATTTAAAGTTGCTTTCTTTCCACCTCTCCCTCCCCCACCTATTTTCCTTCCTTCCCTCAAACATTCAACGTTCACGTCTTGTGGCTCTCAAACATCTGATGTTCATATCCTAAGCTTTCAACATCTGACATTTATTCTATTTGGCTCTTACATTAAGCAAGTTTGGCCACCCCTGCTCTACAGTATACCAGAATTGGCAACATTGCCTATCAGGTGAGTCTCAGAATACTTCTGGTCCAGCAATGGCCAGCTAGATGCCTCTGGGATGCCCTTCCCTGCTGTTGATTCTTTCGGCATCCAATATTTGAAAGTACACTGCATCTGAACATGAAAGTTTCATTCCTACCAGAGCTGAAGGCAAGTTTATCTAACACTTTATTACAGCATCAGAACTGTCTTCATAGAATCATAGAGTTGGAACAGACCTCCAGGGTCATCTAGTCCAACCCCCTGCACAATGCACGAAACTCACAAACACCTCCCCCTAAATTCACAGGATCTTCACTGCTCTCAGATGGCCATCTAGCCTCTGTTTAAAAACCTCCAAGGAAGGAGAGCCCACCACCTCCTGAGGAAGCCTGTTCCACTGAGGAACCGCTCTAATGGTCAGGAAGTTCTTCCTAATGTTGAGCCGGAAACTCTTCTGATTTAATTTCAGCCCTTTGGTTTTGGTCCTACCTTTTGGGGCCAAAGAAAACAATTCCACACCCTTCTCTAGATGACAGCCCTTCAAGTACTTGAAGATGGTGATCATATCACCTCTCAGCTGCCTCCTCTTCAGGCTAAACATCCCCAGCTCTTTCAACCTTTCTTCATAGGACTTGGTCTCCAGACCCCTCACCAACTTCATTGCCCTCCCCTGGACCTGTTCCAGCTTGTCTATATCCTTCTTAAAATGTGGTGTCCAAAACTGAACACAATACTCCAGGCGAGGTCTTACCAGAGCAGAGTAAAACGATACCATCACTTCACGTGATCTGGACACTATCCTTCTGTTGATACAGCCCAAAATTGCATTTTCCTTTTTAGTCATGTTGGATCCAATCAGAGACCAATGTAGTCTATTAACTTGTTACTCTCAGTGGCACCCCCAAATGCCCCAGGAAGTCCATAAGCAGGGAAAGGAAACAGTAGCCCTCTCCACAATGCCCCCGCAGCAACTAGTATTACACAGAGAGGAGTTATTTCAGAGCAATGAATGTGGAACATCAGGGTGTGATCTTGCATAGGTCTGAACTGCTTAATCAAAACCAACCAAGCCAGAACACAGCTTTACACTCAAGGTCCTTCAACCCCAGAAACATAAAGAAAATTCACAGGAAGAATTTTACTCTTTTGACTCAAGAGCCACCAACAGGCCAACGGCAGGGTGGAGGCAAGATTGAGAGAACAATCCCTCAATGGTGTTCTCTTAAAAGGGGCCAGGAAGAAAGTTCCCAAAAGGTGGCAGGGCTCGTAATCTGGGTGGAATGTCATTCACGTGAAGAGAAAGGGGGTGGGGAGCTGTCTCTTTGGGAAACTGAAAGAGCGGGCTGGCCAGCAAATCCTTGCAACACGAGTAGCAACGGGATCCCTTCCTTAGAAGCTTCTTTTTAAGTAGCTTGTTGATTCAAAGGCTTTATACACCAATAAGAGTGCATATGTGTGTTTTCCCCCTCCACTACATTCTGGAGTCTGTCAAGAAAGGTCCAGATGCTTATTTACAACTCATGTTTGGGGATTTGAGGGCTGGGGGGGGGAAGAGAACTGGAAAGAATAGCAGCTTTTCTCCTCCTGACCTATAGATTCCACCCTGACCTTTGGCTTGCTGAAGGAGCAACATATTTGAAGGCAAGCCAAACAAACTGTTGCTTTAAATGCTTTTGTCTTTCCCTCCCCTACTAGGGCCTTCCCAGTTTGCATGTGGGAGGCGGCTGACGTAGTGTAAGCAGGCTTCAGTCTGCATGCTTCGGAGTCCAGGCCTCAGCGCTTCTCAATCCAAAGGTGGGAGGTCTGGGTGCCTCTCCGCCTTCCCTCCCAAAATCAGCCCTTGAACCCAGGACTTTCCTCATTTTAAACACAAACAAGCGCAGATGGGGATTTGACTTGACCCGCATTTCCATTTTACAAGTGGAAACGATCTGCGGTTGTGTAATAAGGTTGCCGGGTCTGACTCAAGAAATATCAGGGGACTTGGGGGGGTGGAGCCAGAAGCAGGGGTGTGACAGAAGGGAGTTCTGGCCATCACATATAAAGGGACCGCACACCAATTAAATGTCTTCCCTCCATTTGGAAATAGTAAAGGATAGGGGCACCTTCTCTTGCTTGGAGCTCATAGAATTGGGCCCCCTGGTACAATCTTTTTGAAACTGGAGGGTGTTTTGAGGGGATCCACCAGGCTGTCTCTTCCTTTGAGAACGCACGCATAGCTGGTCTTGAGGACAAAAGGAGATTGAGGAAGAATCGCACTGCTACAGGACCAACCCTAAATCAGACTTTTCCCTGCAGCCGCTGTGGCCGGACCTGCCTGTCCCGCATTGGTCTTGTCAGCCACCAGCGAGCCTGCAGCAAACGTGGACTATTGCACCCTTCTTAAATCTTCATTCGCGAAGCCAAGCCGAGAGAGACTAGATGCTATGCTGAAAATTTGGTACCTCTATCTCAAAAACAGCTCCCCCCAGGGCCCCAGATACCCACAGATCAATTCTCCACTATACCCTATGGGAATCAGTCTCCATGGGGTATAATGGAATGTCCATTTCCCTCCCCTCCTCCCTTTCTGATGACTCTAAAGCGCAGGGATGGCCTCCAAACCGGCGGATTCCCCAACTGGGGACTGGCATCTCTACTGTGTAAGGCTGTCCCCAGAAAGTTGCAAGTTTCTTTCCAGTATCTGAATCCTATCCAAGTATACAATGTCAGCATCCTCGTGCACCTTGTTCTTGCACACCAGGGCAGTTACATCATGAGAACAGAATGGGAATCTTCACCCGATCTCTGAGCCTTGACTCTCTGAACACGACTGGCACCACTCTCCTCAGAGTCAAGCTGCCCACTTCATGGGAGATTCATGATCGGATCTCCAGACATGCTTTTTAGCATAAAAGAGCAGCTGCAGGGGGGTGGGGCGTGGCAAACTGGATTTGGGGCTGTACTACTGGAACAGTTATAACTCTTTCTCCCTCCAGCTCAGTTTTCCTGATACAATATCCGTGAACTACTTTTAACCAAGTGAAAAACAGTGACACAAAATATGGGTGTAAGTCTTTTTTTCCCTACCAGGGCTAAAAGTAGAGGGGGAGGATTCAGCATGCAGATGCACCCATGAACCCCTGCTTTCTCCTCATGAAGCAGTTTCTTTGGATCCAAGATCATAGAATCATAGAGTTGGAAGGGACTTCCAGGGTCATCTAGTCCAACCCCCTGCACAATGCACGAAACTCACAAACACCTCCCACTAAATTCACAGGATCTTCACTGCTCTCAGATGGCCGTCTAGTCTCTGTTTAAAAACCTCCAAGGAAGGAGAGCCCACCACCTCCTGAGGAAGCCTGTTCCACTGAGGAACCGCTCTAACAGTCAGGAAGTTCTTCCTAATGTTGAGCCAGAAACTCTTTTGATTTAATTTCAACCCACTGGTTCTGGTCCTACCTTCTGGGGTCGCAGAGAACAATCCCACACCATCTTCTATATGACAACCCTTCAAGTACTTGAAGATGGTGATCGTATCACCACTCAGCTGCCTCCTCTCCATCCTGTAAGTACCGGTACTTAACAGTGGGGATTAACTCCAAGCCCAAAGCAGTGACAAAACCAGAAATATATTCAACTCACATTGTTTCAAGAAAAAATGACCTCCAAAATCCCCTGTCTCCCCAAAATCTCTCCTACCCTTTTCTAACTCTATATAATAATGATCAGTGCAAGCTTTGCTGCACTGCTACAATACTGAGAGCCGTCTTGGCTTAGAGGCTTATCATTCATTGCCCTGCCATTCCCATCTTCCCACAGTCCTTTTACTTACCCGTGGGCCTCTCTTGCCAGGTGGTCCAGGTAACCCAGGCAAACCTGCGGGACCCTATCGACAAAGAAGGAATATTTGTTTAGTAGTTCAATACAGCAACAAACAGAAGCCCTCTTGATACTTGGACAAGATGGATGCAAATCAGTCGGCTAACTACAAATCGAGCATAATGATACACCTAAATGCAGCACTTAACCTTTTATTTATTCATTCTTTCCTGTTGATTTATACCCCGCCCCTCTCGCAAATGGGGAGGGAGGCTCAGTGGTAGAGCACCTGCTTGGGAAGCAGAAGGTCCCAGGTTCAATCCCTGGCATCTCCAAAAAAGGGTCCAGGCAAATAGTTACGAAAAACCTCAGCTTGAGACCCTGGAGAGCCGCTGCCATTCTGAGTAGACAATACTGACTTTGATGGACCAAGTGTCTGATTCAGTATAAGGCAGCTTCATATGTTCAACAGTGCAGGGAGGCTTCCAACAAAATGTATTAAAACATCGGAATAATAAATACAGTCGATACAATAAAACACCCAATAAAACTATATAACATAACATAAACAGGTGCCAGTACTCTGCAGGCTACAGTCAGCAGTGATGGCTGTGTAACATAGCTCAGCATAGATGGTTTCTTGTTAGCGATATCACCAGTTGAGGCGCTAGATCACTCTAGCCAGTGGCCTCAAGGTGTTAACCAAAAGGAAAAGTGGGTGTCACGGAGCATGTAAGTGGCCAGGTCTCTCCCTTGGCACAAGAGAAAGGTGCCATTCCAATACACATAACTCATGTTCTCCAAGTACAAGCATCACTCTCGTGTGTGACCGTTCTTAAAATTATCAAGGGTAATGTCTCTTGAGTTCACAAGCCGAACGAGAAACAACAAAAAGCAACATCTGAACTGGGCTGTGTGCTGCTGGAGATCAATCCATGTCAAACGACATGATCTTCCCCCTATTTTGATGGTTCTGGATAGTCAGTGGTAGCTTTAAAATTTACACTTTTGAGCTCTGAAGGGTGCAGAAGATCAAAACCGTTACATTCCTTAGTCTCTGGATTCCAGCTGGACTGAAGAGTCCAACATCTCCAGAACACTGCGGCAGCTCTTAATTATCCTTGCATTTTTCTTTCTCTTTTGGCAGCATCAATATTATGAATAAAGCAAGGTGTCTCCTTGAGGATTTATGTTCAAGTAGCATGTTATGAATGATGGGTTTTTCCTTTGTACGAGAAGAGGGGGGATGAGGGAGACAGGGAAAGAGAGAGGCCAGAAGACTCAAGAATGTTTGGAAGCCGGCCCTAACTTCTCAAGAGCTCTGGAGACCGTACAGCTTTTACCAAAAGTAGACCTCAGTGCTCAAAGGAGTTTCAGCCACTGAAAGACAGCAGGTGCAGACGGGGCCAAAATTAACAGCGGGGCATAGTTGGGTAAATGGCCAAGCATCCCATAATTCAGCTTCCAAGTAGCTATTATCGTTTTTTTTTTCCTCCGGGAAAGGAAAGCTCATTCTCTCATGGGACAAAAACTTGGGTTTTTCAGCTCCTGGGGTAAAAAACATTTGTTACTCATCTATCACAGAGTGAATGGGGAAAAGCTGAATCTATGCACCAGGTCTCAGACCTTGATTGGCACATAATCCCTTCAGGCCTTGAATCTCTCCAATTCTGGCCTGCTGACTGACTGGGAGCCCTATATAAACACACTCCCTCTAGGAAACTTCCTAACATTCATCAGGCCATCTCCAACTCTAGATGCTTTCTCCTGATTGCCAAGATCTATTTGAGTCTGGCCTACAGCTCTCATCCTCCCTCACCTTTCCTCACACTAAAGTCAATTTGTATGCAACCAAACCACAGAAGCTGCCTAACCACCGATGGCTACATGGGGTAGAATGTCACAGTTCAAATCCAGCTGCCTGTCAAAGTTCTGAGCTTACATCATATAGGAAAACAGAGGAAACTGCTGACACCCTTTCTTATAGCCGAAGGCTTGTCTCTCCTTTTGCTCTGCGATAGCATAGACTGCAGTAACATCTGGAAGCAATGAGCTGACGGACATTTTCAGAGCACCTATGTGAGTTCTGCAATCAAAGATGCACACCCCCTTCTTGTAGAGAGTTAACTTCTAGAGATGGAGGGAGGGAGGTAAAATCTGAAGAACAAGAGTGTGAATACTAACATTTGGGATGGAGGATTCCCCAGCATCTTCTCCAAAAACAAAACAAGGACAGAATATTGTTTTATTAGAGACAGGTACCAAAAATGTAATTCTCTGGTAAAACAGGGACAGCTGGAGTGTTTGTGGAATGGCTTCCAGCTGAGTACTGAGTCAGATTCAAGGTTCTGGTAAGCTGAGTTAGCGTGAGCTAGCTCACAGATTTTTAGCCTCCAGCTTGCACATTTTTGCCTTGGCTCAGGGAAGGAGGACCTCAGAGCAAACTCACTGATGCAGTAGCTCACAGCTTTAATGCCAGTAGCTCACAAAGTAGAATTTTTGCTCACAAAACTCTGCGGCTTAGAGGGAACACTAGTAATGACCTTTAAGGCTTTTAGCAGTTTGGGACCAATATATCTGCAGGACTGCCTCTTCCATTATATCTGTGGAAGAGTATTACGCTCAACTGGTCAAAACTTGTTAGTGATCCCTGGCCCTAAAGAGATCCGGCTGGCCTCGACAAGGGTCAGGACTTTTTCAGTCCTGGCCCTGACCTGGTGGAACTCTCTGCCAGAGAACACAAGGCCCTGCAAGATCATTTACAGTTCTACAGGGCCTGTAAGGCAGAGATGGTCCCTCCCCGCTCCACCTCTATAGCACCCCCCCCATACAGAATCTGGAAATCTGGATTAAGAGAATGTCAACGGGATGCCGTTGGGGTTTCTAATCTATTTAGTTAATTGTTTTTATTGGCTCCAACGAATGTATTTTTTTCTCACTGTTGTAAACCGCCAAAGCTCGTAGCCACGATGGCACTAGCCAGGGGTCATTTTGTAGAAAAATAGGCGGTGAAACTCATTAGCGTAACTGGGGAGCATGTGCTCCCCGACCCCAGCCAAAAGCAACCGATGCAAGAAGGGAGAGCCCCAGGCAAGCAAGGCCTGCTTGGGTAGCTAGAGTTCAAGTCAGCCCAAGCAGGCCTCGCTCGTCTGGGGCTCTCCTGCCCCCCCCCCCAGTCAAAAGGCCAGCAAGCCACCCGCCACTCAGAATCACATAAGAAGTGGGGAAAGGGTGGCACAGGCTTCTCCAGGGGTTAATGAGGGCTGCTGGGGGTGTGGCAAAGCCCCTGGTGGCTGGCTGGCTGCCCGCTCTCCTAATTCAGGGATTGTATGCAGCTGCACTTACTATTCAGTGGACAAGGTAGGTGGAGAGGAAGAGGGGGGACTATCAGAAAGGTTCAGGAGCTGTGCTCCTGTGAGCTCCTGCTGAATCTGAGGCCTGGCACTAGCCATCAAATTGAATAAAGAGACAGATTCAGAAGCGAGCACCAATTAAAGGAATGGAACTTAGGGCTGCTTCTAACATTACATGACTTCGCCGTTAATCATGCTCCTGTCAAAAAGCCCCATTCAAAGCTGCCTCTTAGGCAAGTACACCCTAATAACATAGGCATTTGCAAACACACTGACTAATTTACTTCATTTACACCCCACCATTCTCCACAATAGGGATACAAAGCAGCTTACTTCATTCTCCTCTTCTCCATTTTATCATCACAACATCGCTGTAAAATAAGCTAGGCTGAGCAAGCTTCCATGGTAGAGTATGGATTCAAACCTGGGTCTACCAGATCTTAGTCTGACACCCTAACCACTAGGCACCACTGGCTCCCACTGAGTTTGCATGTGGTATTTTCCCTGCAGTGTGCCTTAAAGAAATATGGTGTGAAGCAACTCCTGCTTCCAAACACAGGTTGCGCTGTCTGCATTTTTCATCCCTCTGGTTTGCATCAAACATAGCAAGACCAATTTGACTCTTGTCTCCAGCTCCCATGCTCCTCACCTCCCCTTCACTAAAAATCATTTCTGTGGGCTCACCCCACACTAGCTGACTCACCATAAGCTAGGAGGAGGGGTGTTCCTACTGAATTCCAGTGAAACTCAGTGATCTTTCAATCAGTTGAAGAGCAATCAGCTCTAACTGCAGTCTGCATATCTACTTTTCTACAGGAACAATTCTTGATATTGAATTTATATCCCTCCCTATACTCTGAATCTCAGAATGGTCACAATCTCCTTTACCTCCCCCCCCCCCACAACAGACACCCTGTGAGGTTGGTGGGGCTGAGAGAGTTCTATTTAATTTAATCGCTGATAGGCCATTTATCTAATCCTTGAGCCACTTAACACCAAAGGTCGGTAGAGCTGCTGCCAGTCAAAATAGACACCGGTGTACTCCTTGGGAGGACAGCTATGGTGAACCTAGGCAGTATAATAAAAAGTAGAGACATCACCCTGCCAACAAAAGTCCGTACAGTCAAAGTAATGGTATTCCCAGTAGTAATGTATGGCTGTGAGAGTTGGACCATAAAGAAGGCCCAGCGCAGAAGAATAGATGCTTTTGAGCTGTGGTGCTGGAGAAGAATCTTGAGAGTCCCTTGGACTGCAAGAAGATCAAATCAGTCAGTCCTAAGCGAAATCAACCCTGACTGTTCCCTAGAAGGTCAGATGCTGAAGCTCAAATACTTTGGCCACCAAATGAGAAGGGAGCACTCACTGGAGAAGATCCTGATGCTGGGAAAGACAGAAGGCAAAAGAAGAAGGGGACGGCAAAAGATGAGATGGCTGGACAGCATTACTGATGTAATTAACACAAATTTGAGCAGACTTCGGATGATGGTGGAAGACAGGAGGGCCTGGCGTGACTTGGTCCATGGGCTTGCAAAGAGTTGGACTCGACTGTGCGACTGAACAACAAAACATGGTACATCGGCCACAGGCTAACAGGTCCAGTGGTCAGTGGTCTGACTCCTACATTCATAATCATGCTATTAACCACTCCCAATAAAGCACAGAAGCACTGGTCTGTCCCCAGTTTTTAGTGTCCCAACCGCTCAATTTCCTAACCACTCAAACTCAGTTGAAATTGAAAAATCAGCTTTTCCATGGAGTAGGTGTGGAAAGAAACAGTCTAGAGTATATACTGTCTATCTTTATAGTAACAATGTGCTTAAGAACAAACTGTAGACCTTAAACATTCCTTGTGAGGATCATCGGAATGTAAACCCAAGTGCACTGTTTAGAACAGAGGTAAACCTTGGAGGTTCCCTCCTCAAAAGGCCACCCTGTGGGTAACATTTGAACAGAAAAAAAAAGAGTGGAAGAAAGCATCCCACTTTTCTTGCAGTTTGATGCTTTCATTTCAACTACAAGAACTAACACAAATGAATCTTCTTACTTTCTTATTTCCAATATAACTATGATTGCCAGACCTCTCTGGCAGGAGATGAGGGGGGACTTACCTGGGGTCAGGCCTCATCAACAGCGTTGTACCAGAAGTGATGTCATCACGCCAGCAACTTCCAGAAGATGCTCTAGTATTTGGGCAAAAACTCTATAGTAAAACTGGCGTCTATCATAGAGTTTTTGCCCAAATACCAGAGCACTGCCTGGACATTGGCAGTGTGACGATATCACTTCCTCTGTGACATCAGTGATGAGGTCGGGACATTGGTTTGCACCCTATCCCAACTAAAAGAAAAAAAATGCTGTTTGTTACCTTCACGTTTGAGGGGAGACAGATGGGACATCATAAAGAAATCTCAGTGAACTTTCCCACAACGAGAAAAGATTCTCTTATACACTTATCTCCTATTTTGACATATTTATTGCTTAAACTGTTGTTCCTCCTTAATTGGATCCATACAGCTGTACACTAAGCTTGTTGTTTCTGTTTTGTCTCAAAATGTCTTCATCATGTAATATGCTAATTTGCTTTTCAACCCTGTCTACAAGTTTGAATGGTTTTCTTCTATTTCATTTTATCTGAAGAAGTGTACTTGCATAGTTAAGGTGTATTTCCACAACCATGAGATCTAGAATCTCGCTCTTTTTAAAAAAAGCGATTCAGGATTCAGAACCTTATACTGACCCAAACACAGATCTGCATATGGGTGTCAACCGGAGAAAGAAATGCTTGTTCAAGTCAAACTGACAACAGCAAAACTTAGAGTTTAACAAGGTGAGATAACTACTAGACAAGGATCTTCCTGATGATGAGTAATTACTCAGTAGCAGTGACTACTAAGATTTGGGGCCGGGAAAGCTCTGTGATCAGATCTTCCCAGCATTCTGCTTTAAAAGGATAACAGGAGTTTTACCCTTCTCCTCCCATGCTGTTTTGCTGATTGCCATTGTAGGGTTTAACAACCTCCTTGCACTGTTCTTAGACTTGTAAAGAGAAGAAGACACTCTCTCTCTCTGCCTCTCTTTCCACACACACATACCTTTCTCTTCCAAAGCTAATAACCGACAGAGGAAGGGGGATGAGCAGGTAAAGCCATGCAGGTTGTGTATGAAGGATCTAAAACACCCTTTCCTCACACACCAAGATCCCAATCCGAATCAGGGCCCTGCGCAGTTCCTACTGCCTTTTACAAATGCCAAAATGATTCAAGTCACATCTTCCTGTGTCTTGTCCATCTGGTCCTTCTGAAAAATCCCCTCCTGTTACTTGTCTCTGTATTGCTTGTCTCACAACCTCTCCATCACCTCACAAGCACACAACTGGGAGGAAAGGAGGCAACATCTGAGAAAGTTCAAACTGAACTCAGTGCAAACATCTGCACACACAAAAAGTTGTCAAAGTGAAGAAGAAGAAGAAGATATTGGATTTATTTCCTGCCCTCCACTCCGAAGAGTCTCAGAGCGGCTCACAATCTCCTTTACCTTCCTCCCCCACAACAAACACCCTGTGAGGTGGGTGGGGCTGGAGAGGGCTCTCACAGCAGCTGCCCTTTCAAGGACAACCTCTGCATGAGCTATGGCTGACCCAAGGCCATGCTAGCAGGTGCAAGTGGAGGAGTGGGGAATCAAACCCGGTTCTCCCAGATAAGAGTCCGCACACTTAACCACTACACCAAACTTGCAAGACAAAGTCTGACCGATCCCCACCAACGCATATGGCTCACTTAAAATAAATTGTCTTTTCCAGTTTGAACGGGAGCAGAGCAATGAAAATTAAACAGCTATGTGACCACCCAGAAACGTCATATATATTCTTAACCTGGGCATTGTAGATACTCCCAAGAGCCTCACCATCACCACATATAGGCATATGATCCTATTGTGTATTTTACTTGGCTCCATTGCTTCTGAAAGGCCTCAGTAAAATCAGTCCCCCAAGATACTCCTTCAAAACGGCCATTTTGC
This sequence comes from Heteronotia binoei, assembly GCF_032191835.1. Classification (NCBI taxonomy): domain Eukaryota; kingdom Metazoa; phylum Chordata; class Lepidosauria; order Squamata; family Gekkonidae; genus Heteronotia; species Heteronotia binoei. The sequence continues at coordinate 69,459,790 of NC_083234.1, forward strand.
CATCATGCAAAAAGGAGAGGGGGGTGATACTGGCAACTAGGGAAAGCACCAGCCAATATATTTGATTGTTAGTTTGAGGAGGCTGGAACAGGAACCCAAGATCTCCCTTTCTAACCCTTGACTTGGTGGTATTCCTTAACTGATAATCACACCATTTCAAACTGCATGACACTGACCAGAGCAAAAGGAAAAATGAGTCCAAGGGAAGCTTTAATTGAATTTCTCCAGCTTGGAGAGGAACATCCATAAGAACCCTAGTAGGTCTGCCTAAAGGACCATCTGTTTCCAAAAACCACCAGCCAGATACTTCCAAGAAAGCCACAACCAGGGTTTGTAAGGCACCAGTCTTTCTCCCTCCCTACCTTGGCTGTTTATTCACAAGCAAGCGATACAGTGATATTCAGAGGTAGTCTGCCTTTGAATCTGGAGGCTCTGTTTAGCTGTCGTGCTGAAGGGCCACCAATAGAGCTCTTCCCCATCAATTTTGTCCAGTTCTTTTAAAGAGAAAAGTCTTCCTAGATCTGTTTATTCATAGGGACAGTGGTTCTCAGGAAGAGGTCCATCATGTCTCATATTACTTGATCCTTATAACTGGAGATGCCGGGGATTGGACCTGGGACTTTCTGCCTGCTGAGCAGATCCTCTGCCACTGAGCCATGGTCAGCTTCCTTCAAATTCCTCCCCCAGCACAGCACAATAGTTTGAGACTACCAGACAAGGATCTTCCTGATGAGTAAATACTCAATAGCACTGACTGCTAAGATTCGGGGGCCAGGAAAGCAGGAAGCCATTCATCTGGTCTTCAGCCTGCAGTTCTATGTTACCATTCATCTTGTCTTAATCTTCCCTTTGTTATGCCATACGACAGGCTGAACATTCCTTGTGAGGATCACTGGAATGTAAACCCAAGGGCACTGTTTAGAACATGAGAACATTGCTTTTAATCAATGTTCAACTACTCTCCAGAATCTCTGAGGCTGGCTTTTTCAAATGCACACAATTAGGAGGCAAGAATGAAGAAACCTTTACCATGCCTATGGGTGGCCTATCTCACTATTCTACTGATAGATGCACCATTATCAAGTCTGTTATTAGAGGCGGAGTGAACAACTGGAAATTCCCCTCCAATTGCCATCAGGATATTATAAGCCCTTAGGAAACTTGAACAGACCAATTTTCCTAGTCTTCTAAGGGTTTCCTTTATGTTATTTAACTGGCACTAACAGGCCTCAGAATTCCACCAGGATGATTAACATGTTCAGTCACTATAGGGCTATTTAGGATTGGAGGAGTATCCCTTCCTTTTAGAATTCATTGAATATTTCTCTGCATGCCTATGTTGTTGTTGCCATCAGGTTGCGGCTGACTTACGATGACCCCATTGGGTTTTCAAGGCAAGAGACAGTCAAAGGTGGTGTTCTTTTGCCTGCCTCCATGTAATGACCCTTGTGTTCCTTAGTGGTCTCCCTTCCAAATACTAGCCAAGGCCAGCCCTGTTTAGTTTTTGACATCTGACGAAATCAAGCTTGCCAAGTCTCTCCTGTCAATCAGCAGGGGGGTGGAAGGGACTTCCCTGGAGAACGAGAAAGGCTCAGGACTCATTGCTGGCGTCCCCAGAGAGCACTACGATCCAGTTCACAAAACCTTCTGGAAGTACCTGGGCCAAAGGAGGCCAAACTAAAAATAACTAGAGAACAGGCCTTCTCTATAAAAGCACCCCAATGGTAGAACCAGCTGCCGGAAGAGGTGCGGGCCCTACGGGACCTTAGCCAATTCCGTAGGGCGTGCAAAACCGCCCTCTTCCGGCTAGCCTTTCAAGATGGAGCTTGAAATAAACATCACGCCATCACTAACATTAATATAAGTGAGATAGCAATGAGATGAGACTCTTTTAGACTGATTTTAGACTGTTTTAGATTATGTAAAAATTTAATGGTAAATTGTAAATTGTATTGAATTTTTTAACTGTTTTATTGTTCAACATGGCTTTTGCCATACCTTGTAAGCTGCCCTGAGCCTGCCTCGGCGGGGAGGGCGGGGTATAAATAAAATTTTATTATTATATTAATATTATTATACAGGAAATGACATCATCACCAGCAGCATCCAGGCAACACTCTGGAATTTGGGCAAAATCTCCATGGTAAACTGGCTTCTATCACCATTTTTGCCCAAATACCAGAGCATCCTCTGGACAACACTGTTGTGATGATGTCACTTCCTGTAGGATGCTGGCAATAAGGCCGGGGACTTTCTCTTTCTCCAGGTAAGTCCCCCTGCAGCCAGCTCACTGATGGCTTGGGGGGGGGGGGTAGGGCTTGTCAGCAGGGGATCTCTGCCTCCATCAGGGGATCTGACAACCCTAAATCTAGGTCAGGCTATGAGTCTTCCAAATATTCAGAAACTCCTGCTCTGGGAGTAGACCCAATTCCTTGCCTAATCAGTAGACACCTCACAGTCTGCTTGAGCATGTGGGCAAATGATGATGAAGTATCAAAGGGGGACCTTCAAAAATGAGAACTGCTTGTCATTCAGCAAAAACAGCACTGCTCCAACGTTTATATACAACCCCTGAGTGGAACAGCTGGACCACACTGCTTAAAAAATACACCCATTCGTTTAACCTGCCATTATGTTAAGCCACAACCCTGCACATAACGTGATTATAAAACTGCACAAATAGTCACATAATTGGTTTGGGTTTTGTTTTTTAAATGTAGAGGCTGTTACATAATTGTGTGTGGAAAAGCAATTCAGTGGCGAAGGATACCAAATCCTACAAGACTTGCCTGGATAGAGCAATTTAGAGTTAATGTCCATTAACTGGCAGAGATCAGGAGTCCCCTGCTGAATCAGTTCCAAGGCAGTTCTGGCAGTTCAGCACCTTGTTTTCCAGAGTACCCGATCAGATGCCTTTGGGAAGCCAAGAAGCAGGCTGTGAGAGTCACAGAAGCCCGCTGTCTCTGAGCATTTAAGCATCACAGCCTGTAACCACTGAGAGGGCTGACCTCTGTGAAACCACATAGGCATTTTTCAAAGCTGTTTAAGTCTGTGGCCAACTTCACATCTTGTAGACTGCAGATTCCACAAGTTAATTCTGCACTGTCTGTAGGGTTGCTAGCTCTGTGTTGGAAAATACCTGGAGACTTTGGGGATGGATCCAGGAGAGGGCAGAGTTAAGGGAGGGGAGGGGCCTCAGCAGGGTACGATGCTATAGAGCAAGGGTGGCCAAACTGTGGCTCAGGAGCCACATGTGGCTCTTTTCACACGTATTGTGTGGTTCTTGAAGCCCCCACCACCCTGTTGGCTGACTTGGAGAAAGCATTTCTCTCTTTAAGTCACTTCTCCAAGCCAAGCCAGTCAGCAGCTTGGAGAATGCATTTAAAGTTAAAGTTGCGTTTTTCCACCTCTCCTTCTCCCCCATCTATTTTCCTTCCTTCCTTCTTTCCTTGCAGTGCTCAAATACCTGACATTCATATCCTGCGGCTCTCAAACAACTGGTGTTTATTCTATGTGGCTCTTATATTAAGCAAGTTTGGTCACTTTTGCTATAGAGTCCACCTTTCAAAGCAGCCATTTTCTTCAGGGGAGCTGATCTTGGTCAGCTAGAGATGTAAAAGTGGGAGATCTCCAGGCCGCACCTGGATGTTGGCAACCCTAACTGTCTGCAGTAATACTTTGGGGTCTTTTGCCGGTGCAGAATCTACCAGCTGACCTACAGCTGACCAGTGCTGGAGAGAGTAGTAGATGGCATATGTGTATATCTGAAGCTGCCTTATGTCAAGTCTGACCACTAGCCCATGGAGCTCAGTATCAGTCACTCTCACTGGAAGCTGTGGCTCTGCAGACTTTCAGGGGAAAACCAATCAATCAATCTGTTTAATACGGTCAGAGACCCATCAAGCAGCAGAACACAGCAGAGCATAACAAAATATGCAGTATAACCAAATAACAAAATATACAATTCAAGGCAGATACAATTTAAGGAAAAAAACAATATTTCCTGATGACTTCTACCTAATCCTTTCTGTGGAAACTGAACTGGGGACTTTCTGCATGTAAACCATGCACTTTATATGAGTCACATGACAAGAACAGCTGTCCCGGGATCAGATTCAAATCCAGGAGTGACTTTTTTTAGACCAACAAGATTTTGGGGGTATACGTTTACAAGAGCCAAAGGAAACTTTGATTCTCAAAAGCTTGTACCCCAAGAATCTTATTAGACTCAAAGTGCTGCTGGACTTGGATCTACCTGTCCCACGTTCAGATTGTGGATGACAAATAACTAAATGGCCTTGCCAGTCAATAATTTACAGGGTCAATTCAGATGTCCAAAGGAAGTAAGTCTTGCACAAGGGCAAGTGACTCTCGCTTCTGATTCTGCTGCTTCTTACTTAAGCACAGCAAGTATAACTGGTTCAGATGTAACATGAGAAGCAAGGCCTACCAAAGCAAAAGCAATTTGGGGGTTAGGATCCACAAGACCCAATTTTGCGCATTATATCTGAAAGGTTTCACCGTTGAATCTTGCGTGCAAAAGGTCCCTGGATTCAGTCTCTGGCATCTCCAGTCAAAAATAAGGCCTTTCTCTGCTCAGGTCTTCAAATGCTACTACCCATCAAAGTGCAGCCAGATGAACCAAAGATCTAATCTAGTTGAAAGCTGCCCCTTGTTCAGTCTAGGTTTTTCTACATGCAAAACAAGTGCTCTTCTACTGAGCTATGTCTTCCAGTATGCTCCATACATAGCACACTAGGCAACTGCCCTCCAGAACAAAACCCCAAAGTCCTCCAGAGCTTCTAGCAGAAAACCTAAGATCCTTAAGATCTAGGACTTTCTGCATTCAAGGCATATGCTCCACTAATAAGCCACAGCTTTCCTCCTAGCGTGGCTGGAAAAAGCCTTGGAGAACAGCTCCAAGGTAGACATTATCTTTAAAATAACCCCAACATTTCCACTAAAGGCAACTGGACAATTACAAGAAGACAGGGACAACTGGAACCTCTGTGACACAGCATTTTAGTGTTCAAAGTGATTTTATACAAATTATCTTACCACAATCCTTACAAAAATGATGCAAGGTGGGAAAGCATTATTAATCCTCCATTCCAAATATAGGCCCCTGCCTAAGGCCAGCTAGTCAGTTAGATGGGAAGTTCGGCCCAGTTTCTGTTCTCTTATGGATTAAATAGGCTTGTTCACACAGCCACATCTTGTGCCCATTCCCCAGTCATATTTATCCCATCATATGATGAGCTGTATGCGGAGTAAACAGTCACTGGAGAAAGTCCGGTGTTTACTGGAAGTCCGTGCATTCATCCTGCATTTCTTGGATGTCTGAACTCCTCTGGTGTGCACTCAAACTGGTTCACAATTGTGAACCTTAAATTCCAGTTTTGCCATTCTGTTTTTTTAAACTGGTATTGCACATGCACATGGGTGCACATGCGCACCCGAGAAATGTTTTCCAAACAAGTCAACATTTTTTTAAAAGAAGAAGAATACCAGACCACGTACTCTGTGATTGATGCACAGCACTAATCTGAACGGTTGACCACGGAAAAAGTGCACAGGATGGGAATCTGATCGAAAATCTCCATCTCAAAATGCAACAGATCAGCGGCATAGCCAAACCGCACCAACCTTCCAATCTGACCGCAGCCCTAGTGAGAGGTGAGATCTGAACGGGGGACTTCGTCGCTTTGTAGCTCAGTCTTCTAGTTGCCCCATTACATGAGTTCTGGAGAGAAGAAACTGCCAAACATTTGCCAAAACTCTGTGATGGTTTGGGGGAGCCTAAAACAAACGCACTGGAAATCGTAGCCCGTTTCGGAACTTCTCCCCCCGGCCTTTGCTAGAAAATTGCTTCTGGTGACTGCTGCAATCAGGAATTCCAGACAAAGCGATGATTCCAGGAGCACCTGAAGCTGCCAGAAGAGTGAATAGGCAACTGTGAAAAAAAATGACCCTTGGCCTATGACTCATAGATATGGAGTTTTGGAAATGTATGATGGAGATTCAAGAAAAGTTCACGCCCTGGATCTTAGGCAAAGAGAATCATTCAGCAGCCCCCACTTAGCTCTGACCTCTCTGATTTTCTAGCCATAAACTGAGCACAATAGAGAGGGGAAGGAGAGAACTCAGTCCGAGGGGGTTTTCCCTTGACCTCTTCAGTGACTCATTCTGAGGGATCGCATTGTCTTTAGTACTTTGTCAAAAGTGCCTCGCATGGAGAGCCTGATGACCATCTTGAGAATTTTAACTTTTTAACATTTATGCAGCTGCACAAATGCCTTATTTTCCCCCAGCATCCAGATAATAAAGGGCACTTAGGTTGAGTAACTGCTCCGGCATCGCCCCCACACTGCTGAGCAGGCATTTCAGATGAGATCAGGCCTCTTGATCCTCTGGCTCTTATCTCAGCCTGCCCATCTTACTTTGATCTTATTAACTGCATGCCAAGCACTGGAACTCCTTAGGCTTATCAGAGATTGTTAGTTTTTGGAAATGGGCTCACTCCACCAAGAACTAACACTATCCGGCTGCCAGAGTGCCTTTTTAAAATGATGGCTACTTTTACTGTGTGTTGTTTTTATGGGTTTAATAAGATACCTTGAATATCTTGTACGGTGGAAAGGGAGAGCAAAAATCTTTTAAGCGAATCAGTAAGGTGGCATTTAAATCAGGCTTACATTTTACCTTTTATAACAAGCTTAAATCAGCCATGTGATAGAAGACGGGTAAAGCCGAGTGAAATGTTTATGGTCGCAGTGGCTACAGTCTGAAGTGAGACAGGACATTTTCGGTGGTGGCCCCTTGCCCTTTTCCCTTGAGAGCTGCCTGGCACCTACCACACTGCCTTTTAGGTGCCAAGCCAAAACATCACAAAACATGCTCTGCTTCCGTTCTATTTCATGGATGTTTTTAGGTATTCGGTGGATGTTGCCGTTTCTACACCCCTGGCAAATTCCAATGGCTTGTTTTGTCTTTTATATTGGGAATTTATGATGTCTTTATGATTTTACAGTAATGATTTTACTTGTCAGCCACCTCGGGTAGGAGGGATGACACATTAATTCCAAGCATAATTAAAATAAAGTGGTGCGGCCCATTTGTTCCACTTCAGGATTCTACCACCTCATGTTGACACATGCTTTGATCCCACTGCCATCAGCCATGTGACTTAATGTCCACTGTGGGATCTTGCACAGTCAGTGATCCTTCCTATAAGAGCATCCCAAGTATATTAGGATACTAGAAGTGAGCAATACTCACAAAAAGCTTACACTCTGCCACAAATTTTGTTAGTCTTTAAGGTGCTACTGGACTCTTGCTCTGTTCTGCTACTAGGATGCCTCTATTTTTCCTAGTGGAAATGACAGAAAGTATTATTTGAGTTGGAAAACATGAGCTAGAAAAGATCCTGAAGTGCATGGATGTGTCACTAGCAACCAAGATCAAGTTAATTCATGCCATAGTATTCCCTACCAGTACATACAGGTGTGGAAGTTGTACAATGAAGAAAGCAGGTTCCTTTGAAATGTGGTGTTGGAGGAGATTTTTACAGATACTGTGGACTGCCAAAAAGACAAATGAGTGGGCTGTAGATCAAATCAAGACTGAACTCTCCCTAGAAGCTAAAATAATTAAACCGAGGCTATCCTACATTGGCCACATTATGAGAAGATAAGATTCAGTGGAAGAGAGAAAAGGAGGAGGAGGAGGAAGAGAAGATTGGATTTATACTCTGCCTTTCACTTGGAGTCTCAAAGAGGCTTACAATCTCCTTCCCCTTCCTCTCCCCACAACCGACACCCTGTGAGGCAGGTGGGGCTGAAAGAGCTCTGAGAGAACTGCTCTTGAGAGAAAAGCTCTGAGATAACTGTGACTGACCCAATGTCACCCAGCAGCTGCATGTGAAGGAGCGGGGAATCAAACCTGCTCTTAATCACTACATCAAACTGGCTCTCCTGAAGGCAGGAGGAAAAAGACCACAGCATGATACGGATTGACACAATCAAGGTAGCCACGGCCCTCACTTTGCCAGACCTAAGAATGGCTATTAACAATAGGACTATGGTTGCCAGGTCCAATTCAAGAAATAGCTGGGGACTTTGGGGGCGGAGCCAGGAGACTTTGGGGGTGGAGCCAGGAGCAAGGGTGTGACAGGCATAATTGAACTCCAAAGGGAGTTCTGGCCATTAAGAAGAAGAAGATATTGGATTTATATCCCGCCCTCCACTCCGAAGAGTCTCAGAGCGGCTCACAATCTCCTTTACCTTCCTTCCCCACAACAGACACCCTGTGAGGTGGGTGGGGCTGGAGAGGGCTCTCACAGCAGCTGCCCTTTCAAGGACAACCTCTGCCAGAGCTCTGGCTGACCCAAGGCCATTCCAGCAGGTGCAAGTGGAGGAGTGGGGAATCAAACCCGGTTCTCCCAGATAAGAGTCCGCACACTTAACCACTACACCAAACTGGTGTAGGGACCGCACACCTTTTAAATGCCTTTCCTCTACTGGAAATAATGGAGAGGGTCACCTTTTGGGGGAGCTCATAGAATTTGACCCCCTGGTCCAATCCTTTCGAAATCTGGAGGGTTTTTTGGGGAGAGGCACTGGATGCATGCTGAAAATTTGGTACCTCTACCTCAAAAACCAGCCTCCCCAAAGCCCCAGATACCTGTGGATCAATTCTCCATTATACCCTATGGGAATCGGTCTCCATAGGGAATAATGGAGTGCCCAGCAGACATTTCCCTCAAGTTGAAAGGGACTTGATGGCAATTCACGTGCATGCACACTAAATGCTTAGTGTTAGTGATATTATTTTGGTAAGGTTCAGTAGCACTTACATAATGTGACATGACTCTACATTGCTTCATGAGATCGTGCCAACACGTTCAGAACGGATACATCACACTATCACTGCTACCCGCAGTTTACTGAAACACAGCAGGATCCATCAACAGAGTCAGCAGAAAGAGGGGTGGGTGTTTGTGATTCCTAACATTCCAGAGCCCCTCTGTAGCTCCTCTGAAACTTCAGACATAAAAATAAGGATATCCAAAGAAAACACCTGTTCCCATAGGAAGAATCCCTCACTGGTACAAGGCCCACACACCTCTTACATTGTTACCCATTGCTGGGTGCTTTTCACGTTCGGGCTGGGATAACCTGTCCTGCACTGAATTAAAGGCCTTTTAGATTAAAGATATACGCCAGAAACAGTATTGCCCTGCACTTCATTAGTAGCGGATCTGCATCACACTTCCAGCAGCAAGTCACCAAGCACTGAATGACACGGCCAGTCAGCATAGACAACACTGGATTAGATCTATGTCTCTATGCCAGGATTTATGTTCTGCGGTTATACACAAATTTGCATCCATGCTTGCAAGCTGCAACAGACTTATGGCAGTCCAAGCAATGGGCTTTTAAGGCAGTTGAGAAGCAGAAGTGGTTTGCTATTACCCTCCGCTGCAGAGCCTTCCTTGGAGGTCTCCCATCCAAGTCCCACCCCTAATAGCTTCTGAGATCTGCCGAGATCAGGCAATTCCATGCAGCCCTCTCTCTCCCCAGACGCCAATACATCCACTTAATATGGAACAGCGTTGTTTGCTGTGGTAGCCAGAAACATTCTTATTAAATCTTTCTAGATCCTAGCTATAAAGTATATAAAAGACCACCCAGTTTAAAAAGAATTCAACCTGAGAGAAAGAGAGAGAGAATGTGTGTCTTTTGTATATTAAAATCATGTTGTGACAACCAACAGTCACAAGTAACAAAGCAACTGATTGACCAAACAAATTGATGAGAAATCAAGACGCATGCAAAAAGCATCCCTCCCGCAGAGGTACTCAGCTATACATTGAAGTAAATAATGCCACTAGTTCTTGAGTAGTACAAGTTTCAAGTTTATTTCAATTTATATCCCGCCCTTCCCACCAAAGTGGCTCAGGGCGGCTCACAACATATAAATCTAACATAAATTTTGAATTTAAAACATCTTACACAGTTAAAACAGTAAAATAATAAAACATATAACAGCGGTCTATCAAAACTACACTCAGTTTTGTAGCAGGAACTCCTTTGCCTACAGTTGCTTTCTTTCCGCCTGTCTCCCCATCTATCTTCCTTCCTTCCTTCCTTCCTTCCTTCCTTCCTTCCTTCCTTCCTTCCTTCCTTCCTTCCTTCCATCCCTCCCACCTTCCTTCCCTCCTTCCCTCCATCCCTCCCTTCTTTGCTTCTTTCCTTCCTTCCATCTTTCCCTCGTTCCTTCCCTCCTTCCTTCCTTACTTCCCTCCCTCCTTTCTTACTTCCCTGCTTCCTTCCCTCCCTCCTTCCTCCCTCCCTTCCTTCCCTCCCCTCCCTCCTTCCCTCCCTCTCTCCTCCCTTCCTTCCCTCCTCCCTCCCTTCCCTCACTCCTCCCTTCCCTCCTTCCTTCCCTCCCTCCTCCCTTCCCTCCCTCCTCCCTTCCTTCCCTCACTCCTCCCTCCCTTCCCTCCTTCCTTCCCTCCCTCCTCCCTCCCTTCCTCCCCTCCACTACATTTGGGAGAACCCAACTGATTCATCCTGAAAGCTATGAACTCCATGTCTGCATATTTAATAAACTGAAATCGGGATCCGTTTTACAGCCTGAAAACCAAGGAAGCTATTAATTGAAATGTCTTGGGATATCCAGAATGGGCGTCTTGTGAAGGCTGAATGAACTCTTTGTCCTTTCTCCCCTTACTGGAAAATTATGGACTTATTGCTTATTTGTATTATGAATTAAAACTATCGGGGGGGGGGGGGCAATGGAAATATGATGAAATGTTTGTACGACTGGCATATTGTTACTAAGCCCAATGAAAACTGTCAATTAGGGTTTGTAATATTGTCAATTAGGGTTTGTAATATTGTCAATTAGGGTTTGACAACCCTATTGTCAATTAGGGTTTGTAATATTGTCAATGCTTTCTATATGTACGTTTGCATTTTCCTATGGAACATAGCTGTTTATGATTGAAACGTGAGAACTGTTTGTATGATATTTTGAAACTTAGCGGCTTTTTCAACTGACTAGTTCTTGAGAGCAGGAAGGATTAAATTCCTCTGCCATACAACTGCTTCTTCAGAAAAAAATAGAAATGAAAGTCGGTGGTGGGGGGAGGAACCAACCAGCACTTGTCCGTCTGAACAGTTCGCCCACGTAGCATGCAGTGAGGTTTAAACCACAACATTACACATTTGAAGAGTTCCTAGGAATTGTCATATGCTTTCTTCCTGCTCTCTTCCTCACAACTAGGGTTGCCAAGTCCAATTCAAGAAATATCTGGGGACTTTGGGGGTGGAGCCAGGAGACTTTGGGGGTGGAGCCAGGAGACATTGGGGGTGGAGCCAAGATTAAGGCTGTGACAAGCATAATTGAACTCCAAAGGGAGTTCTGGCCATCACATTTAAAGGGACGGCACACCTTTTCAATGCCTTCCTTCCATAGGAAATAATGAAGGATAGGGACACCTTCTTTTGAGGCTCATAGAATTGGGCCCCCTGGTCCAATCTTTTTGAAACTCGGGGGGGGGGGTATTTTGGGGAGAGGCAGTAGATACTATACTGAAAATTTGGTGCCTCTATCCCAAAAAACAGCCCCCCCCCAGAGCCCCAGATACCCGCGGATCAATTCTCCATGATTTTCTATGGGAATAAATCTCCATAGGGAATAACAGAGTTCCCAGCAGACATTTCCCTCCCCTCCCCCCTCTTTCTGATGACCCTGAAGCAGGGGGAGGGCCTCCAAACCGGGGGATCCCCTGCCCCCACCTGGGGATTGGCAACCCTACTCACAACTTTCAGGACCATTTTTTCTCCTTGCAACCCTTCAGATTTCCCCTCACAAGTCACAAGCGACAAACTCCGCTCCACAAGATGCAGATCCATTCAAACTGCTAGCCCTCACAGGCCAGACGCCAAGGTATTTGGGGAAATGACTTCTCATGCCCCCCCCCCACAGTTTTCACAACAACTCCTATTTGGAGAGTGGCAGCCCCCCACTCTTACACCTTGACTGGCCCCACAACCACTCATGCTTGCTGGTAAAACCTCTTCTCTAGTGAGTAGTGGCTGCCACCAAATGGAGCCGGTGCATGAAGTACAACTTTGACATCTATCCCTGCGGAGGAGGGGGAGGAGTTGGACTGCCACTCAGGAGAGAATTGGTCAATGGCAGCAGCCAAGCCAACCTGCATCCACCCACTCTTCTCCCCACTGATGGCAGGCAGGAAGGGCCAAACCCTTGCCATGCCAGGGTAGTGGCAGCCACACAGAAAGCCAGGTAGCAGAAAAGGAAGAAAGGACTGGCAATTGGCCCTCCCAGGAGCAATGCATGATAAGGGATTCTCCCAGGAGTCATGGACCCCAGGCAACTGCCCAACGGGACCAACCAGCTGTCCTTGACCAGAGCCAGAGTCTTTTTGGTCTTGGCCCCAACCTGGTAGAACTCTCTGCCTAATGACACCAGAGCCCTGCAAGATCTTGTGCAAATCCGCAGGGCCTGCAAGGCAGAGATGTTGAGGGCAGGAATAGTTTTGTTTCCCATTCGCTGGCACCCTTCTTCCTCCCCCAATATTCTGTTTTGTTCCCTCTCCCCCTTTCCCAGAAAATGGCCAGGCAGTCCAAAATTGGAATAGAAAATTTACAGGACACCATATTGGATCTCTTTTATTCTGGTTTTTAACTTTTATTGAATCGTACACTGAAAAGTTGTATATCTGTTTTATGGCATTACGCCCCGGTACATCACCCAGAACCTAGCACAAGTTAAGATAGAGTGATTAACAAATCAAATAAATAATAATAATCCCTTAAGCGATCCTTGATCCCTGAACATTATTCTAGCTTAATAGGGTTGCCAGCCTCCGGGTGGTGTCTGGAGATCTCCCACTTTTACAACTGATCTCCAGCTGGTAGAGATCAGTCCTCCCAGAGAAAAAGGCCGCTTTCAAGGATGGACTCTATGCAGGGCTTTTTTTGTAGCAGGAACTCCTTTGCATATTTTGTAGCAGGAACTCCTTTGCATACACACCCCTGATGCAGCCAATCTTCCTGGAGCTTACAGTAGGCCCTGTAAGAAGAGCCCTGTAAGCTCTTGGAGGACTGGCTACATCGGAGTGTGTGGCCTAATATGCAAAGGAGTTCCTGCTACAAAAAAAGTCCTGACTCTATGGCAATGTACCATGCTGAGGCCCCTCCCTACATCCCACCCTCTCCTGGCTCCACCCCCAAAGTCTCCAGGTATTTTTCAACACAGACTTGGCAACCCTAAGCTAACCTGCCCACAAACTTGCCCATTATCTGTGCTCTTAAAAATCTGTTATTACTTCTTTAATCCCGCTCTTCTTCCAGAGAGCTCAGGGCAGCGTCCAGGTTTCCCCCTCCTCCACTAGGCTTCCCCAGCTATAGAGACAGAATCATCTTTCCGTGGGGGAGACAGGTCTGACTGCGGCATCTGACTGGACTCATTCCAGCCTGATGATCCTATAGCTTCTCCTTGATGGAATCTCAGGACTTGCGTAGCAACAGACCACAAGGAAACGTCTTGGCTAAGCAACTCCGCCGCCCTACAGCTGGGGGATGCCGCGAAACTCCCCCAGACCCTCAGTTGGAGGATTTTATAAGTTGTCAGACAGCGAAACAGAAGCATGATTCATTTAGTTAAGCCCAAAACACAACACATGGAAAATGCATCTCTGTGCAAGAGGAAATAATGCAGTGTGAAGACAAAGTGAACTTTGCCATCGCTCTCTGGCAAAAGAAAGATTAACCATTTACAGGACACTTCTTTATGTGCATGATGCTTTAGGGATAGGAGAACTTGTTTCGTGAAATGGAGACCAACTGCCCCATGGGCACTAGAGTATAACACAAACGTGACAGAGCATAATAAACACTACTGGGCAAGAGACTTTCCAGACAGAGGGGTCTGGACCAAGGGGCTATTGTTTCACTAGCTAATGGTGGTTCCGGTATCCCAAAGAACTGTGTATCCTAGAAGAGGACAGGCACGTAGCTACACTGAGGCCCAGGAGGGGCCAGGCCACTACATTCAACCCCCCCTTTCATCTGTATGGTCCCCTATTGGAGGGTCTCCAATCTGCCCCCTTTGCTCACCGCCACTCACTGCCACTCTGAACAAGTGGAGCACTGCTCCAGAATGAGACAAGCTCTGCCATTTCTTTTGTAAGTTACCCACACACACAAAACTTGGACACCTTCCTGATACAGCTCGTGATCTCAACAGTGAGTGCAGCGAAGTCCTGCTCATAGTCCTTCAAGCCAGATGTCATTTTGGGCCCCGTGGTCTCTCCCCTGGGCCCCCCGACCTAAAATTTTCTGGCTACGGGCCTGGAAGAGGGCAGGGCTAACCTTGCTGCCACAAGATAGTCCTTTATCGCAGGTCTTGAAATGGGTGCCCCTGCACAGTCTCTGAAGAAAAATGTTAAGGATGTCAGAAAAGAGCTGGAAACAAAAAAATGAAATAGTATCATCAGCAGGTGAAGGATGTCACTAGCATTGTCCAATAGGGTGGCCATAGGGTTGCCAGGTCCAACTCAGAAAATATCTGGGGACTTTGGGAGTGGAGCCTGAAGATTCCCATTCCCTAAAATAAATAGAAGTACAGCAGTGCAGTTCCCCTGAATGCAGTCTTCATTTCCTCATTCCCCAACAGCTAAACTTTCACTAAATGAAAGTGAACATACGCACTCTCACAAAGCGGCCAAAATAAACACAGTTAGCAAGCACACGCTTTTGTGATCTCACTGGGGCAATTTACTCAGGTTGCTGGCTTCTTCAGACTAACAAGAAAATGAAAGAACAGCCTGGGGAGGGGGGTGGAGTTTTCCTCCAAACAAACAGACGGACTGAGAGCCAGGTGGCTCTGTCTGCTCGCCCCACCCCCTGCAGCTTTCCTATTGAGAGATTTAAAGGCACACACACACATTCAAAACCACAAACAGTTGCAAGCCTCTTCTAAACCTGCTGAGATTTGAAGGCACATGGTGGCTGTGGGGGCAGGGCTTCCCCCACTGGCCAGCTGGCTGGCTACAGAGAGGGGCCTGAAAAACCAGAGGACTGGCAAGTCTAGTTGGCCAGGGAACTGTGGGCAAGATCCTATAGCCTTGTGAAATCTCTGTGCACATTCCTTCCATGCCTTCTTGGCTCTGTTTTATACTTTTCCCACCTCAAAGGAACTGTAACAGTCTCGGTCTAACATAAACAGCAGGTCACATGAGATTTTCAAGACAAAAGATGAGCGGCGGGAGAAACAAACCTAAAGAAAGACTCAAAAGACACTTCAGAGGTATGAGAAAGAAAGAGCTCTGGGCTAGGCAGAGTGAAAATGAAGATGTGGAAGAACAGCAAATATTAAATTTTCACAAGAGGATTCTCCAGATTTACAAGATTTATTGTCACAGCTGTGCGCTCAATTCATAGCTAGCTGGAATACAGTGAACAAACAAGTTGATTGTAACCTGTTTACCAGTAGGAACCGTGGTATTTAACAATTATTCTCTTCCTCTTCTGTACATATTGCACAGAATCATCCTCAGGACAAAATGATTTTTTTTTTAAAAAAATAATAACCTGAATATTGTCTGTTTGCTATTCTCTCCTTCCTATAGAACCTGAAAAGACTATTAATACAATGGCCACAGTCATATTGGCATCAGCCAGCAACATGATGGCAGGTTGTGGATGTAACATGGACGAAAGGACCTTACAATTAAATTCTGCAGCTCAACTGTTCGGCAAAAGACCAAGGTTTCAAAATATATGAACACTGCTTGGGACAGTGATGTCAAAAGGCTACACAAACAGCAAGTCAAGTGGCAAAACTAGTCCTTGGCCACACAACTTCAAAATGCTTTCCCTATGAAGAAAGGTTGAAACGCTTGGGACTCTTTAGCTTGGAGAAACGTCGACTGCGGGGTGACATGATAGAGGTTTACAAGATAATGCATGGGATGGAGAAGGTAGAGAAAGAAGTACTTTTCTCCCTTTCTCACAATACAAGAACTCATGGGCATTCGATGAAATTGCTGAGCAGACAGGTTAAAATGGATAAAAGGAAGTACTTCTTCACCCAAAGGGTGATTAACATGTGGAATTCACTGCCACAGGAGGTGGTGGCGGCCACAAGCATAGCCACCTTCAAGAGGGGTTTAGATAAAAATATGGAGCAGAGGTCCATCAGTGGCTATTAGCCACAGTGTGTGTGTATATATAAATTTTTTTGCCACTGTGTGACACAGAATGTTGGACTGGATGGGCCGTTGGCCTGATCCAACATGGCTTCTCTTATGTTCTTATCCTGCTAGAGATAGAGGGATGTGCAGTTGAACGTTCCCCCATATAAAATAGCTCTCTACACAAAGAGGCTACAAAACAGCCCATTCTTCTATGTGTAGTGCTTACTCACCCATTCTGCTTGGCACATCTGCCCAGCCTCCAAATATCCATACAGACACTTAAATCTTTGAATCCAACCGACAGACTGCATGGTCAATTCCCCAAAACTATTTAAAAAAAAACTGACCATAATATCTGTAAACAAGGCTTTTTTTGAGCAGGAACGCAGTTCCGGCTGGCTTGGTGCCCATGGGTGTGGCCTAATATGTAAAGCCCTGCTGGGCTTTTTCTGCAAAAAAAAAAAGCCCTCCGCAAAACAATAGTGATGTCAGGGAGTGTGACCTAATATGCAAATGAGTCCCTGCTGGACTTTTTCTGCTAAAAAGCCCTGTGCAAAACAATGTTGCTGTCAGAGGGTGTGGCCTAATATGCAAAGGAGTCCCTGCTGGACTTTTTCTACCACAAGAGCCCCTGTGTAACTATTTATGCACAAGTTGGGTGCTAAACTCTATGTGGTAGCAGAAGCAGGATACACACGCTTGGACAAAAGTGAGGGCGGACAGACATGCCCTTGTTCCCCAGCACATGCTGAGGAGGAAGTTAGTTGCCTTCATATAAGAACATAAGAGAAGCCACGTTGGATCAGGCCAATGGCCCATTCAGTGCAACACTCTGTGTCACATAAGAACATAAGAGAAGCCATGATGGATCAGGCCAATGGCCCATCCAGTCTAACACTCTGTGTCACATAAGAACTTAAGAGAAGCCATGATGGATCAGGCCAATGGCCCATCCAGTGCAACACTGTGTCACATAAGAACATAAGAGAAGCCATGTTGGATCAGGCCAGTGGCCCATCCAGTCCAACACTCTGTGTCACACAGTGGCCAAAAAAATTATATATATACACACACACACTGTGGCTAATAGCCACTGATGGACCTCTGCTCCATATTTTTATCTAAACCCCTCTTGAAGGTGGCTATGCTTGTGGCTGCCACCACATCCTGGGGCAGTGAATTCCACATGTTAATCACCCTTCGGGTGAAGAAGTACTTCCTTTTATCCATTTTAATCATCCAGTCAATCTGAGAGAAATTTTGTAGCTTCATCTCATACTTTTCTCCCTGGTATGTTAATTTTCTATGAGCAGATATTTCTTTTCCAACAGTGCAACCACAGTTTTACCATATGATGTAAAACTCTACGGACTCTTAACGTAATTTAACTCTTTCAAAAATAGAAATGATCCAGAGACCAGCATTATCACACTTGCACCACACAACATTCCCTGAGCTGAAATCATGAAGAAAAAATTGACTTACCAGAGGACCTTGGTCACCTTTAGGTCCTGGAAGCCCCATAACAAATGGAAAGAGAGTAGGCCCAATGGGATCAAACAACTGATACCCGTCTGTGGCAGCCAGAGTTGTTAAGTTGAAGCTTTGTACATTCATTCCGATAACAGGATAAGCTCCAAAAGTTGGCTTGGTATATGGAACAGCAACAATGGTAGAATCTGGTTTTTTCAGTGCTGGCAAAGACAATAACTTCTTTGGTATAGGATCCTTGGTTGTGTTCTCCAGCTTGGGTTTTATGGTCACTGGAAGGAGACTCCTGGATGAGTTTTCAGCCTTCTTCATCACTGGCTTTGCGGTGCTAGCCATCTGAAAGGGCTTGATGGTGTGGCTTTGGTTGATCATCTTTTTGGTCTTCCTCTCCAACTCCTTCTTGTCGATGACTGCAGTGGAACCTGTAGTTGAGCTGGGGAAGGCAGAAGGAACATTTTTGGTGGTGGGCAAACGAGGCTTCTCTGAGCTCACACTGGAAGTTGCGCGAGATGCTTTGAGGGCTACAGTGGTAGTCCGATGAGCTACTGTGAAAGCCTGAAGACCTACTGTGGTAGTCCAATGTAGGGTTTGGGCAGGTAGCTGAACTTCAGTGTTTGGCAGGACGGGAGATGAGGCCACAATACTCTTTGCAGCTTTGGTGGTTAATGGCAGGATTGGTGGTTTAGATGGTACAATGGGGGTGGATGCTGCAACCAATCTCCTCTGAGGGGTGGTGGCCCTAAAGAGTGATAACGGGGGAATCACAGTGGTCAGTTTCTTCAGGCCCAGAAGGAAAAGGTCTGTTTGTGGTGGAGTCCTTTCAGAAGTTCTTAAGTCTTTGGGCAGAAGCGGGACAAGAGGTGGAAGAATCGGCCGGTAAGTATCCGCTTGCCTGCATTGCTTTTTCAGGTACTTACAGTAATTATGAGCTGCCTTGGCGGAAGGATAAATATCAAACTGGCAAAGGGCGCCTTCAAACTGTACTGAATGTTGATTGAGTTTGCCTAAAAGGAAAGACCCTTCCGGGTCCAATGCTTCGTCTTTTTTAAAATGCAAATCCGCGTGTACTTTTTGCTTCCCACAAGAGGTAAACAGAGTGACCACCTGGCCTCGGATGTCAATGGCCAGATTGTGCCACTGGCCATCGTGGACATTGTAATCAAAATGTACGGAGTGCTTGTGGCCTACATAAACGAAGATCTTCCCTGGAATGAACTGCACGCCCAGCTGTAGTTTCTTCTTCCTGCTCTTGACGGTGAACAAAAAAGCGCTGTTGACTCGGTGAGAGCACAAGCTCAGCACTAGAGCCAAGTCCGTGCCAAAGGTGCTGGGAATAATTCCGCCAACAGGCACTTCAACACGTGCTCTTTGGGTGAAGATGACCCCTGACTTGAATGGGATGACACCCTGAGGAATGCGGCGTGAAGATGATCCCGCGCCTGATGGTTTCGGCCCCACCAGGCCCAGTCTTTGAAGAACGTCCACATCTGAAAGCAGATACAAGAAAAATGAGTCCAGACAGGCAGCTTAGGGATTTTGCTCAATCACTGGGGCAGACCACTACATATCATTCTTTCTGGTGATGGACAAGGCTGTCGAGTCACAGATGACTTATGGTGACCTCATAGGGTTTTCAAGGCAAGAGACATTCAGAGGTGGTTTGCCATTACCAGCCTCCGTGTCACGACCCCAGCATTCCTTAGAGCAGGGGGGGGGGGTCAAACTTGCTTAACGTAAGAGCCACATGGGATAAATGTCAGATGTTTGAGAGCCGCAAAGCAGAGGGAGGGAAGGAAGGAAAATAGATGGGGAAGGGAGAGGTGAAAAAAAAGCAACTTTAACTTTAAATGCATTCTCCAAGCTGCTGGCAGGCTTGGCTTTGAGAAGCGATTTAAAGAGACAAATGCCTCCTTCAAGTCAGCTGATGGGATGGCGGGGGCTTTGAGAGCCATACAAAAGGTGCCGAAGAGCCACATGTGGCTCCCAAGCCGCAGTTTGGTGACCCCTGCCTTAGAGCTTTCCCATTCAAATACTAGCCAGGGCCAACCCTGCTTAGCTTCCAAGATCTGCCTAGCCTGGGCTAATTCATTTTTTTATTCTGCCATTTGTCCAGTGTCATAGTACCTATAGTGTACCTCCCTGGAGCATGCACGGTTCTCCCTTCCCCATTTTATCCTCCCAACTATCATATGTGGCATGTCTGGCTGAGAGACACTGATTGACACAAGGACACCCATCAAAGCCTTATGACACCATGGGTATTCGAACCTAATTCTTCAAGTTCCTAGTCCAACACATGTCACCAAACTGCATATTGCCTGTACTATAGTCATCAGTTCCTTCTTTATGCAACAAGATGCAAATATCGATTCAGGTTTCTTTCCTGCATCACCACTGCAGGTTTAAGACAAGATTGCCTTTCCTTCCTAGCGTGAGTGATTCCATATTTAGGATTCTGGACAAGCACTGCCAAGGGGTTATGGTGGGTACATTTTTGTGGGAAAGCAACATGCTTGCGTGCAGAAGATGTCCAGCTAAAACAATCTCTGGAGGCAGTGCTAGGGGAAATCTGAGACCTCAGACCCTAGAGAATCCCTGCCGGTGAGAGTACATGATGCTAGACTAAACGGGCCAAAGGTCTTTCTCAGTATAAGGTGGTTTCATGTGAACAAATGACATGAACATACATTGCATTTTGCCATCTTCTGGGCACAGAACAGGGGTCTCTGGGGATTTGTGGATTACCTGCATTGTGCAGGGGGTTGGCCTAGGTGACCCTGAAGGTCCCTTCCGACTCTATGATTTCTATGATCTAAATACCAATTCAATGCACACCTCCAAACAGTGGAAGACAAGAGTTGCCTTGCTGAATCAGACCAAAGGTCCATTTAGACCAGGAGCACATCTTTAACAGCACCTAAACAAACGCCCCTAGAAAGGAGATTATCCCCATGCACAGCTACACCGAGGTATACGGCTGCTGCACCCTCTCAAGATAGATTTTACATTGTTGGCAGCAGGGCTTTTTTCTCCTAGAAAAAACCCAGCAGGGACTTATTTGCCTATTAGGTCACACCTCCTGATGGTACCCATTGTTTCACACAGGGTTATTTTTGTAAGGAAAAGCCCAGCAGGAGCTTATTTGAAAAGAAGAAGAACTGCAGATTTATACCCCGCCCTTCTCTCTGAATCAGAGACTCAGAGCGGTATACAATCTTCTGTATCTTCTCTCCCCACAACAGACACCCTGTAAGGTTGGTGAGGCTGAGAGGGCTCTCGCAGCAGCTGCCCTTTCAAGGACAACTCCTGCGATAACTATGGCTGTGACCCAAGGCCATTCCAGCAGCCACAAGCGGAGGCGTGGGGAATCAGCTAGCCACACCCCTGACACCGAGCCAGCTGAAACTGCACTCCTGTGCATTCCTGTTCAAAGAAAGCCCTGGTCGGCAGTTGTAGATAACTGGTGTTGACAGACTGGACATCGTCCAGAATGGTTTGTAAACCTCCAACCCCTCTTCTCTTTTATTCCAATCAATCCTCCATATTTCTGGAGCTGGCAAAGCTCTCTGCAAGTGCAGGCTGGAATAGGTGCCAGTTTCAGGCAGACTGATGTTCATCTTTTCCTCAGGCCAGGAAAAGAAGAGGGGGGAAAAAAAACCCAGTATCATTCCTCGGTTTTGGCAAACGCTACCCGTTTTAATCTTAAACCCCTGAAAGGCAATCAAACGAGTCGGATATTGCCCCCCTCCCCACCACCATCCCGACCTCAAAAGAGGAACAGTTGGTGTTTGCATTCTTTCCAGCAAAAATACAGGCTCCACGGCAAAGGAAAGTGCAGATACATTTCAGGGTCAAGTGGAAGAATCATGGAAATGTTCACTCCATTACCTCTGTGCTGAAGAGGATATGATAGATGGCTACCGCATGCATGATTTGTTCATACTTGGGCTTACTCCTAGACAAAACGAACCTCCATTTGAGAACGTCTCCTCCCTTAGAACTGTTTTAAGGATTTGCCGGCTTGAACCGAATCTCAAAGTGCGTAACAGCAACTGTGCTGGATCATACCCAACGCCCAGATGTTAAATCGTCTACAGACAGCAGCCAGAAAACATGCTCCAGGGAGGTACACTGTAGGTACTATGACAGGGATATCAATATCTTGTTATATCCCTAGCATCTGGTACTTATAGGTTTAGGCTTTAATGTCATAAATGCTTGCATTAAAATGTCCTCTTAAACTCCGCCGTAAGAGCAGTCGAAAAGAGCAAGAGTCCGGTAGCACCTTAAAGATTAACAAAACTTGTGACAGGGTGTGAACTTTTATAAATCACTATTCACTTCTTCAGAAAGTGGTATCTGAAGAAGTGAGCAGTGACTCATGAAAGCGCATGCCCTGCCACAAATTTTTGTTAACCCCTAGGCTGTTCTTTCATTTTCTGGAAGAAGTTGACTGAAATACAGCAGATGGTTACACATAGCAATGTGAGTAAACTGTTCCCGTGAGATCACAAAAGTGTGTGCCTGCTGTTTATTTTGGCTGCTTTGTAAGAGTGTGTGAGTATGTGTTCACTTTCATTTAGTGGAAGCGTAGCTGCTGGGGAACGAGGAAATGAAGACTGTATTCAGGGGAACTGCACTGCTGTATTTTTATTTATTTTAGGGAAAGGGGAAAGTCTCTTGGCTCCACCCCCAAAAGTCTCCCAGCTCAACCCCCAAAGTCCCCAGATATTTTCTGAGTTGGACCTGGCAACCCTACAAGCATAGGGTCTATTCAGATGAACAAGAACACTTCTTTTCTAGAGTGCTCAATCATATGAACAGAGCCACACGTCTATGAAAATGCGTGCCTCGGTCCACATAGGCAGAGGACAGGACTGGCAGGCACAGTTCCCACTATATGTGTATATAGCATATACGCATGTACATAGTATGTATTCAGTGTCTCTCCAACCTGATATTCCATCTTTCTTCTAGGCCCGGCTTCATACTCTCCCCAGATCCTGCACTAAGGTTTCCAGGTCCCTCCTGACAACCAGCAGAGGATGGAGGAACTTATGAGGAGAAAGAGAATGGTCTAGGCCTTGTTGCTGGCATTGCACAGGAAGTGACATCATTATGCCAGCAACATCTGGGTGACCCACTGGTATTTGGGCAAAAATTCTATGGTAAAACCAGCTTCAACCATAGTTTTTGCCCAAATACCAGAGCATTACCTAGATGTTGCTAGCATGATGCAGCTGTGATGCTGGCTATGAAACCTCCTTTCTCTTGGTAAGTCCCCTTCCCTTTGCTGGTGATCAGCAGGACTGGAGTTGGGTCTGGCAATGGGGGATCCTTGCCTCCTAGGGGCTCTGCCAGCCCTATTTATCTAGACTCATGAGCCCCATGTACTGAGAGCCAGTTTGGTGTAATGGTTAACTGTGCGGACTCTTATCTGGGAGAACTGGGTTTGATTCCCCACTCTTCCACTTGCACTTCTTGTAATGGCCTTGGGTCAGTCATAGCTCTGGCAGAGGTTGTCCTTGAAAGGGCAGCTGCTGTGAGAGCCCTCTCAGCCCCACCCACCTCACAGGGTGTCTGTTGTGCGGGAGGAAGATAAAGGAGGTTGTGAGCCACTCTGAGTGGAGGGCGGAATATAATTCAATGTCTTCCTCTTCTACAATCTAACTGTCCTTGCTCCTGTACCTGACAAACTATTGCCTCATTTTTTTTTGCATTGTTACTCTTTGCAGGCACCATAATTCTTCAGGGCTTAGTTCCTTCCACATGTTTTATAGAACACTGAGTAAAGGAAAGATGCATCTCGTCTCTTGTGGGTCTTTTATCTCTAGTGCACCTGAACACTATGTTTTTAACCCAAACACTTGGAGGAAGACACGTCACTGCAGAACAAATGATCACAGCAGACAAGGTGGAAACTTCAGTTATGTGCAATAGTGTCAGAGGGCGAACTTGGGCATGCGTCAAGCAGGTGTGAGAACTGGGTGTGTTTCACTCTTGTTTGTAAAGATGCCAGTTTCCCGGTACATATATGAATATATGAAGTTGCCTTATACCCTGGGTCCATCAAAGTCAGTATTGTCTACTCAGTCTGGCAGTGGCTCTCCAGGGTCTCAAGCTGAGGTTTTTCACGCCTACTTGCCTGGACCCTTTTTAGTTGGAGATGCTGGAGATTGAACCTGGGGCCTTCTGCTTACCAAGCAGATGCTCTACCACTGAGTCACCGTCCCTCTCCTAAACATATAAAGCAGACAGGTGGAAATGAACATATGAACATGGGAAGCTGCCTTATACTGAATCAGACCCTCGGTCCATCAGTCAGTATTGTCTCCGCAGACTGGCAGAGGCTCTCCAGGGTCTCAAGCTAAGACTTTTCATGCCTATTTGCCTGGACCCTTTTTTTAGTTGGAGATGCCAGGGATCGAACCTGGGACCTTCTGCTTACCAAGCAGATGCTCAACCACTGAGCCACTGTCCCACTTACAGGGGAAGTATCTTCAGCCTCCAGCTTCTGTTTTCTACCACCGCTCTGGCAGACAGCGGGGAGGGGGGGGGACTTTTAGGGCAAACCACAGAGTTTGCACCAATCGTAGAGTGCACTGGCATCATTTCCAGGTTTTTGCTGGGAGTGACATAGTGCCATTGCATTGATGGCCACCCCCATTTCTCCCCCCACCAGGCTTCTGCCAGGTGCCAGCTGATGGCTAGAAACTGTAGTTAGAGGATATGCGTTTGGAACAACTGGACTACTTTCACAGAAACAATCTTTGCCTTGCCTACGATCTTAACTTCTCTCAAATAGATACCTCAGCCTGTCACTTTGCATGGGCAGTGCCAGCGGCCTTACTGCTCAGTCATCAAAAATTGAACCCTAAGAGGACTCAATCATGTAGCACAGGGGTGGCCAATGCTAGCTCTCCATGTTTTTGCCTACAACTCCCATCAGCCCCAGTCAGCATGGCGAATGGCTGGGGCTGATGGGAGTTGTAGGCAAAAAACATCTGGAGAGCTACCGTTGGCCACCCCTGATGTAGCAGAAAGCTCTGGATATAGTTTTCTTTGAGAGGACAAGGCAGAAAGTGTATAACTTTTTCCAACAGAAACTCTCTACCCTTAATCATGGGACCTGGTTACAGCAAACACCATGGGAATAATGTGCTGTGCATTAGCTGAGCATCTGCTTCAAGTGGCCAACCCATTTAAACAGTTCCCCTGGCTCTACTGGGAGTGACAAATATCAGTGAAAATGACTCCACATTTAAACTTTTCAATGCCAAAAGCAAGCGAAATATTTTTTCCTTTTTTTTTTCAAAGTTAGCATATAAGACAGACTGAAAAATGCCTGCTTAAGCGATTCCACCAGATGTTCACCTCTTATGCGAGGAAGTAATAAATTGGAGGGTAGGGGAAGGAAAATGACATTTTTTTAAAAAAGATCCACTAATGGCATGGATTCTAGCATTCTCTTCCCTTTTTAGGACGTCCTTCAAAGACTGATTTGCAAGACCCACTCCAAGAAGCTCTTGCTTTCAGCGTGTCCCTTTTATTAACTGAGAAGTGTCACATTAAATGGCAGAAACATGGTTTTGTTACCATTTCAATTCATGCTCCATTAACCCTATTTCCCCCTCTGCACACCAAAGCGCTCTCTCTCTCTCTCTCTCTCTCTCTCTCTCTCTCTCTCTCTCTCTCTGTGCCACCAGTTTTCTACAAATCCCTCTCCATAAACCAACCTCTCCTGCTTGTTATCTGCACTTCAAACCACACTTTCTTCTCTCATTGCATTCTCCCACTTTACCCCTGTTTTCCTTTTACATTTCCCCACTCACAGATCTGTTCCAACAGATAAGAGATCCATTACCCCCACTCTCTTCTACTCTGCATCCAGCAATACTGCATGTGCGCTGCCTCAAGTCTCTCTACATCTGTCACCCCTTTTCCTCTATGCCAGGGGTGTCAAATATGCAGTCCAAGGGCCAGATCAGGCCCCCCAGAGGGCTCCTATCAGGCCCTCAAGCAACTCACTGTCATCTGCTTCCTTCTTTCTCTCTTGCTTCCTTCTGCATCACAGCTTGCTTTGCCAGGCTTGCTCAACTGCTCAGGAGCTACAGAGCAAAGCCTCTATTTCCTCCGTTGGCTGACCAGCACATGTGGCAAGTTATGTGCAGAAGCTCGCAATGCTCAGCCATTTCATGTTTTCTCCTGGGTCTTAGGCTCAAAGCACTGACCGTGAGATTTCTGTAATGAATGTCAATCAAAAAGTAGGTTTACAACTTACAGGCACACACCTGAACAGCATACTCAAGATTGCTACAGCACGGACATTGTCTCAAGATTTTGATGCAGTAATTCAGAGCAAGAGGCGTCAGTTATCAGAAACTGTTAACTAAACAAAATATTTCAAGTGTGCTAATCCTTTAAGCATGTTTTATTTTTTTAAGTTTTAAAAAATCTTTAATTTGTGTTTGTGCCCTATATAAAGTTTATATCTCCGCTATCTGGCATTACATTTTATGACACACGTGCCCCGGCCCAACAAGGTCTCATTTATGTCAGATTTGGCCTACACCTCATTCTGTACTCTCTGTCCTCTACATACTTGAAGTTCTTTTAGGATTGCCAATCCCTAGTCGAGGACAGGGGTTTGGAGGCCCTTCACCTGCTTCAGGGTTAGCAGAAAGTATGGGTCAGTTAAGCACTCAATTATTCCCTATGGAGACAAGTCCCTATAGGTATAATGCAGAATCGATCCTTGGGTATCAGGGGATCTGGGGGAGCTGTTTTTTGAAGTAGAGGCACCAAACTGGCAGCATAGCAGCAGGTGCCCCAACTTAAAAAAAACAACACCCTAATTTCAAAAAGATTGGACCAGGGGGTCCAATTCTTTGAGCCACCAAAGTAGGTGCCCCCATCCTCTATTATTTCCAATGAAAGGAAGGCATTTAAAGGGTGCACAGTCCCTTTGAATATGACAGGCAGAACTCTCTTCGGAGTTCAATCATGCTTGTCACAACCTTGCTCCTGGCTCCACCTCTAAAGTCTCCTGGCTCCACCTCTAAAGTCTCCCGGCTCCACCTCTAAAGTCTCCCGGCTCCACCTCTAAAGTCTCCTGGCTCCACCTCTAAAGTCTCCTGGCTCCACCTCTAAAGTCTCCTGGCTCCACCTCTAAAGTCTCCCGGCTCCACCTCTAAAGTCTCCCGGCTCCACCTCTAAAGTCTCCCGGCTTCACCTCTAAAGTCTCCTGGCTCCAATCCCAAAGTCCCCAGATATTTCCTGAATTGGACTTAGCAACCCTATCTTCCTACAACCTCATCTCACCCTATTTCCTCTTTCCCCAACCCTTCTCTGCACAGCGATCAGCTTGTCCTTTTCTCCCTTTCGTCTTCCCACAAACTCAGACGTCATTTTCCAACATCATCTTTTCCCGTTTATTTTTTCTGCTCCCCCTGAGCTTGGCACAAGGCACAGGCGGCTTTCGCTCGACCAGCGTGTCTTCGTACACAGAAGCACATCGCAGATAGGAGTAAGCTCCAAAGCATGGCTGGCTGGCTGCAAGAGGCTAGGAAAAGTGGCGCCGACTCCATCGCGAGGCTCCAGAGCCAGAAAGAAGAGAGCAGGGCAGATGTACTACTCAGGGATCCTCAGCTCCGCTTTTAATGAGCTGTGGCAGGCCTCAGCTATTCCCTCCAAGAAGCAGAAAAGGGATGAATATTCAGCACTTTCCCCAGGGAACACAAAGAGGCGAGGGACCAGAACCAGACTGCATGCCTTAAGTTGCACAGGCCTCTTTTGGAGACACAAGCAGCCTAAAGCACAAGAATCTTTTAAAAAAATCATCTCCTTTGCTTGCATGATCAGGGGGAAGTTATTCCAATCTAGCCCCGTACCCTGAGTAAATCCAGGGGAGGAAGTTTTGCTATTTTAGGAACGAGGAGGTGGCTGGCCAACAAACAGATGTTTCGTTCCTTTCAGGCAGTTGTGGTCGCAGAGACATTCCTTTTTGTCGTCCTTAAACAGGAAATCTCTCAGGAGCTGCTTAAAGGGTCGTGGCTACCCATGGGAATTCCGGCATCAGAACGACATGATCGATCAGTAGAAACCTTTGCAGTACTGGTTACATGTCCTTAGATCAATGCTGCCGGGAAGCATTTCCCGCCCCCACTTCCCTACCACATCATGGTGAGTTCCAGGTTTCCCCCAGCTTTGCAGCCAAGTTTCAGGAAAGATAGCGGCAAAGCACGGATGGCTGCCATGTGGGCAGGAAAGTCTGGATTTGCCTGTTTCCACCGACACAAAAGTACAAAAATACAAACTGCGTGGCACAAATATCACTTAAATCGTGTATAAGTTTATGTTTGCAAAATATAATGTCACAAATGCAGATAAGCTAATGGAGTCCAGTTCCGAGTGAGCAAACTCAGTCCAATTAGTCAAATCATCACCAAAACCCTTGCAAAAGGGGGGGAAAGGCTCAAAAGAGCATGTGAGATGAAAGTCCGTTCAAAGGGAACGGTGGGGGCAACAGCGGCAGCTCTCCACCTCACTCCTCTTCACTCGCTGAACAAATCCATCGTCAATTTCTCTCAGCGCGTCTGTCGACTATACTTGCTGCGCATTTTGGGGAACCGTCCGTGGGCAGTGCAAGCTTTTTCAAGAGCCTGAATAAATGCAGTTCTCATTAACATCATTGTCTCTCCAAATAAATTTAAGAACATTCCAAAAAAAGGATACTTACAAATTTGAACGAAGGGTAACTCCCTCTCAACTGCGCGTTGCAAATCTCTCTCAACTGCGCATTGCCTGCCTTGAGATTTGCAACGCGCAGTTGAGAGGGAGTTACCCTTCATTCAAATTTGTAAGTATCCTTTTTTGGAATGTTCTTAAATTTATTTGGAGAGACAATGATGTTAATGAGAATTGCATTTATTCAGCCTCTTGAAAAAGCTTGCACTGCCCACGGGCGGTTCCCCGAAACGCGCGCAGCAAGTATAGTCGACAGACGCGCTGAGAGAAATTGACGATGGATTTGTTCAGCGAGTGAGGAGGAGTGAGATGGAGAGCTGCCGCTCTTGCCCCACCACTCCCTTTGAACGGACTTTCAGCTCACTGATGCTCTTTTGAGCCTTTCCCCCCCTTTGCAAGAGTTTCTGTGATAATTGGACTGAGTTTGCTCACTTGGAGCTGGGCTCCATTAGCTTAGCTGCACTTGTGACATTATGGTCCTGTTCACACAGTGTGTTGAGTCCATGTTAAACTGACCCGGTTCTGTTCTGAATATCTTTGTTCCGGATATTATCGATCAGTCTGCCATACAGCAATTCCAATCACTCCGTGGTGAAACCGTCTTCTGCCGTCCACACGACGGCACCATGCAGTTCTTTTTTTTTCACTTTTATATGCATCGTGTGCATGCATGCATTATACACATGTGTGCATCATGCGTGCATATGTGTGCATGCGTCAAAACATTGTAAGATTATGCAGTTATGCGCATATCGCTAAGTAGTAAAAAAAAATGGTGACCGTAAACCTGAGGCTCCTTTTGCTCTGGGACAGCCTTAAGACATCTGGAAGTTGGTCGAGAACTATCCAGACGGTGAAACTACAAGGTGAAACCGGAGAACTACGAGTTAATACCGGGAGGCAGATGTTGCTGTCTGATCAGCCACTTTCAATCTGGTATGAAACAGCAGCGACAACTGATTATATCGTGCATCAGAAAAGCCCCTATATTTTGTAAACGTAAACTTATACATGATTTAAGCGATACATGATTTGTGCCACACAGTCTGCATTTTTGTACTTTTGTATTGCTATTGTTACTGTGTTCCGCTGTTTGTGGTTGGACTGTTTCCACCTACACAGCTGCCATTTTCCTTGCCCCAGTTCCTGCAGCACTAATTTCTCCCCACCAGCCAGTGGTTGACTTCCCCACCTGCCAGTGGGTGACTCCCAGGATCTTTTTTTCACACAAATTGATATGATACGCCAATATAAGCCAGTTTCATGTAGTGGTTAAGTACACGGACTCTTATCTGGGAAAACTGGGTTTGATTCCCCACTCCTCTGCTTGTAGCAGCTGGAATGGCCTTGGGTCAGCCATGGCTCTGGCAGAGTTGTCCTTGAAAGGGCAGCTTCTGGGAGAGCTCTCTCAGCCCCACCTACTTCACAGGGTGTCTGTTGCGGGGGAGGAAGGTAAAGAAGAAGATGATATTGGATTTATATCCCGCCCTCCACTCCGAAGAGTCTCAGAGCGGCTCACAATCTTTTTTACCTTCCTCCCCAACAGACACCCTGTGAGGTGGGTGGGGCTGGAGAGGGCTCTCACAGCAGCTGCCCTTTCAAGGACAACCTCTGCCAGAGCTCTGGCTGACCCAAGGCCATGCTAGCAGGTGCAAGTGGAGGAATGGGGAATCAAACCCGGTTCTTCCAGATAAGAGTCCGCACACTTAACCATTACACCAAACTGGCTCTCCGCTCTGTAAGCCGCTCTGAGACTGTAAGCCGCTCTAAGACTCTGAGATTCAGAGTGAAGTGCGAGATATATTCTTATTTTTTTTTTAAAAAAGCCTCAAAAAAGCCTGCAGGTAGTGGTTGTGGGGATGGCTGCCACACACACTATGGGAAGGAAAGTGCAGGAAAACCCACCATCTGGAAGTTCTGCTGCCATTATACCGCTTTCGCAGCTGCAGCAATAACGTGGCTTCCAAAGGAAAGCACGACTGTCTGGAGCAACCTCCAAACTTCACATGTGCACATTATTCATATGACAACATTAAGCCCCGGCCACACTTGTGAAACAGCCATTGTGGGCTCAGTTCTACAATCAAATGATTTCACACATATTCTGCTGGAAGCCTGAGCAATCCAAGTGATGCAGACATTAATGTCAATCAATTGGTGATAGTCATGGGCAAACCTCCCCCCCCCCTCCACATCTTGAATCATAATTAGTATCTGTGAATAGAAGATCAGCTTTTTAAAAAATAACTGAATGTTCTAAAGTGGCTCACAGTTTTCTACACATGCATGTTCTTCATTGCTGATTGGGAGTTTTATTGCAGATACAGGAGAAAGCCTGGGCAATCGTGCAACCATCCATGCGTGTCATGCATTACATAAGAACATAAAAGAAGCCATGTTGGATCAGGCCAATGGCCCATCCAGTCCAACACTCTGTGTCACATAAGAACATAAGAGAAGCCATGTTGGATCAGGCCAGTGGCCCATCCAGTCCAACACTCTGTGTCACATAAGAACATAAGAGAAGCCATGTTGGATCAGGCCAGTGGACCATCCAGTCCAACACTCTGTGTCACATAAGAACATAAGAGAAGCCATGTTGGATCAGGCCAATGGCCCATCCAGTCCAACACTCTGTGTCACATAAGAACATAAGAGAAGCCATGTTGGATCAGGCCAGTGGCCCATCCAGTCCAACACTCTGTGTAACATAAGAACATAAGAGAAGCCACGTTGGATCAGGCCAGTGACCCATCCAGTCCAACACTCTGTGTCACATAAGAACATAAGAGAAGCCACGTTGGATCAGGCCAATGGCCCATCCAGTCCAACACTCTGTGTCACATAAGAACATAAGAGAAGCCATGTTGGATCAGGCCAATGGCCCATCCAGTCCAACACTCTGAGTCACATAAGAGAAGCCATGTTGGATCAGGCAATGGCCCAACCAGTCCAACACTCTGAGTCACATAAGAACATAAGAGAAGCCGTTGTTGGATCAGGCCAATGGCCCATCCAGTCCAACACTCTGAGTCACATAAGAACATAAAAGAAGCCATGTTGGATCAGGCCAATGGCCCATCCAGTCCAACACTCTGTGTCACATAAGAACATAAGAGAAGCCATGTTGGATCAGGCCAATGGCCCATCCAGTCCAACACTCTGTGTCACATAAGAACATAAGAGAAGCCATGTTGGATCAGGCAATGGCCCAACCAGTCCAACACTCTGAGTCACATAAGAACATAAGAGAAGCCATGTTGGATCAGCCCAATGGCCCATCCAGTCCAGCTCTTTGTGTCACACAGTGGCCAAAAAAACCCAAGTGCCATCAAGAGGTCCACAGTGAGGTTAGAAGCCCTTCCACTGTGCCCCCTCAAGCACAAGAAAAAAGAGCATCACTGCCCCAGACAGAGTTCCAACAATAAACTGTAGCTAATAGCCACTGATGGACTTCTGCTCCATATGCTTATCCATTACCCTCTTGAAGCGGTCTATGCTTGTAGTGGCCACCACCTCCTGTGGCAGTGAATTCCACATGTTAATCACTCTTTGAGTGAAGAAGTACTTCCTTTTATCAGTTCAGTTCAGTTTGCTTTATTATGGTCCATGACCAAATACACAGCACAATGCAGGCCAACAACAACCACATAAAAATTGTAAAAATCAAGATGGACCTAAATAGGTAAAAGTAAGATATTTAAAAAATAAATGTGAAAATAAAATATAGGACATTAGTATGAATAATGAGATATGACAAATAATACAGTAGTGGTCAAACATCCTCCAGCTTAATAAATATAGTACATATAATAAAAAATTTAAAAATTTAAAAATTATACAGCTCCAGAAAAAATATTAACTAGAATACACTGGTTAAAATTACAATCTGTTACCTCGACATTAACTTGTAAGAACCATAAAATGCAATTTGATTGCATGGGAACAAAATTTGGCAGCTTTATGCATGGTCTCTGTATTTATATCAGTTTCAGTAGTATTTGTGATGGTATACAGAGTACTCAGGCATTTAAGAAAAGATAAAATACAAGCTTGGAAATATTCAAAAAACAGTCAGTTCAGGACCCCTTCTTTACATAATCCTCACGAATTCTCCTAGCTGCCGATTGTGCCAATTTGGCACAATTAATGGTGAATTTTATCAGTTCTAAACTGACTGCTCAGCAATTTAATTGAATGCCCATGAGTTCTTGTATTGTGAGAAAAGAAGAAAAGTACCGCAACTCCTTGCTTCATGCATCGTATTTACCAGCACGGATCTCCTCGTGGCCCAGGAAGCATTTATCATTACAGTTGCAAGAAGTTCAATTACATTTCCATAATCAGAACAGTTGCACTGAGCACAAGGAGATGAAGCAATAACTCTCTGCTTATTTAGCAGTTATTGACCATGGTGGCCTAACCTAATGAATGTCAACTATGCAGTACATGAACTCAAAGTAATATTACTTTAGATCAGCAGCAATGTAATACTATGAGAACAAAGTATGATTCCAGTGGCATCTTTAAGACCAACTAAGTTTAATTCTGAGTATAAGCTTTTGTGTGCTTGCACACCAGAGGCTAGATGGCCATCTGACAGCAATGCTGATCCTGTTAACTTAGGGGGAAGGCCCTCGCACTGAGACTCCTTACCATGAAGCAAGCAGGATATAAAACGCAAGAACTGTCTATTCCTCTGAACTTCTTGCATGCACTACACAAAATGAGAAAACCATTACTACTGGGGTGACAGGCCCTTTGACACTCTTGGGGGGAAGCCTGTCAAAAGCCTGACCTTGTCTCTCTCAGCAGGGGTGGCCAAACTTGCTTAACGTAAGAGCCACACAGAATAAGCGTCAGATGTTTGAGCCACCATGTTTGAGCATGAAGAAGGAAGGAAAGGTAGAAAGAAAGCAACTTTAAATGCATTCTCCAAACTAGTGGCTGGCTTGGCTTGAAATTATTTAAAGAGACAAATGCCTTCTCCAAGCTAGCCAATGGGGTGGTGGGGGCTTTGAGAGCCACACAATATGTCTTAAAGAGCCATATGTGGTTCCCGAGCCACAGTTTGGCCACCCCTGCTCCAGAGGCAGCCCTGTCATTGTGATATGGCCAATCCCTACATATTAAGCCAATCCAGGATCAAGAGCGCAGGAAGACCCAAGCCAGAATCCTGCAAACTGCATGATCAGGCCACTTTCATCTTTTGAAGCCCTCAAAGGTAAAGTGTGCCGGTGAGCAATGTTCCCTCTAAGCTGCAGAGTCTTGTGAGCAAAAATTCTACTTTGTGAGCTACTAGCATTAAAGCTGTGAGCTATTGCGTCAATTAGTGTGCTCTGGGGTCATCCTTCCTGAGCTAAGACAAAAATGTGTGAGCTGGAGGCGAAAAATCTGTGAAGGTGATGATATTGGATTTATATCCCCCCCTCCACTCCAAATCTCAGACTCTCAGAGCGGCTCACAATCTCCTTTATCATCCTCCCCCACAACAGACACCCTGTGAGGTTGGTGGGGCTGAGAGGACTCTCACAGCAGATGCCCTTCCAAGGGCAACCTCTGCGAGAGTTATGGCTGACCCAAGGCCATTCCAGCAGGTGCAAGTGGAGGAGTGGGGAATCAAACCAGGTTCTCTCAGATAAGTCTGTGCACTTATCCTCTACACCAAACATGGATGGTTGCACGACTGCCCAGGATTTCTCCTGTATCAGAAATAACAGCTCACGCCAACTCAGCTTAGAGGGGACACTGCCGGTGAATCACAACTAACTCATGGTAACTCTGTAAAGCTCCACCACACAGGGTATTTAAGGCAGAGGTGGGATCCAGGATGATCTTGACAGGCTGGAATACCAGGCTAAAACAAATAAGATGAATTTTAACAGGGATAAATGTAAAGTTCTGTATTTAGGTAGCAAAAATCCAATGCATCATTATAGGATGGGGAAGACTTGTTTTGGCAGTAGCTTGTGCAAAAAGGATTTAGGGGTCTTAGTGGACCATAAGTGAACATGAGTCAACAGTGTGATGCAGTGGCTAAAAAGTCAAATGCAATTTTGGACTGTATTAACGGAAGTATAGAACCCATGATCCAGGTTTCTGATGCCTTGACTGTGGCAATGTGTATATTCCAATTCAAGTTTTCTTTAAATGTGATTCCTAAGTATTTGAAGGAACTGATTTACTGAGTCGCCAAGAATACTCTAGGAAGATACTTGCATCCTTTTCCTGAAGACCATTACTTTAGTTTTTTCAAAACTTATATTAAGGGCCTCTTCCTTACAATACAATCCTAGTTGCTTCAGTAGCCTTCTCATCTCAATTCTGGTAAGTGATGTCAATGCCGTCTCGTCAGCGTATAAGAAAACTGAAATTTTGTGCTCACTGATTTGTCCAAGTAACATCTAGTCTGACCTTAGGTTCCAACAGAAGTAGCAAACTATTTAGCAGATTAGCTAACTGACAGGCCTGGAATATTTATACCAATTGGCCAATCAGAAGCTGAGAGACCAACAACTTTGATGCTATAAGCTGTGTAAGCCAGGGGTGTCAAACATGTGGCCGGGGGGCCAAATCAGGCCCCCAGAGGGCTCCTATCAGGCCCCCGAGCAACTGGTTGTCATCTGCTTCCTTCTCCCTCTCTCTTGCTTCCTTCTGCATAACAGCTTGCTTTGCAAGCCTTGCTTAAACGCACTGGAGCTACAGAGCAAAACCTCTATTTTCTTCATTGGCTGAGGCTCCTCCCTTGGAGAGGAAGAGGGGATGGCACAGGTTGTTTTTCCAGTCTCTCTCAAAAGCACAACAGAGCTACTGAGCCAAGCCTTTCTTCCTTCCCCCTCCTGGGAGGGAGGGAGGGAGGGAGAGAAGGAAGGAAAGTAGGAACCAGAGCTTCCTTTGCCCAGTTCTCTGGATACCATGGGAGAGATACGAAGAAAGTGCCTTTAATACCAACAAGTGCTAATGTTTTAAGCATGTTATAAGAGGGGTTTTTAAAAAATTAATTGTGTTTGTCTGCGTCCTTTAAAAAGTTTCTCTCTCTGCTACCTAATCTTAAATAGGTACACACATGGCCCGGCCCAACAAAGTCTCATTTATATCAGATTCGGCCCACATAACAAATGAGTTCGACACCCCTGAAAGCCTTCTTCATTCTCTCAGGAGGGCTGTGATTGGCTGCCATTCTAGAATTGGTCCGGCTCTCAGGCGTGGGCAGCGGAGGGCCTCAGTCCAAGTCCCACATCCTCCAACGTCCATCATCCCCCCCACCCCGATACTGGGCAGCGAGGGCAGAGAATGCATAAAAGCCAATAAAACTGGTGTCAATGTAGTGTTTTGTTAGTTTTTTTAAACTAGGCCCATGAATGACCTTTTGAGAAGCAAGAGAGCCAACTATTCTCCAGCGCAAAGCCCCTGAGGGAAATGCCAGCGACATATGAAATCCATTATAGTATTGCTGGGCTGCAGGCCGAGTGGAAAGCTGAGTATGCCATCATCATAAAGGAAGGCTAGGCCGGCGAGCATCCGCGCAGCAGGTGCACAGAAGAACACGGCACAGAGCGTGTTCCTGGAGGGTTGTGCCATATGGAAAGGGTTTGCTGAAATTACAAAACCATCTCAGGGAGGAACGAAAGGGAGAAAGTGAGGTCGAGAACGAGAGAAGCGTTAAGGCACCAGGCAAAGGTGAAGACTGGATACCGCAGCAGCTGGGCCCTGGCATGTTACCACCTGCTTTCGCATTTCTGCACCAAGCCTTAACCACGTGATCCTCAAGGGCACAACTGGGCTGCAAAACCAGCCCTACCACCTGACTGACTGGGCATTGAATCAGCTGGCCCCAATGGCCCAACTCAACTTCACTAGGTCCTAAAAGTAAAAAAGGTAAGGATAGCCCCCTGTGCAAGCACTAGTCGTTTCCGACTCTGGGGTGACGTTGCTTTCACAACGTTTTCATGGCAGACTTTTTACGGGGTGGTTTGCCATTGCCTTCCCCAGTCATCTACACTTTCCCCCCAGCAAGACGGGTACTAATTTGACTGACCTCGGAAGGATGGAAGGCTGAGTCAACTTTGAGTCGGCTACCTGAACCCAGCTTCCTCTGGGATCGAACTCAGGTCATGAGCAGAGCCTAGGACTGCAATACTGCAGCTTTACCACTCTGCACCATGGAGCTCTTTTACTAGGTCCTTACTTTTACTTACTAGGTCCTACAAAGCTCAAAACTCAAAAGTTTTTTGGGAAGAGGAGCCCAGCCGTATCATCAATGTTCTTCTCCAACATTAGTTCCTTTAAAACTTCATATCCTTCCTGCTTCTGGTAGTTCAGAACTTGGTGCCACAAGGGGTTTTTTTGTAGCAGGAACTCCTTGGCACACACCCCTGATGTAGCCAACCCCCCAAGAGCTTACAGGGCTCTTATTATAGGTCCTACTGTAAGCTCTAGGACAGGGGTGTCTAACATGCAGCTTGGGGGCCAAATCAGGCCCCCAGAGGGCTCCTATCAGGCCCACAAGCAACTCTCTGTCTTCTGCTTCCTTCTCTCTCTCTTGCTTCCTTCTGCATTACAACCTGCTTTGCCAGGCTTGCTCAATCCCACAGGAGCTACAGAGCAAAGTTCCTCCCTTGGGGAAGAAAAGCTAGCTTTGCCAGGCTTTCCCTATTGCACAGCAGAGCTATTGAGCCAAACCTCCCTTCCTTCTGTTGGCTGAGGCTCAGCAAGTCAGTGAGGTGGAATAGGCTGAGTGCGTGTGTTTGTCTGCGTCCTTTATAACAGGGGTCCCTAACCCCCGGGCCGGGGACCGGTACCGGGCCAAGGCCTGTTTGAGATGGGCTGCGCAGACTTGCCCCCCCCCCACCCCGTGGAGCCTCCACTTCCCCCCATTGTAACCATTTTAAGGCCAGGGAAGGGAAGGAGGCAAGGGCAGCGTTGCTCGCTGCTGCTGTGGCGGTTTTCCTGCCCATCAGCTGATTGCCCGGGGTGGGTGTGTGTAGGCCTGGGAGGCGCTTCACATCCCCTTCCCCAGCCTTAAAATGGTGAAAATGGGAGGAGGAGGAGACGGTGAGGCTGCGCAGACGGCGGTGGCGAAGGAGGAAAATGTGAGGGGGAGGAGGCGACGTTGTGCAGTCGGTGGCGGCGGCAGGAGGAGGAAACGGGGGAGGAAAATGGGAGGAGGTGGCGGCGAGACTGTGCAGGGAGGTGAAGGAGGGAGGAGGAAACGCCGCGGGGGGGGGAGGTCGAATTGGGTGCCCCCACCCTGTCGGCCCTGGGGCCGTGGTCGGCAGGCCAGCCCTGGGGCCGGTCCCCACGGCCAAAAAGGTTGGGGACCACTGCTTTATAAAGTTTATATCTCCCTGACCTGGCATTCCATTTTATGACACACATGGCCCGGCCCGACAAGGTCAAGATCTGGCCCTCATTGCAAAAGAGTTTGACGCCCCCTGCTCTAGGAGGATCGGCTACATCAGGGGGTGTGGCCTAATATGCAAAGGAGTCCCTGCTACAAAAAATAAGCCTTGGGAGCCACCATTGCCTCTGTTTGTCCTGAGAGCAAGGGGCAACAGTCTCCCCCACCACCACGCAGACTGCAGGAACCACCGAGCAAATAGCAGCAGCTACAGTTTCTCCTGCCAGCTGCCGTCTCTTGTTATTCTCCTAAGCAAGTTTGGAGGGGACCAGATCCTGCAACCACATCGTGCAACAGACCGGGCAAAAGTAGCTGCTCCTGCCATGCCTCAGCATGTCCGGGGTCAACAGCGGTCCCTTCTGAGCATCTCAAGCATCTGCCAGGTGATGCTGACCTTGCATGACAGCTGACCCTTAATGACCCCTAATGATTCAAGGTTTTAGTTGTTTAACTTCAATGTCTCCGCCCCACAGGACTCTCCCCATTCTTCGGACTCCATCGGAGAGGCCTTGCTCTGTTCCCCTTGGACAAAAAACAACACCATGTAGGGCCTCTCCCTTCAGTGGGTGGAATCTTCAAAATCAACTTCCACGGGAAGCATGCAAAGCCATAAACCAGCGTTTCAGATGCAGAGTAAAACGATGTTTTAAAATAAGTCCTTTGTTTTTAATCAGCGTTGTTGCTTTCTGGTTTGCACTGCCACAGTTCTTTGAGGGTGTAGCTTATTTTAAACATCTGTACGTCGCCTCAACAGAAAAGCAATCGACAGGTTTTGATCGAGAAATGACAGGCCAGCAATAACAGAATTAAAACGAAGGCTCAGTTGGAGGAATCCGCAACTATTAAGATCCCCTGGTTTGAATACTTACAAATCTGCCACTTCCTTAACAGCTCTTTCTCAAAATTGGCTACTACCAGGCCCAAAACGGATTTTGAATATTTGATTTCTCATTCCTCTTTAAATTCCAAGGGCCTTATTTCTAAAATCTATCGTATTCTACTACAGCAGGTCTGTAACAGTCTACCATCCTACTGTGAAAAATGGCACAAAGAATGCAAACTCACACTTACTAACGCACAATGGGAAGCCATATGGGAATCAGAAGTCTGCAAGACCAAATCAATGGCAATTTTTCAACAGAACTACAAAATTATGTCAAGATGGTACCGCACTCCCTCTCACTTCGCTAACATTGATACTAGCTATTCCCCACTTTGTTGGCGAAATTGTGGCATGAAAGCTTCATCAATACACTGTTGGTGGGACTGCACGATTGTCAACTCTTTTTGGCAAAAGATTATAACCCATGTAGAAAACATATCCGGAACTACTATCCCAAGACAAGTAGAGATCATTATTCTAAATGACTGGCATTCTGTAAAGGCTACAAGATCTAAACTATCCCTTATTATCTCGCTTACAACAGCAGCCAAGAATATAATAGCCCTAAATTGGAAATCTAAGCTCAATTTGTCCATAGATAATCGGATCCTCAAAATTTGGGACTTCATCACGATGGAGAAAATCACAGCCGATATTGACACCATAGACCAGATAAAGGCAGCTAATGATTTCTATGCAAAGTGGCATCCAATTCTGGATAGGATAGAGGTTGACACCACTCTTTCTTCTTCACTTAACCAATGGGTTATCCACAAGAGTATCCTTTTCTTGTGATCACTCTATAGCTGTACAACTCCATTTCATATAATAGTATGTATGTGTAATGAAAATTAAGGCATTACTGTATCAATGTTATTCTCTGTATACAAACATTATATTTATAATAAAAATTGTTTTGGGAAAAAAAAGAGAAATGACAGGCAGCAGCGGACAACGACCCCTCCCCACCAATCAAAAGGGGCAAAAAAAACAGATAAAATGAAATTTACCTTCTGAACTTGCCTGTGTGAATCCGAAGAAACAGGTAAAATAGAAAACAGTCCAGAGGAAAGGGGGCACCCTAAAAAAGAGGGAGGAAAAAATAAAATTAGTTGCTCAGTTTGGAAGGATCTGCAACAGAAACATATGAGGGACAGACCAACTGCACGACCTTGATGAAAGATTCGCTGTCATACCACAGAGCATAAAATTAAGTCATTCCCTAGAGCAGCTTGTTAGGAAAGAAACAAAACTGTTTGTAGCATCACTGTGCTTTGTGCAAAGTTCAGACTCCAGGCTTAGAAACAAGGCGCGATGAACCTGCACCCAAGTTTAATACAAACGACGCAGCCTCCAATATTTCACAGATGGAAACAGGAACATACTTGGGGGTGGGGTGGGGAATCCCATCTGAAGAATCACCCATGAAAGGAAGTCTAATCTCCTATACCCTTACAAATTGTTCTTTGGATGTATTCACTTACTTTGGAATAGCCTGTCTGGCAGCGAATTAAAAATCCAAGAGGTAGTCTGTCCTTTGAGAAACATATATACCAGGGGTGGCCAAA
Source organism: Heteronotia binoei (assembly GCF_032191835.1). Classification (NCBI taxonomy): domain Eukaryota; kingdom Metazoa; phylum Chordata; class Lepidosauria; order Squamata; family Gekkonidae; genus Heteronotia; species Heteronotia binoei. The sequence goes on from NC_083234.1 coordinate 69,500,109, forward strand.
ACTGTGGCTCTTTCACACATATTGAGTGACTCTCAAAGCCTCCACCACCACATCAGCCAGCTTGGAGAATGCATTTAAAGTTGCTGTCTTTCTCTCCCCCAGTTTGGTGTAGTGGTTAAGTGTGTGGACTCTTATCTGGGAGAACCGGGTTTGATTTCCCACTCCTCCACTTGCACCTGCTGAGATGGCCTTGGGTCAGCCATAGCTCTGGCAGAGGTTGTCCTTGAAAGGGCAGCTGCTATAAAAAGCACTCTCAGCCTCACCTACCTCACAGGGTGTTTGTTGTGGGGGGGGGAAGGTAGAGGAGATTGTGACCGCTCTGAGACTCTGAGATTCAGAGTGTAGGGCGGGATATAAATCCAAAATCTTCTTCAAAATCCAAATCTATTGCCTTCCTTCCTGGGTTTTTTTTTTTTGTAGCAGGAACTCCTTTGCATATTAGGCCACACCTTCCTGATGTAGCCAATCCTCCTGGAGCTTACAGTACGCCCTGTAAGAAGAGCCCTGTAAGCTCTTGGGAGAATGGGCTACATCAGGGGGTGTGGCCTAATATGCAAAGGAGTTCCTAATATTAAAAAAGCCCTGCTTCCTTCCGGCTTTCAAACATCTGCCATTCATGTCTTGCGGCTCTCAGACATTTGACGTTTATTCTGTATGACTCTTATGCTAAGCGAGTTTGGCCACCCCTGATATATACTAAGAGAAACACAGTTATCCTATAAGATTCAGGTGGGCGGCCGTGTTGGTCCGAAGCAGCAGAGCCAAGTTTCAGTTCAGTGGCAACTTTAAGACCCACAAAATTTTATCCAAGGTAATAAGCTTTTACGCGTATGCACACTTCTTCAGATACATTGAAATGTAAGTTACCAGACGGTGCGTATAGGTAGAGGGTGAGCATAAAAATGAAGCTTGCTCTTCCAGTTGGTCCTTGTCTCTGTGAAACACTTTTATTCTGCTGGATGCTCATCCGCTGCTCACCCCATACCTACGCGTATGGCCTGCGACCTTCCATTTCAGCGTATGTGAAGAAGTGTGGATGCACACGAAAGCTTATACCTCGGATAAAACTTTGTTGGTCTTCAAGGTGCCACTGGACTCCGACTTATCCTGTATTACAATACTGGTCGATCCAAATCAACCTGCTCAGTTGCAAAGGTGGAAACAGTGGGCCATACTCCACGCAGAGGCTCAGGGTTCAGAATCGAGAGTCTGCTGCCAAATCCTAAAGATCTGAAAGTGTGCGACAGAGGAGGAGTTGTAAAACACTCTAGAAGTGATACAGAAAGGAGTTGTGTGCACACACGCGCACACACAACCTGTGACTTCCCTATTTGCTCCAACTGTCCTGTGTAAACTGGTATATCATTTCTCCTATTTTGTTCCTTTTTTTATTTCAGGGATGCTTTATTCAAATGTTGTTGCTTTCTAGAATTGTCATTCTTTGTGTTACAGCCCACACAGCCCCGAGTTTCTATGACAAGGGCAGATTGTACATGCCTCTATTGTACATGCAGGTCAATGTACACACGTGAACACAAAAGGAACCATGAAGGATATCATTTCTCATTTTATATTCTATGGCTTGGAGAGATTGGTTTTGATTCCCCAATTAATTAATCACTTCATTTACACCCCAATTAATTAATTACCTCATTTATGGCCCACTTTTCTCCTCAGCGGGAACCCAGCTTTTGTCATTCTCTCCTCCATTTTATCCCCATGAAACCCCTGTGAGGTGGGTTAGGCTGTGGGTTTATGACTGGCCCAAGGTCACCCACACAGCACACAAGATTTCACAGCACAGCAGACATTCGAACCTGGTTCTTTAGGTAAAGGTTCTTTAGGTAAAGAACCAGACCCTACTCTGACTATAACCCTGACATCACAGTGACATTCCAAGAAGTCTGTTTCTTGAACTTATCCTCTTAATGTAGTATAGAGTACACAGGATGGGGTTTCATCCCCGTTCTTGCTCCACAGACCCACATTACAGGGAACACACGTATAATCCATGAAAAGCATATGTTCAATTTTTTGGAACATGAGCAGTCAGTAATTCTCGTGTGACATTCAACACATGTACAATTGAGCACATGATTTAAACTCTGCATACATCCAGGCACTGGTCCCTGATTCTGATTTCTTTAGTTAACTGAACATGCATCCAATCCTTCTTACAAACATACTCTTAGGATATATGGCCTTTCACTGTAACTTGTGAACAAGGCTTTTGCTTCAGGGGTATCAGAGTGAGGCCATAACTCTGTGACAGACAAGGCCAGTCCTAGACTGTCTGACACCCTTGGCAAGGCTAATTTCTGGTGCTCCCCCCGCCACTGATAACGTCATCAAGTCATATGGCGAGTGCCCAATTCGACGCCCTCAGAAGGCCAGCGCCCTAGGCAATCACCTAGTTTGCCCAGTAGCAGGGCCGGCCGGAGACAGAATACATGCTTTGCATAAGGAAGCCCCAGGGTCAGCCTCTGGCATCTCCAGGCAGCAAAAGCATCCTCAGGAACGAAGCAAAGCTGGGACCTCTGCCTAAATGTTACAAGAGCTGCTGCCAGTAAACGTTACTGGGCTTGCAGGGCCAATGATCTGAGTCACTGCACTGCATGCTAAAGCAGCTGACTCCTTTGTAGGAAACTGCAAACAAGCTCTGTTCAATCTATCGGTCTATTTTACTGCACAAACCAAGATGAAAACAGTTTTGTACATGCTCACCAGTGACTACAACAGCAAATGATGATTTATACCACATACCAGAGTTAGAGATTCATTATCGGCTCAACCACAATGCATTTTTTTTTCTGATGAAGACAGTTGACATGTTCAGCAGATGTAACAGATATCAGGGTGAGCGGGAGATGTGTGCGAATCAGCACTTTAAAGCTAAATCGACTCCAAATGGTTCCACGTGTTCCTAAATTCGGTATGTTCATATGACATTTTCCGTGCCTTGCTTTTACGCCCTGGTTTGTTCTTTTAAAGCACTGTGTGAATGTGTTTAATTACTTTAATTGTGAGCAGGTCTTGGGTGACATATAATTTTTTTTTAAATGAATAAATAAGAACCAGCCCCAACATATATGTGCAAGGGTGTCCATTTTCACCCCTTTTTGTATTTTGTATTAGTGACCCTTTTCACTTCACCGATTTTTGTTGCTGATGGTCTCCAATGACTTTACTGCAACCCTTTCAATGCCATTTATAGGTAACATGCAAAACCACAGCTTTCAAAATTGCATCCCTTGCTTGGGGAGAATTTGGTGCAAGGAAGCAAACAAACAAAAGCACCGCAATCAAGAGTCACGGATTTAACCTGCACAAGACAGAAGCCAAAAAGCAGCAGCAAAAATGGGGAATTCTGCATGGACAGAGCGAGCAGACACAATCTGAGATCATGTCAGCTGCAAACTCAGGTCGTGAGCAGAGAGTTTGGACTGCAGTACTGCAGCTTTACCACTCTGCACCATGGGGCTCTTATTATTATATTGTATTAATTAATGAATTAATTAATAACACTATTATTACTACTGTTATTGTTATTTCAGTGTCAGGTTGCAACTGGTTTACGGCAACTCCATAGGGCTTCCAAGGCAAGAACTGGGGTGGTTTGACGTTGCCGGCCTCCACGTAGCCAGGGCAGAGACAAGCAAAGCGGGCGACGCTTCTGTGGCACCTTGACAACCAAAACAGTTATTACGTAGGGCACAAGCTTCCATTAATCTTCAAAGGGCCACAAGATTCTTTTCTTTGTTGCAGCAACAGACACCCCGGTTCAGGCCGTGTGTGTCTCCTCAGAAGTGAGTCTCGTTATGTTCTGGGTAATCCTCAAGAGACTTATAATCTACTAAAACCCTTGAAGTCTATGGGCCTCTCTTAAAAGGAGAATAACGTTGCTTATAACTGCACCATCACACCCTTCTGAAATTAGAGATGGTGATAAAATTCAAATAGGTGACAATGTTGTTGTTTTTAATTGCCAGCTCTAGAGCAGTTGGTGGACGCAGAGGAGTGGCAATAATCATTATTACGGGAGCAAGGATTTTCACACACACTCAAGACTCACTTCCCACGATAAAGGAGGAAAGCGCTCATTGTCCGTTGGGAATCGTTCCTGGAACTTATCCCACTAAAATTGGTTCACTCCAACACAAGTCAAGCACTTGGCCTCCAAATGAAGGACTGGGCTTGAACAAACTCACTGGGAAAAGTCCCCATCATTCATTAATTCATTCATTTATACCCCACTGCTTTCCCCAGTGACCCAAAGTGGCTTACAATTAGAGCTGGGGGTTCTATTAATCTTTGAAGGGCCACAAGATTCTTTTCCTGCCCTGGAGCCACAAGGTTCTCCTGCCCTGGGGGTCCTAACCCGCCAGCCCACAGTGGGCTGGCAGGAAATCCCCTCCCAACATCACGGGTGCAATGACATCACTCACAAGTGATGTCATCACACTGGAAATGTCGCACACCGGCTACTCTAGGAGCTTCTGGGAAAGCTCCATGGTTTTCCCGGACACTCTAGCAATTTGGTAGGGTTGCCATGGGGGTCTTGGCAACCCTGCTTACAATGTCTTTCTTACCCTCCTCTATTTTCTCCTCAGAAGAGCCACCCTGCGAGAGAGGTGAGGCTGACGATGTGTGACGAGCCCAAGTAGGGTTGCCAGGTCTGTGTTGGAAAATACCTGGAGATTTTCGGGGTGGAGCTGGGAGAGGGTGGGGCTTGGGGAGGAGCTTCAGCAGGGCACAATGCTATAGAGCCCACCCTTCAAAGCAGCCGTTTTCTCCAGGGGAGCTGATCTCTGCCAGCTGGAGATCAGTTGCAAAAGCGGGAGATCTTCAAGCCCCACCTGGAGACTGGCAGCCCTACGCCCAAGGTAATCCAGAAAGATTTCATGCCAGACTGGTGACTTGAACCTAGTTCTCCCAAGAACCAAGTGTGATCTCTAAGCACTATACCAGGGGTGGCCAACGGTAGCTCTCCAGATGTTTTTTGCCTACAACTCCCATCAGCCCCAGTCAGCATGGCGAATGGCTGGGGCTGATGGGAGTTGTAGGCAAAAAACATCTGGAGAGCTACCGTTGGCCACCCCTGTACTATACCATATCTGACAGTCCTTTTTCACCACCTAGTGACAGAGACAGGTGGGGTGTGTGTGTGAGTGAGTGAGTGAGAGAGAGATGGGGGCAACGATGACTCGGTATGGCCAGCTTCCCAAATTCCCTTCTGGCCAACAGAATTTCGGGGAACTTTCAACATGACTCAAGTTCTGCAAAAAATAAATCAGGCCGTTAGAAAGGGAGACGCAAAACGGGTTCCAACTGGCACCAGGTTTTGCTTTTGTATACAGCCAATACTGTACGAGACTCAAATAGGGATCTGAGCCAAAACTTTAGAAGAAAGGGGGGGGGGGGAGACAGAGAATGAACACATACTGGCAAAAAATATGCTATTTTCATGGAAAAAAAGCAAACTCTGCTTTCAAATATCAGCTCTGCAGCTGGCAAAGGCGAACAATTAATGTTGTGTGTGTGTGTTTTAAAAATCTTTCTAAGAATTGCACGGTTTCCCTCTCTCCCCCTCCCATGCTTCCTTCCAGTTACAACTCTGAGTAATTTCATGCTCTAAGCCATGCGACTGGAGGTTCTCCAGCTCCCCACACCATCTGAGCTGCTACACCGTGAGTTTCAGCGGTTGCCCTATCGAAGGGCCAAAGACATGCAAGATGGGGGAAATGTAAGGCGTAATCTCCTTAAAGTGTTTTTGTTTCAATATTTGGCACTTCATACTACTTTTATTCTGCTTTTGAGCCAAAAATTGCCTCCCAAAGTAAAGCAAGAGACAATACAACACCAATTAAAACCCAATACAAAAATTGTTCCTTGGGGAGCAGATTCTCAGGAGAGTTGGATCCCAGGCATGACAGAGAGAAGCCCTGCCGCTTCCTGCCCTCTCTCTCACAACCCCTTAGGTGGAGCTGATGGGAAGAGGATGGGTTGCCCATCCCAGGTGGGGGCAGGGGATCCCCCAGTTTGGAGGCCCTCCCCCCTCCCCGCTTCAGGGTCATCAGAAAGCAGTGGGGGGAAGGGAAATGTCTGCTGGGCACTCCATTATACCCCCTAAGGGGACCGATTCCCATAGGGTATAATGGAGAATTGATCCATGAGTATCTGGGGCTCGGGGGGGCTGTTTTTTGAGGTAGAGCACCACATTTTCAGCATAGCATCCAGTGCCTCTCCTCAAAACAGCCCCCAAGTTTCAAAAAGATTGGACCAGGGAGTCCAATTCTGTGGGCTCCAAAAGAAGGTGCCCCTATCCTTCATTATTTCCAAATGGAGGGAAGGCATTTTAAAGGTGTGTGGTCCCTTTAAATGTGATGACCAGAACTCCCTTCGGCGTTCAGTCTTGCTTGTCACACCCCTTGCTCCTGGCTCCACCCCCAAATCCCCCAGATATTTATTGAGTCGGACCTGGTGACCGTAGAGGATTATCATATGGTGCTGAATAGAGGAACGTGTCATTGCTTCCTGCCCTCTCTCTCATAACCCCACAGGTAGCACTGGAGGGCAGAGGACCTTCGCCTTGTGCTGGAGCCAGACAAGATGGAGAGATGTCAAGCGGCTTCCTGTCTACCTAGCAGCTCCATTAAAATAATCATGTGATGAGGGGACTCTGAATTTGACTGAAAGAGCAGTCGAGGACACCGTTTGACCCTTTCTTCCCCATAAGCTGTTGCCAAACAAAACTACATATACCCCTCAACGGGGCTTTTTTTGAGCAAGAACGCACAGGAACACAGCTCCTGCTGGCTAGGCACCAGGGGTGTGGCCTACTATATAAAGGAGTTCCTGATGGGAAGAGGATGAGTTGCCGATCCCAGGTAGGGGCAGGGGATCCCCCGGTTTGGAGGCCCTCCCCTCTCCCCACTTCAGGGTCATCAGAAAGCAGGGGGGAAGGGAAATGTCTGCTGGGAACTCCATTATACCCCCTAGGGGGACCGATTCCCATAGGGTATAATGGCCTAATATATAAAGGAGTTCCTGCTGGGCTTTTTCGACAAAACCTCTGTGGAAAACAATAGGGACACCAGGGGGTGTGGCCTAATGCACAAATGAGTTCCTGCTGGGCTTCTTCCACCACAAAGCCCTGTGCAAAACAATGGTGATACTGGGGGTGTGGCCTAATATGCAAATGAGTTCCTGCTGGACTTTTTCTGCAAAAAGAAGCCCTGCCCCTCAGTGTCTTTTCCCCATGTATGTGAGTAAACCACATGGGAGTGATTTAGAAGAAGAAGATGATATTGGATTTATATTCCACCCTCCACTCCGAAGTCTCAGAGCGGCTCACAATCTCCTTTACCTTCCTCCCCCACAACAGACACCCTGTGAGGTGGGTGGGGCTGGAGAGGGCTCTCACAGCAGTTGCCCTTTCAAGGACAACCTCTGCCAGAGCTATGGCTGACCCAAGGCCATTCCAGCAGCTGCAAGTGGAGGAGTGGGGAATCAAACCCGGTTCTCCCAGATAAGAGTCCGCACACTTCACCACTACACCAAACTGGCTCTCCGGGGAAGCAGCCAAGCTCAAAGGGCTGGATCCCATGGAGGACTTGTCCAGAGGGGAAGAATTTGTCTACAGAGCATGACTTCCCCACCTCCCTCTTCCGCTAGAGTTGCCAGACCTCCTGGTGGAGGTGGGGGTCCCTGCCACCAGGGCCTGCTCCCCAAGTTGCTGATCATCTGGCTGGTGGGGAATTCACCCGGAGAAAGAGGAAGGCCCAAGCCACCTGGCTGGCTTCACGCAAGAAGTGATGTCATCACGCCAGCAGCAGCTGGGCGTTGCCTTGTATTTTTGCAAAAAAAAAATCTATGGTAGATGCTGTTTTTAACAAAGAGTTTTCTCCCAAATATCACGAGCAATGCACCAATACTGCAGCATGATGATGTCACGTCCTGTGCAACACGGGCAACATGGCTTGGGCCTTCCTCTTTCTCCTAGTAAGTCTCATAAGAACATAAGAGAAGCCATGTTGGATCAGGCCAACGGCCCATCAAGTCCAACCCTCTGTGTCACACAGTGGCAAAAAAATTTATATACACACACACACTGTGGCTAATAGCCACTGATGGACCTGTGCTCCATATTTTTATCTAAACCCCTCTTGAAGGTGGCTATGCTTGTGGCCGCCACCACCTCCTGTGGCAGTGAATTCCACATGTTAATCACCCTTTGGGTGAAGAAGTACTTCCTTTTATCCGTTTTAACCTTTCTGCTCAGCAATTTCATCGAATGCCCATGAGTTCTTGTATTGTGAGAAAGGGAGAAAAGTACTTCTTTCTCTGCTTTCTCCATCCCATGCATTATCTTGTAAACCTCTATCATGTCACCCCGCAGTCGACGTTTCTCCAAGCTAAAGAGTCCCAAGCGTTTCAACCTTTCTTCATAGGGAAAGTGCTCCAGCCCTTTAATCATTCTAGTTGCCCTTCTCTGGACTTTCTCCAATGCTATAATATCCTTTTTGAGGTGCGGCGACCAGAACTGCACACAGTACTCCAAATGAGACCGCACCATCGATTTATACAGGGGCATTATGATACTGGCTGATTTGTTTTCAATCCCCTTCCTAATAATTCCCAGCATGGCGTTGGCGTTGGGGTCTCCCCCTACCCCACTGGTTACCAGGAGGACAGAAGCAGCTATGGCAGATGCAGCTACATTAAAAGTGATCCCCCAAACCATCAGGGCACCCATTAAGCTTTCTGTATCATGCCAATTAAAAAACACTTTATCATGGCAAGCAGGGTCGCTGCCAATGTTCCCTCTAAGCTGCAGAGCAGGGGTGGCCAAACTGTGGCTCGGGGGCCACATGTGGCTCTTTCACACATATTGTGTGCCTCTTGAAGCCCCCACCACCCCATCAGCAGGCCTGGAGAAGGCATTTCTCTCTTTAAATAACTTCTTCAAGCCAAACCAGCCAGCGGCTTGGAGAGCGTATTTAAAGTTGCTTTCTTTCCACCTCTTCCTCCTTCCTCCCACCTATTTGTCTTTCTTCCTGTCTTGTGCCTCTCAAACCTCTGACATTCATGTCTTGCAGCTCTCAAACATCTGTTTATTCTATGTGGCTCTTAGGTCAGGCAAGTTTGGTCACCCCTCCTGCAGAGTCTTGTGAACAAAAATTCTACTTTGTGAGCTACTGGCATTAAAGTTGTGAGCTCCTGCATAAATTAGTGTGCCAATTTGGGGTCATCCTTCCCAAGCTAAGACAATAATGTGTGAGCTAGCTCACACTAACTCAGTTTAGAGGAAACACTGGTTGCTGCACAGTTTCTCAAGTTTTACATGGAATTCTCAACCACTTCAGAATTCATTTAGAGATGCAAAAACCAGGCCAAACCAGAGCTGAAGTCCCCTGAAGCATGGGAAGAATGGAACTGCTTACAAACGTGCACTTTTCTTCGGCATTTTGTGGTTGTTAAATTGCACACTCTTATGAAAGGGCTGCCTTCAGGTTTTACAAATAAGCCAGTTTACCCAGACAGATAGGACGAACAGACAGACGGCTTTTTGGGTAGAAAAAGCCCAGCAGGAACTCATCTGCATAATAGGCCACACCCCTTGATGTCACCATTGTTTCACACAAAGCCCAGCAGGAACCTATTTGCATATCAGGCCATACACTGGAACTGCATTCCTGTGTGTTCCTGCTATTTAAAAAAAGCCCTAGGTAGACAGACAGACAGAGATTCCAGTACTCCTCTTTACGAATTTTTCATCCATGCTGATTCAGCCTGGAAAATAAATCAGCGTTTCAATTTGGATATCCCCTTGCTCTAATCAAACTCACGATGCTATATTCATGCGTTGTTTTTGATACCGAACATATGCAGTGTGAGCAAATGCCACATCACTTATGTATAAATACTGTACCATGCACAGACATCATTGAAACTAAACTTATAAAGCAAACAGCAGAGAAGCAAGACAGCTGACGAAAATGTAAAAAGATGCTAAACGTTTTGTCATTCGTCCTACCCCAGATGCCCATGTCAAAGGCAGAGAAGCAGAGCATTAAAAACATGGACCAAAAATTGAGGAAGATGATTCAAGGACTGACGCAAGGAGTCACTACAGAAGTTTCCCTAGGATCAGGCAAGAAACAGAGATTTCTAACAATGGAAGAATTCAGCAGAAGAGGCCAGCAACAACTGCTCACTGTCCCTCTCACCCACACCCTACCTGCACTCCCCCCTCCCACACACCTGGAGGACATGACTTCCTCCACCATGTGATGGGCCACCTAATCCAAAACCCCAGAGAGTCCACTGTCTATCAGGAGACCATTTCCCAACAATGAGCTCTCCCACACAAATATCCACTAACCAGTGCTTTTTGGTAGTAAAAGCACAGCAGGAACTCATTTGCATATTAGCCCCCCATGTCACCATTGTTTTGCAGGAAAAGCCCAGAAGGAACTTATTTGCATATTAAGCCACACCCCCTGATGCCAAGCCAGCCAGAACTGTGTTCCTGTGAGTTCCTGTTTTAAAAAAAAAAAGCCCCGCTACTAACCAATCAGGCAATTGCCTGCCTTCAGATCTCATTCCTGGCCCTTTATCATTTTAGCTGCTGCTTCTGGATCTCGACCTCCTGGCTGTTTTGGCCCACATTACCCGCTTCTAATCTTCAGTTGTGGCTCATGGAATGGGACCCTTGCCTGCCGTGGACTGCACTCGCTCCTTCTGGCCTCATCGACCCATCAGCAGGTTCTCTCCAACTGTCAAAAACCCTGCAGTTTGGGGCCTGACCCCTGCCAGATCTCCCAGTAACCTGCTTCTTTGGTCTTTTTCTTTCAAAACTGCCCAAGAGACAGCAGGGGTAAAGCATGTGTATTTAGGCCTTAAAGGAGTCTGAATTCTCCAATCAGGCAAGACCAGTCCCCCTTTTTAAGAATTAGGGTTGCCAAGTCCAATTCAAGAAATATCTGGGGACTTTGGGGCTGGAGCCAGGACTTAAATTGTGGCAAGCAGAACTGAACTCCAAAGGGAGTTCTGGCCATCATATTTAAAGGGAATGCACACCTTTTAAATGCTTTCCCTTCAGTGGAAATAATGAATAGGGGCTCATAAAACTGGACCCCCAATCTTTTTGAAACTTGGACAGTATTTTGGGTAGGGGCACTGGATGCTATGCTAAAAATCTGGTGCCTTTACCCCCAGAGCCCCAGATACCCACGGATCAATTCTCCATTATACCCTATGGGAATTGGTCTCCATTGGGAATAATTGAGCACCCAGCAGACATTTCCCTTCCCCGCCCCCCCGCTTTCCGATAACCCTGAAGTAGGGGGAAGGCCTCCAAACCGGGGGATCCCCTGCCCCCACCTGGGAATTGGCAACCCTACTAAGAATCTTGTGAGGTTTCAGACATTACAGGGAAAGCTGGGGTGTCTCCCATTTCCTGGATGGCCTACTCATAAGGGGGCAGGCAACAAGACCTTGATTGCTCAGCCACCCCCCCTTCAGCCATAAAGTTCACTGGGTGACCTTGGGCCGATTATTCCTGTGAGCCTTCAGGGCTTTTTTTGAGCAGGAATGCACAGGAATGCAGTTCTGGCTGGCTTGATGTCAGGGGTGTGGCCTAATATGCAAATGAGTTCCTGCTGGGCTTTTTCTACCCAAAAGCCCTGTGTGGAGCACTGGTGACATCAGGATGTGGCCTAATATGCAAATGAGTTCCTGCTGGGCTTTTTCTACCCAAAAGCCCTGTGTGGAGCACTGGTGACATCAGGATGTGGCCTAATATGCAAATGAGTTCCTGCTGGGCTTTTTCTACCCAAAAGCCCTGTGTGGAGCACTGGTGACATCAGGATGTGGCCTAATATGCAAATGAGTTCCTGCTGGGCTTTTTCTACAAAAAAAAAGCCCTTGCCTTACCTATCTCACAAGGTTACAAGGAGGCTAAAACGCAGGCGTAACCACCTGCACTTTCCTGACATCCTTGAAGTAAAGATGGGATAAAAACATTGTCAATCAATAGGAAGGACAGATGAGGTCAACAACCCCATCAGTTGTCAACTGCCTGAAGAACTGGCCACCATAAAATACTGCCACAGACTCCCTGGAACCAAGAATGCCACTGTGAAAGCAGAAGTTTCCCTATCCTGGTGCCATTTGAGAATCAGCAGGCTGTAGCAGTTAGAACAGGGGTGGCCAAACTTGCTTAATGTAAGAGCCACATGGAATAAATGTCAGATGTGTGAGAGCCACAAGACAGAAATGCCAGATGTAGGTAGGTAGGTAGGTAGGTAGGTAGGTAGGAAGGAAGGAAGGAAGGAAGGAAGGAAGGAAGGAAGGAAGGAAGGAAGGAAGGAAGGAAGGAAGGAAGGAAGGAAGGAAGGAAGGAAGGAAGGAAAATAGATGGGGAAGGAGAGGTGGAAAGAAAGCAACTTTAAATGCATTTTCTAAGCTGCTGGGTGGTTTGGCTTGGAGAAGTGATTTAAAGAGACAAATGCTTTCTCCAAGCCAAACAGTAGGGTGGTGGGGGCTTTGAGAGTCACACAATATGTGTGAAAGAGCCACATGTGGCTCCCAAGCCACAGTTTGGCCACCCCTGAGTTAGAAGTATCGTCCCAGAGTCAGGGAGATCCAGGTTCAAACTCTCCCACAAAGCTGGCTGGCTGGCCTTGGGGGGAGTCATCCTCTCTCAGCTTAACCTAACTCACAGCATCATTGTGATGGTGGAATGGAGGAAGGCTGATGTGTGCTTTTCTGTGCCCCATGGAGAAAGGGCACTGTGCTGAACTAAGAGATCTGTTAGCAGGGGCAGAAGGGAGGGCTACTTGCCCTCTACACCGGAGTGCAGCTTGAAGCTACATTTCTCCAGTTTGCCTACTCCCGACTTAGAACTTCCTGCGAAAGACCTACTTGAGTCTTTGTATAGTTCCTGTTACTTTGCTTTACTTCTGTTTTTAATCTCATTCTTCAATAAAAAACATTTTGTAACTGTGGACTGACCCTGGCCTTTCCAGGATAAAAGCCAAAAACACAAACAAACCAAAAACCTTATTCAGAGTCATCCACAGAAACCCTTACCTACCACTGTTAAATGCTTCATTACAGTTTTTAACGAGTTCCTTTCATTGTTGCCCTACAGTTCATAATTTACTTTCGTAAGCAGCAAAAATATCAAACCTACAAATTAAAGAAACCCCCCTTCCCCCAGTTGTAACAAGTGAATTCTTTAAAGATACTTGACCAATATATGACTGGTCAATGAACCAAACTTTTTTGACTAGAAAAATGGCCCACCTACCTTAAAACTAATGAAAAAAGATGTGACTAGAGTCAGAGATTGATTTAGAGGCATCTCTGAAGGAAACAGGCCTTGAAGGCCTACATGTGGGACTTCTCTCTGTGGCTTTGCTTTGGTGAGCAGCGGTCCTTCAGGGACTCAGGCAGAGAAACAGCTTCCCCAAGAAAGACTCGTTACCTGGGATCCTTTAAGTGGGGAAGCTGGGAGCTTCAGCCTGCGAAACAGGGGCTCTGTCACAAAGATCTCTCTCCTGCCCAATCTAAGAAGTTGCATTTACCTGTCTCCTTTCTACTCTTCTTTAGATGGCCCCATGAATGGGAACTGGATTCAGACATTGATTGAGAGCCAGTTTGATGTAGTGGTTAAGTGTGTGGACTCTTATCTGGGAGAACCAGGTTTGTTTCCCCACTCCTCGACTTGCAGCTGCTGGAAAGGCCTTGGGTAAGCCATAGCTCTCGTAGGAGTTGTCCTTGAAAGGGCAGCTGCTATGAAAGCACTCTCAGCTCCACCTACCTCACAGGGTGTCTGTTGTGTGTGTGTGTGGGGGGAAGATATAGGAGATTGTAAGCTGTCACGGCTGGGGCCGGGTCAGGCAAAGGCCAGAGGCAGTCCGAGGTCTGTAGCCAGTAAGCAGGAGGGTCCGAGGCGCCAAATCTGAATCACTGTAGAAGTATCGCAGGTCTGAGGTCCAGAAGCCGAGGTCAGGGAGTCCAGAAGTCCAAAGCCAAAGTCCAGGGAGTCAGGAACCAAAGTCAAGCCGGAGTGGATGCTAGAATGTCAGGGAGGTGACTAGTTGCTTCCACAAAGCCTCCTCCCAAAGCCCACAGCTATATAGCCCTCTGCTGGCTGTTGCCTGTTTGGGCTAATTGCTGGCTCAGGGAGGCAGCCAGGATCCTGTTACCACTCAAGCATCCTTGCTCTTAGAAGGGCCAGAATCCTCTCAGAACTCAGGGCTCAGGGAGCGTCTTGCTTGTGAGCGTGCCGCCCTCCTCCGATCCCTGAGGTCCTGCTGGAGGCGGTCACGCACACGAGCCACCCGAGAGGGCGAGGCAGGGGGGCTGGGATCTTCTCCAGCAGGAGGCAGGGGCACTGGTGCAGGTGGCAGGGGCACAGTTTCCGCATCAGACTCAACTTCCTCTGAAGGGTCCCCAGCACCCATGACACTATCCCCCCCCCAGGGCCCCCCTCCGTCGAGGGACCTGGAAGGTCGGGGTGGTCGTTGTGGAACCGGTGCACCAAGTCCGGGGCATGAAGATTGTCCTCGGGCTCCCAAGACCGGTCTTCTGGGCCGTATCCCTCCCAGTCCACCAGGTACTGGAGGCCTCCACGATGGTACCGGGAGTCCAGGATCTGGCGCACCTCGTATTCTTCTTCATCATCCACCAACACCGGTGGTGGCGGTGGTGGGCAAGGAGGCCGAGCTGGGTCAGGGGGTGCAGCTGGAACAAGGAGGGAGCGATGGAACACCGGGTGAATGCGGAGATGGGGTGGCAACTGGAGCCTGAAGGCGACGGGTTTTATTTGGTCCATGACGGGGTAGGGGCCAATGAACCGCGCATCCAGCTTGTGAGACCGACCAGGCCGGCGCAGGTAGCGAGTTGAGAGCCACACCTGATCCCCTGGCTGGATTGGGGGGCCCTCCTGCCTCTTCCGGTCCGCAGCCAGTTTGTAGGCTTCCTTGGCCCGCTGTAGCTGCTCCCAGAGCAAGTCTTGGCTGGCGCGGAATTCTTGCAGGTAGGCCTCGACGGCGGGGACATTCGTGGGTGGCAGGATCGCCGGGAAGAACCGAGGGTGGTACCCGTAGGTTGCAGCAAACGGGGTCATTTGGGTGGACGAGTGGACCGCGTTGTTGTATGCAAACTCCGCTAGAGGCAACAGAGTGGTCCAGTCATCCTGCTGGTAGCAGGTGTAGCAGCGGAGATATTGCTCTAGCGTGGCATTGGTGCGCTCTGTCTGACCATCTGTCTGTGGGTGGTAGGCTGAGGACAGGTGCATTCGGGTACCCAGGCTGGAATGGAGGGCTTGCCAGAACCGAGAGGAGAACTGGGGGCCCCGGTCTGAGATCAGGTGGGCTGGGAGTCCGTGCAGACGAAAGATGTGTTGAAGATAGAGCTGGGCTGTCTCCTGAGCTGTGGGAAGTTTCGGGCACGGAATGAAGTGGGCCATCTTGGTAAATAGGTCGACGACCACCAAGATGCAAGTCTGACCTTTGGATCATGGGAGTTCTGTAATGAAGTCCATCGAGATGGTATCCCAGGGTCCTGAGGGTGCGGGCAAGGGCTGTAACAACCCCGAGGGTTTGGCCGGGACGTCCTTGGCCCGCCGACAGACGTCACAGGAGCTGACATAACGGGCAACATCGGAGCAAACTCGTGGCCACCAGAATTTTCGCGTCAGCAAGTGGGTGGTCTTATGGTGTCCAAAGTGCCCGGCGGGTAACGAGTCGTGGGTCAGGCATAGCACTTCTGCCCGCAAGGGCCCGGGCGGCACATAGAGGCATTCGTGGTGTAGCAAGAGACCGCCTCGAGTTGTGAACTCGCCTGCCGAGTTGTCTTGGAGTGCCTGGAGGTGTTGCTGGACCCAGGGATCGTTGGCCTGGCTAGCACGAATGTCCTCCATGAGTGTGGGTGAAGTGGAGGTGGCTGCAAATACTGAGGGCGGCAGGATGGGAGCAGCGGGCGCGGCCTCAGTTGAAGCAGGGGCGTATTCCGGTTTCCGGGAGAGCACATCTGCTTTTCGGTTCTGGGTATGGGGGATGTAGGAGATCCGGAAGTCAAAGCGAGAGAAGAATAGGGACCAAAGGATCTGGCGCTGGTTGAGACGGCGGGTGGTCTGGAGGTGCTCTAAGTTCCGGTGGTCAGTGAGCACTTGAACAGGGTGGCGAGCCCCTTCGAGGTAATGCCTCCAAACTTCAAAAGCCGCCTTGATCGCGAGCAACTCCCTCTCCCAGATGGTATAGTTCCTTTCCACAGCCGTGAGCTGGCGCGAGTAATAGGCGCAGGGCTGGAGTGGCTGAGACGGCTCCTCGCGCTGGGACAGCACTGCTCCCAGGGCCACGTTGGAGGCATCAGCTTCCACCGTAAAGGGAAGCTGGGGGTCAGGGTATCTCAGGAGTGGGCCGGTGGCAAAACGGGTCTTCAGGGTGGAGAAGGCGTTATCGGCCTCTGGGGACCAGCAGAAGGGTTCTTTGGGGCGGAGTAGTCGAGTCAGGGGTGTTGTCAGGGAGGCATAGGCTGGGATGAATTGCCGATAGTAGTTGGCAAAACCAAGGAATCGCTGCAGGTCTTTGCGATTCTGAGGAGCCTGCCAGGTCAGGACCGCTTCTACTTTTTTCGGGTCCATGAGGATCCCTTGCGGGGACACAATGTGACCGAGGAACTCGACAGAGCGCAGGTCGAAGTCGCACTTCTCCAGCTTGGCGTAGAGGCCATGGGTTCGCAGGCGCTGCAGGACCTGGCGGACGTGCTCGGCATGCTGGGCAGGATTGCGGGAGTAAATTAGGATGTCATCCAGGTATATGATTGCAAAGCGGTCGAGCAAATCCCGGAATATGTCGTTCATGAACCTCTGGAAGACAGCGGGGGCGTTGGTCAATCCAAAGGGCATCACCAGGTGCTCGTACTGCCCGTACCGGGTCCCAAATGCGGTCTTCCATTCGTCTCCGGGTCGTATGCGCACCAAATTGTACGCCCCCCGGAGGTCCAGCTTGGTATAGATTTGGGCCCCCTTTAAGCGATCCAAGAGTTCAGGGATCAGTGGTAGAGGGTACCGGTCGCGGATGGTGATCTTGTTCAGGGCCCAGTAATCATTGCACAGCCGGAGCTCCCCACTTTTCTTCTTCACGAAGAGGACTGGAGCAGACAGGGGAGAGGTTGAGGGTCGGATGAAGCCGCGTTTCAGGTTCTTATCTAGGAAGTCTCGCAGAGCGGCCAACTCAGGCTCCGACATTGGGTACAGACGCCCCACCGGGAGTGGTGCCCCAGGTACCAAGTCAATGGCACAGTCATAGGGCCGGTGAGGGGGAAGCTGATCCGCTCCTGTCTCTTCGAAGACATCGGCGAAATCCGCATACTTCTGAGGGAGCTGAGGACCACCACTCGGGATGCCAGCTGCCAGAGTGGTGGGAGGAGTCAGATGGGGGCATGGGTCTCGGAAACGTAGTTCCTGCTGGGCCCAGTCCACGATGGGGTTGTGCAGCTTCAGCCAGGAAAGGCCCAGAATCAGTGGGAAGCGAGGCATGCGGGCGACATTAAACTGCAGCTGTTCTTGGTGCTGCTGGACGTGGAAGGTGATGGGACAGGTCTCCTGGGTGACGGGCCCAGAACGGAGGAGGCGCCCGTCAATAGCTTCCACCAGCGACGGAGTCTCTTTTGTCTGCACCGGGATCTGGTGCTGTTTTACAAAGGCGGCATCTATAAAACAGTGGGCTGCTCCCGAGTCCAGCATGGCATACACGAACAGCCAGCGTTCATCGGGCAGACGGAGTTGGACTGGTAGCAGGAACGGGCCCGGGGTATCAGCCCCCTGTTCGGAGGACCGAGCTAGTCGCCCCAGGCTGGGGGGTCCACTTACGCCTGGGGCTGCCCTTTTGGCGGCAGTGGCGGCGAAGGCCCGGATATCCAATGCTTAGCAGGGCAGCCAGAGGCATAGTGGCCTGCCGTGCCGCAGTAGAGGCACAGATTCTGTGTGCGGCGTCTGGCCTTTTCCTCTGGGGTCAGGCGAGGTCGAGCAGCTCCAAACCGCATAGGCTCATCCTCGGCGCTGGTACTAGCTGAGGATGGGCGAGGAGCCAAGTGACACGGCGCAGGGAGCTGGCGCCCTCTGGTCTTGGCTTGGCGGCGACTTTCCAGGCGGCCATCGATGCGGAGGCAGAGGGTGATAAGTTGTTGGAGCGTGGGTGGTTGCTCCACCCTGGCCAGTTCATCCAGGACCTCCTCTGCCAACCCCTCAGTAAACTGGTCCATCTGGGCAGCCTCATTCCACGCCAAGTCCTGGGTCAGGAGCTTGAATTCAGTGGCATATTGAGCCACCGAGGAGTTGCCTTGTTTCAGTGCCCTGATCTTCCGGTTGGCTGTGGCTGCTTGGACTGGGCTAGAGAAAGCAGCAGACAGGTGGGCCTCAAACCCCTGGTAATTAGTTAGTAGGGGAGAGGACGCGACCAGCAAGGGTGTGGCCCATTTGGCCGCCTGCCCCTTTAACAGACTGATGACGAAACACACCTTTGTCTTGTCATTGAGGAAGTCCCGTGCTCTCAGTTCAAAGTACAGCCGACACTGTGCTAGGAAGGCAGGAAATTCTTCCACGGAACCCCCAAATCTGTCAGGTGGGAGAACTGGGCACTTGGCTGGAGCACTGGCCGCAGGTTGTTGCTGCAAGTGCACTACTGCCTGTGTTAGCTGCTGTACCTGGGCTTGGAGCGCAGCCAGTAGTTCTGTGGTTTCACTTGCTTCAGCATCCATCCTGTGGAGTGGGTGTTTGTCAGGTGGAAGCAATCTGTCACGGCTGGGGCCGGGTCAGGCAAAATCCAGAGGCAGTCCGAGGTCTGTAGCCAGTAAGCAGGAGGGTCCGAGGCGCCAAATCCGAATCACTGTAGAAGTATCGCAGGTCTGAGGTCCAGAAGCCGAGGTCAGGGAGTCCAGAAGTCCAAAGCCAAAGTCCAGGGAGTCAGGAACCAAAGTCAAGCCGGAGTGGATGCTAGAATGTCAGGGAGATGACTAGTTGCTTCCACAAAGCCTCCTCCCAAAGCCCACAGCTATATAGCCCTCTGCTGGCTGTTGCCTGTTTGGGCTAATTGCTGGCTCAGGGAGGCAGCCAGGATCCTGTTACCACTCAAGCATCCTTGCTCTTAGAAGGGCCAGAATCCTCTCAGAACTCAGGGCTCAGGGAGCGTCTTGCTTGTGGGCGTGCCGCCCTCCTCCGATCCCTGAGGTCCTGCCGGAGGCGGTCACGCACACGAGCCACCCGAGAGGGCGAGGCAGGGGGGCTGGGATCTTCTCCAGCAGGAGGCAGGGGCACTGGTGCAGGTGGCAGGGGCACAGTTTCCGCATCAGACTCAACTTCCTCTGAAGGGTCCCCAGCACCCATGACATAAGCCACTCTGAGTCTCTGATTCAGAGAGAAGGGCAGGGTATAAATATGCAGTCTTCTACATGATGGGTTGCCTATCCCTCCCTTTGGTGGCTGCAAAATATGGCTGGGCTCTTTGACTGAGGGGCAAGCCCTTCTCGGGTGAGGAGCACTGCAGTACACCAGACCGTTTAGCTTCGCACTCAGGGCCAGATCTCCAGCCAAGGAACTGAGGCACTGCTGGGGTTGGTAGTTATGGGAGAGGGCAACTGGTCTGGCTTGTGCCTCCAATCACCTCCCTGATCCACACAGCCACCATTTGAGTCCAAGATGATTCCTTAAGATGCTGTGAGCTCATGAGAGCCAGTGTGGTGTAGTAGTTAAGAGCAGCGGGCTATAATCCGGAGGACTGGATTTGATTCCCCACTCCTCCACATGCAGCCAGCTGGGTGACCTTGGGCAAGCCGCAGTTCTCTCAGAGCAGTTCTCTCAAGAGCAGTTCTTTCAGTGCTCTCTCAGTCCCACCTATCTCACAGGGTGTCTGTTGTAGTGAGAGGAAAGGAAGGAGGTTGTAAGGCACTCCAAGAATCCTTCAGGTAGTGAAGAGCAGGATCTAAAAACAATTCTTCTGCTGCTGCTGGGTTTTGGCTCATTCTGAGCATGTACAGCCAACCACAACCAACATCGCTTCCCCACCGCCATTTTGTTTGTTGGCACACCATCACCTTCACAGGGGGACACTATTTCTTTAGGCACCTGAGCCAAGGGAAAAATTGCCTGCCCCCAGACGTCTCTAACCTGGCTGCAGTTATGCAGGGTCGAAAACAGAGAAAGGCCTTCCCTAAACCCTAATAGCCTTTCAGCGGGGACACCCAAGACTTTCTGCCCATGAAACAGGTCCTCTACCACCAATCTGAAGACCCTCCCAAGCAAGGGAGGGGAAGCCGCAATAGGGGAACACTGCAGAAGAAGCCGTAAGGCAAGGGTGGCCAAACTTGCTTCATGTAAGAGCCACACAGAATAAGCATCAGATGTTCAAGAGCCCCAAGACAGGAACGTCAGATGTCTGAGAGAAGGAAGGAAGGAAGATAGAGAAAGGAGATGGAAGTGGAAAGAAAGCAACTTTAAATGCATTCTCTAAGCCGTTGGCTGGCTTGACTTGGAAAAGTGATTTAAAGAGACAAATGCCTTCTCCAAGCTGGCCAGCAGGGCAGTGGGGGCTTTGAGAGCCACAAAATATGTGTAAAAGAGCCACATGTGGCTCTCAAGCTGCAGTTTGGTCACTCCTGCCTTCTTTCTATGAAGAACGGTTGAAACGCTTGGGACTCTTTAGCTTGGAGAAACGTCGACTGCGGGGTGACATGATAGAGGTTTACAAGATAATGCATGGGATGGAGAAAGTAGAGAAAGAGGTACTTTTCTCCCTTTCTCACAATACAAGAACTCGTGAGCATTCGATGAAATTGCTGAGCAGACAGGTTAAAACGGATAAAAGGAAGTACTTCTTCACCCAAAGGGTGATTAACATGTGGAATTCACTGCCACAGGAGGTGGTGGCGGCCACAAGCATAGCCACCTTCAAGAGGGGTTTAGATAAAAATATGGAGCAGAGGTCCATCAGTGGCTATTAGCCACAAAAAAAAAAATTGCCACTGTGTGACACAGAGTGTTGGACTGGATGGGCCATTGGCCTGATCCAACATGGCTTCTCTTATGTTCTTATGTTCTTAAGGGAACCTCTTGAGAGGAACTTGCCCCCAGGCCCTTCATCATGTGCAAAACAACGCCCTTCAAAGCCCTTTAAGCATGTGGGAGCAAAGGGGTTAGCAGAGCTCCTGAACAACTGCAGGAATTTCAACCAGAACCCAACAGTTGCGGGAATTCCAGCCAACCAGAATTTCAACTGCTTCTTCCGCAGAGCTCCCCAACTACATCTGCTCGAACGCTTTCCCGAAGCGATCAGAGAGGAGTTCTGCTGGCCTTCTGATGCGAGTTTCTAACATGAACACACAAAACTGCCTTCTACTGAATCTGACCTTTTGGTCCATCAAAGTCAGCATTGCCTACTCAGACTGGCAGCAGCTCTCCAGGGTTTTAGGCTTGGTCTTTCACATCATCTACTGACAGCTCCTTTAACTGGAGGTTATGGAGATTCAACCTGGAACCTTCTGCATGCCAAAAAGAGGCCATTTGGTTTCTCCACCCTTCCCTGCCAAACTCACACTGCCCTTTGGCAGCACTTTTTCTGAGCAGGAAAGTAGTTCCGGCCAGCTTGATGTCATGGGGGTGTGGCGTAATATGCAAACGGGATCCTGCTGGGCTTTTCCTACAAAAAATCCCTGTACAAAATGATGGTGACATCAGGGGTGTGGCCTAATATGCAGAGGAGTTCCTACTGGGCTTTTTCTACAAAAAAATCCCTGTACAAAATGATGGTGACATCAGGGGTGTGGCCTAATATGCAGAGGAGTTCCTGCTGGGCTTTTTCTACAAAAAAATCCCTGTACAAAATGATGGTGACATCAGGGGTGTGGCCTAATATGCAGAGGAGTTCCTACTGGGCTTTTTCTACAAAAAAATCCCTGTACAAAATGATGGTGACATCAGGGGTGTGGCCTAATATGCAGAGGAGTTCCTGCTGGGCTTTTTCTACAAAAAAATCCCTGTACAAAATGATGGCGACATCAGGGGTGTGGCCTAATATGCAGAGGAGTTCCTGCTGGGCTTTTTCTACAAAAAAATCCCTGTACAAAATGATGGCGACATCAGGGGTGTGGCCTAATATGCAGAGGAGTTCCTGCTGGGCTTTTTCTACAAAAAAATCCCTGTACAAAATGATGGCGACATCAGGGGTGTGGCCTAATATGCAGAGGAGTTCCTGCTGGGCTTTTTCTACAAAAAAAATCCCTGTACAAAATGATGGTGACATCAGGGGTGTGGCCTAATATGCAGAGGAGTTCCTGCTGGGCTTTTTCTACAACCCCCCCCCCTGGCCTTACCTATCTCACAAGGTTATGAGGAGGCTAAAACACAGGCGTAACCACCTGTACTTCCCTGACATTCTTGAAGTCTGGTGTAGTGGTTAAGTGCGCGGACTCTTATCTGACAAGGGAAGAATTCAGCGGAAGAGGAGTGGGTTTGATTCCCCACTCCTCCACTTGCACCTGCTGGAATGGCCTTGGGTTAAGGCTGGGCTTTTTCTACCTGCCCTTAGGCATTCCCCAACCTGCACATCGCCTGCTCCCTAGATGGGCCTTGTGTGCAGTTTCACACATGCAATCTCCGTGTGCAACAACACGCAGATCAGGGCCACAATCCCAAAAGTGAAGTGAGGAGCAGCACGGGGTCTTTCTGGCTCCTTCCTAAAACCATGCAGAGAAGAACACTCTATCACAGGGGTGTCAAACTCATCTGTTATGAGGGCCAGACCTGACATAAATGAGACCTTGTCGGGCTGGGCCATGTTGGGCCAGGCCATATGTGTACCTATTTTAGATAGCAGAGATATAAACTTTATAAAGAACACAGACAAACACAATTAAAGATTGTTTAAAAAATTTAAAACATGCTTAAAACACTAGCACTCATCGGTCTTAAAGGTGCTTTCTTTGTATTTCTCCCATGGGATCCAGGGAACTGGGCAAAGGAAGCTCTGGCTCTTTCCTTCCTTCCCCAGGAGGGGGAGGAGCCTCAGCCAATGGAGAAAATAGAGGTTTTGCTCTGTAGCTCCTGTGCGATTGAGCAAGCCTTGCAAAGCAAGGGGAGGGATGGTGGCTCAGTGGTAGAGCATCTGCTTGGTAAGCAGAAGGTGCCAGGTTCAGTCCCCGGCATCTCCAACTCAAAAGGGTCCAGGCAAGTAGGCGTGAAAAACCTCAGCTTGAGACCCTGGAGAGCCGCTGCCAGTCTGAGTAGACAATACTGACTTTGATGGACCCAAGAGGGTCTGATTCGGTATAAGGTAGCTTCATATGTTCATAAGCTGTTTACACAGAAGGAAGCAAGAGAGAGGGAGAAGGAAGCAGAAGACAGCCAGTTGCTTGGGGCCTGATAGGAGCTCTCTGGGGGCCTGATGTGGCCCCCAGGCCAGATGTTTAACACCCCTGCTCTATCAGCACTCTTTCTGAAGCCCCACATCAAACTGCATTGGGGTTGCCAGGCAGATAGGGGCAGTCACCCTGCCATTCCATGGAGGATCAACCAGGTCTCTCTGCCAGGGACATTCATCCCACCCAGGTCTTCATCAGGATCCTGGTGTCTGGCCTGAAATGGGCCTGCCCCATAGTCAGGGAACCAAGCCATATATATGCGGCCCTCAAAGGGGGAATGAGCCAGCAGTTGGTGACCCACCACCACGCCAGAACTCAGCTCCCAGTTACCATCAGAAGAAGACCCTTTCCTACATGCCCAGGGACATGCTGACGGCCACTTCGGGGTCAGTCAGCAGTTTTTTCTCCAGGCCAGTTTGTCCAGAGATCCTGGAGGCTTTTTGTCATCTTCTGGACATGCAGCAGGGGTCACTGTGGATGTATGTGTGGAGGGGGAGGTATCTGTAAATTTCCTGCATTGTGCAGGGGGGTTGGACTAGATGACCCTGGAGGTCTCTTCCAACTCTATGATTCTAAGGATAGAAAGCAACCCTGCATCGTGCTTGGATCTGATGCCAACTTTGTGTCACACCTCCCACTTAATAAATGCCATCAACAAAGCCACCAGAAGGAAGGGGACGCCATCCGACCATCTGTCTGCCATGCTTGGATCCAGGGCTTTTCTTGTAGCAGGAACTCCTTTGCATATTAGGCCACACACCTGATGGAGCCAATCGTCCAAGAGCTTACAGGGCTCTTCGTACAGGGCCTCCTGTAAGCTCCAGGAGGATTGGCTACTTCAAGGGCGTGTGGCCTAATATGCAAAGGAGCTCCTGCTACAAAAAAAAAAAGCCCTGCTTGGATCTCACCAAGAACATCCTCCCTTTGAATCAGGATTTGAACTGATGTTTCTCTTGGTTTATTAGTGCTGCGCAACGATTAGGGAAGAAGCCAGGAGGAGAGGCTGTGGCACAGTGGCGGGACATCTGCTTGGCACGCAGAAGGCCCCAGATTCAATCCCCAGTATCTCTAGTTAAAAGGATCAGGCAGTAGGTGATGTGAAAGCAGGGCCGGCTCGCCCACTAGGCAAACTAGGTGGTTGCCTAGGGCGCCGAGAGGCAGGGGGCACTAAACTGGGCTCCCCCCACCTCCAGTGCCCCAGTCAACCGGCTAGTTTGCTTCCCCCTCCCCCCACCACGGCCAGCTTCCTCCTGCCTGCTGCCACGCTCCGCTCGCCCCCTGCGGCAGAGGCCACCAGCCCGCTCCGGCCCGCCGCTGCTGCACCCCACTCACTTGCCCCCTTCCCCCATGCGCCGCGACTACAGCCCTATTGGCTTATTGCAGCCCGTGCCTGTGTGTTTGGTTAAATGCACAGGCGGCGAGCACACGTGGGGGGGGGGGGGGGAGAGATCAAAGCGTGGCCGCGGCGGGCAGGAGGCTGGTGGCGGACGCAGTAGCAGCGGCAGCAGGGGGAGCGCGGCGCGGGGGCAAGCAGACCGCACCTGGGGGGTGCCTGCCTAGGGCGTGATTTGCTCTCGAGCCAGCACTGTGTGAAAGCTCCACGTACACAACAGGGACCATGATGGACTAAGGGTCTGAATCAGTATAAGGCAGGTGCATTTGTGGGTGAAACAAGGAAGGGGGGAAACCCAGAGATAATAAATAGAGAGGGCATGGCGTTGCATCTGGCAAGGGAAAAAGCTCTACGCTGCTGTGGCACCTGCAAGACGGATAGAGATGAGGCCATTTCCCCAGTACTAAGAGAGATCTCAAAACTCAGCGGGGAACAAGTTTTCTTAGCCAGCCTGTATAGGTCTTGGCGCTCAATATCTAGCAACCTGTTTTTAATTTGTTGGACTGCGGCGGTGAAGGACAGCATGGACAATAGTTCTAGGGATAAACACATTGCTTTTATTTTTCTCTCAAGTTGTGCTGACCAATTTGACAAATTAAATTCAGAGAGCGTTTGAGAGATATAGCTCCCCGGTTCGGAGTTGTAGCGCAAGCGTAGCCAGAATTCGAAGGTCATGAGCCATGCACTAGTAACCATTAAAGACATGCCAGTTTCTAAGCAGATAACTGCATATGGGACACTCTTTATGGCAGATTTAACAAGGCAGCCTACTCAGTCAGATACTGTCTCCGTAAGCAAAAATGTGTGGTCAGTTACTCATATTCTTCTTGATTGTAATTTGTATACAGATCTTCGTCACAAGCATTTACATCCTCTTTTAGTTAGCATGGTTGATTGTTCTGATGCACTTAAGGTCTATAGTCTTTTGAACGATGCTTCATCTAGTGTCACTGAGAAAGTGGCTAAGTTTCTTTATTCTGTTTTAAAGGCACGCCAGAGGATCTCATAGAAATAGTTTATGTTTATGCTTTTCCTGATGTATATGTATGCAATGGTTCCATTTTATCTTTTTTTTTAACCAATTTGCTCTGATATATATATATCTATATATTTTATGCCCATAAAGGCTAACTTGACTCGACTTGAATAGAGAGGACAGCGGTTGTCTGTTTCTCTCCCCGCCCCCTTCCCTGGATCTCAGAGGCCCTTTCCCCGTTCTCAATCCCCTCCCATCTCTCTTTCTGACAGCAGCCTTCCGCCTCTCCCATTCACAGTCTGGTAAAAAGCCGGGCAGGTGTTTCCCGGCGGAGGCAACACCCCGCACAAGAAGGAAGGCCGGGGCGAAAGGAGGGGGCCGTCATTAGCAAAGGTTTCCAGACATGCTGAAGCCAAGTCTGGGCAAAACGGAAACGTTTCCACATTTTGAAGGCGGGTGGACAAGGAACGGGCTCACCCGCAAGTACCTTTCTGGGGAGGTCAGCCACAGCGAGCGGTTCTTTCTTTGCAAAAAGCGGTTCAAAGAGACACGATGAAGACTCGGGCACAAAATATGAACGACTGCATTGGCCTTAGACCGTGGAGGTCCAGCAGAGCCTAGCTCTTGAGAAGAAGTCCCTCTCAGCCCTGTTTCCAGGGTACCTTTTGACTGCAGGGGCAGGGAAACAGGCCTGGGATCTTCCACATAAAAGCATGTGCTCTACCACTAAGCTATCATCTGAGACAGAGGCCAACAGGTCAGGCGGTACTGGCTGCACCAGGGGTGGCCAAACTTTAAGTAAGAACCACACAGAATAAACATCAGAGGTTGGAGAGCCGCAAGACATGAACATCAGAAGTTGGAGGGAGGGAGAGAGGGGAGGGAGGGAAGGGAGTTGAGGAAAGGAAGGAAGATGGGGAGCGAGAGGGGGAAAGAAAGCAACTTTTACTTGAAATGCATTCTCTAAACACTGTCTGGCTTCGCTTGGAGAAATGATTTAAAGAGGCAAGCCAGCGGATAGGGCGGTGGGGGCTTTGAGAGCCACGCAATATGTGTGAAAGAGCCACAGTTTGGCCAACCCTGGGCTGCACAGAGAGCAGCTGGGGCTGTCCATGGGTCCTCCCCAAGGGGCAACTTTGACTGGGTCCTTTGGCATGCCAAGCAGATGTGCGGCCATCGGGGGATGCCCCAGAAGGCCAGCTTGTGCAGTAGTCTTTCTGCACGCTGGATCCATCCGCTCCTCCGGCATTTAGGGCTCCCGCCTGGGAACGCAAGCAGACTTTGCAGGCCAGTCCTGAGTATGCTGTCTCAGCAGGGCGCATGCTTAGGATCGTGGCCTCAGTGCCTGTGGCTTCCCCCCCCCACACACACACACACAACCCATGAGCCCCCAACGGAGGCATCCATCAAGGGAACCTCCACAAATCATTGTCATCACCCTAAACTGCAGCCAGCTGGGTTAACCCTTTGCTGCTCCCATCTCAAAGAACACAGGAGGGTGGGAGGGGGGAGAGAAAACTTTATATGTAGGAAAAGATTTTTGTGTGTTTGCTTCTTCCCCCCCCCCCAAAAAAACAAACAAAGATAAAGACAGAACTGAAAACCTTTCAGAAATACATTCAGGACTGTTTCCAAATTTCCCATGCTGATTTTTGTTTTAAAATCTAGAAGGAGAGGAGAAATGTTTTTCAATTCTCACCCCCCCCTCATGGGATATAAATGGGGGGGGGCATTCACGCAGAGCCTCCACTCTATGGAAACTAGACAGGATTCCTTCCTTCCTCTCTGGTCCCAGGAGGAAGAGGTCCACATCCTAAAACTAGATCCCACCACCACCACCCACGTCTTGCTTTAAAACTGGGGTGGCCGAACGTAAGAGCCACATAGAATAAATGTCAGATGTTTGAGAGCCTCGAGACATGAACGTCGGATGTTTGAGAGCTGCCAGACGATGGTGACAGGAAGGAAGGCAAGTCGATGGGGGGGGGGGAGAGGGGTGGAAAGAAAGCAACTTTAAATGCACTCAGTGCTTTAAAGAAAAAATGCCTTCTCCGGGCAGCAGGGCGGGGGGGGGGGGGGGGTCCTTGAAGAGCCACACGATATGTATGAAAGAGCCTCATGTGGCTCCCGAGCCGCAGTTTGGCCACCTCTGCTTTAAAATATACCTGCCCCCCCCCCCAGTATGAGCACTACCTCCCCCCTCCACCCGCCCCCAGCGCCCTCTCCCCCCACACCAAACCAGCCCTACCTGGAAAAGTTGCCCTGCGCCCATGCCGAGAAAACTCCCCCCCCCCAAGCCTCCAAAAAGTCAGAAGCCCGCCCCGCCGCCCCCAGCGCAGCCCTCCCCACCTCCGGGTCCTGCGCCTCCTCTTGCGCCTCGCTCGTGCTCCCCCCCCCCCTTTTTGCAATGCAATGCAATGCAATCTAATGCAATCTTTCCCCCCCCCCCTTTGCAATGCAATGCAATCTCCCCCCCTCCTCCTTTGCAATGCAATGCAATCTCCTCCCCCCCCTCCTCCTTTGCAATGCAGTGCAAGCTTCCCCTACCCCACCGACTCACCCCTTGCTCGAGGCCACGGCGTTGAGTGTGGAGACCGGTCCCAAGTCCGCCTTCATCACGTTTAGTGCATTCTTTCGCCGGGAGCCATCAGAAAGCCCGAGGAGGAGGGGGGCGGCGGCGGGCCTGGGGGGGCATCCTTCTTCTTCCCTCGCCGTTTAAGAGCTCCGCTCGGCCGGGCAGCCCCGGACTAGGAGGCTGGCGGCGGGCGCTGGTGGCTCTCCCCGGCTCCGCTGGAGACCCCGCTGCTGTTGCTGCTGCTGCTGGCGAGGGCGCTTTAATCCCATTGAAGTCTCAGCTCGCCAAGACCTTGGGGGGAAAGGGAAGGGGGAGAAGGAGAGAAAGGGCGCGTTGGGCAGCGGCGGCGCTCCCCCATCGTCCGCCGGACTCCTCGCCGCCTTGCCCACCCGCCTGCTGCGGATCACAACCTCCTCCGCCTCCCGCCCGGCCAAGAAACCCCCGTCCGCTTCCCAATGGATCTGCAACAGTTGGGGAAGTCGGCAGAAAAATGCAAGCGCCGCTGCTGGGGTTGATTCCCCCCCCCCCTTGCTCTCCTCCGTCAATCCTCGTGCAATTCCTTTTGCTAGCGAGTCGAGACTGCCCCGGCTTGGAGCGCTCGGTTTGCAAATGCAGATGCTGGGTCTTCCCGCAGAAAACTCTGCTCTGGACTTTTTGAAAGAGGTAAAAAAGGAAGATTTGGGGATTTGGAGAGGGGGAGAAAAAAAAAAGGAAAGTCGAGCTGGCTACTCTTGCTCTTTGCTGCCCTCTCCCGTTCAAGAGAGGCCAAGCACGTCGTTTTTTTGAAAAAGAGGAGAGAAATCGAGGAATGGAGCGGGGGAGGGGGGGGGGAAGAAGAGGGATTGTATTCAGTGTTCCCTCTAAACTGCAAAGTCTTGTGAGCAAAAATTCTACTTGGTGAGAGCTGGAGGCTCAAAATCTGTGAGCTAGCTCACGCTAACTCAGAGGGAACACTGGTTGAATTGATTTTTATTTTATTTTTTAGGATTGTCACCGTTGTAAGATTGCAGTTTAAAGAGGGGGAGGGAGATGCCCTGTTCCATCAGCGCTTTAAAACCTTACAGCTGTTATTCCAGCATTAATGGAGCCGAATAAACGTTGCTGGCCTGAAATGGTCAACACTTCAACACAGATCGGTGGAAATCGTGACTTCAATTGTTGCTTTGTTGGGGGGGGGGGTCAGGGCTTTCCTATCGTTTTATCAACGGGTTTGGAGAAACAGTTGGAGGAGGAAACAGCTTGTAGGTGGAAGGGGCAAGCTTTTCAGCGGGATTCCTGCAGGTAATTATCAGGGAGGAGAGAAAAGCTGAACTCTCCTTTGAAGAAACACCTTGCACAATGCAGTTATGGAGGAGGGAGGGGGGAGAGAGAGAGAAGAAGAAGATTGCAGCGCTCCCCCCCCCCCCCCCGATCAATCACTCCTCTTTCATCTTTCTGTCCTGCACATGCAACTTTTGGAACAGGTGAGGAATTCTCCTTCAGACGTCTAGGGCAGGAGTGGCCAAACTGGGGCTCGGGAGCAACATGTGGCTCTCGAAGTCCCCGCTGCCCTGTTGGCCAGCTTGGAGAAGGCATTTGTCTCTTTAAATTACTTCTCCAAGTCAAGCCAGCCAACGGCTTAGAGCAGTGGTCCCCAACTTTTTTGGCACCAGGGACAGGTTTTGTGGAAGACAATTTTTCCATGTACTGGAGGGGGGGGGGGTGATGGTTTGGGATGATACAGTTGTGCACTTTATTTTGGTGTGGCAGCTAAGTGTGCAGACTCTTTCTCTCGGAGAACCGGGTTTGAATCCCCACTCCTCCACTTGCACCTGCTGGAATGGCCTTGGGTCAGCCATAGCTTTGGCAGAGGCTATCCTTGAAAGGGCAGCCGCTGTGAGAGCTCTCTCAGCCCCACCCACCTCACAGGGTGTCTACTGTAGGGGAGGAAGATAAAAGAGATTGTGAGCCACTCTGAGATTTGGAGTGGAGGGCAGGATATAAATCCAATGCCGTCTTATTATTATTACTACATTGTAATATATAATGAAATAATTATGCAACACACGGCCCGGTTGCTAACAGACCACGGACCGGTACTGGTCCACGGCCCAGGGGTTGGGGACCTCTGGCTTAGATAATGCATTTAAAGTTGCTTTCTTTCTACCTCCACCTCCCTCCCTTCCTTCTTTCCTTCCTTTCTGCTCACATGTTTATGTCTTCTGGCTCTTAAACATCTGATGTTTATTCTGTGTGGCTCTTACATTAAGCAAGTTTGGCCACACCTGGTCTAGAGTAAAGCTTGGTGACTTCCAAAAACTGTAGCTTGCTTGATCGTTTGGCACTGGCAGATGAAACCAGAAAAGGCATTTGGGAGTCATCAGTGTGGCCGAACAGGATAATCCACTGGGTCATTAGGAAAGCCTGCAGCCCTGCACCCATTGACTGGAGACTCAGCCTCGACAAGCCAGGTGAGACTTACAAACCATGCATAGGGACAGACTGAGGCTGGGATCAGACACATGGAATCATACACTTTCAATACCCTTTCGATGCACTTCCCAACTAGTTTGCCAGTCCTCACAATAAAATCCAGTTGGAAAGTGGATCGAAAGTGCATCGTTTGGCGTGTGTGAGCACAGCTTCAGAGTGGTTTCTTATTAAAGTCCCGAATAAAATAAATAAAGGCAGAACCCTGCAGAGAGTTACATGGCTAGAACTCACTTGCTGCTAAAAAAAATTTCTCCTCCATCCCCGCCCCCCCCCCAGAGCATGCATATTAAAAAAAAAGGTAAAGGTAGTCCCCTGTGCAAGCACCAGTCATTTCCAACTCTGGGGTGACGTTGCATTAACAACATTTTCACGGCAGACTTTTTACATGGTGGTTTGTAATTGCCTTCCCCAGTCATCTACGCTTTCCCCCCAGCAAGCTGGGGACTCATTTGACCGACCTCGGAAGGATGGAAGGCTGAGTCCACCTCGAGCCGGCTACCTGAAAACCCAGCTGCTACCGGGATCAAACTCAGGTCATGAGCAGAGCCTAGGACTGCAGTACTGCAGCTTTACCACTCTGCGCCACAGAGCTCTTCATGCATATTAAACTCCCCCCCCCCCTTAAAGCACAGGGCACTCACAAAAGGCAGAAATGCAGGAATTGCCATGGGGGAATTGCCACTGGCTCCCCCCCAATCCGGTTGTTAGATCTTTTTTTAAAAAAAACTTACGCAATTTCAAAGGAATTTCAGCCACTGAAAGACTTTGGGGGGGTCCTACTTTGCACTCCCTTGATCCAAGGCCCATCCTGCAATTACCAAAGGTACACCCGTGCACCCCCCCCCCCTCTCACTCTGTTCCCCACACATACACCCCCACTTTGGTAGCAGTCACTTACTCCGCAACCAGGTAAAAACATCTCAAGAGGCGCTTTGAACACAATCTGCTCTCAGGTGATCGGAAGGGCTTCTCTCTTTTTTCACCTGACAGATTCCCGGAGTGGAGGAAACGCCTTGGGAGGCCGAGAAATCCACAATCCCCTCTCAAGGCAGAGGCCCCAGCATCTTGCCTCCCATCCCAGGATAATCCTTGTTCCCTGGATCTGTGCAGGTGGCGTCTGAGGCTTCAGGGATGCCCCAGGAGTAGATGAGGAGAGGCGGATGCTTTTGCACGCCTATGGAGAGCAAAGGGGGGGGGGGGCAGCAGGAACGGATGCTGCCGAGAGGTGTCCCTGACAAGGCGGTCCTTGTGCTTTTAAAGAGCTGTCGGGACTTGGCTTTTTGGCTCCGGTGAGGCAGGTGTCTGGTTTCAGCCAGCGTTTAGCTAGTGGGAAGGAGCCGTGCGGCCTCCAGAGGGCAGGATGACCAGGGAGCTGGTCGATTAGCTGACTGAAAGGCAGCCCCTGAAGAGAAGGCAGTGGGAGTACTTCTGGGCCTTGGCTTCTGCCAACCTTCCCCCCTCCCCTGCAAAAGAAGAGAGCAGGGTGGAGGCTCCAGAGGAACCCAGGGATGATATGATGATGAAGAAGAAGCAGGAGAAGAAGAAAAAGAAGGAGGAGGAGGAGAAGAACATGATATTGGATTTATATCCCACCCTATAACCTGAATCTCAGGGTCTCAGAGCGGTCACAATCTCCTTTACCTCCCCGCCCTCACACAACAGACACCCTGTGAGGTAGGTGGGGCTGAGAGAGCTCTCACAGCAGCTGCCCTTTCAAGGACAGTTCTGCAAGAGCTACGGCTGACCCAAGGCCATCCCAGCGGCTGCAAGCGGAGGAGTGGGGAGTCAAACCCGGTTCTCCCAGATAAGAGTCCGCACACTTCACCACTACACCAAACTGAAGGAAAGCCTTGGCCTGCGTCAGTGCTTCACTGTCAGCTCTCTGAGAAGGGAAATACACACGGATCCCTTATGCCCCACACGGTTGCCCCTCAACCTGCTGCTTACTGCTCACTGACTTTTTCCTGGCACCCGCTGAGGGGGTTTTTAAAAGCAGCTGAGCCAGAGTGGTGTAAAGAAGAGAAGAGATCAGATTTATGCCCCACCCTTCCCTTGGAGTCTCCGAGTGGTTTACAATCTTCTTCCCTTTCTCTCCCCGCAACAGACACCCTGGGCGGTAGGTGGGGCTGAGAGAGCTCTGAGAGAACTGGTCTTGAGAGAACAGCTCAGAGAGAACTGTGGCTGGTCCAGGGTCACCCAGCAGCTGCGTGTGGAGGAGTGGGGAATCAAACCCCGTTCTCCCAGGTTAGAGTCCACCGCTCCTGAGCGCTGACCAAGCTGGCTTTCCGTTAAGAGCGGTGGGTTCGAATCTGCAGAACCAGGTTTCATTCCCCAGTCCTCCTCCACGTGAAGCCTGCTGGGTGACTTTGGGCCAGTCCCAGTTCTCTCAGAGTTCTCCCAGCCCCACCTAATTCACGAGGCGCCTCTTGTGGGAAGAGGAAGGCCAACTGTAAGCCGCTCCAAGACTCCTTAGGTTAGAGAAAAGCAGGGAATGAAAACCTACTCCTCTTCTTTGAACCAGAAAAAAAAATGCTTTAAAACAGCACATTCGTTTTAAAAGGCATTTTGTTAAGCAGAGGAATCGAAATGGCTAGCTGTGTTAGTCTGTCTGGAGCAGCAGCAAAGACCAAGAGTCCAACAATTTGTGGCAGGGGTGGAGCTTCCATGAGTCACTGCCCGGGCTGGCCCTAGGGTGCAAGGCACTCCAGGCAGACTTTCCAGCCGCTGCCACCTCCATGGCGCCATCCCCCCTTGCTGCCCCTCCCCTCCCCTTTTGCGCTCCCATCACCCCCCAACTAATACAGAAACCATAGGCCAGCCAGGACAGAGCCCACTCCACCCGTCTCTGATGATCAGAATAATCAGAAAGGGGCAGGGAGGGCTTCTGACCCAATTTGGCGCCCTCCCAGCCCAGCACTCTAGGCAAATGCCTAGTTTGCCTTGTGGGAGGGCCGGCCCTGGTCGCTGCACACTTCTTCAGAACGTGAGCCCATCTGCCCTACATGTTGGAATGTGGAGTGATTTCAGATGCCAAATGATATTAAGCTGGGACATGACAATAGAAGGTGTGATTGGATTAGGTGATGATGACAATGACGATATTAGATTTATATCCCACCCTAGGCTCTAGCTGTTCTTTCAATGAGAGGAGAAAAAAACAATTCTCCATATTGATGATGATGATGATATTGGATTTTTATCCCGCCCTCCACTCTGAAAATCAGAATAGCTCAGAATCTCCTTGACCTTCCTCCCCCACAACATACACCCTGCGAGGTGGGTGGGGCTGAGAGAGTTTCCCCAGAAGCTGCCCTTTCGAGAACAGCTCTGCCAAAGCTCTGGCTGACCCAAGACCATTCCAGCAGCTGCAAGTGGAGGAGCGGGGAATCAAACCCCGCTCTCTGAGAGAAGAGCCCGCACACTTAACCACTACACCAAACTGGTTCTCGTGTGATATGCAGACCCTACAACAAGTTTTGTTGGTCTTTGAGGTGCTACTGAACTCTTTATTTTTTTTTCTACTGTTAAGCAGAGAATTTGCCTGAAATGTTTGAAGAGTCACTATTAGTGTTATGTGTAACCTCACTCCCTGACGTTTTGTGGTTGGCTCCTCCTGCTGTGGCAGCCATGTTGCGGCTGCATTCACCCCGCATCAGAATTCCAAACATGCCCACAGTCTAGAACAGGGGTGGCCAAACTTGCTTAATGTTAGAGACACAGAATAAATGGCAGATGTTTGAGAGCCGGGAGGGAGGGAGGAAGGTAGATTGGTAGGAAGGTAGGGGAGGGAGGGAGGGAGAGGTGGAAAGAAAACAACTTTAACTTTAAATGCATTCTCCCAGCTGCCGGTTGGCTTGGCTTAGAGAAGTGATTTAAAGAGAGAAATGCCTTCTTCCAGTTAACTGATGGGGCTACGGGGGCTTTGAGAGCCACAATATGTCTGAAAGAGTCACATTGGCTCCTGAGCCACACTTTGGCCACCCCTGGTCTAGAAAAAGCTGGGACTCCTGTGTTATGGCATTGCCCTTTGTATTGGGACATCTCTATACTTAGTGCCAATCTTACCAAATTTTCTAGGCAGCCCTGATGAAAATATTTCCCTTCTCCTCTTGGATTTTTCTAATGAGACCACTGTTAGGATGACAATTTCGCACTTCGGTGTGTTTAAGCGGGGAAGCAAGCGGGCTGAGTCTTTTTTTATTGTGTCTGTGTACTACTGAAATCAGCCTCTGATCTGGCTCTGAAACGTTATGGTCCGTAGATGTGCAGGTGACTCTGCTCGTGTATTAATCTTGGCTGATGTCCATGACCGTCACAAAGAAGGGAAAGCCAGGTCATGCTCCTAAGAAGAGCCACGTTCCGTGGTCAGCCTCCAAACGAGTGGGGCGGGGGGGGGGCACCTTAATGACAAGCAGATTTATTGAAGCAGAAGCGTTTGCGGATTCAAGCACAGCCTGCCAGAGAGACATGAAGTGACTCTCCATTGGCGAACTCTCGCACAAAGCCAGGGGAGGGGGAACTGAGAGAAGTGGGTTAAAAGGGTAGGAATCCTGTGGTTCAGGATTGTCGTTTTAAAATTCTATTTTAGCAC
This sequence comes from Heteronotia binoei, assembly GCF_032191835.1. NCBI lineage: Eukaryota > Metazoa > Chordata > Lepidosauria > Squamata > Gekkonidae > Heteronotia > Heteronotia binoei. The sequence continues at coordinate 69,535,543 of NC_083234.1, forward strand.
TTCTGGTTGCATTATTAAATTCTGTGCTCAGGCACATTTGCACGATGTGCATGATTATATTTTACTTTCTTTTTTCTTTGTTCCTACCTTTTTAGTTACCTTTCTTATGCAGGGTTGTGTTTCTCTCCTTTTGGGGGTTGTACTCAGCCTGTAACAAGATGATATTTGTCTGTATCTTTATAACCAGGGCTTTTTTTGGAGAAAAGGCCTAGCAGGAACTCATTTGCATATTAGAAGAAGAAGAAGAAGAACTGCAGATTTGTACCCTGCCCTTCTCTCTGAATCAGAGACTCGGAGAGGCTTACAATCTCCTCTATCTTCCTCCCCTACAACAGACACCCTGTGAGATGGGTGGGGTTGAGAGGACTCTCACAGCAGCTGCCCTTTCAAGGACAACTCCTACGAGAGCTATGGCTGACCCAAGGCCATTCCAGCAGCTGCAAATGGAAGAGTGGGGAATCAAACCCAGTTCTCCCAGATAAGAGTCCGCACACTTAACCACTACACCAAACTGGCTCTCATATTAGGCCACACCCCCTGACACCAAGCCAGCTAGAACTGCGTTCCTGTGCATTCCTGCTCAAAAAAAAACCCCTGTTTATGACTGCACTTTAAATTGAGAAATGAGGAGACTGAGCTCTTCCAGGGGGACCTCCATGCGCCAACCAAAAAGAGGAGGCAGGCTGCAGTCACTTCGTCTGCACAGTGGTGGGCTTTCCCCATTGACGGGGCGGGGGCAGAATCTCAGCAACTGCCCGACACCTGGCCATTAACACTGGCTGTGTCTTTTTCCATGGAGATGCCTGGGTATACAGATGAGCTTTCTGTGTGAAAGTGTCACAGCCCCGTCTATGAAACCTCATTTGGGTTATGCAAATCTGTTCCTGCTGGGCACACAAAACCTGAAATGGCAGAGCAGGAATTAATGCAAAGACTGGATGATATAAGCCAGACTCTAGATATAAGAACATAAGCCATCTTGGATTAGGCCAGTGGCCCATCCAGTCCAACATTCTGTGTAATGCAGTGGCCAAAAAAACCAGGTGCCCTCAGGAGGTCCATCAGTGGGGCCAGGACACTAGAAGCCCTCCCACTGTTATCCCTCCCAAGCACCAAGAATATAGACCATCACTTGCCCCAGACAGAGAGTTCCATCAGTACCCTGTGGCTAATAGCCACTGATGGACCTCTGCACAATATGTTTATCCAATCCCCTCTTGAAGCTATCTATGCTTATAGCTGCCACCACCTCCTCTGGCAGTGAATTCCATGTGTTAAACACAATGCTAAAAACAGTTTGGTGAGAGCCAATTTGGTGCAGTGGTTAAGTGTGCAGACTCTTATCCGGGAGAACTGGGTTTGATTTCCCACTCCTCCATTTGCAGCTGCTGGCATGGCCTTGGGTCAGCCATAGCTCTGGCAGAGGTTGTCCTTGAAAGGGCAACTGCTGTGAGAGTCCTCTCAGCCCCACCCGCCTCACAGGGTGTCTGTTGTGGGGGAAGAAGATAAAGGTGATCGTGAGCCTCTCTGAGACTCAGAGTGGAGGGCGAGATATAAATCCAATATCATCATCAATATGGAGAATTGGTTTTTTCCCCCTCCCATTGAAAGAATAGCTAGAGCCTTTCTAGTGCTGTATGCTGTGCTACTTTTCATTTGGCCAAACCACCTTCACTGGGCTGTAAGCGCAGACCATGCCAAATGGCCTTCTCTGTCTAGAATCTCCCTGGGTTGGAGGCTGGTGGGGCGCAGCGGGGCCCCGATCAATGGCCTTTGATGACTTGTGGCTGCTCCAAGCCACTGGAATTTGGGTCCCACCCTTCCTCCCTGGGTGGGTGGGTAAGAAGGGGCTAAAAAAAGCAAGTGTTGTAGCTCAGATGCCAAAAGAAGGAAGCTACTCAATTTAAGGTCAGAGCTTGGTGGAAAAGGTTGCTTTACAAAAGAGTTCTATCCAAGAGAAACAGCTTCTATAGCAGGGGTGGCCAAACTGCGGCTTGGGAGCCACGTGTGGCTCTTTCACACATATTGTGTGGCTCTCCAAGCCCCAACTGCCCTGTTGGCTGGATTGGAGAAGACAGTTCTTTCTTTAAAACACTACTCCAAGCCTACCAGCAGCTTGGAGAATGCATTTAAAGTTGCTTTCTTTCCACATCTCCTACTCTCCTCCCTTCCCCATCTATTTCCTTCCTTCCTTCCTTCCTTCCTTCCTTCCTTCCTTCCTTCCTTCCTTCCGTCCGTCCGTCTTGTGGCTTTCCACCATCTGATGCTTATTCTGTGTGGCTCTAATGTTAAGCAAGTTTGGCCACTCCAGTTCTATAGCACTAGGCTGCTGGATTGTTCCTACGGATCTACTACTGCCTGCATTGCATGACATGCTCATTTCCCATCTGTTCAACCTGTAGCTGTGGATATGATCAGATATCTTCCACCGTACGGGCTCAGCCACGTATCATGCTGGAGATCCACGACTAGAACAACCTGTTTAAAGGGCCAACCATATGGCTCCGCCGTGACAAGCTGTGCGCTGTTGAACGCTGAATCACTATGTAACTATTGCACAATGAATCAGACCCTGGGTCTATCAAAATCAGTACTGTCTACCCCAGGGTGGCCAAACTTGCTTAATGTAAGAGCCACATAGAATAATTGTCAGATATTTGAGAGTTGCAAGGCATGAATGTCAGATGTTGGAGGGAGGGAAGGAAGGTAGGTAGGTAGATAGATGGAGAGAGAGGTGGAAAGAAAGCTTTAAATGCATTCTTTAAACTTTAAACACTTTCTCCAAGCTGCTGGCTGACTTGGCTTGGAGAAATGATTTAAGATGAAGTGTTTTAAAGAGAGAAATGCCTTCTCCAAGCTGGCCAACAGGGTGATGGGGGCTTTGAGAGCCACACAATTGGTGTGAAAGAGCCACATGTGGCTCCCGAGCCACAGTTTGACCGCCCCTAGTCTACCCAGGCTGACAGTGGCTCTCCAGTGCCTCAAGCAGAGCTCTTGAGAGCCAGTTTGGTGTAGTGGTTAAGTGCGCGGACTCTTATCTGGAAGAACCGGGTTTGAATTCCCACTCCTCCACTTGCACCTGCTGGAGTAGCCTTGGGTTAGCCATTAGCTCTGGCAGAGGCTGTCCTTGAAAGGGCAGCTTCCGTAAGAGCTCTCTCAGCCCCACCCACCTCACAGGGTGACTGTTGTGGGGGGAGAAGATATAGGAGATTGTAAGCCGCTCTGAGTCTCTGATTCAGAGAGAAGCGCGGGGTATAAATCTGCAATTCTTCTTCTTCTTCTTCCTCATCACCTCCTGCCAGCTCCTTTTATTGGAGATGCTGAGAGTCCACCCTGGGACCTTCTGCACACCAAGCAGATGGTTTAGCTCTAAGCCACAACCCCTCCCCACAAGGTTCCACATGGGCTGTCTTTCCTATGGGAACGGAGACTGGACATCTACATGAATTGGCCCATAAAGGGCTGCCGAGTCAAGAAAAAAGTTGAACAACATATAAGAAAGACACACGTTGAAGACGTGAAGCTGCCTTTATACGACTGATCCCGCCTCGTTCTGTCTTGTCTGTTTGCACTGGTGGCAGCCTTGGGGGGCGGGGGGGGGGGAAGTCTCCCAGCAGATCACTCCCTGCAGTCTTTTCACAGGAAGTGCCCAGAACGTTGAACCTTCTGCATGCAAAGCAAGGGCTTTTCCAATGAGCCGCAGCCCCTTCTTCAACATTTAGAGCAGGCAGACCAAACTCGTTGTGGATTAGGCTTCCCAATCCCCAGGTCCCAGAGAGGGATCCCCTGGTTTTACAGGCTTCCCCCCTCCCCCAGCCAGCTGGCTGGCGGGGGAAGCCCCACCCCCACAGCCATCATGCACCTTCATGAACGATTCCCATAGGGAATGATGGGGAATTGAGCCGTGGGTATCGGGGGCTTGGGGGGGCTGTTTTTTGAGATAGAGGCACCAAATTTTCAGTATAGCATCTAGTGCCTCTCCCCAAAATACCTCCCAAGTTTCAAAAAGTTTGGAACAGGGGGTCCAATTCTATGAGCCCCAAAAGAATGTGCCCCTATCCTTCATTATTTCCTATGGAAGGAAGGCCTTTAAAAAGATGTGCAGTCCCTTTAAATGTGATGGCCAGAACTCCCTTGAAGTTCAATTATGCTTGTCACACCCTTGCTCTTGGCTCCACCCCCAAAGTCTCCTGGCTCCACCCCCAAAGTCCCCAGATATTTCTTAAATTGGACTTGGCAACCCTATTGTGGATAGATCAAAGCAATACATACTGGCCTTGACAGCTCGATTCTGGGCTTTTTTTGGAGCAGGAACTCTTTTGCATATTAGGCCACACTCCGTTCTGCAGCCAGTCCTCTTGGAGCTTACAGTACTCCTTGTACAAAGAGCCCCGTAAGCTCTTGGAGGATTAACTACACCAGGGTGTGTGTGGCCTAATATGCAAAAGAGTTCTTGCCACAAAAAAAGGACTGGCTCAATTGAACCTTGATGTTCAGAGAAGGCATGTCTGATTGCGAGATAGGGCTGCCAAACCCACGCCACGGGGGTGGGGTTTTCCTGCTGCCTGGCCCCACCTCCCTGCCACTTATCAGCTGGTGGGGGGGTACAAAAAAGGGAAATACCCCCAGGGCTGGCGCTAAGGGTTCTGCCGCTAGAGGCAGACCCCTGTGCCCCCCCTCCAGCTCCCTTTCATTTTGTTTTTTTGCACGCGCATAGCGCTCATGCGCCACGATGACATCACCAGAAGTGACGTCATCATGAGGGGGACTAGAGAGTGACGGGCGGCGCACAAGAGTGTTGCCGCGCTGCTGCTTTCCCCCTGCGCTACACTCTTTGGAGGCTTCCTGGGAAACCTCCAAAGAGTGTAGAGGAGTAAGGGGGCACCTTGTAGTGCCCCCAGGTGGGGTAGCGCCTGAGGCTGCCACCTACCCCGCCTACTGCCATGCGCCGGCCCTGGGAATACCCAACGTTTTAGCAATATATGTGCATGACTTCAACAAGTCCCAGAAGTGATGTAGACATGCCAGGGTGATGATCTGGGTTTTAGTTGAAATCTCTTTGGTAGAAGCTAACTCTACCATAGAGTTTTTGCTCACAAACCAGAGTGTTGTCCTGACATCTCTATATCACTTCCATGTAGGTCTTACCTGGCTGCTGTTGGAGGAAGTCTCTCTCATGTGCAAAGCACACACGGCGCAATGATTTCACCCAGAAGTGACATCATCGCTCTGGGCATGTCATGTGCAGGACACTCTAGCATTTGGGTAAAAAAAATTCTATGGTGACATGCCTGATGTGATGGTGTCACTTCTGGGTGAATGATGTCATTGGGCCGAGCAGGGCTCTTTTTTTAGCAGGAACACACAGGAAAGCCGTTCCGTCTGGCTTGGTGTCAGGGGGTGTGGCCTAATATGGAAATGAGTTCCTGCTGGGCTTTTTTCCTACAAAAAAGCTCTGCGTAAAACAATGGTGATGTCAGGGGGTGTGGCCTAATATGCAAATGAGTTCCTGCTGGGCTTTTTAAAATATATATACAAAAAAAGCCCTGGTGCCGGGCATGTTGGATGTTGTTGGAGCTTTTCAGGGGCTGAAATCCCCCTGCCAACCAGCTCCAGGCAGGCAGGTTGGAGGCCCCCAAATTTGGGGAAAACCTGCCCGCAGTGGGATGCTGGGAAGTGAACCCTACTTCCAGGTCACATTGGCATTCACATGGGCATGTCACCGAAACATTGGATGGCACTCCCTGCTCCCACTCAGCCCAGACCCCATCCCATGTTGGCTGCCCAGAGAGTCCTGGCAAGCCTATGGCAAGATCAGCACACTGGGGCAGCTCCTGCTTCCACAGCCTCCTGCGCCCCTCTGCCACTTGCCCACACATACGCCCTCCCACCTCCTGTGTTCTGGTGGTCCATGCAGTAAAGCAGTGCTAGGGAAGGGTAGCTGGGAGCATGGGCAATGGGAGGTCAAATTGGAAAGGATACACTGGTTGGTGGGGGTAAGGTTGCCAGCCTCCACAAAGTCACTGCTTCAGTCTCTCACTGGCAATTGCCTCTTCAAAATAAACTGTAGACGTGGGTGGAGTCTTTCGGTGTTCCGTTCGTGATTTAGACAGAGAGAATAAGGAACCACTTATTAAAGGAATCCTCACGGTTTCGCTTATGAAGTATCGGCCGATAGCAGATGTTGAGAGCATGCATTGATCTGTGTTATAGAAAAAAGTACTGTGCCTCCATGTAACGTCAGGAGAAAAGGCTGAAGAAGAACTTGATAAGCGAAAGCGAAACCGTGAGGATTCTTTTAATAAGCAGTTCCTTATTCTCTCAGTCTAAATCACGAATGGAACACCAAAAGACTCCCACCCACGTCTATAGTTTATTTTGAAGAGGCAATTGCCAGTGAGAGACTGACGCAGTGACTTTGTGGAGGTTTCCAAACAATATGTGTTCCCTTATTTTATTTTGCACTAAATAAGAACACATTTACACACTTACAGTGTGGTAGTATTATTGCTTCCGGAGTTTTTTGCAAGGCTTTTTTTTTTAGCAGGAATGCAAATGAACACAGTTCCAGCTGGCTTGGCATCAGGGTGTGTGGCCTAACATGCAAATGAGTTCCTGCCAGGCTTTTTCCACACAAAAAAGACCCATGCACAACAATGGTGACATCGGGGTGTGTGGCCTGATATGGAAATGAGTTCCTGCTGGGCTTTTTCTACACCCCCTCCCCAAGATAGCAACGCATTGCTGGGCAATACAGGGAAACACTGGCATTTGGGTAAAACTGTATGGTTTAAGTTAACCAAAATGCCAGAGCATCCCCAGCAACATGCTGGCATCACCTTTGGGTGCTGCTGGCATTCCCCCTATTGGCCATCATATTTCTCCCTGCCAGCCAGATCAGCGACAGCAGGAAGTGCTTGCTGGGGGTGAGTAATCCCGTACTTCCATTGGAGGTATGGAAGCCTCCTTGGAACCGGCCCTGTAAGGACTATGCCATGGGGTTGCTATCTTCAGGGATGGAATTCTAGCAGGAGCTCCTTTGCATATTAGGCCACACACACCCCTGATGTAGCCAATCCTCCAAGAGCTTACAAGGCTCTTTTTTTGTAAGCTCTTGGAGGATTGGTTACATCAGGAGTGTGTGGCTTAATATGCAAAGGAGCTCCAAATAGAATTCCACCTTGGCTATCTTCATGGTGTTTTGCTAATGAGCACCCCAGGGACATTTCTCTATTTAAAAGTGTTTATAAAAAACCTACCTTTCTCCCAGGAAACTGGGCCTCGGCTGGTTGGCCAAAGGCTGGAGACAAGATTGCTGGTCTAGTTGGACCTCTGTCCGACTCCTACAGGAGAGTTTTCAATTCTTTATTTTGTTGCCATGACCCTTCCCACCATAAATGGCCATCCGAAGACATATTTTGCAATCTGTTTATTCTGGCAATTATCCACCCCTGGCTCTTTGGTCTGTTATCATGTGGTCCAGGGGTGACCAACTGTTGCTTAGGAGCCATGTGTGGCTCTTTCACACATATTGCGTGGCTCTTGAAGCCCTCACCACCCCATCAGCTGGCTAGGAGAAGGCATTTCTCTCTTTAAATCTCTTCTCCAAGCCAAGCCAGCCAGCAGTATGGAGCATGCATTTAAAGTTAAAGTTGCTTTCTTTCCACCTTTCCTCCCCTGATCTTCCTTCCTTCCTTCCTTCCTTCCTTCCTTCCTTCCTTCCTTCCTTCCTTCCTTCCTTCCTTCCTTCCTTCCTTCCTTCCTTCCTTCCTTCCTTCTCACAAACATCTAACATTTATTCTATGTGGCTCTTACGTTAAGCAGATTTGGCTGCCCCTGATCTAGGCCTTCCCCCTCTTTTATGTGCCCATAACTAACTCTCCCTCCTCCCTAGGCTGTTGTCCCTCAGATCTTGTAGAACTCACAAGTATGTCCAAGTCACCTCCCCACAAAAATGTTCCTTTCTCCCTCTTTTTTTCAAGAGTGCTGCAGTATTGATAGTGGCCATGAGATGCCTAACACCGTGAGCTGGTGTAACAGAGGGTCTCAGGGAATCAGCTGTGATCCTGGCAAACTGGAGTCTGATTCAGGGCTTCCCAAACCACCCTGCCCTGTGCAAACAGAGAGGAAGACGCTCGCAAGCAGGTCAACCGAGCCACATTCATGCCTTTCGTAAAGAAACAGAGGCTGGTTTGTGGCATCTGATGGCAGCCTTGGTCTCTTAGGGGGCCACGTGTTTCCTTTGTGCTCTTCCAGGTACCTGTCTGCTTTTTAAAACCAAATCTCCCTAATTCAAACAGCCCACTACTCTAGGGTTACCAAGTCCAATTTAAGAAATACTTGGGGACTTTGGGGGGGTGGAGCCAGGAGGCTTTGGGGGTGGATCCAGGATATGACAATTGAACACCAAAGGGAGTTTTGGCTATCACATTTAAAGGGACCAAACACCTTTTAAATGCCTTCCTTCCATTGGATATAATAGACAGGGGCACCTTCTTTTGGGGCTCATAAAATTGGACCCCCTGATCCAATCTTCTTGAAACTTGGAGGGTGTTTTGAGAAGAGTCACCAGATGCTATGCTGAAATTTGGTGCCTCTACCCCAAAAAACAGCACCGCAGAGTCCCAGATACCCACAGATCAATTCTCCATTATTCCCTATGCCTATGGCAGGGGTGGCCAACGGTAGTTCTCCAGATGTTCTTTTGCCTACAACTCCCATCAGCCCCAGCCAGCATGGCCAATGGCTGGGGCTGATGGGAGTTGTAGGCAAAAAACATCTGGAGAGCTACCGTTGGCCACCCCTGACCTTTGGGAATCAGTCTTCATAGGGAATAATGAGTGCCCAGCAGACATTTCCCTCCCCTCCTCCTCTTTCTGAAGACCCTGAAGCGGGGGGAGGGCCTCCAAACCAGGGGATCCCCTGCCCCCACCTGGGGATTGGGAAACCTATACTACTCACAAGAGCAAGAAGCAGCGATTGCCCAGAACACTCAGGCACTGCTTTAGCCCTTTGCTGATTGTTTGCTAGGAAAAGGTAAAAAGGAAAGGTCCCCTGTGCAAGCACCAGTCGTTTCTGACTCTGGGGTGATGTTGCTTTCACAACGTTTTCACAGCAGACTTTTAAGGGGTGGTTTGCCATTGCCTTCCCCAGTCATCTACACTTTCCCCCCGGCAAGCTGGGTACTCATTTTACCGACCTTGGAAGGATGGAAGACTGAGTCAACCTGAGCCAGCTACCTGAAACCAGCTTCTGCTGTGATCGAACTCAGGTCGTGAGCAGAGTTTAGGAATGCAGTACTGCAGCTTTAACACTCTGCGCCACAGGGCTCTTTGTTTGCTAGAGAGCAAGGCAAAATTCTCAAGAGGGGGGTGCTTCCACACACACTAAATCATGCCGTTTCAATCCACTTCACTGACTGTTTTGCAAATGGATTTTGCCATTTTGCAGAGTAAAAATCAGTCGCAAAGTGCATTGAAAGTGGATTGACAGTACGTTATTTAGTGTGTGTGAAAGCGAAACAGTCTAATCTGCATTCCAAATTTAAACTACCTTGGAATAAATTTCACCTTCCCAATTTCTGCCAAAGGGCTGGGAAACTGCAGGTGAACATCTCCAATGCAAACAGCTATCTATCTGCCTGTTGGCCAAGGCAGGGTGTTTTTTTTTAAAGCAAGACTGCACAGGAATGCCGGCTGGTTTGGCATCAGGGAGTGTGGCCTAATATGCAAATGATATCATGATGAGCTTTTTCTACAAAAAAAGGCCTGTGCGGAACAAGGTGACATCAGGGGTGTGGCCTAATATGCAAATGAGTCCCTGTTGGGCTTTTTCTACCAAAAAAAGAGAAAAGCCCCGGGCCCAAAGTAACAAAAGCATCTTGCAAAAGTACATTCTGGCTCCCATAACTTGATGGCAGAATGAATGTTTTCATCTTCGAGCTAACGCAGCGACTCCTCTGGGATTTCTCAGGTCCGGAAGGTTGCTAACATCACACACTGGAGTGTTTGCTGATATCTGCAACATGCTGCAAAATTGTTGTTTTTAACTGGTCCAAAACTATGGATTGGGCTTGGTTTTTGGTTTTTAAATATCCGTCTCTCATTAGAGACTCCTGTCATCCTTCATGAACCACGTTTTCCAAGGTAAGGCAGGGCAGGGGTTGCGTTTAAGAAGATAAATTTGCAGCGGCCTTCTGTTTGTCCTGCAGAGCATGTGCTGAGATGTGCCTCAGTGCAGACGAGCCCTTCCCCAGAGATACACTGAGGATCTTCTGAAGTACAGAGGCTGCATCCAAAGGACAGGGCACTTGGGGGAGTCGGATGTTCTCATTCAGTGGATCTGTTCAGCACAGTGAATGCAGATCATGAAATGATCCAACCTCCCAGCAAACACCAGGTTTGCCAGGTCTTCTTCAAGAAATATCTGGGACATAGGTGTAAAGTATGCAGGCCCCCCCTAGATTTTCCCAGCAGGGGCTAAGCCCCCGCCGGGCAACCAACACAGGACTTGGGGCTTCAAAGGCATGAATGGGGTGATAAAGGCTATGTGTGATTTTTCCTCTGAACTTTACAACTTCAGCTCCTTAGAAATGCTAATAGAGCTCCCTCCAGAGCCTAGGTGTCAATATGCATATTAACCAGTGTTGCTAAGCTCAGAGCCAGTTTGGTGTAGTGGTTAAGTGTGTGGACTCTTATCTGGGAGAACCAGGTTTGATTCCCCACTCCTCCACTTGCACCTGCTGGAATGGCCTTGGGTCAACCATAGCTCTGGCAGAGGTTGTCCTTGAAAGGGCAGCTGCTGTGAGAGCCCTCTCCAGCCCCACCCACCTCACAGGGTGTCTGTTGTGGGGGAGGAAGGTAAAGGAGATTGTGAGCCTCTCTGAGACTCTTCGGAGTGGAGGGCGGGATATAAATCCAATATCTTCATCTACCTCACAGGGTGTCTGTTGTGGGGGAGGAAGGTAAAGGAGATTGTGAGCTGCTCTGAGACTCTTTGGAGTGGAGGGCGGGATATAAATCCAATATCTTCTTCTTCTTAATTGTGTAAATTGCGTAAATCAATACATTGGCAGCCCTGAGTGTGTTCTTGCAGCACACATTAGAAAAGTGAGAAAAGTGACTATTTTTTTCATCCAGCCAGCTGATCTAGAGTATTGAAGGACTCTAGATATTGTAAGGTAATTACTAAAGTATTGATATCCAGCACATATCAATCCTTATAAGTTTGGTGTCTGTTGGAAAATAAAGCCTGGCTGGCTACACCAGGCTCTCTTTGGTGGATTCAAAATACTTGCTTGGTTCCAATTTACATTTTGGGGGAAAGTGAGATTGAGTGTGGGTGAACATGAAGATCAGAGGCCTTTAAGAACAAAATTTGAGGCCAGTGGCACCTTTAAGAACCAACCAAGTTTTATTCTGGGCATCAGCTTTTGTGTGCATGTACACTGTTTCGTTTAGATTGCACACACACTTATTTTATCTGACATGAGCCTTTTTTTGCTATTAATCATTGATCTTATTTATTGTTTTGCTGCTGTTGGTTTTATGATGTGAACCATCCTGAGCCCATTTTGTGGGTAGGGCAGGATACGTTGAATACATGAAATGAAATGAAAGTTTGATTTCTGAGTATAAGTGAAAACTGAATGATTTAGGTAGCAGCAGCAGCAGCTGTAATACATGAAATGAAATGAAAGTTTGATTTCTGAGTATAAAACTGAATGATTTAGGTAGCAGCAGCAGCTGTAAACTGCAGCATATACTGAACCCAACATATAGTTTGGTGCAGTAGTTAAGTGCGCAGACTCTTATCTGGGAGAACCGGGTTTGATTCCCCACTCTGCCACTTGCAGCTGCTGGAATGGCCTTGCGTCAATCATCACTTTTGTAGGAGTTGCTGTAAGAGCTCTCTTAGCCCAACCTACCTCACAGGGTGTCTTGGGGGGGTGGGGGGAGGCAAAGGAGATTGTGCTTCAGAATCATCAGAAAACAGCAGGGGGAAGGGAAATGTTCCCCTAAAGCTTTTCTGTATTGCCTTTTACTGTCAAATTTGTGACCATTAGTTTGTCCTATGCACATGAGATGTATATTTGCAGATCTTAAAGTGACTATTCTAAAAGTGAATTTCAAAAACAGGACACAGCAAGAGACCTCTGAGATACCATTATAACCACTGGCCAACTCCCACCTTTTTCTGGGTTTGGCCCAGTCCATGGACATTGTTGGGGGGGTGCTCCCTAAATTTATGGGGAGGGAGCTTCTCCATAAATTCATAGGTAGTGATAATGGAGGCCCCTCCCTGTGATGTCACTGGCTCCTCCCTATGATGTCACTGGATCAAATGTCTCTGGCTGGGCCTCAGCCCCCCCTCCCCGGGAAATTGAAAAGTCTGCGCCCCTGATCTGGGGACTTTGTGGGTGGAGTCAGGAGACTTTGGGGGTGGAGCCAGGATCAAGATTGTGACAAGCATGACTGAACTCCAAAGGGAGTTCCGGCCATCACATTTAAAGCCATCACACCTTTTAAATGCCTTCCCTCCATTTGGAAATAATGAAGGATGGGGCACCTTCTTTTGGGGCCCATAGAATTGGACCCTCTGGTCCAATCTTTTTGAAACTTGGCAGGTGTTTTGAGGAGAGGGTCCAGATGCTATGCTGAAAATCTGGTGCCTCTACCTCAAAAAAATCCTCCCAGAGCCCCATATACCCGCAGATCAATTCTCCATTATACCCTATGGGAATCAGTCTCCATAGAGCATAATAGAGTGCCCAGCGGACATTTCCCTCCCCCCCCCACCTGCTTTCTGATAACCCTGAAGCGGAGGGAGGGCCTTCAAACTGGGGGATCCCCTGCCCCTACCTGGGGATTGGCAACCCTAACAAACACCCGCACAGCAACTGGGGACCACGTCGTTCAAAGGACAGAAAGCTTTCGGAGGAATGCATTCTGCTCTTAGGTTTCGTGTGAGCAGCAGGCGTGTGACAGCTCTCTTGCCAGGGTGTTGCTAATGAATACATGACACTGCCTGATACTAAATCAGACCCTTGGCCTATCAAGGTCATTGGTCTGTGTTTTGATTGGCAAATGGCTCCCCAAAGTTTGGGGTCTTTCGCATCACCCACTCCTTGTTCACTGCAAACATGGCCGGTGCGTGGGAGCAGGCCAAGTAGGCAGTCACCTAGGGTGCCACTTGGCCTAGGGGGCACTGCCAGGGGCCCCCTCTCCCCACGGACAGCGTGTGTGCTCCCTGGAGCCTGCCTTCCCCAATGGAAAGCCTTCCTACTCTTCTTTAACTGAGCCATGGGGTGGGAGCCATAGCTCAGTAGTAGAGCATCTTTCTGGCATGCACAAGGTCTTGTCCCTGGCACCTCCAGCTAAATGATCAAGTAGAAATGGTCATGTGAAGCTCTTGTCCCTGGTACCTCCAGCTAAAAAGATCAAATAGTAGTCCAACGATTAAGGCTTTTTAGAAAAAATATCAGCAATAGTTGGGAGCATTGTTCCATTGACACCCGAGGTGGTATTGTTGAATTTATGGCCTGATTCGGAGCTTTCATCTCTAAAACAAGAATTAGTTGCGTTATTACTATTAGCTGGAAAGATTGCTATTGCTAGTTGCTGGAAACAAATTAAAAGTCCTACGTCTCAAAGTTGGAGTAATAAAGTATGGGACATATTAATTCATGACAAGTTAGCTACCAGTATCTCCTTATTGGATAACGCAAAAGCGGGAGACTGGTTTATAGAAAGATGGTTTTGCTTTCTTGAATATGTCAATAATAAGAAGACTGCATTTGGTAAAATTCCGGAAAAATATATGAATTTCATGATCCATTCACCTTTGATTGATGGATGGCTCCTTCCCCCTATCGTAGCGGTGGTCGGTGTATTGTCATTTATGTACTGATATGAAGTGTCCCTCTGATAAGGCTGGTGATGTATGTATAACACTGATTTATGATGATCGTTCTGTATGGTTTTTTAAATTGGTGTTGTTGCTCTATTTTATAAAAAAATGTTCTTAATAAAAATTTAAATTATAAAAAAAAGGTAAAAAGTTTCAATTTTTTTCATTTCTCATACATTTCTCTGTTTTTTACATTTCGGGGGGGTGGGTGGGGCTAGTGGGCAGCTCGCCTAGGGCACCAAAAACCCTAGCACTGGCCCTGCTGGAAATGCCAAGGCTAGAACTAGGGACCATCTGCATGCAACGTAAATGCCCTGCCACTGAGCAATGGTCCTCTCCAGATAACCCTCACGGGACAGTTCCAAATCCCCAACAAGGACTGCCCCATCGGTGGATGGTGGGCAATTCCAGGCTAGTCTGTGCTTTGCTCCTTTAAAAAAAGAAAAGAAAATTCTAATTCCCACCTAAGGTCCTTCTTGCAAAGCATCTGTTGCAAAACGTCCCTTCCTTTCTTCGGCACGGAGCAAAAACAAGAGGGCAGTCAACTGGACCGTGCTCCTTGAGAAAATGAAGCAAGCCCAAGGCTGGGTATGTGGACCTGGTGGTGGAAAGTGCTGTTAAGTGGCAGCCGACATGGCCACCCTGTGGGGTTTTCAAGCCAAGAGATGTTCAGAGGTGGTTTTTGCCATTGCCTGGCTCTCTGTAAGGGCCCTGGACTTCCTTGGTGGTCTCCCATCCAAGCAGCAATCAGGGTGAACCTTGCTTAGCTTCTGAGATCTGACGAGATAAGGCTAGCCTGAGCCCTTCGGATCTTCTGACATTTTACGATACATGACTGGAAAAGGGACTTACCTGCTCAGGATAATAGCTAGCGTGGAAGGGAGATGAGAAAGGATGGTGCCTTCACTTGGTTTTCTTAGAAGACATGCAAAGCGATACCAGAAGAAACGGAGAGGACTCTTCCTTCCTCTCATTCGGAGGCCAGTCCTCTGTGGGGCAAGGCAAAAATTAGACTTGAGAATCTAAGCCTGCCCTGCCCTGTCACGTTTCAGATTGGTCTTAAGAAAACCTCAGTCATCTCGAGAACAAGAAGTGGAAGATGACCCAAGCTGGCTGTTTGTCAATGGCTCCCTCTGACCATGGTGGGGGAGGGCGGGGGGAAGGAGAAGGGGGGTGGTCACGGACACAGTTTGATCTAATTGGGATAAGTGTCCCTTTCAGATTCCAAGCTGCAGCTCAAGGAACAGGCAGCCTCGAAACCTGCGGTTCAGGAAAAGCTTGTGGCGTGGGCTGTGACCACAGGAGGCGGCGAGAGGCTCTGAAGGAACCTTTCATGGCCTCTTGGGTGAGGCTTTCAAACCAGCCCACGTCAATCACCGTTTTCAGCTGTCGCCTTGTTCTCAGGGCTCTGGTGGCCTTATATAAAAGTGCATGGAGAGGGGGGAATCAACAAACACCCTCTTGCACAGAGATTGACCCAACACCCACCACCCTCTGCCCAACATTACCTCTCCTTTAAAGAACCTTCTTCTCCTGTTTTCTCCTGGCTTTCTGAAGACCAATTCATAGGCTCCCCTCTCTCTCTCTCTCTCTCTCTCGTTATTTAGATCCAAGTAGGCAGCCGTGTTGGTCTGAAGTAGTAGAACAAAATAGGAGTCAATCACACCTTTAAGACCAACTTAGTTTTATTCAGAACGTAAGCTTTCGTGTATATTCAGAATGTAAACTTAGAGCACACGAAAGCTTACGTTCTGAATAAAACTAAGTTGGTCTTGAAGAAGAAGAAGATATTGGATTTATATCCTGCCCTCCACTCCGAAGAGCCTCAGAGCGGCTCACAATCTCCTTTACCTTCCTCCCCCACAACAGATACCCTGTGAGGTGGGTGGGGCTGAGAGGGCTCTCACAGCAGCTGCCCTTTCAAGGACAACCTCTGCCAGAGCTATGGTTGACCTAAGGCCATGCTAGCAGGTGCAAGTGGAGGAGTGGGGAATCAAACCCGGTTCTCCTAGATAAGAGTCCGCACATTTAACCACTACACCAAACTGGCTCTCCAAAAGGTGCTATTGATTCCTATTTTGTTCTCTGGTTATTTATTCTCAGGGATCATTTCATCGAAAAAGAAGAAGATGACGACTGCAGATTTATACCCTGCACTTCTCTCTGAACTCAGAGACTCAGAGTGGCTTATAATCTCCTACATCTTCTCCCCCCACAACTGACACCCTGTGAGGTGGGTGGGGCTGAGAGGGCTCTCAAAGCAGCTGCCCTTTCAAGGACAACTCCTATGAGACCTATGGTAACCGAAGGCCATTCCAGCAGCTGCAAGTGGAGGAAAATAGGTGCCAGAGCTCATTAGCACAACTCATTTGCATATGACACACTCCCAACATCACCAGTAGGTATAGTAAATTATATCAGCTCAGCATCTACCGTAAAATGCTTCTTGAATTATAATTGTCCTAATAAAACCTTACTCCCATCATACTTTTTAAATTGCTTTCTCCTATGTGGGACATGATGAAGATATCCATCTGTCTGCTTTCTATGTTTGGGTTATTTTCCCATTTTTTGGGGTGGGGAAAAATATTAGAATTTGTCAAATCTTAAGAGTTCAGCAAAATTCACAGATGAGGTTTGAACAATGGAGCCCAGAAGCAAAGATTTTTTTTTTGGGGGGGGGGAGTAAGAAAGAAAGAGCACAATAAAATTTAGAGGTTCCGGAGCTCTGCTCCTGTGAGCTCCTGCCCAACATGAGGCCTGTTTAAAAGGTAAAGGTAGTCCCCTGCGCAAGCACCAGTCGTTTTTGACTCTGGGGTGACGTTGGTTTCACAACGTTTTCACGGCAGACTTTTTATGGGGTGGTTTGCCATTGCCTTCCCCAGTCATCTACACTTTCCCCCAAGCAAGCTGGGTACTCATTTTACAACCTCGGAAGGATGGAAGGCTGAATCAACCTCGAGCCGGCTACCTGAACCAGCTTCCGCTGGGATCAAACTCAGGTCGTGAGCAGAGGGCTCCGACTGCAGTACTGCAGCTTTATCACTCTGAGCCACGGGGCTCATTGAGGCCTGTTTGTTCTGCCTTTTATCCCACCCTGGCCCCAAAGGCCAAGAAGCAGGTGTGCATGCTAGTACCTCAAGCTACTTGTGAGTAAATGTACTTCCCCCATCTCCAACTACTGGTGGTTCTACTTTCAAGTGTGGATCTTTGGAGAACGCATAGAGCAGGGGTGGCCAAACTTGCTTAACATGAGAGCCACATAGAATAAATGTCAGGTGTTTGAGAGCCACAAGACAGGAAGGAAGGAAGGAAGGAAGGAAGGAAGGAAGGAAGGAAGGAAGGAAGGAAGGAAGGAAGGAAGGAAGGAAGGAAGGAAGGAAGGAAGGAAGGAAGGAAGGAAGGAAGGAAGGAAGGAAGGAAGGCAACTAGATGAGGAGGGGGAGGTGGAAAGAAAGTAACCTTTAAATGCATTCTCCAAGCTGCTGACTGGCTTGGCTTGGAAAAGTGATCTAAAGAGGCAAACGCCTTCTCTTGGCTGGCTGATGGGGCTGTGAGGGCTTCGAGTGCCACACAATGTGTGTGAAAGAGCCATATGTGGCTCCTGAGCCACAGTTAGGCCACCCCTGCCATAGAGTGTTCTGGAATGGGGGTCAAGGCTGAGTTCCCCCACATGGCTCCTAGCTAATCGCTTCTTGGTATCGTGGCCCTGCGGGACTTCGACACCTCCCAGGAGACCTCTTCCCCCTGAAATTCCTGGTTTTCTATGAGTTGTGAAATTGCCTTTGGATGCCTTTCGGCCTGAGTCTACTTTTATAAATATATACACACAACTTCTGATTTCAAGCTGCATTCGACACTGGAAGCTCCCCAGATTTCGGCAGAGTTCACATCTTTCAAGCATACAAAGTAAAGAGAGAGTGGTCAGAAAAGTGGTGGTGGGGGGAGAAACACGCAAGGATGGATCAGCGAGCGACCGGCTTCGGCTCCGCCAGCTCTCCCAACCCCTCAGCCTGCCCTCTGTCCTCAGCCCCCAAAACCTTCAACAGGCTTTTGACAAATTACACCCCATTTTGAGTTTCCCCCCCCCCCGGCCGGAGACATGTTTGAACTCTTGCCACCGTCTGATGTCAAATGTTTCACATTCTTCGCCAGAACAGTGGAGATCATTGTTCCTTGACCACCTCTGCAGGAGGCGCATTGGCTGGCAAAGGCAGGTTTGCCAACGGACTTCTGTTCCGATGCCCCCATCATCCTGTCCGCATGCAAAGCATGCCTTGTCTGAGGGATCTAGAGGTACGGTTAATGATTAATTTGGCCTTCCACCTATTGATAATGTTACAGGGCTTTTTTTGTAGCAGGAACTCCTTTGCCTATTAGGCTACACACCCCTGATGTTGCCAGTCCTCCTGGAGTTTACAGTTGGCCCTGCACGAAGAGCCCTGTAAGCTCTTGGAGGATTGGCTACATCAGGGGTATGTGGCCTAATATGCAAAGGAGTTCCTGCTATTAAAAAAGCAGGGGTGGAATTCTAGCAGGAGCTCCTTTGCATATTAGGCCACACACCCCTGATGCAGCCAATCTTCCTGGAGCTTACAGTAGGCCCTGTAAGAAGACCCCTGTAAGCTCTTGGAGGATAGGCTACATTAGCGGGTGTGGCCTAATATGCAAAGGAGTTCCTGCTATTAAAAAAGCAGGGATGGAAATCTAGCAGGAACTCCTTTGCATTTTAGGCCACACAACCCTGATGTAACCAATCCTCCTGGAGCTTACAGTTGGCCCTGTACTAAAAGCCCTGTAAGCTTTTGGAGGATTTGCTACATCAGGAGTGTGTGGCCTAATATGCAAAGGAGCTCCTGCTATTAAAAAAGCAGGGGTAGAATTCTAGCAGGAGCTCCTTTGCATATTTCACGGCTCTTAGTACAGGGCCTACTGTAAGCTCCAGGAAGATTGGCTGCATCAGGGGTGTGTGGCCTAATATGCAAAGAAGCTCCTGCTAGAATTCCACCCCTGTAAAAAAGCCCTGCTGGTAACAATCTTAGCACTAGGACCATCAGTTAAAGGAGTCTCAGGGCCTAAAATTAGTTAAAATGCTGGGAGATCCATGATTGGGTTGTCCCTGTGGTTTTCCAGGACAGCTGTGGCTAAGGTTCCCAGCTCCGGGATGGGAAATTCCTGGAGGTTTGGGGGTGGAGTCTGGGGAGCCAGCCTCCTGGTGGGTCCCCCAGCTTTACAGCTAATCTCTAGACTACAGAGATGAGTTCCCTGGGAGAAAAAGGATGCTTTGGAGGGTGGACTGTATGGCATCATACCTAGAGTTGCAGGCACAGTATAGGAAGAACATCCTTTCCAGGGTGAGGAATAAAGGGGAGTGCCGCTTCAAAAATGAATGACAGTTTAAAAGTCTTTGTGTCCGAATAAATGTTCTGCTCCACTTTTCGCTCCATCGGGGACTCAAAACACCTCCACAACACCATCTTTCCTTCCTCTGTTTTATCTTCAGAAAGTGTCCGTTTGCCAGTTCCAGGAGTTAGGAAAATGCTTGGAGTTTTTTTTTTTGGGGGGGGGGTGCAGCCTGGGGAGGGCTTAAAGCAGGGCTCGAACTCATGTCCTCGAACTCATTTGTTATGAGGGGCAGATCTGACATAAATGAGATCTTGGGGGATCTGGGCCATGTTGGGCCGGGCCGTGTGTGTACCTATGTAAGATTAGGTAGAAGAGATATAAATGTTATAAAGAACACTGACAAACACAAATATATATTTAAAAAAAAAACTTTAAACATGCTTAAAACGTTAGCACTCATTGGTCTTAAGGATGTTTTCTTTGTTTTTCTCCCATGGGATTCAGGGAACTGGGCAAAAGAAGCTCTGGCTCTTTCCTTCCTTTCTCAGGGGACTGGGGGGGGGGGAATAGCCAATGGAGCCAATGGAGAAAACAGAGGTTTTGCTCTGTATCTCCTGAGCAATTGAGCAAGCCTTGCAAAGCAAGCTGTTATGCAGAAGGAAGCAAGAGAGAGGGAGAAGGAAGCAGATGACAGCCAGTTGCTCGGGGGCCTGATAGGAGCCCTCCGGGGGCCTGATTCGGCCCCTGAACTGCATGTTCGACACCCCTGGCTTAAAGACTAACAAAATTCACCGGCAGAATGTGAGCACTTCTGTGAGTCAATGCTCCCTTGCAAGGGGCCCCCACAGTTGTTTTGTGTGGACAAATAGCCTTTCTGAGGTGGGGGGTGGGAATGCCGCCCTGGTTCTAAGTGGCGGCAGGCTTACTTATGCGTAAACTATTGGGCTGTTGAGACAATGATGAGAAACAACTCGGGGGGGGGGGTGCAACTTGTTGGGGGGTGCAAGTAGGTAGCCCTGCCTAGGGCTCCAAAAAGCCTGGCACCAGCCCTGGTTGCAACACGCATGATTGAATTCCAAAGCCAGTTTGGTGTAGTGGTTAAGTGTGCAGACTCTTATCTGGGAGAACCGGGTTGGATTCCCCACTCCTCCACTTGCACCTGCTGGAATGGCCTTGGGTCAGCCATAGCTCTGGCAGAGGTTGTCCTTGAAAGGGCAGCTGCTGTGAGAGCCCTCTCCAGCCCCACCCACCTGACAGGGTGTCTGTTGTGGGGGAGGAAGATAAAAGAGATTGTGAGCCGCTCTCAGACCCTGAGATTCAGGGTGGAGGGTAGGGTTGCCAATCCCCAGGTGGGGGGAGGGGATCCCCCGGTTCGGAGGCCCTCCCCCCGCTTCAGGGTCGTCAGAAAGCGGGGGGAGGGGAGGGAAATGTCTGCTGGGAACTCTATTATTCCCTATGGAGATTTATTCCCATAGGGGGGGGCTGTTTTTTGAGGTAGATGCACCACATTTTCAGTATAGCATCTAGTGCCTCTCCCCAAAATACCCCTCAAGTTTCAAAAGGATTGGACCAGGGGGTCCAATTCTATGAGCCCCGAAAGAAGGTGCCCCTATCCTCCATTATTTCCTATGGAAGGAAGGCATTGAAAAGGTGTGCTGTCCCTTTAAATGTGATGGCTAGAACTCCCTTTGGAGTTCAATGATGCTTGTCACAGCCTTGATCTTGGCTCCACCCCCAAAGTCTCCTGGCTCCACCCCCAAAGTCTCCTGGCTCCACCCCCAAAGTCCCCAGGTATTTCTTAAATTGGACTTGGCAGCCCTAGTGGAGGGCAGGATATAAATCCAATGTCATGGTCTTCTTCAAAGGGAATTCTGGCCATCACATTCTTTTTAAATGCCTTCCTTCCTTTGGAAATCGTGGAGAATGGGGGCAACTTCTTTTGGGACTCATAGAATTGGACCCCTTAGTCCAATCTTTTTGAAACTTGGAGGGTGGTTTAAGACACTAGAAGCTATGCTGAAAATTTGGTTCCTCTTCCTCAAAAAAGAGGCCCTCCCACAAGCCCCAGATACTCACAGATCAATTCTCTGCTCTGTGGATATTTTCCTCCCCCCCCTTTTTTTCCGATTACCCTGAAACGGGGGGAGGGCCTCCAAACCGAGGGATCCCCTGCCCCCAACTGGGGATCGGCAACATGAATGCTATAGCAGGTCCCCATTCTGTTATGATCTCTGGAATACAGACAAGGTGAGTTTAGATCTGTCCATTAGCTCATTTTGAATGGTTCCAAGTTTCTAGTCCTCAAGGCGGAATACAGAAAGAATTTGGTTCCATACATCGTAGGGCAACACATAGATCAATTTTGAGTTTCGGCTCTCAGAACTCCAGATGTGACTAGGCAGGAAACACAGATGCTATTTCCTTTAGAAGTTCACATTTCAACTTAGAATTAAACGGCTCCCCCCCCCTTCCTTACATATATTCCAAAAGTGCTCGAAAACAATAAACTCAATAAATCTTCCCAATCTGGAGCTTTTACACTCCACTAAAAGGCTCAAAGTGGAGGCAATGAAACTGTCACCATTTTGATTCATGTTGCTGGCAAGAGTAGCATTAAGATACCAGAAGCCATAAAAGGCGATTGCTTAACTTAGCATGAACCCAAGATTTTGCTGATATACGTTTTATTTTCTTCTGTAGCAGCAAGCCAGGACTTTGGCGGCCGGCTGAAAAACACTGTGCACAAAACAGCTCCCTGAGGATGTAATCAGCAGCATCTTGGGCTTACCTAGGACTCAAGACCCATATCTGGATGTGGGGCACCTTCCAGCAATCTCAAATACAAAGGAAGCCTCCTCTACCCACGACTGAGGGCCAGGGTTAAAGGTGAGTAGATCCATCGCCCGTCGCTTTAACTGCAGATTAAAACCCATAAATGACTGAGAGGCTGAAGAACTTCACCACCATCAGAGGTCTCAGAGTGGAAAAAAATGAAATGAAATGTCACAAGGGCAGCTCCTGCCCTCAGATCTGGTCTTGTGTGCCAAGCAACTACAGTACGGTTTGGTACTGGAGGCAATTATTGTGGTTGTTCTTCTCATGGGCCAATAATCATTTGCTGGAATTTAGACTCACAGGGACTTGGGATTTCTCCCAGGGAAACCCTATGACTTTCAGAGATTTCTGAAAAACAGGATTTCTGAGGGTCCTTGAGGAATTCCCAGCCAACATGGCTGGTGCACCTGTTGACACCTGGTCCATCTCTAGAATCTGGTGATGGCCCAGGCAGTAGATAGCCTCCTGTTCTCTGTTCCCAGATATCCTCTGCCGATTGCCAATTCAGCTCCCTGGTTTTACTTAGGAGCTGGGCAACGAAGCAGGCTGGTAGAGGATTAAAATGCAAGTGGAAGAAAACTCAAGAAGAATAGGAATGAACGCAACATTCAGCAAAATGTACATTCCTCCAACACCACTGCATCTGCAAAAACCAACATAAATGTAGCATTTTCAGCAGTGCAGTGATTTATTAGCAGGCCCGGCATGTGGGAGTAGGCAAACTAGGCAGAGCTGAAAGTGGTGTTTTCCCTTCCCCCATGCCCTCCGAGGGTGCGGGGAACGGAAGGGCCAACTGTCCTTTCGGCTCTGAGGAATTGGAGGAGCTTCCCCACCCCCTATCCCTCAGATTCGAAAGTGGCATTTTCCTTCCGACTTCCCTCAAGCCACGCCCACCTCCCCTTTCGGCTCTAGCCTTGGAAAGGAGCACCCTTCAATGCTAGGAAGATCCGCGGGTTGAAGCGCCTGAAACTCAGGCATGTCAAGCCATGCCCCTGTCCCCTTTCCACTCTAACCTTGGAGAGGAGCACCCTTCGATGCTAGGAAGACCCGCAGCTTGAAGCACCTGAATTTCCAGCGGCTATAGCAGGGGTGATCAGACTGTGGCTCCTTCACACGTGTGGCTCTGAAAGCCCTCAGCACCCCATCAGCCGGCTTGGAGAAGGTATTTGTCTCTTTAAATCGCTTCTCCGAGCCAAGCTAGCCAGTGGCTTGGAGAATGCATTTAAAGCTACAATTGCTTTATTTCCACCTCTCCCTCCCCCCCATCTGTCTTCCTTCCTTCCAGCTCTCAAACATCTGACGTTCATCTCTTGTGGCTCTCAGACATCTGACTTTTATTGTATGTGGCTCTTACGTTAAGCAAGTTTGGCCACCCCTGGGCTATAGCATCAAAGGGTACTCCTCTCCAGCGCTAGAGTCGAAAGGCGAGGGGGGCTGGAAATTAGCAGCAGGATTTTAAAACATCACAACTGCGATCCCTTAAAATCAAGTAGAGCAGAATGGAATGGGTGCAGAAGAGAGTAATGAGGATGACCAGGGGCCTGGAGACCAAGAGGTGAGGCTGAGGGATTTGGGGAATGTTCAGCCTGGAGAACAGGAGGCGGAGGGGGACATGATTGCTCTCTTTAAGTATTGGAAGGGCCGTCACTTAGAGGAAGGCAGGGGGCTGTTCATGTTGGCAGCAGAGGATGGGTCTAAATTAAGGGTGGGAAGGTACCGGTGGGATATTAGGAAGAACTTTTTTACAGTCAGAGTTGTTCAACAGTGGCGTCAGCTACCTAGGGAGGTGGTGAGCTCCCCCTCATTGGCAGTCTTTAAGCAGCAACTGGACAAACACTCAACACACACAGGGAGGCTCTAGGCTGATCCTGCAATGAGCAGGGGGTTGGACTAGATGGCCCGTATGGCCCCTTCCAACTCTATGATTCTAATCTGTGCAGCCAATTAGAAACCCTGCTGGGCAAACCCCCTACTTTCTAAAACACTTGGTGGGCACAAGAAAAAGTGTCTGTGGGCACCGCATTAGGATCCGCTGTCTTATACTATGAGAGAAAGCTCCAGTTTAGCCATCCGGGCGGAAAGCTACCGATGTAAGTCTCCAGCATTAATAGACCCGGCTCCCTTTAACAGCCATCAAAACTGCCCCTTTGTGTGTATGTGGGTGTGTGTTCACTACAGCCTGCAGCTCTCTACGAACTCAGCCAGGGAGGGTGTCCTCTTTCTTCAAACTCTGAAGGAGATCTCATTCCAAACGCTCGAGATGAAGCTATCATCTGTCAGGAGCTCCCACGGAGGGACACATCAGCCAATCATTCCGGTCTATTAGCCGCTGCCAGCCAGTACCCGGAGAAAAGGGTGGCCAGCCGGCATCTGTAACAGGATCGCCGCCAACCAAAGCAGCAAGCGGGATTTTGTGGAGAAAGGCCGATTTAGTCCAGCATCCTGTCTTCCCCAGGCAAGCGGCCAAGAGACCTCCGGGAGCTGCCAAGTGGGCCATGATAGCGGTGGCTGTCTCCTGTTGCTTTTTGGGCAGAGGCACCAGCCAGTTTCCAACCGAGATGCCTCAAAGTCATCCATGCTCTTGAAGAGAAAGGCATCTTGCCCTCTGAGGGAAACATACTGCACAAGAGTCTGCATTTTCATTGCAGCAGGGCTTTTTTGGTAGAAAAAGCCCAGCAGGGTCTCATTTGCATATTAGGCCACACCCCCTGGTGGCACCATTGTTCCTGCAAAAAGCCCGGGGGCTCATTTGCATGTTAGGCCACACCTCCTGATTGTTTCTCACAGAGGGGGGGGGGTTGTTGAAAAAGCCCAGCAGGAACTCATGTGCATCTTAGGCAGCAGAGATGGAGGCAACAGGGAGGTATGGCGTAGCAGGGTGGCTGAAGCTGCCACGCCATTACACCGCCTTTGTGGGATGATGCAAAAAACCCAGCAAGGCACAGCTGTTAGTGCAACAAATCAGGGTTGCCCACCACCAAGTGAGAATACTTTTTACTACGTGAATTGGAAGAATGTGTAAGCATTGCTGCTGTGCTGGAATTTTGAAAAGTGTCTGTCTGAAGCTCGTCGAAGTGAAACGAGGGATCAAGTACTGCCTCGTCATGATGCTATTTTTTTTTTTTTTGCCTTGCGGCACTTGAAATGTCTACAATTTGAAACGCTGGACTTTCAAGAGGACGGTTCACCACTGAACCCTCATATTTGGAATAAGAATTGCATTTGTTGCACTTTTGAGAGACTTTAGGTGTGGGTGGTACAGACGTCCTTCTTCTCTTTCTCTATATTCATTGTCTACGTTCAATTCCAATAAGAAATCTGTTTATTGTCATTTATAGAGATCTGAATAGTGGCTTGTTTTCGAGGCTGGTGTTCGCAGAGGCTCACTGTAGTCTGTTTCCAGTTCCGTTTTCCGCTACTCTTTCTTTGGTTGCCCAACCACCAGGTGAGACTAACACAGGGAAACCAAAGGTTCTGGTTTATCCTTTACTATGCAAACAACTTCTGAAAGGATTGTAAAACAAACAAACCGAGGGTCTGGGCTGCCTTCCCTTCCGTTCTTACAGCTTCATGGCTAACTGGGAGCAGCCACGTTGTTCTGCCAGCTCACCCCGTCCTCATTCAGCCAGGGTCTTACATATTTAAAGGCACAGGCACACCATCCAAAAAGCAAGCCTTTCCAAAGCTTCTAGCATTCTGAAGTGGAAAGGCACATGGTGGCTGTAGGGGCGGGGCTTCCCCCCACTAGCCAACTAACTGGGGGTGGGAAGGTGCCTGCAAAAGGGGGGAGGTCCCCTGCTGGGACTTGGGGATTGGCAAACCTACAAGAAATGCAGATATGGAATCAGCCCAAAGAGCAGACTGGTGCATGCAGCTCTTCATACAATGCAATGTTAATTTAGAGAACTCACTCCCCACAAGGTAGTGTGATGGTCTCTAGTTCAGATAACTTTGAAAGGGGACTGGACAAATTCATAGAGGGATGGTGTAAGGGGAGAGCGGGATACAAATCTAATAACATGAATGAATGAATGAATGAATGATGGCTGTATAGACTCTCTGTGTTCAGAGGCAATGTGCCCCTGCGTGTGTCTTTTGCAGGGGATGCCATCTGAGCAGGATGTCTTTATTCCTGGTCTGCCGGTTTTTTATGTTCACATGAGAGAGATATGGGAGTTTCTAGAAGGAATTAGCTGGCCTTGAAGACTAGAGTTGCCAACCTCCAGGTGAGATATAGAGATCTCCCAGAATGACAATTGATCTCCAGTCTACAGCGATCAGATCCCCTGGAGAGAATGCCTACTTTGGAGGGCAAGCTGCATGACATTACACCTTGCTGAGCCTCCCCCTACACCCTGCCCTCACAAGACTCTACCTCCAAAGCTCCAGGAATCAGTGGCAGACAGGGTCTAAAAATATTGGTTGCCAGGAGACATAGGGGGCCCACCCACAACTATAAGGCTACCATTTAATTTTTGTAAGAAAGAAATAAAAATTTCATAAAATACATAAGTGGGAAAAAGGTACAATTAAAACAGTTTGCAAAATAAATATATGTATTTTAGTCATTGCAATGTACATACATGGGGCATATCACAGGCAGTATACAGTAGATACTAAATGTAAATTCAGATTGCATTTTCTCCGGGGAGCTGATCTCTGCTAGCTGGAGATCAGTTGTAAAAGCGGGAGATCCCCAGGCCCCACCTGGAGGCTGGCAACCCTAAATATAACGTAAATTTTAGTTGCATGAAAGTAATAATACTGGAACGTCGATTATATTTTCAAGCTACTAAAAGGTCATTAACATTTCTAACACATTGCCTAATGTTTAAGGGGGCCCACTTGCCATCGGGCAAGCTGACACCCTGGCCAGTCCGCCACTGTCAGGAATTTCCCAACCCGCAGCTTGCACAGCCTGAGTTCGCTGGAGATCTCTCTACTGCTGGAGGGGATTGGCTTCTGCTCTACGCTGCTGGTGTGTCTGTAAATAAAGCAATAAAGAGACTGAAAGTCTCCATTATTTCTTCATCCAAAAGGAAACTGAACTTTGCAGAAGGTCCCGGATTCGTTTCCTGATGTCTCTGCTGAAAATAACCACCCGCGGGCAAGCAACGAGAAGGACTTTGACCCTGGAGAGATGCTTGCCAGACAGAGGAGACAGCGCTGAGCTGGATGGACTAATGGTCTGCATCAGGGCTTTTTTTGAGCAGGAATGCTCAGGGAAGCAGTTCCAGCTGCCTCGGGGGTGTGGCCTAATGTGCAAATGAGTCCCTGATGGGCTTTCTCCACAAAAAGTTGTGTGAAACAATGGTGGCATCAAGGGGTGTGGCCTAATATGCAAATGAGTTCCTGCTCGGTGTCTCCCCCCCAGCTCTGGAGCTTTGCTCTGCTCTGCTCTGCTCAGGGAAGCGGGGAGTGTGTGACAGTCTGTTCATTGACATTTGCACTGGAAACAACAGACTGGGAAGGATATCTTTTATTCTTGCCGTTCCTTGAATGGCAAACGTTAAGTCAATATTTGGATATTCAGCAGAGAAGGAAACTGTTTCTCCTAGGAGGAAAGTGAAATAATTTTTTTTTAAAAAGCAATCGAAGGACACATTAAAGAAGCCATATAGAAAAGGCAGACCCCTCCAACGTAATAGTATAGCCACACAGTCACAGCTGAGGAAGTGACCTCACAGCAAGCGGTGTCCTGAATGAACAAGCATTTATAGCTCTTTCGGGGGCAAGAAACGGTTTCGCTGTGCCGGCTGAAGAGAAAGAGCCAGTCATAGCGAAGCTACAGCATCATCTTTGTGAATGAAGCATTGTCAGAATAGTTGGGATTTAAGGTAATGGAGCGAGAATTGTTGAAAAGTTCTTGCAGGGAAAGCATCGCGGCACGCACTGCACTGCAACAGGCAGCTTAGATCGAAAGGGGCAAGCTTAGCTTCCCCCCCACACGGACCAGAAACATAATGTGGTGGAAAATGTTGTCGAGTCACAGTTGACTTACGGTGACCCTGTAGGGTTTTCAAGGCACGAGATGTCCAGAGGTGGCTTGTCATTGCCTACCTTTGTATCACAACCCTGGACTTCTTTGGTGGTCTTGCATCTATGTACTAACCGGGGCCACCCTGCTTAGCTTCCAAAACTGTATGAGATCAGGCTAGCCTGGGCCTTCCAGGTCAGGGTAGAAACCTAATACTGTGCCCTTAAAATATAAACTGTTCAGAGTCTATCAGCATGTTAAGACTGGGCTCCATACTGCCCCAGAAGTCACCAGGGCCAGTTCCCAGAGCCAGTTTTGTGTAGTGGTTAAGTGCAGCCTAATCTGACACACACACACATACACACACACAGCCCGCTGCCCTAGGCAAATGGATAGGCTTTTTCTACAAAAAAAGCCCAGCAGGAACTCAGTAGCATATTAGACCACATCCCCTAATATTAGCATATTAGGCCACATCATCTGGGATAATCAAGTGCAAACTGAACTGTGGCAGTAACTTTTCCAGGCCCTGCAGCAATTCTGGCTGGCCAGCCAGGCCACAGGGAGGCTGCCGCACAGTACATCTGGGCCCTGTGATCCCTGCCTAGCCCCGGGGAAGCTGCTGCACCGCGTGGCTGACCCCCACGATCCTCGCTGGCCAGCCAGGCCCCAGGGATGCTGCCATTTGGCAATCTATCTGTCCAACAATCCCCGAGGGCCACACCAAGTGACGTTGAGGGTTGTATAAGGCCCTCTGGACTAGGGTTGCCAAGTCCAATTTAAGAAATATCTGGGGACTTTGGGGGTGGAGCCAGGAGACTTTGGGGGTGGAGCCAAGATCAAGGCTGTGACAAGCATCATTGAACTCCAAAGGGAGTTCTGGCCATCACATTTAAAGGGATGGCACACCTTTTCAATGCCTTCCTTCCATAGGAAATAATGAAGGATAGGGGCACCTTCTTTCGGGGCTCATAGAATTGGACCCCCTGGTCCAATCCGTTTGAAACTTGGTGGGTATTTTGGGGAGAGGCACTAGATGCTATACTGAAAATTTGGTGCATCTACCTAAAAAAAACAGCCCCCCCAGAGCCCTAGATACCCGCAGATCAATTCTTCATGATTTTCTATGGGAATAAATCTCCATAGGGAATAATAGAGTTCCCAGCAGACATTTCCCTCCCCTCCCCCCGCTTTCTGATGACCCTGAAGCGGGGGGAGGGCCTCCAAACCGGGGGATCCCCTGCCCCCACCTGGAGATTGGGAACCCTACTCTGGACGGAGGTTCACCACCCCTGATTTATGTGAATGTGCACCAGAGTGAATACGCCTCCAGTCCCCAACACAGAGATTTAACTGTTTGAGGACCAAGGAGGGAGCTAGCAACTCACAGTAACGCAAATAAGGCCTCCTCAAACAGCAGCAACAGGAAGAAGGGTTTACCAAGGACAGGGCCCAGAAAACGGGGACAGTCCCTTGTAAGTGGGGGCAGGAGTCCCTCGTGAACTGTGGCTTTAAATTCATCCAGGAAAACATTTTGCTTCCTTGCAGTGCTGCATTGGCATCCTTTCCTTGGTTGTTTATTTGCTCGGGCTAAAAGGCGAGCTGTTTACTCCAACTCACCCTTCAGTAGAACTTCACGGTTATTTTTCTTCAAAGAGCAAGGGCCATGCCAGGAGGTTTGAGGCTCTGGCTCCCATAGGGATGCCTGGCTGCTTCCTACTCCCCCCGCCCCCTAGTCTCATCAATAGTAGATGGAAAGTGGATGAAGGCTTTTTTTAGGGTTGCCAATCCCCAGGTGGGGGCAGGGGATCCCCCCGGTTTGGAGACCCTCCCCCCGCTCCAGGGTCGTCAGAAAGCGGGGGGGGGGAGGGAAATGTCTGCTGGGAACTTTATTATTCCCTATGGAGATTTATTCCCATAGAAAATCATGGAGAATTCATCTGCAGGTAACTGGGGCTCTGGGGGGGCTGTTTTTTGGAGTAGATGCACCAAATTTTCAGTATAGCATCTAGTGCCTCTCCCCAAAATACCCCCCCAAGTTTCAGGAATCGAAAAGGTGTGCCGTCCCTTTAAATGTGATGGCCAGAACTCCCTTTGGAGTTCAATTATGCTTGTCACAGCCTTGATCTTGGCTCCACCCCTAATGTCTCCTGGCTCCACCCCCAAAGTCCCCAGATATTTCTTGAATTGGACTTGGCAACCCTAGGTTTTTTCCAAGTGGAGCTGGGATCAGGCTTCTAACCAGGCCTCATTTTGGGTAGGAGCTTACAGGAGCAGAGCTCTAGAACCTCTACATTTTATTGTGCTCCACCCACCAAAATACTTGCTTCTGGGCTCCATTGTTCAACCCCCCTGTGAGAATTTTGCTGAACTCTTAAGATTTGACAAACTAATATTTTTTTCCACAAAAAAAAATGGGAAAAGAACCAATACATATAAAGCAGACGGATGGAAATCTTCCTCATGCCACTGGGGCCACACAGGAGAAAGTAATTTTAAAAGTATGGCATGGGAGGAAGGTTTTATTGTGACAATTATAATTCAAGAAGCATTTTAAGGTAGCTGCTGAACTGATATAATTAAGTACACCCTCTAGTGACATCAGGGGGGTGTGACATATGCAAATGCGTTGTGCTAATAGTAATGAGCTCCAACGCCTCTTTTTCTATGAAATGACCCCTGCCTTGAACCCAGGGCTTCTGTGCCCCAAGTGGGGTGCCACAAGGAAGCAGGGCTTTTTCTCCTCCTTACCCACAGCAGCACGATGGTTTCATGCACCTTCTGGATTTCCCCCCTTCTTTTCTGCAGTCTTTCACATGAACACACACATAAGGCTGTCTTTGACTGAATCAGACCCCCGGGCCTTCAAGGTCAGTCTTGTCTACTCAGACTGCAGCAGTTCTCCAGGGTCTCAGGCAAAGGTCTTCCATGTCACCTATTTGTCTGGTCCTTTTAACCCAAAACTGGATGTGATGCAGTGTGATGCGGTGGCTAAAAAGGCAAATGCAATTTTGGGCTGTATCAACAGAAGTATAGTGTCCCGATCACGTGATGTGATGGTATCGCTTTACTCTGCTCTGGTCAGACCTCACCTGGAGTCTTGTGTTCAGTTTTGGGCACCACATTTTAAGAAGGATATAGACAAGCTGGAACGGGTCCAAAGGAGGGCGATGAAGATGGTGAGGGGTCTGGAGAACAAGTCCTATGAGGAAAGGTTGAAGGAGCTGGGCATATTTAGCCTGGAGAGGAGGCGGCTGAGAGGTGATATGATCACCACCTTCAAGTACTTGAAGGGCTGTCATAGAGAGGATGGTGTGGAATTGTTTTCTGTGGCCCCGGAAGGTAGGACCAGAACCAATGGGTTGAAATTAAATCAAAAGAGTTTCCAGCTCACCGTTAGGAAGAACTTCCTGACCACTAGAGCGATTCTTCAGTGGAACAGGCTTCCTCGGGAGATGGTGGGCTCTCCTTCCTTGGAGGTTTTTAAACAAAGGCTAGATGGCCATCTGACAGCAATGGAGATCCTGTGAATTTAGGGGGAGGTGTTTGTGAGTTTCCTGCATTGTGCAGGGGATTGGACTAGATGACCCTGGAGGTCCCTTCCAACTCTATGATTCTATGAACCCTGATGGGCAGTAGATCCAGAACAGATGAAAGGAAATACTACACAGAGAGTGTTGAAAATGTGAGATTTGCTGCCAGAGGATTTGTAGTGATGTACAGAAGAAATAAACAGCTTTAAAAAGGGATTAGATCAGGGCTTTTTTGGTAGCAAGACCTCCTTTGCATATTAGGCCACACACCCCTGATGTAGCCAGTCTTCCAAGAGCTTACAGGGCTTTTCGTACAGGGTCTACTGTAAGCTCCAGGAGGATTGGCCACATCAGGGGTGTGTGGCCTAATATGCAAAGGAGTTCTTGCTACGAAAAGACTAGATAAATTCATTGAGGGTAAGTCTCTCCACTGCTACTAGTCATCGTGTCTGAGGGGAGCCTTTACATTCAAAGGCGCTAAGCCTCTGAATCCCAGAATCAGGAGACAACATTGGGGGAAGGCCTCAACCTCTGTGTCCTCTTGCTGGTCATCCAGAGGAACTGGTTGGCCACTGTGTGAGACAGAACGCTAGACTAGATGGTCCATTGCTCTGATCCAGCAGGGCTCTCCTTATATTCTTACGACCTTTTGCATGCAAAGCAAAAGCTCTTCCACGGAGCCACAGCCTTCCCCAAACCTGTTTTGCCACAATGTGGGTATGGCAGTCCAGGTTTTCCAGGTCCTGCCTACATCAGCAACACATCCATCCCCCCATCCCAGTTCCAATGGTGGCCGCACACACACTTCTGCACCACAAGGGGGCTTTGAGGGTTGTTTTTCCGTCAACTGTAATTGATACACTTGGGGTGCGGTCACGCGTCACATTAAAAGCGTGTGTGTAGCGCTCACATTTGAACAGCTGAATATTGATTCGATGCAGGGCCATTCAGACGAGCAACCAAGAATGCGACTCATTCTGTTGTTGAGCGTTCAGACATCCAATACTATCACGCTCTTTTCTTGGAGCATGCGTGATCAGGTGGTGATTTCTGGGAGGGGGGGGGGGTCCATTGAACATGCGCCCAACTGTTTGGAGGTGGGAAATCAAATGTTACTTCAGAGGGGGGGGGGGAGTTTCCAGAAATCCTCCACATTGAAAAAAAGAGATTTTTTTCCTGTTCTAAATAGTGGGATAACGTTTCCCTCCCCCCTCCGATCCTGTGTTGATTGGAGAAGCAGAAGCGTCACCTCAGATTCCCGGATGATCTGGCAATGCGCATGTCTGCTGGGGCTTTTTTTTTTTTTAAAGGTGGGAGGCAGTATCGCGTGTGAGCTGTCCAAACAACAAAAAGCCGATCTTGTGCCGCTGTTTTGAAAAAGGGCCGGACTTTCTGTGCTGTCAAATTAATGCGCCATTCAGGCGTAGCAAGCCTGGATGACCCCGGATGACACTCGATTGCCAGATGTGGATGTCTGAACGAACACATTTAATCCGTCAGCCAGACGCTGTGTCGTCACTAATGGTACGTGTGACCGCACCCTTGAAGGTACATCAATTACCACTTAATATCACCCAATGAGAAGGGAGCACTCACTGGAGAAGATCCTGATGCTGGGAAAGACAGAAGGCAAAAGAAGAAGGGGATGGCAAAAGCTGAGATGGCTGGACAGTGTTACTGATGTAACTAACATGAATTTGAGCAGACTTTGGCGGATGGTGGAAGACAGGAGGGCCTGGCGTGACTTGGTCCATGGGGTCGTAAAGAGTCGGACTCAACTGTGCGACTGAACAACAACAATCAGTGCATCAATTGCCACTTTAAAAAATTACCTATGGTGCAGAGAGGGGAGAAATGGACACTAAGGGGACTGGAGAAAAGAAAAAGCAGAGAAACCCTCCATGCAGATATCCCATTACCACTGTGCTCCATCAGCAGCAATGGGGTAACCCTGGAGAACCCTCACTGTGTGGCACACACTGTAGTTAGTTATTCAGTGTCTAGGAAAGACACCTCACAGATGCTTCATGTGACTCCCTTCCTTATGAGAACTTCTCTCCTTCCAGGGATTTGAAACTAGGGTTGCAAAGTCCAATTCAAAAAATACCTGGGAACTTTGGGGGTGGAGCCAGAAGATACTGGGGGTGGAGCCAGGAGCAAGGTTGTGAGAAGCATGATTGAACTCCAAAGGGAGTTCTGGCTATCACATTTAAAGTCACTGCGCACCTTTTAAATGCCTTCCCTCCTTTGGAAATAATAAAGGATAGGGACACCCTCATTGGGGGCTCATAGAATTGGACCCCCTGGTCCAATCCTTTTGAACTTGGAGGGTATTTGGGGGAGAGGCACTGGATGACATACTTAAAATTTGGTGCCCCTACCTCAAAAAACAGTCCCCCTAAGCCCCAGATACCCACAGATCAATTCTCCATTATGCCCTATGGGAATCAGTCTCCTTAGGGAATAATGGAGTGCCCAGCAGACATCCCCCCCACACTTTCTGATGACCCTGAAGCGGGGGGAGGGCCTCCAAATCGGGGGATCCCCTGCCCCCACCTGAGGTTTGGAATAGGCTTCCCAACCCCCCCCTCCCCCGCTCTGGCGGGAGTCCCCTGGGTTTGCAGCCTCATCTCCCAGTCTTCAAGAAGTGGGAAGCAGGGGGGGGGGTGGAAGGGGGGGGGGGGAGAACATACCTGTAGGCTTCATTATAGAGCTCCTGAGCCGTTTGTAAAATGTCTGCCCCTTTAAGGCTGGGCAGCGAGCAGGAAGGGCTTGGGAGAATAGCCCCACCCTTTCTTTTGCTTTCGCTTTCACAAGAGTTCTCCGGAAGAAGATCTGGTAAGTGTGTGTGTGTGTGTGTGTGTGAGGGAAGGGGCAGGGGATTCCCTGGTTTGGAGGCCCTCCCCCCTTTTAGAAAGCGTGGGGGGGGGGAGGGAAATGTCTACTGGGCATTCTATTATTCCCTATGGAGAACGATTCCCATAGGGAATAATAGGGAATTCATCCGTTGGTATTGGGGGCTCTGGGGGGGGCTATTTTTTGAGGTAGAGGCACCAAATTTTTAGTATAACATCTAGTGCCTCTCCCCAAAATACCCCCCAAGTTTCAAAACGATTGGACCAGAGGGTCCAATTCTATGAGCCCCAAAAGATGGTGCCCCTATACTTAATTATTTCCTATGGAAGAAAGGAATTTTAAAAGGTGTGCTGTCCCTTTAAATGTGATGGCCAGAACTCCCTTGGAGTTCAATTATGCTTGTCACATCCTTGTTCTTGGCTCCACCCCCAATGTCTCCTGGCTCCACCCCCAAAGTCTCCTGGCTCCGCCCCCAAAGTCCCCAGATTTTTCTTTAATTGGACTTGGCAACCCTAGTTTGGAAACCCTATTTGAAACGGATTTTTTTGAGGGGTGGGTGGGTAGGATGGGTCATGCCTGCCTGTCCCCAGACGCCTAGTGGCTTTTTCCTTCTAAGCGTTCACTGGGGTCTGAAAATTTCCAAGGTCTTCTTTAGAAGCTCCACCAATGTGGAATGCAAACACCAATAAGGCTGTCCCAGATACTGTGCTCGGTGCAGAGAGCCAGTGAAGAAAATAACGCAACGCTTGTCCAGGCCTCCCTTCTCATGGCTTCATCCTGACTTCTTTAATAATGGAAAGTCACCAGGGGAGGAAGGGAGAAAACAAGCCGTGTTCTGTGCTCCGCTTTGCAGCCGGGCAACTTCGATACCCCGTGTCACTCAAAGCAGTCGATGCCCATCGCTGGTCCGTCTTCTTTAAGTTTCTTTCCATCTATAAATTGATTTTTTTTTTTGCAACCTGGCCACCCCTCTAGGCCCTGGGGAGGGACAACGGTGTGGGGCAGGGGGGCAGCTGGCTGAAAATTATACCTTGCCGAACTTCCAAAGGACCACAGAAAGCTTAATTATAGTAATTGACGTGCCAAACACCCATGGAAGGTTTAGTCTTGCTCCTGCCAGAAATAACCATGCGAAGCAAAGGTAGTGAAACAAACCCCTAACATTAAACAACCCCGAAGGAGGAGTTGCTCATTAAATATCGGGGGCAGGAAGCTCCTCCCAGCCCGCCCACGGCACGGTGCATGAGAGAGACAAGTAGCCGTCTCTTTTCAGGCCTGGCTTTTAATGCTGCTTTTATGAAAATGGGTTTGACCTCAGAGTACAGAGAGAGAGAGAGAGAGAATCGCCATGATTTCACCTCAGTCCAGCCTGCCTTCCAAACTTCCAAAATGATTTATTCCTTTGTTAACATGCCCCCCCCTTGGTGCAGAGTGTTAAAGCTGCAGTACTGCAGTCTTGCTCTGCTCACGACCTGAGTTCGATCCCCAGCGGTAGCTGGGTTTTCAGGTAGCCGGCTCGAGGTTGACTCAGCCTTCTATCCTTCTGAAGTCGGTCAAATGAGTACCCAACTTGCTGGGGGGGAAGTGTAGATGACTGGGGAAGGCAATGGCAAACCACCCCGTAAAAAGTCTGTTGTGAAAACGTTGTGAAGACGTCACCTCAGAGTTGGAAATGACTGGTGCTTGCACAGGGGGAGTTTTCCTTGTTAACGTCAAGGCCAAAGTATTTCTTACTAGCATGAAGAGAGAAGACCAGATGTTGGGTTTTGAGAGATCAAGTGGCAATCGACAAGGATATCGTTTAATTATGAAGAGCATCCGGATCATATTGCGCCACCCCAAACACACTATGGACCTGCTGTTCTCAGTTGTAACTTTTACACTTTGTTTATTTCTCTCTCACTCTCTTTTGTAGCTGTTAAAAAGAACAGAAAGTTTCATTAAACTATGGAGAGAGAGAAAGGAAAGCAGACATTGGTCTTTTGATGAGTGCTGTCATTTGGTACCAGGTAACTTTGCTGAGGAGACAAAAATAGTCCAAGAGAGTATAGCTGTCTTTGAAAAGGACACTCTAGCCAAGGCCTTTATGCCTTGGGGGATGAAAGCACTTATACTTTCTGTACTATTCAAGTGTTTGTACCTGATCCAATCCCTTTGCCTCTATGCAGTTATTGTATAGGGCCAATGTCTTATTCAGGGGACCCAGGGGAAATGGCAGTAAATAATTTCTGGTTCTTCCAGGGTTTACTGGAAGAATATCACTAAAATGATTATTAATAATAATTACTATTATATTAGAGCCAGTTTGGTGGAGTGGTTAAGTGTGTGGACTCTTATCTGGGAGAACCGGGTTTGATTCCCCACTCCTCCACTTGCACCTGCTAGCATGGCCTTGGGTCAGCCATAGCTCTGGCAGAGGTTGTCGTCAGCCATAGCTCTGGCAGAGGTTGTCCTTGAAAGGGCAGCTGCTGTGAGAGCCCTCTCCAGCCCCGCCCACCTCACAGGGTGTCTGTTGTGGGGGAGGAAGGGAAAAGAGATTGTGAGCCGCTCTGAGGCTCTTCGGAGAGGAGGGCGGGATAGAAATCCAATATCATCATCTTCTTCTTCTTCTTCTTCTTCTTCTTCTTCTTCTTCTTCTTCTTCTTCTTCTCTTCTTCTTCTTCTTCTTCTTCTTCTTCTTCTTCTTCTTCTTCTTCTTCTTCTTCTTCTTCTTCTTCTTCTTCTTCTTCTTCTTCTTCTTCTTCTTCTTCTTTTATATTATATTATATTATATTATATTATATTATATATTATATTATATTATATTATATTATATTATATTATATTATATTAGTGAATGTTATGTAACACCCTGTTTTGATTTGAGAATCAAAGTGTCTTGCTCAGGGGTCATTTTAGAGAAAAAATAGGTGATGGAGCTCATTATCACAAGTCATTTGCATATGCCACCCTCCCACCAGCCAAAAGCAACCCAATGTGAAGAAAACAGATTCCCAGGCAAGCAAGGGCCTGGGGCTCTCCTGGGCTGCCTCCCCGCCAGTCAAAAGGCCAGCAAGCCACCCACCATCCAAAATCACATAAGAAGTGGAGAAAGGGGTGGTGCGGGCTTCTCCAGGGGCTAATGAGGGCTGCCGGGGGCGTGGGCAAAGCCCCTGGTGGCTGACTGGCTGCCCGCTCTCCTAATCCAGGGATTGTATGCAGCTGCACCTACTATTCAATGGACAAGGTAGGTGGGGAGGAAGAGGGGGAATCCTCAGAAAGGTTCAGGAGCTGCGCTCCTATGAGCTCCTGCTGAATCCGAGGTTCTTGCTAAGGTTTCTCCTCAATCACGCTAAAACCGCATCTGTATTTTCCCTGATTGTACTGACATTTGATAGAACTGGTGCCTATTTTTCAACCAAGGTGCCTATTTCTCAATCACACATAAATGGGGCCTCAAAAAAAAAACTGTACAAGAAATAAATTGGAACACCAGCAAACAAAGATGGACAAAGCAAAACAGCTCATATGGACAAAACTTTAAAAGGGTGTTTTAAGACCAATTTGACCTCTTTAAGACCAACTTACCACTGGTCAACGATGAGACCCCAAAATCAACCACAATCCCCATAATACCTTTTATGACGACCAGGGCTTTTTTTTAAAAAAACAGGAACACACAGCTAGCTTGGTGTCAGGGGTGTGGCCTAATATGTAAATGAATTCATGCTGGGCTTTTCTACAAAAAAGCCCTATATAAAACAATGGTGACATCGAGGGTGTGGCCTGATATGCAAATGAGTTCTGCTGGACTTTTTCTACCAAAAAAGCCCCTGATGACGACCAACCAAAATTACACCAAACAGCGAGCCAGGCTTTTGAGTTCTGAAGGAGGAGGAGACTGGATTTATACCTCAACCTTCACTCAGTCCTCAGAGCTGCTTACCATCTCCCTTCCCTTCCCTTCCCCACAACGGACATTCTGTGAGGTAGGTGAGGCTGAGAGAACTCTAACTACTCCTGAGAGGAACAGCTCTGTGAGAACTTGTGATTGACTCAAGGTCACCTGAGCAGGTGCATGTGGAGGAGGGGGAAATCAAACCTTGTTCTCCCAGATAAGAGTCAGTGCATTTAACCATTACATGGTTTTCCAAGTGAGGGGGCATGGCCCCAAAAGCCTCACCATGGCTATGGGCCAGAACTTCCCCAATAGGCTGCTAGCGGCCAGGAGCAAGTAGTGCCCAGCCCCAACAACTCTGCTTCAGGGAATGCTTGGTTCAGGCACCTCAGTAGCTTCTAGGGTTTGCCAACCTCCAGATGGGGCCTAGAGATCCCTTGACATTACAGCTAACCTCCAAGTTAGGGAGATCAGCTCTCCTGGAGAAAACAGCTGCTTCAGAGGGTGGACTTTAGGGCAGGGGTCCCCCCAGCCCCCTGTCCATGGCAACCGGACTGTGAGTTGTATAATTATTTCATTATATATTACAATGTAGTAATAATAAGAAGACGACGATGACATTGGGTTTTATATCCTGCTCTCCGCCCCTAATTTCAGAGTGTCAGAGTGGCTTACAATCTCCTTGACCTTCCTCTCTCACAACAGACAACCCTGTGGAGGTGGGGTGGGGGCTGAGAGAGCTCTCCCAGAAGCTGCCTTTTCAAGGACAACTCTGCGTGAGCTATGGCTAACCCGAGGCCATTCCAGCAGCTGCGAGTGGAGGAGTGGGGAATCAAACCTGGTTCTCCTAGATAATAGCCCACACACTTAACTACCACGCCAAACTAATAGAAACAAAAGCACACAATTGTACCATCCTAAAACCATTCCCCCACACACACGCACACTGGTCCATGGAAAAAATGTCTTCCACAAAACTGGTCCTTGGTGCCCAAAAGGTTGGGGACTGCTGCTTTAGGGAAATTACATCCTGCTGAGGTCCCCTTCCCGGGCTCCACCCCCAAAATCTCCAGGAATTGACCAGCCCAGACTTGGAGACCCTGCTGTCATGCAACAGGAGCCATTCAGCTTGGCTTGCTCTGGAGCATTTCTCACTTCCCAGTGAGGACCTGGTTGTGTGCCTGCTACCCTTCCTCCTCCGCACTCCTGGCCGTGTTTGCTCTCTGCACATGCCCCAGGAAGACTGGATCGGGCTCACCCTGAGAAGAAGCGCTTCCTCTTGTCTGTTCTGGATCCTCTTGCCAGCAGACCTGCGGTTATGTCCAGCCAGCCGTAGGCAACTGTGCAATGCGGCCAGCGCAATATCCAACCGCCTTTGACTGGATTCAGTCCTGTTTTTTAATCAAGTAAACGGGCGAGGAAGGGAGCAAACTAAGCCTGTGAGCTCCCCTCTTGCATCAACTCTTCATTTCTCTGCTAAACAAAGTGGATCTGTGGCAGGACAGGGAAGGCAGACAAAGCTTTTTGCAAATGTTTGGCCGCAGGTGTTTTGGAGTAGAGCTGAAGGCGTTCAGTGCACATCCTTGGAACTGACTGCTCTTTGCATAGCATTGAGGCAAGACACTGACCAGGCTCCGTTTCTCCACCCTTGAAGCTCTTAGTGTGGCTTTTGTTTTCCTGGCCACAGTAGCTTCTTCCAAAGCAGGAAACAAACAGCTCCAGAGACAAACTCTCCTTGTCATGGCAAGAACAAAGCCAGGAATAGATTAATCACAGTGTGCTATTTTGAGGACAGAGCAAGAGAAGCGTTGTTATTAAAGCAGCCACTCTCGCTGCTGCCGAAACCCAAATTCTTTTTGTTCTCGGGGCCAGCTGGGGTGGGGCGGGAAGCTGGAAATATTGAGCAGGGATCAGACTCCAAGAGATGAACGACTGGGGCTTTCTCGAGCCCAGGCCTAGTGCGAAGGGGGTTAAGTGAAATGCAATGCTCACATTCTGCGATTAGAACCCTAGATGGGGCTGCGGCTTAGTGGGAGAGCATCTGCTTGGTATGCAGATAGTCCCAGGTTCAATCCCCAGCATCTCCCGTTGCAAAGATTAGGCAGCTGGTGATGTGAAAGGTCTGAGGCTCTGGACAGCCGCTCGGAGTAGACACGGCACGGACCTCCTTAAGGTTAAGGATTTGACTCCATACAAAAAGCAGGTTCTGGTGTTCATATGATATTCTTTTCAAACCTAAGTAGTAGGCAGGGGATAAAGAGGGAGGTTCGCCATTCCTCCCATTGCTAAAGAAGAAGCAAGAAAATACTGGATGAAATTTTATGCCTGGTTAGATAGTCAAGACTCTTAAGATTCTCTGGTGTGAACTTATTTCTCCCTTCTTTTTTCCCCTGTATTTTATATTATAAAATTGCCTTGACTCGAATTGTCAAATCATTGGATAACTTTAACAAAGGATTTAAACGATAAAATTTTAAAATGCGGAGGAGCTTTAGTATGGACATCATAATACAGGACAATTGATGTAAAGAAAGCATTGTAGAAGTAAGCTTGTATTTTTTTTTTTTGAAAGTATTTTTGTGCAGAATAAGGTCCAAATGTATTGTGCTTTCTATCTTCCCCTATCCCTTACCCTTACTCTTTTTGAAAATAATAAAACTTTTGGAAAATTTGAAGAAAAAAGGGCTATAGAGTTAAACAGGACCATGGTGGAGAAAACAGAAGATAAACAAGAAACTTCACCGTGACTCTATGACCGATTTCACACTCACCTTACGCTGCTCTCACGTTTGTCTTCTCAGCGGGGCTTCCTTCCGATTTCTCACTATCTGCCCCGGAGCTGCAGCAAGGATAGGCGTTTTTGCGCAGCAAACAGAAACCACTAAAAACCAGTTTCTGTTTGCTGCGTGAAAACACCTATCCTTGGTGCAGCCCCGGGGCAGATAGTGGGAAATCGGAAGGAAGCCACACTGAGAAGACAAACGTCAGAGTGGTGTAAGGTGCGTGCAAAATCGGTCTATGAGTAATGAATCAGAAAACTATATCTTTGATCATTATAATAAGAATTTACTGGAAGTCTTAGGGATCAAAAATTTCAAAGTTTTGTATAACCAGGGCTTTTTTTTTTTCTTTTTGAGCAGAAACACACAGGAATGCAGTTCCAGCTGGCTTGGAATCAGGAGGTGTGGCCTAAGATGCAAATGAGTTCCTGCTGGGCTTTTTCTACCAAAAAAAGCCCTGCATATAACAACTATTCAAAAATGTTTTCACCATTCATCACAATACAATTTCTACAGTTTTTACATGAAACATTTCAAACACAAACAGAACAATTTCAAATACGGGTCCATGTTCCAACAGTGAAAAAATACCCAATGGATTGCCGGTCCTGATTATTCCATTTCCGATCAAATCCTTTGTCCAGGGTTTATATTGTAATACTCTTGTGCGTTCAATGTTCTGTTGGTACATGTAATGCTCATCCATACACTGTTGCTCCTGTGTAACTTAATATCTCTTAGAACAGGGGTGGGGAACTTTTTTTTCTGCCAAGGGCCATATGGATATTTATAACATCATTTGCGGGCCATAAAAAATTATCAACTTAAAAAACAGTGTGCTGCCAAGGGAGAATGATTCAGGCCAGCAAAATTAATGCAAATAATTGTTTTTCTGTTTGAAATGTAAAAAGGTAAAGGTAGCCCCCTGAGCAAGCACCAGTCGTTTTGGTCTCTGGGGTGACATTGCTTTCACAACGTTTTCACGGCAGACTTTTTACGGGGTGGTTTGCCATTGCCTTCCCCCGTCATCTACACTTCCCCACCCCCCAGCAAGCTGGGTACTCATTTTACCAACCTTGGAAGGATGGAAGGCTGAGTCAACCTGGAGCCGGCTAGTTGAACCAGCTTCCGCTGGGATCAAACTCAGATCATGAGCAGGGGGCTCCGACTGCAGTACTGCAGCTTCACCACTCTGTGCCACAGGGCTCTTTTGAAGTCATGTGGGGAGAGCCTAATCTGGCTCACACACCCACACACACCCAGCCCGCCACCCTGGGCAAATGCACAGGTCCAGGGCTATTTTGTAGAAAAAGCCCAGCAGGAACTCAGTAGCATATTAGACCACATCCCCTAATATTAGCATATTAGGTCACACACTCATTAGCATATTAGGCCACACCATCTGGGATAATCAAGTGCAAACTGAACTGGGACAGTAACTTTTCCAGGCCCTGCAGCAATTCTGGCCGGCTGGCCAGGCCCCAGGGAGGCTGCCGCAGAGTACATCTGGGCCCTGTGATCCCTGCCTGATCCTGGGGAAGCTGCTGCACAGCACAACTGGGCCCCACGATCCTCGCTAGCCAGCCAGGCCCCAGAGAGGCTGCCATATGGCTTGGTTTGGCACAGCAATCCCCGAGGGCCACACCAAGTGATCTCGAGGGCGGCATACGTAGGCTTCCCAAATCCCCCGCCCTGGCGGGGGACCCCCGAAATTGCGACCTCTTCCCCCGCTTTCCAATAATCCGGAAGCGGGGGAGGGGGGGGGAAGAACGGTGCTTCCCCCTCACAGCGCCCGGCCGCCGCCGCCGCTGCCACCAGCACCAGCGCCGCCGGCCGGGGACCGGGCACAGGCAGCAGCCGCGGCCCGCCGTCGCCGCTGCTGCAGCCCGAGCTAGGGGCTGTCTGAGGATTCCTCAGGCAGCCCGTAGCTCGAGCGGCGGTGGCGGCGGCGGCCTCTTCGTTCCTCTGCCGCTCTCCTCAGTGAGGAGAGCGGCAGAGGAACGAAGAGGCTGCCGCCCGCCGCCGCTGCAGCCCGAGCTAGGGGCTGTCTGAGGACTCCTCAGGCAGCCCGTAGCTCGAGCGGCGGTGGCGGCGGCGGCCTCTTCGTTCCTCTGCCGCTCTCCTCAGTGAGGAGAGCGGCAGAGGAAGGAAGAGGCCGCCGCCCGCCGCCGCCATCGCCGCCGCTGCACAGCCCGAGCTAGGGGCTGTCTGAGGACTCCTCAGGCAGCCCGTAGCTCGAGCGGCGGTGGCGGCGGCGGCCTCTTCGTTCCTCTGCCGCTCTCCTCAGTGAGGAGAGCGGCAGAGGAACGAAGAGGCCGCCGCCCGCCGCCGCTGCAGCCCGAGCTAGGGGCTGTCTGAGGACTCCTCGCTGCTGCCCAGACCCGGTCCTGCTGCCCCCGGCCCTGTGCAACACCTCCGCCGCCCGCCTCCTTGACGCCGCCCTGACCCACGGGCCCAACGGCGCCTGGAGCCCCGCCTCCTCGTTTGCTACCCCCCCATGGCGGCACAACGCCAGCCGCACCGCCGGACCCTGCACCCGCGTCTGGGACTACTTCCCGAGGCCGGCCTCCGCTCCACCCTCGTCATCCAGGTCCCCCGACGGGAGGCAGGTGGGAGGGGGAGGGGAGGGGACCCAGCCTGGTCTCCCTCGCACGGCGCTTCTTGTGGCCAGGGCCAGGTGCCATGGAAGCCGCCTTGGGTCCCCCGGGAGGAAGGGCGGTGTGCAAAGGCCGTCTGGGGTCCCCTGCTGTCGTCTCGCCGGCTCCTGTTCCCCCTCCCCCTTCAAGGAGAAAAAGCGTCTTCAGCTCGTTAGTTTCCAGGTAATGGAAAGGTATAATTCTGACACCCTCCTGGTTGTTTTAATGAGACGTTGGTTTCCTCTCTGCCTCCTTCGCTCCCCCCCTTCTGCCCTCTTTCCCATTTTTAATGAGATACCAGTTTCCTCTCTGCTACTTTGCAGATGCCTTTCCCAAAAAACGGACAGCTTTGAATTTCTTTTTCTAATGTTGGAACCAACGCTGAGCTGTAATTTATTTCCCATCTGCGGTATGCTCTCCGTACCCTCCGTGTGCTAAATGACTATTAATTGCTGAAAAATTAACATGGTGTTTAACGCTACAAGGGGAGAGGGGGAGAAAAAAAAAAGGAGTCTGCAGGAAAACATTTCTTGCTGGGCAGGGAAGATTTCTGTTTGCCTGTCTTGTCCAAACGTCAAATGTTTTCTGCAGGTCTCAGATTCAGCAGGACTTCACAGGAGCACAGCTCCTGAACCTTTCTGACGGTTCCCCCTCTTCCTTCCCACCTACCTTTGTCCATTAAACAGTAGGTGCAGCTGCATAACAATCCCTGGATAAGTGTGCGGGAGGGAGGGAAATGTCTACTGGGCACTATTATTCCCTATGGAGAACGATTCCCATAGGGGATAATGGGGAATTGATCCGCGGGTATTGGGGGCTCTGTGGAGCTATGTTTTGAGGTACAGGCACCAAATTTTTCGTATAGCATCTAATGCCTCTCCCCAAAACACCCCCCAAGTTTCAAAACGATTGGACAAGGGGGTCCAATTCTATGAGCCCTAAAAGATGGTGCCCTTATCCTTCATTATTTCCTATGGAAGAAAGGCATTTTAAAAAGGTGTGCTGTCCCTTTAAATGTGATGGCCAGAACTCCCTTGGAGTTCAATTATGCTTGTCACACCCTTGTTCCTGGCTCCGCCCCCAATGTCTCCTGGCTCCAC
Source organism: Heteronotia binoei (assembly GCF_032191835.1). NCBI lineage: Eukaryota > Metazoa > Chordata > Lepidosauria > Squamata > Gekkonidae > Heteronotia > Heteronotia binoei. The sequence continues at coordinate 69,580,391 of NC_083234.1, forward strand.
CCCCAAAGTCTCCTGGCTCCACCCCCAAAGTCCCCAGATATTTCTTGAATTGGACTTGGCAACCCTAGGCATACGGCCCTCGGGACGGAGGTTCCCCACCCCCGTCTTAGAACGTGGAGTATTCCTTTCACCTAGAGTCAACATTAATCCCCCACCAATTTACTATACAGAATGCCGTAGCCTCCAATTCCATCTGGCTAACAATAGTCACGTTTATCACACAAATAGTTTTTTTAATCATTACTTAAGAAAAAAAGGAACAGTACGTTCTCTGTGCCTATTAAAGTGCCAGTTTTTATTGTCTACGGCTTTGTGCTGAGCTGAACTTTTAACACTGTATCTTAAATGATACTTTTTAAAGTTTCATTTTAAATATATTTATTTTGTAAGCTTTTGTAACCTTGGGCAGGTTCCTAAAGAGGCAGCACAATTTCCCCCATAATAAAATAACCAAATATCTTTGTCTCCCTTAATGAGATAGCCTGCAGGACATGAGCATCAATATGATCTAGGGTTGCCAACCTCCAGATGATAGCTAGAGATCTCTTAGGAGTACAGCTGAACTCTGGCCAACAGAGATCTGTTTCCCTGGGGAAAATGGCTGCTTTGGAAGGCGGACTCTATAGCATTATAAGGGCTTTTTTTGTAGCAGGAACTCCTTTGCATATTAAGCCACACACCCTGATGTAGCCAATCCTCCTGGAGCTTACAATGGGCCCTGTAAGAAGAGCCCTGTAAGCTCTTGGAGGATTGGCTACATCAGGGGGTGTGGCCTAATATGCAAAGGAGTTCCTGCTACAAAAAAAGCCCTGAGCATTATGCCGCATTGAATCTCTCCCTCCCCAAACCCTGCCCTCCTCATGCTCCACCCCCAAAATCTCCAACCCAGAGCTGCAAGCCTAACCAATATCTGAGCTAATTCGGGGTCTTCTGACCACCTACCCAGCACAAAAGGATCAGAGTTTGGTTAGTGCCAGCCAGTGTTCCCTCTAAGCTGAGTTAGCGTGAGCTAGCTCACAGATTTTTAGCCTCCAGCTCACACATTTTTGTCTTAGCTCAGGAAGGATGATCCCAGAGCACAACTTTAATGCCAGTAGCTTACAACTTTAGTGCCAGTAGCTCACAAAGTAAAATTCTTGCTCACAAGATTCTGCAGCTTAGGGCCAGCCCATCTGACAATATGTTCCCATTGGGCAATGGCAGAAGAGCTCAATACACTCACAGAGTTAATTACTGCAAGATACAACAATTGACGTCAAATTGCATAGCTTTTTATAAAGACCTAAATCAATGGAGGGATAGATGTATCAATGGCTATTAGCCATGACAGCTAAAAAGGTTATTTATTATATTGTAATCCTATTTGGCAGCCAAAAAGAGTTCCCAGGGATCAACTTCTAATTGAAATGACAACTGAAGTCCAATACAAAATATATTCACTGGGGAAAAGACACTTCTTAGAACTGCCCCCCCCCCCAACTTCAGACAGACTAAATGAAGGAGGAGTTCTAGCTAAGCATGATGGGTGCATATGGGGGAAAGGTGACAGCTGCTTCTCTATTTGCTACTTCTAGCATCTTGAACCATATTGTTATTCCTAACAGCAAATTGTTCAGCCATGTTGCAGATGATGAAAGCCAAAAGATACAGAGAAGTAGGGTTGCCAAGTCCAATTCAAGAAATATCTGGGACTTTGGGGGTGGAGCCAGGAGACTTTGGGGGTGGAGCCAGGAGCAAGGTTGTGACAGGCACAATTGAACTCCAAAGGGTGTTCTGGCCATCACATTTAAAGGGACCACACACCTTTTAAATGCCTTCCCTTCGTTGGAAATATTGAAGAATAGGGGGATCTTCTTTTGGGGCTCATAGAATTGGACCCCCTGACCCAATCTTTTTGAAACTTGGAGGGGTTTTGGGGGAGTGGCACTGGATGGGATGCTGAAACTTTGGTGTTTCTACCTCAACAAACAGCCTCCCTGAGCTCCACATACCCACGGATCAATTCTCCATTATAATCTATGGCAATTGATCTTCATAGCGAATAATGAAGCACCTAGCAGACATTTCCCTCCCTGCCCCTCTGCTTTCTAATGACCCTGAAGTGGGGAAGGGCCTCCAAAACCAAGGGATCCCCTGCCCCCACCTGGGGATTAAGTAACCCAATATAAATAGAGAGTCACAGATAAATGACTAGCAAGGGAGCCCCTAAGGGTTCTGTGATTAAACCAGCCTCCAATAATAAACAAATTTTCATTAAAGTTTATAAAAGACCCATAAACAAACACTTAAAGCAATGAATTGTACATAAGGTGAAGTCATACAGTATGCACAGTCCTTTATAAGGACAAAATTAGGTGAAGTTATACAGTAAGCACAGTCTTTTTTGGGACCAATAAGCCTCCAAATGGTTTCAGCCAAGAACTGGCAAAGTAGAGTCTTCTTCACAAGACAAACTGCTGTAGAAAAAAAGCCAACAGTAGCAGACAGCTACGAAGGCGGCGCCTTTCTGCCTCCGTTTCTCTGAAGCTTCCACGGGCTTAATGCAAAAGATTACAAATTTGATAATGGAAATTAATCCAAATGCAATGAAAGTTGTGTTTATAATGTTGTGTTTATAAAGTTGTGTTTGTGCTCAATGCACAGCAGCCAAGAAGGTCAGAGCGCCTGCTCCGGCTGCAACGCCACTGAGGATGTTCTCCGTAGCCGAGAACGAAACGTCTGGAAGAAAATCTTTCTCCAGTAGAACACGGCACTTGAGCCCGAAAGAGTCTACAAATCTCTATAATTTGTTTGCAAAATAAAATGGTGTTGTTTTTTCCCCAAATATACTATCATATATATCAAGTGAGACAGAACTTTATCACATAAAGGGGTTAACTTGTTCTGAAGCTTGAGTAATATTTAATATATATATATACTGCATATAATTGACATCAGATGCTTCAACTATCATCTAGGATTATTTCCTGAAAAATTTATAATCCCCTTTCACTGGAAATCTGCTTTAAGAGATCTTCTAAAATATGTTCCTCAATGCAAGAATTTAAACCCTGGTGCATTTTGATAGTTCATATGGAAAAGTAAGCTAATGTGGTAGCAAGTCTCGACACAAATGGATGTCATACATTCTACATAATGCAACTCCGTAAATCTTTTAGGATTAAAATCCCCCTCAAAAATAAAAAGAGATAGTAGCAATTCAGCTGGACCCGCTCGGCTTTTATATTTTTTCCAGATTCTCAGTAAATTGCAACAGAATCGTGTTTCAGTGCACCTCTTCGGTTTTGCCTGGTACATCTCTTGTTTGAAGCCAGTGCCAATGAAGGATTTGCTGGCAAGGCAAGGAGATATTAGTGGGAATGAATACAGTTCATTACAGAGCATATGTTTAGCACGCAGAAGGCCCCAGGTTCTATCTTGGCCATTTTCAATGATGTTAGGCGGCAGGCCTTGGGAAAGTCCTTAATCACACTGAGACCCTGCAGAGCCTCTGGTTACACAAGACTGAGCTAGATAGACCATGGATCAGCCTTGGAGTAGCTTAAAATATTTGATTTGCATGTTTGATCTTCAAGCCCAATGAGACCTGCACTCTTATCAGTCTACAGCTTTAGGTATGGTACAAAAAGAAGAACAGAGAGTGGGCATTTCTGCAAAGTTCCCTTTTGTCAACTGACACTGAAAAGTAGCGATGCCAGCATAGCTCTTTTATCAGTGAATGGAAAAAACACACACGGCTAGCCACAATTATATACACAGAAACTCCACCCCAAACACACCTCCAGGAATAAACAACCCAATAGAAAAACAGGTGCTCGGAACCCTCATTTGCATGGGCTTCATTCAAATGAATATTGTCTAGTTGGCTGGCTCAGCAAGGACGACCACTCTGAGTGTAGCTGAAAGGAGCCTCTCAAACAATGGGCTTAATTCAAATGGATATTGCCTAGTTGGCTGGCTCAGCAAGGATGGCCACTCTTGAGTGTGGCTGCAAGGAGCCTCTCAAACAATGGACTTCATTCAAATGGATATTGCTTAGTTGGCTGGCTCAGCAAGGGCAGCCACTCTGAGTGTAGCTGCAAGGAGCCTCTCAAACAATGGGCTTTATTCAAATGTATATTACCTGATTGGCTGGCTCAGCAAGAACAGCCAATCTGAATGTAACTGCAAGGAGTCTCTCCGACAAAAGGTCTTCATTTGAAGCTCCCAAAACACTACAGACACTGACTTGGAAGTTGTGTTATTGCTTTGCATTTTGTAGTGTTGTGCCCATACTTTTAGGCAGTATCTGTTGCTACTGTTAGTGCAAGGACTAAGGAATCAGCAAGTCCCCCAAACAACCCAGGGGTTTTCTTAGTGAAAGTACCAGCCCAAGTTTTACCCTAGAACTTTTCAATTGTTCTTGTAAATAAATAATTCCTGGTTCAAGTTGTTTATTTAAAATATTTCTATCCCACCTTATCTTTTCCCAACGAAGGCAGCTAATGATGCACAGAGAGTTTGTCACTTATCACTAGGGCTGTCAACTTCCTGGTAGCACCTGGAGGTCTCCCAGAACTACAGCTAATCTCCAGATGACAGAGATCAGTTCCCCTGAAAAAAATGGCTGCTGTGAAAGGTAGCCTCTATGGCATTATAAACTGCTGAGGTCCCCCCCTCCCCAAACTCTGTCCTCCATAGGCTCCATCCCCAAATAGACACGAATTTCCCAAACCAAAGCTGGCAACCCTAATTATTAGAGAAGTTATCGACAGCTCCTACAACACAGTAGAGTTCTTCCTCAGTGTCAGAAAATTTTTTTAAAAATTAATTTATATTTTTATCCCACCCTCCCCACAAGTGGGCTCAGGACGGGTTACAACATACATTATGCTGAACAAAAACAAAAGAGTTTAAAAACCTTAAAAGCAACTGTTTCAGAATCCAACTCAGTCACAAGAAGGCATTTTCAAAACTTATGGTGTCAAGTAAGTAGAGGCATGAACGGGCCGAGTTCTCAAAGCCACAGGATTGTCGCTGTTGGACACAGAGGGCTGCTTATGTAGGAGGGACCAGATTAGTGGGATGTCCACCATCTCAACCAAAGTCCGGGTGGAATAGGGGTTGTGGATCACAGGCACAGCATTTGCTTGGCACACTGAAGGTTCTATCCCCTCCGTCTCCAGTTAAATGAAAAGGACCAGGTAGGAGGTGATGTGAAAGACTTTTGCCTGAGTAACCTGCCAGTCAGAGTAGAGCAGGGGTGGCCAACGGTAGCTCTCCAGATGCTTTTTTGCATACAACTCCCATCAGCCCCAGCCAGCATGGCCAATGGCTGGGGCTGATGGGAGTTGTAGGCAAAAAACATCTGTAGAGCTACCGTTGGCCACCCCTGGAGTAGAGGATGCTGTCCTTGATAGACCTGGGGTCTGACTCAGTATAAGGAAGTCTCATGTTTCCATGTGCACTGAACTCTTCCTTAAAGCACACATAAGAACATAAGAGAAGCCATGTTGGATCAGGCCCATGGCCCATCCAGTCCAACGCTCTGAGTCACATAAGAACACAAGAGAAGCCATGTTGGATCAGGCCAATGGCCCATCCAGTCCAACACTCTGTGTCACATAAGAACGTAAGAGAAGCCATGTTGGATCAGGCCAATGGCCCATCCAGTCCAACACTCTGTGTCACATAAGAACATAAGAGAAGCCATGTTGGATCAGGCCAATGGCCCATCCAGTCCAACACTCTGTGTCACATAAGAACATAAGAGAAGCCAATGGGATCAGGCCAATGGCCCATCCAGTCCAACACACTGTCACACAGTGGCCAAAAAACCAGGTGCCATCAGGAGGCCTACCAATGGAACCAGGACACTAGAAGCCCTCCTGCTGTTGTCTCCCCCAAGCACCCAGGACCAGCCCTCGACTGTGTGGCACCCTTGGCAAGGCTAACTTCTGGCACCTCCCTCCCCGGCACTGATAATGTGACTGAGTCATATGGTGAGCGCCCAATTTGGCACCCCCTGAAGGCCAGCATCCTAGGCAATTTCCTAGTTTGCCTCGTGGCAGGGTGAGCCCTACAAGCACCAAGAATACAGGTGCCAGGTGATTCATATATTTCTAGGGCCTTGCCCTGGAAATTAAAAAAAATGGCAGTTGACTGTCAACAAGTTCTGGAAAAATTAGGTTGGAATTGCTTGACCGTCCCAGCATCACTTCTTAAATCATGTAGTGCTAAAAACTGAAACTTGGGAAGGGATGGAGGCAAAGCAAAGCTGACACCCTATAATTTTATTCATCCAAATGAAATCCAGAAACAACCTCCTCATTGGACTCCGTTGGCTTGAGAGAAACAAGTTCCATATGTTAAAAGAGAACCTCAGGTGGAGCTAACCTAACCCCAGGTCTCCTTTGGTGTCAGCCATTCGCCCAACCCAGGCTCCAGATGAAAGATACTTTCACGCATCACAAAATTTAGCTCAGTTCTCAACAGCCAACCTTTGCCAATGGCGTCGCCACAAAACACTGTGTACAGTATGCCATGCCCACCACACGAAGAATTTGTTCCATCATTAACCACACAAAGCATGAAGGGGCACACCACAGAATGCTGTACTTTGTATCTATCTAGGACTGGCAAAGCAAATGTGATTTATTATCACGGCATTTGTAAGTGCATGCAATATATTGCAATTTCTTTGATTTTTCAATGCTTTTCCAGTTTTATCCATAAAAATTTGGATTCAGGTTCTTTTTTGTTAAAATTGATGGCTGCTTTTAACGGCTCCAGGTTTTGAAGAAATACTTGGATAGGCCATTGGGTAGGATTTGAGCTGCTGCTATTTTATTGTTGCTTGCTTCTTTTTCCGCTGTATTTTATTTTTGTTCTTTGCTTTTATTTATTTGATATTTACTTTTTGTGAGCTACCCCTTGGATATCACTTGGATATTAATATCCCGGTGAAGTAATTTAGTTGGCGGGGGCGGGGGGGAAGGCTTTGTCAAGGTAATCCAGTAAATTTATGTGGCAGACTAGAGATTCAATCAGGAGTCTATCAAATCCTAGCCCAACAGTGAAAACACTACGCAGGGGTGTCAAACATATGGCTTGGGGGCCGAATCAGGCCCCCTGAGCAACTGGCTCTTGTCTGCTTCCTTCTCCCTCTCTCTTGCTTCCTTCTGCATCTCAACTTGCTTTGCAAGGCTTGCTCAATCGCACAGGAGCTACAGAACAAAACCTCAATTTTCTCCATTGGTTGAGGCTCCACCCCCTCCTGGTACCCTGGGGAGGGAGGGAAAGAGCCAGAGCTTCCTTTGCCCAGCTCCCTGGATCCCATGGGAGAAATACAAAGAAAGCACCTTTAAGAGCAATGAGTGCTAATGTTTTAAGCATGTTCTATCTTAAGGTTGTTTTTTAAAAAAATCTTTAGTTGTGTTTGTCTGTGTCCTTTAAAAAGTTTATATCTCTGTTACCTAATCTTAAATAGGTACACACATGGCCTGGCCCGGCCCAATAAAGTCTCATTTATTTCAGATCTGGCCCTTATAACAAACGAGTTAGACACCAGTGCATGCTGGGTTTCCTGATCCCCTGAGTCCTGCACAATTCAAAATGTTTGCAGTTTAGTTTCATTGCTTGGGTTGTTCTAATAAATTAATTTTTAAAAGAAAGAGGGGGAAATGCTTTTGGTTTGGAGTTTGTAGGTAGAAAAATGGTTTAGAGAGGTGATTTGGAGCCGTGAAGCTTGAGGTACAAAAGGGTTAAGTGTGCACAAACATACACACCCTGTTTTAAATTGCCCCCACTTGAGTAGCTTCCCTCTTTAACTGCAGGATTCAAATGGTTCGTGCTTTTTAAAAAATGATTTGTGCTTTGAAGCTTGCAAGGGGGGGGGGAATCCCAAAATCCTCAGGTAGTGCTCTGAAACACGGATTCTGCAGATGGGAAAGGGTTAATCAAAGCAGGAACAGAAACCCAACACCTTTTCTACTCCAAATACCTTCTTGAACACACAAAGGACAGACTCCAGCATCAGGTCTCTAACCCATTAAAAGTTAGACCCCCAAATGACTGAATTTGAAATAGGTTAAGAACATAAAAGAAGCCATGTTGGATCAGGCCAAAGGCCCATCCAGTCCAACACTCTGTATCACACAGTGGCCTATACACACACACACACACACACACATATATATATATACACACATTGCGGCTAATAGCCACTGATGGACCTCTGCTCCATATTTTTATCTAACCCCCTCGTGAAGCTGGCTATGCCTGTAGCTGCCACCACCTCCTGTGGCAGTGAATTCCACATGTTAATCACCCTTTGGGTGAAGAAGTACCTCCTTTTATCTGTTCTAACCCGACTGCTCAGCAATTTCATTGAATGCCCATGAGTTCTTGTATTGTGAGAAAGGGAGAAAGTTCAAAATGACCAGCCAGATCCTTAGGCTTCAGATTTCTGATGGAGAAGGAAATATTCACACTTCAAACTTTAAAAAATGAAACAACAAAACAGGGAGCCACAGGATCAATAAGCTGCTAGAACATGCATTGTCTCTCTTCTTTTATCCCCTGCTATTGATTCCCCCCCTTCCCTCCATCACAGTACATCCTTTCACTCTCTGTCAATAGGAGTAGCTTCACCTAATTAATCGGAGGTCTCAACAAGTGAGCTTTTTAATTAAATAAAGTCAGGCCCAGGTTGGAACAGTAAGTCTACAGTGTGTCGGCTTGGCGTCTCTTCCTGAGGAACAGGATATCATGGCCATTGGCTCTGATGTGCCAAATTAACACATTAAACCAGCGAGAGTCCAGGGAGAAAAAGAAGACTCTTTAAAGGCAGGGCAGTGAGAATGAACCAGCTGAGGCCCAGAAGTTTGATTTGGCCCTGTGCCACTGAGTTAGTGGGATCTTAAGTCTGTTAGAGAGAATTGCAGGAAAATTAGATGCTTTGGCTTAGATGCACAAACAGATCTGGAGTCCAAACATCCACCTTTCAAATTCACGTCAATTTTCCAGCCCTGGTCTACCCCTGATTGGGGAAGGGGGGGAATAGTTCAAAGTGGATACATTCAGGGAATTGTTCCCTTTAAGCCAATGAAAGTAGGTCGGAAAGGAATAGGTTTCTAAGGAATGAATCTCCACAGGGCCTTTGCAAGACTGGTTTTTGGACTTGGTGGTGGGCACAGCTTGCAAGACAAGAAGAGAATTACTACTTAAGAGCAGATCCAAGGGGGCAGCCATGTCGGTCTGAAGCAATAGAACAAAGTGGTAAACAAGTCGCACCTTTAAGACCAACCAAGTTTTATTCAGAATGTAAGCTTCCATATGCTTTAAGCAGACTTCATCAGACAAAATTGGAATGGCAAGCCATCTTTAAATATAGAGAAAGTGGGCAGTGAGTTGGTATGTCGAATCATGGGAATGTTTTTAGCAGATTAAAAGAATCGCAAATTGGGGTCTGTGTTTGCTTGTTAACTGGGCTGTAACAACAGTGGAGGGTGATACAAAGCAAACGTTCCATAGGTGTGAAGTGCCATAAATCTGGGTGTCATTCTCAAGAGCAGGATCAAGCAGTATCATGGTAGCATTGTGAGAAAGTCAACAGAGAAACACTAGTGCGTGTGAACTGCATAGAAATATATATATAGAGGGGGGGGGGTGTTCACCACATATTAAGCAGGAAATCCATGATCAGATCTTCTGCTCTACAAGAAAAAGGTAAGGTTTTTATACCCCACTTTTCTCTAACTTAAGGAGTCTCAAAGTAGCACACAATTAAGAACATAAGAGGAGCCATGTTGGATCAGGCCAATAGCCCATCCAGTCCAACACTCTGTGTCACAGAAGAACATAAGAGGAGCCATGTTGGATCAGGCCAATGGCCCATCCAGTCCAACACTCTGTGTCACATAAGAACATAAGAGAAGCCATGTTGGATCAGGCCAATGGCCCATGCAGTCCAACACTCTGTGTCACATAAGAACATAAGAGAAGCCATGTTGGATCAGGCCAATGGCCCATCCAGTCCAACACTCTGTGTCACACAGTGGCCAAAAAAAATTATACACACACACATTGTGGCTAATAGCCACTGATGGACCTCTGCTCCATATTTTTATCTAACCCCCTCTTGAAGGTGGCTATGCTTGTAGCCGCCGCCACCTCCTGTGGCAGTGAATTCCACATGTTAAACACCCTTTGGGTGAAGAAGTACTTCCTTTTATCCGTTTTAACCTGTCTGCTCAGTAATTTCATCGAATGCCCACGAGTTCTTGTATTGTGAGAAAGGGAGAAAAGTACTTCTTTCTCTACTTTCTCCATCCCATGCATAATCTTGTACACCTCTATCATGTCACTCCGCAGTCAACGTTTCTCCAAGCTAAAGAGCCCCAAGCGTTTTAACCTTTCTTCATAGGGAAAGTGTTCCAAACCTTTAATCATTCTAGTTGCCCTTTTCTGGACTTTCTCCAATGCTATAATATCCTTTTTGAGGTGCAGTGACCAGAATTGCACACAGTACTCCAAATGAGACCACACCATCGATTTATACAGGGGCATTATGATACTGGCTGATTTGTTTTCAATTCCCTTCCTAATAATTCCCAGCATGGCGTTGGCTTTTTATTGCAATCGCATACTGTCTTGGCATTTTCAGTGAGTTATCTACCACAACCCCAAGATCTCTCTCTTGGTCAGTCTCTGCCAGTTCACACCCCATCAACTTATATTTGTAGCTGGGATTTTTGGCCCCAATGTGCATTACTTTGCACTTGGCCACTTTGAACCTCATCTGCCATGTTGACTCCCACTCACCCAACCTCAACAGATCCCTTTGCACTCCCTTTGCACTCATTTCCTCTCCAAACAAAAGGAACCTTGCAGGTGGGGCTAAGAGAGTTCTGAGAGAAACTGTGAATGGCTCAAGGCAGGCTTCATGTGGAAGAGTGGGGAATCAAACCCAGTTCTCCAGATTAGAGTCTACTGTTCTTTACCACCACACCCAACTGGCTCTACACTGTGTTCTACTTTTTTGTCTTAAAAACTGCCACGGGTGTCTATGTGTGTCTGTGATTTGCAAGCGAATTACAAGACTGAAGGGGAGGGGGAGATGTACACCTGAATCTGCCTTATACTGAATCAGACCACTGATCCATCAACATCCATATTGTCTACTGTGACTGGAAGCAGCTCTCCAAGGTCTCAGGGACTAATCTTTCTCATCAACTGGTACCCGATCCTTTTAACTGGAGATGCCAGGGATTGAACCTGGGACCTTCTGCATGCCAAGCAGATGCTCAGCTTCTGAGCCTGTAATGTACTGAGGTCAGAGATGTTCAAATGGCAACATGCTTTATTAGCGAGTGCATCACAAAGACAACATGGTGGGGCCAGATCCCCTGTTAGATACGTTTCCTGGAACAACTTGCTTCCTAGTCAGGTCCAATCCTGGCCAATTAAACTTCCCACTGCTGATCGTCATAGGCGTGCTGCGTTCGTCCCTTCCAGGCACTGCCCACAGGTGCACTGTGCTGTACTTCCCTGGACAAACACCAGACACAACACTCCTCCCCCCTTAGTTCAAGATACATAAGTCTTTCAAATAACTGGGTGGCCGCTGCTCTCTGTGTGACCACGGAGGTTCCATCTGGGGAGCTGGGGCTGCTGCCTGGGGTTCTGCCTGGTTCCTCGCTTTGGGCCGCGGTCAGCAGAGCATTGTCTTGAGCCTGCGGAGGTATCTCTTCCGCCCTGTACTGCTCCTCCGCCAGCGAACCCGGCGAGCTCGGCAGGGTTGCTTCTTGCGGTGGCCCTGTGTGCTCCCCGTTCCCCAATTCCTCTGGCCCTGCCGTTTTCTCTGACAGGGTGTGGCAGTGGTGTTGGTCTATGTGTCTGCGGAGGAGCTGCCCCCCTTCCGACGAGACCTCGTATGAGCGGGACCCAGTGAGCCGCAGCACCCGGGCTGGTATCCACTCTGGCCCACTCGCAAAGTTCTTGGCATAGACCGGATCCCCCAGAAAGAACCCCTAGTGGCCTCCCTGGTCTCAGGGGAGCTGTAGAGGTCCGGGGCCTGGTTGAGGTGTAACCTATTGAGCCAGGTGGTTAAACACCTGCCCATGAGTAACTCGGCAGGGCTTATGCCCGTAGCCGGGTTGGGGTTGATCCTGTTCCCAAACAGGAAGGTGGACAGTCGGTGGTCCCAATCCCCTTGGACTATGCAACCCAGGGCCTCCTGGGTTGTGCGAACCATGCGCTCCGCTTGGCCGTTAGTGGCTGGGTGAAAGGGACTGGACCGTATGTGACGGATGAGGTACCTATTCAGGAATTCCTGGAACTCCCAGGAGGTAAACGCGGTGCCGTTGTCCGTCACTACGGTGTCCGGGATTCCGTCGGTGCAAAAAACCCTCTGTAAGGCTCTGACTGCGGCTGAGGTGGATGTGGAAGTGACTGGGATTACCTCCAGCCTCTTTGTGTAAGCATCCACCAAGATAAAGAATATTTGCCCTGGTAGGGTCCTGCAAAATCTAAGTGTAGCCGGGACCATAGCACCCGATTGGATTCCCAGCGGTGAATGAGGGCGCTGGGCAAATTTGACCTGGACTCTTGGCAGGGCGGGCACCTCCTAACCCACCCCTCTATCTCTTCATCCATTCCCAGCCACCATATATAGTTCCACGCCAGAGCTTTCATACGCATTATCCCCAGGTGCATCTCGTGCAAGGCTTCGAGCACTTGCTTCTGGAGTGGGGGAAAGACCATCAGCCTGCTGCCCCAAAGAATACACCCTTTGTGTAAGTAGAGTTCTTCCCAACGGGAAACAAATGGTCTGAATTTGCCCGTGGGCCAACCCCTCCCCACCCAGTCCGAAATGCGTGCAAGGATGCTGTCTCTGCCTCTGCTGCGTGGAGGGGCCGCTCCGGTAGAGACTCCAGGAGCATCACATGGTGGGCCACGGCCGGATCTGGGTCCATCTCCGGTAGTGGAAGACGTCTGAAGGCATCTGCGTGGCCCATTGCCTTGCCAGGGTGGTAGACAAGCTTGTAGGTGCATGAGTTCCACCGCAGGACCTGCTGCGACAGGATCTGCAGTGTCTGGCGGTCTGGGGTGAGTAAGCCGAGCAATGGCTTCTGGTCTGTGGCAATCATGAAGCGCCTACCATACAGGTAGTTGTTGAATTTGTATACACTCGCCATGATTGCCAATGCTTCCTTATCTATTTGGGCGTAGTTGCGCTCAGCCTGGGTCAAAGTGTGAGAGAAATAAGCCACGAGGACCTCTCTCCCATCCGGGAGTTGATGGCCCAGGACAGCACCCACTCCGTAAGGGGAACCAGCGCATGCTAAAATCACAGGGAGGGACTTGTCAAAATGGTGGCGTACCTCATTTGAAACCAAGATGTTCTTGACCGCCTTGAAGGCCGCAGCTTGCTTTTTTCTCCAGACCCATGAGGCACCCTTATCTAGGAGTCTGTGTAGGGGTTCGGCCAGGGCTGCTTTGTGGGGCAAGAATGAGCGGTAAAAGTTCAGGAGCCCCCAAAAACTTTGTAGCTTCACCTTGCACGTGGGGGCCAGGGCCTGTACTATCGCCCTGGTCTTGTCGGCCGTTGGGTGAATTCCTGCAGCATCCACCGCAAACCCCAGGAACTCCACCCTGCACCTCAAGCGAGCACTTCTCCCGCTTCACCTTGAGACCCGCATTCTGGAAATGGCGGAGCACCTCTCAAAGGCGGTGACAGAACTTGTCGGCATCGGGTGCCACTATCAAAACGTCATCAAAAGAGGGTTGTACTCTGGGAATCTTTTTAAGGAAAGAGTCCATTAAGCTTTGGAAAATTCCCGGAGCCACGCTGACCCCAAATTGTAGCCTCCGCACCTTGAAAGCACCCCAGTGCGTAACGATGGTCTGGGCCTCAGCCGTTTGCTCATCCACCGGAAGTTGTTGGTATGCTTGGGCCAAATCCAACTTCCCAAAAATCTTTGAACCGGCCAGGGAGGTGAGGACATGGTTGACCACCGGGACGGGGTATGGGTGGTCCTGTAGTGCTTTATTAATTGTGCATTTGTAGTCTGCACAGATGCACACGTTCCCATTCGGCTTGACTGGGGTAACTATTGGGGTTTCCCAAGTGGTGTGAGAGACGTGCTCTAGCACCCCCTGGGCCACGAGGCGGTCCAGTTCGGCTTCGATTTTTGGCTTAAGTGCAAACGGAAACCGCTGAGCCTTCAGCCTTAAGGGTCTAACCATAGGGTCCAGCTGCAACACGATAGGTTGCCCCTTGTATGTTCCCAGAGCCCAATCGAATACTTCCGGGAACTCCCAGCACACTTGGTCAAAATTGTGGGCCTGTATGTGATCCACCCCTACAATTTTGATGCCCAGGGGCTTAAACCAAGCCAATCTCAAAAGGGGGGTGAGCTGGCACTTTACCACAAGCACGTTCAGGGCCCCCTTAACATTTTTGAACTCCACCCTAACTCTGCCCCACCCCATGATCTGTACTGATTTCTTTTGCAAGTCCCGCAATATGAACTCCGCTGGCTGCAAGGCCAGCCGGTTGTAGGGGCAGAGTTTACTGAGGGTCTCCTCTGAAATAATGGAGAGAAGGAATCCTGTGTCCAATTCCATCAGGCAGGGACCCCCCTCGACCAAGATCTGCACTTTGACCTTGTCAGGGGTGTCCTGGGGCAAGTTCGTTACCTGGATGCTGTTTGCGGCCGTCATGTGTGCATCTGTCGCATCATGGTGTGTGGACTGAGGCCTCCTGTTGGTTCTGGCCTTGAAGCTCGGGCGATGTGGCCCACTTTTCTGCAGCTTCTGCAGTCCGCGTTACGGTAGGGGCAGTCTTGGCACTCGTGTGGGTCCCCATAGCTGGCGCACTTGGTGCTTGGCTTCTCCGCTGCCCGTGGTCGGTTTGGTGTTTTCAATCTGCTGCGAAGCTGGCATGCCCCTTCCTCGTCGGAACCATCTGACATCAAGGCAGTGGCGGCCTGGTGCGCAGAAGGCCTGGTGTGTGTCTATTCGAAGGCGGTTGCCTGTCAGAGTGCTTTTGCAAAGTTGATGTCTTCGTATGCTAGCAACGTTCGGTGCATTTTCTCCTGCTGGACGCCAACCGCGAATCGGTCCAGCAGGATCTCTTCCAGGTCCCCCGTGAAATCGCATCTCAGGGCTAATCCATGGAGCTCTGCAAGATACTCAGCAGCGGACTCAGCTTGTCTCTGCTGTCTCGTGTAGAACGCATGCCTGGGTGTGAGACAGGATGGCTGTGGCACCATGTGGTTCATCATCGCCTTGACTAGTTGGTCGTAGGTGACCTTTGCGAGGGTGGTTGGCATGATGAGTCGCTTCTTCAGTTGGATGGTCTCCACCCCGCACGAGCTCAGGAGAAGCGCCTTCTTCTTGACCGCTGCCTCCATTTTGTGCAGCTCTATATAGTAGTTGATTTGGTCCACCATGATTCCTATAAGTCGGATCGGGTGATGTTGAATGCTGGTAGGGTTTGTCCGGAGCAGTAGCCATGGCCTCGGCAGCACTAGAGCTCGGAGTGCTGTAGGCTGCTCTCTGCTCACCGGAAACCCACCTTCGTCGCTAGTGTAATGTACTGAAGTCGGAGACGTTCAGATGGCAACATGCTTTATTAGTGAGTACATCACAAAGACAACATGGAGGGGCCGGGTCCCCTGTTTTATACATTTCCTTGAACAACCTTCTTCCTAGTCAGGTCCAATCCTGGCCAGTTAAACTTCACGCTGCTGATCGACATAGGCGGGCTGGGTTCATTCCTTCCAGGCACCGTCCACAGGTGCGCTGTGCTGTACTTCCCGGGACGAACGCCAGACACAACAGAGCCACAGCCCCCCCACACACACACACCCGTTTTCCTCTGTGCCATTTTCTCAGTACCATATCAACCATCCTAAATGGCAGTAGAGAGGAAAACACCCAAAGGAACCCATATTTCTATCTGTCATTTTTCCCTAGTGAGGCTAATAGTTCTTGGGAGGAGGGTTCTGCTGGAAAAATTGCACAGGAGAAGGGGAGCGTTAACAGCCCCCTCCCCCTTCCTCCAGCACAGCAGACCCAGCCTGAATGCCTCCTTCTTCCATAGTTTTTGGGATGAAGTCTGGACTTTTTATAAATCGCCAATCAGCATGTCAGACGGTTTGCTGCCGGCATGGTTTTTTCATGGAGGAACGTTTGAATTATGTGAATCCCCTCCCACCATCTAATGCAGGAACAATCCAGATAAAGGTTGTGCACCTCTGAAAAGAACTTGGGCCAACATCTGGATTATCTGCTTTGAATACATCTGTATGCCAATGATACGCTCTTTGGAAACTTTTTTTTTCTTGGCCTCACATGCATTACGCCTTTGTTCGGGAAGAAAGGAAAGGGGAAAGCTTCTGGGAGCCCAGCTGAAAGACTTCTAAACAATATGCGCTTCAGAGCACTCCTGAAAGCGTTAAAAATATTGTCCCCTTCTCTACACATAAACTTGCCTTTCTGCTCTTTTCCATTCTCCCTATAATATGACAGCCTGCTAAGCTTTCCAAAGCACACCTGAAAAGTCTCTCTCTCTGATGCTCCCCAAATTTCACAGCTTTATCATTTCAGCTCAAATCCCTCCCAACTTCATTATTGCTTCCCACTTGCATAAAACACACACGCCACTCTTTTCTGTTTCCTTGTGCCAGGTTAGATCCAGGTGGGCAGCCGTGTTGGTCTGAAGCAGTAGAACAAAGTACGAATCAAGTGGCACCTTTAAGACCAACGAAGTTTTATTCCGAATGCAAGCTTTTGTAAGCATGCATACTTCCCTTAATAATTCCACTTTAATTATCCCCTCGTCTGAAGAAGTATTCATGCATAGGAAAGCATACGTTCTGAATAAAACTTTACTGGTCTTAAAGGTACCATTTGACTCCTACTTTGTTCTTGTGCCAGGTCGTTCCTGTTGAACCCAGAAAGCTGCCTTACACTGAAGGAAGCCCTTGATCATCCAAGGTCACTCACTACCCGTTTCTTCTGACTGGTAAGGCTCTCCAGGGTATTAGGGGATGTAAGGAACCTCTGCCTGTCACCTGATCCTTTGAGCTGGAAAAGCTGGCAATTAAACCGAGGGCCTTCTGCCTGCCAAGCAGATGTTCTCCCACTAAACCACAGCCAGTACACTGATGCATTTTAATGCTGTTTCGGGCATCCACTACTTATAAACGGCACACAAAGAAATGAATGAGGGACACCGACAAAGGAAACTGGACAAAATGAAAACATGCACACATCAACAACATTCCAAAAAAGAGCAATAAAAAAGGGGACACAGTCCATTTGGGTGTGCCTAGTGCAGGGGTGGCCAAACTGTGGCTCAGGAGCCACGTGTGGCACTTTCACACATATTGTGTGGCTCTTGAAGCCCCCACCGCCCTGTTGGCCAGCTCGGAGAAGGCATTGGTTTCTTTAAATCGCTTCTCCAAGTCAAGCCAGCTTGACTTACCCAAGGTCACTCTAGAAGCTGCATGTGGAGGAGTGGGGAATCAAACTCAGTTCTCCAGATTAGAGTCTGCCACTCTTAACCTCTACACCAAACTGGCTCTCTTATGCCACAGGAAGGCTTTCTTATCCCATAAGAAAGCCCTGCTGTGGACAGGATCCAACCCACCCAGCAGTGAACAAGCCAAGCTCCACATTGCTAATGTGACTAATTGAATAATTCCACTTTAATCTAATTAAAGGAGCTTCCTCGATACAACCGATACTTCCTCCCCCACTGAAATAGACTAACAGTTCATAGAACAAGTTACACAGATGGTGAAAGTCTAGATCAGGGATGGGCAGAAAGGACAACAGTGGTTCACTGACTGACCACTGGGCAGTTTCTGGTGGACCACCTGCTGCTCAGTAGTTGTAGAGATTCTTATAAATAATGCTGGATTAGATTATTTCTGAAACTCCTATATCCTAAAATGAAAGATTATATATTGAATATATATATATTTTTAATGCTTTATTATTTTTTTAATGCTTTATTATTATTTTTTTAATGCTTTAGCACAAAGTCTTGAGATCCCAACTATGTATTCTGGCTTTCCCAATGCAAAAACACCATTAATTTGTTTTTAAGCAGAGCATGCATGTCTGGTCAGCCCACTCTTGCCCTAACTTAAGCCAAAATGAATTATTTTAGGTGCCCAAAGGCGTGGTTTTGAGTTGCCTTCCTCTTCAGTCTGGAACTCTTCCCTTTAGCAAGACAAGGCCCCCGTTGCTCTACACTTGTGACACATCAACTTGCCCGTCCCTATCTGACCCTTCCCTTCCATTACTCTAGTGTTGAGAGTATTTGCCTAGCTCGGTGGGAGCATTTCCATTCAAATCTGGATGAGTAACTCCAGGTTTGTTCGAGGAGAGCGTCAAAAGATGCCAGTCATGTTAAAAAGCGCTTGTTCCGTGGGCCAAAACAATCACCTCCTCTTGGGTGTGTCGGATCACAGAGTCAGCAAAAAAGCTCACTTGACAGGGTGGCCATTTTCATACACCTCTCTCTAGCCAGAAAAAAAAAAACATCCTTAACTGTTCCCAAAATCAACTCTCTAAGTTCTCTCTTTAAAACTTGCTCTCAAGAACAAGCTGTCTCGTTGCTTGTTTTATTGGGTCTTTTCAGCCGGCATTTCACGTACAAATCCTTTGGGTCAGCTCGGAAAAGCAAGAGCCCGGATGCGACTTCCCCTTGTGTTATTTTCCTTCTGCACATAGCAGCTTGGTGTCAAATCCTCCCCCTAACCTGACAAACAAGGATACAGTGCGGGGTGGGGACGACGACTGTGTGCCTAGGGTGGCCAGCATCTGACTCAAGATTCCTGGCCATGCTAATTTAAGAATAAATGTGTATCTGTTTAAATGGAAACTGTATAAACTGTCATGACTTCCTCCAAAGGAGCTTCTAGCTTTGGAAGGATGCAGTTATTTATTTCTAAAAAATTGTATAGTAGTAACTCTCTATACAATCTTTCAGTAAATTTAATACACATTAACCATAAGTGAATGCAGATATTTCATAATATGGTGGACAACGGCAACCAAAGACAACCTCACTCTGGACAGAATTTGACTAATTCTCCATGGAAGCTCCACCTTGCGTCTCAAATTATAGAGCAAGGGTGTCAAACATGCAGCCCGGGGGCCAAATCAGGCCCCCGGAGGGCTCCTATCAGGCCCACGAGCAACTCACTGTCATCTGCTTCCTTCTCCCTCTTCTTGCTTCCTTCTGCATCACAACTTGCTTTGCCAGTCGCATAGGAGCTACGGAGCAAAGCTCCTCCCTTGGGGAGGCAGTGGGGGAAGGAGAGCTAGCTTTGCCAGGCTCTGTCATTTGCACAGCTGAGTTACTGAGCCAAGCCTCTCTTCCTTCTGTTGGCTGAGGCTAAACAAGCCAGTGAGGTGGATTAGGCAGCGTGTGTGTGTTTCTGTTCTTTATAAAGTTTATATCTCCCCTACCTGGCATTACACTTTATGATACACATGGCCTGGCCCGACAAGGTGAAGATCCGGCCCTCATAACAAATGAGTTTGACACCCCTGCTACAGAAGTCCCCCGGGCAAATTTCCACACAACTCTGTGCTATCAACTGCAGCGTGCAAAGAGGAAGACCCAACATGAGATAGTTTGATTCAACCAAGGAAGCCACGGCTTTCAACTTGCAAGACTTGAGCAAGACTGTTAATGATAAGACGTTTTGGAGGTTGCCGTAAGTTGGAAGCGACTTAACACCGCATAACATACAGAGCTATACTGGTATAGTGTTTTTTTTAACTATAAACCTTAACAAAAAATTTAAGCCAGCAAAAAGCCCTCTGGCTACATGGGTGAAGAGAATGACAGGCACGAGCGTATACACAGGGAAATATGGATGATCACGTGAACACTTTTTTGTGGCCTTTGCCATTGAAGTGACAATAAGTGCACAAAAGTATGCCATGCCCAAGCTACCTTCGTGAATTTTATTTTGTTCACTTGCCACCTGGCTATTTTTCAGTTTTGTGGCTTCTAAATATTTGGTTCAGACATCAAAGTGGAGCAACTTGTCTACTTTGGCGCTATCCATGGTACTGCAAGACCACTCTTCTCTCCTGCCACTCTTCGCTGAATCCCCACTGTCACTCCATAAAGCTGCTGCTTTCTACTACCAGCTAAATATGTAGTTGGATCTACCTGACTTTTTCGCTAAATCTCGCCCAATTTCCTTCTCTGCCATAACCCCTGCCCCAAATTGCTTCTATGTGCAGATCCCAACATAGCCTTCTTGGGGTGGTCAAAATGGACCCTTCCTCCCAATTTCACTAGTATAAAACTTAGTTGGCTCCAGCCATACATACAGTTAATTTCTTTTTGCTTTTGTTTTTTTAATGCACCTTTATGACGCTGACATTCCCCAATTAATTTGTTTCTTTTATGGCATTCTTACACAAAGAACACAAAAATAATACAAAAAATTGTACAAGGAAAAAGCAAACCCAGGGCTTTAAAAAAAAAACTGAGACAGATTTCACACTAGAGCTTGTTTTGGGTGGAGGACCCTTTTGCCCCCGACACTTCTTTCCATTTTCACACAAGCTGCCAAAGTACTGTGAGTTGGCTGGCTGTTCTCCCACGGCAAGCAGAAACCACTTGTAGGAGGATCTTGCTTGCTGTGGGAAAGCAGCACACCAACTCACAGCTCTGCGGCAGCTTGCGCAAATATGGAGAGAAGTGTCGGGGCAAAAGGGCCCTCCACCCGGAACAAGCCTAGCGCGAAATCATTCTGAAACAGCTAAGAGGTGAATTTCCGTCCCAGTACCATCCTGATCTTTTCTCCCTATCTGAACAACACAGAGCAAAGCCTCAGCAGATGACCTGAGATGTAGCTTGTAGTTGATTTACTCTGCTCCAGATAATAAAACAGGACAGTTTTATAGGTTTTAAAAAGAAAAGTGGCATGGATGTTGTAAGAGCACCTTAAAGAAAGCCTGGGTGGTCCAGCTGAGCCTGAACTCATCAGAAGTTAGACTCTGAGCAGGGCCGGCCATGGTTAGTAGTTGGATGGAGACCACCAAGGAAAACTGGGATTGCTACGTGGATGAAGGCAATAGCAAACCACCTCAGCTTGTCTCTTCCTGGAACACCCCGTGGATGGGGTCACTATGAACTGACTGTGACTAGACAGCACACTCTTCTTATTAAAGAAAGCCACGTGGCATCCCTACCCACTTCAAGCACCATTGCCAGTCAACACTTGCATCTCAGTTGTACTCATCTGTTCCATTCCTGACTAGGGGCCCATTCTCAGCACCACTGGTTCTGATCCTTTCCAGATCCCTTGTCTTCCATTCTAAGGCCCGCCTGTTATCTTGGCCTGTTGCAATCGCAAACCATACCTCCTCCTTCCCTCAACTCCCTGCTTCATCCTCTTGCCAGTCATTGTTTTCAGATGTTTTTGAAGAGTTAGCCCCACACAAAATGCATTACGGCGGTCTATTCTGAATGTTACCAAGGCATTCAGCTGTGGTCAGATCTGCTGACTCTAGAAATGGCAAATCAGTCAAATGAAGGTTGAAGTCCTTGAACAGGGTTGCCAATTTCCAGTTGGGGGCAGGGGACCCCTTAGTTTGGAGGCCCTCCCCCTACTTCAGGGTCATCAGAAAGTGGGGAGGGGGAAGGTCTGCTGGGCATGCCATTATACCCTATGGAGACTGATTCCCATAGGGTATAATGGAGAATTGATCCATAGGTATTTGGAGCTCTAGGGGGCTATTTTTGAGATAGAGGCACCAAATTTTCAGCATAGCATCCGGTGCATCGCCTCTAAACACCCCCTTCAAAAAAATTGGACCAGGGGGTCCAATTCTGTGAGCCTCAAAAGAAGGTGCCTCTATCCATTATTTGCAAATGGAGGAAAGGCATTTAAAAGGCAAAGTCTCTTTAAATGTGATGGCCAGAACTCCCTTCTAAGTTCAGTCGTGCTTGTTGTCACATCCTTGCTCCTGGCTCCACCCCCAAAGTCCCCTGGCTCCACCCCCAAAGTCCCTAGCAATGTTCTCTCTAAGCTGCAGAGCCTTGTGAGCAAAAATTCTACATTGTGAGCTCCTGGCATTAAAGCTGTGAGTTACTGGCATTAAAGTTGTGAGCTACTCCATAAATTAGGGTGCTCTGAGGTCATCCTTCCTGAGCTAAGACAAAAATGTGTGAGCTGGAGGCAAAAAAATCTGTGAGCTAGCTCACACTAACTCAGCTTAGAGGGAACATTGGTCCCCAGATATTTCTTGAGTTGGACCTGGCAACCCTATCCTTGAAGCACCTTAGTCCAAGACCATTTATGTCTTTAAAGGTAAGAACCAGGGCAGCAAGCATAGTTCTATTAACATGAACAAGACGTGTTCCTCCAAACATAAGCTGATCAGTAATCAGTAACTACAGCATTCTGCACTCACTGCTGCTCCGAAATATTCTTCTAAAGTCCTGTATCCGAAGTCCTGTGCATAAGGCCTAGGAGAATCCACTCAATTCATATAACCATCACAGCCAACGGCCTTGCTGCCCCAGAGACCTTCAAACACGCTTTGTGTTTCTTTTTAAAATGCTGTTTAATTCAGCATCTTCCAGTTTCAGATTTCAGTTCAATATCTCCGCCACCTCTAATACAGACCCTTTACATATGTATATTCAAAATTCATACCAGATTTTTGGACTCGACAGATAAACTGCGGGTCCCCAAAGAGTAATATTTTCTCTTTTGAAATCCTTTGAATAGAACCCTTTATAAAAGAAAGTGGGGGGAGACCCTTCATTAATATTTCTACCTATACGCCTTCTCTCTCCAGCTTCCTGTTCAAATCCAAACAGATTCTCCACACAGAAAAGTATTTGAAATTCACATATTTACTCCTCCTTCCCCCCACCGCCTTTCCCAAAACAGCAAAAATATTACTGAGGGCCTTGTGGCAGCTGTGTGTGAGAGACGGCGTTGTCTTTTGGCCTTTAGAGTGATGAAGTCCTCCATTCATCAAAGAGGAAAAGACAGAGGGAGAGAAAAACGGGTGGAATGCGTAGCTCCAAGATTCTCACCCAAAGAGGTCAGGGCATCTGAAGCATCTTGTCAGACTTAGGCGATTTTCTTTTTCCTGAAGCTTGCCTTGAGGTACATCAAACCATTTGTTCGTCTATTCTGACCAGCGCTTGTTTCCAAGGTCTCAAGGAGAGATTTAATTTCCGCAATCCTTTCAGCTGGAGATGCCAACGATTGAACCTAGGACCTTTCACAAAGCATCTGCTCTACCACTGAGCTATAGAAGCTCAGTCGATCTGAGCAGCTGAAGATGCTGAAGTTCCCTGAACCCATTACATAGCCTAAAGTCGGATCCATAGAAAATTGTCTCTTAAGTGGTCAGAGGCAGGGCTTTTTTTGTAGCAGGAACTCCTTTGCATATTAGGAACTCCTGATGTAGCCAATCCTCCAAGAGCTTACAGGGCTCTAAGTACAGGGCCTACGGTAAGCTCTGGGAGGATTGGCTACATTGGTGGGGCGTGGCCTAATATGCAAAGGAGCTCCTGCTACAAAAAAAACCCTGGAGAGGTAGCAGAAATTAACATGGTTTCTCAGAGGAAGCATTTTTACCCTTAAATTCTTCTGCATGTCTCAAGATTTGCATCCTATTTTCCCCCTTCTAAGTAGGGGGGTGGAAGGGAAGGTGCCATGGTATAGCCCAATCTCGTCAGAACTCAGAAGTGAAATAGGGTTGCTACTTGGAAGGGAGCCTACCCAGGGCCTTTTTTTGTAGAGTCTTCCTTGGTAGGCTCAGGGCTTTTTTGTAGCAGGAACTCCTTTGCATATTAGGCCACACATCCCTGATGTAGCCAATCCTCCTGGAGCTTACAGTAGGCCCTGTACTGAGAGCCCTGCAAGCTCTTGGGGATTGGTTTCATCAGGGGTGTGTGGCCTAATATGTAAAGGAGTTCCTGCTACAAAAAAGCCCTGAGCCTACCAAGGAAAACTCTGCAGAGGAAGGCAATGGCAAACTCCCTCTGCTTCTTACTTGCCTTGCCTACTTACTTGCTAGGGTCACCATAAATTTGCTTTGACTTGGTGGTGCTTAACATACATGCACAAGTACCTGGCAATTATATCAGAATTCATAACTATTTCAACATATTTCAGCAGCACATGTATTTTAAGTGGTTGTGGGGTACCAACCATCCAAGATGCGGAAGTTAAATGAGGACAAAAAAAAATTGCCATTTTATTTATTCACTTATAACCTGCCTTTCTCCCCAAAGGGGGTCCAGGGCCAGCTTCAGGACATCTGGTGCCTGAGGCGAGCTGGCTGCTGTCCGAAGCACAGACCTAGGAGGCTAAGTGACAGCAGTTACACAGCACGCACACTCTGAGGTACAGGAGGTGTACCACACCACTGCACTTGCCTATTTCCCTCACCAAGGAGGCAAGGGTAGGAGAGAGGGTCCAAATCAGTGCCCCCCCAGGGACTGCACCCTAGGCAGCCACCTAGGGCTGCCTAATGGGGGTCCAAAGTAGCTTACATTGTTTTCCTCTCCTTTATTTTATTCACACAACAGTCCTGCGAGGGAGCTTAGCCTAAGTGTGACAGACCCAAGATCACCCAGCAATCTTCCATGTCAGAATCAGGATTCAAACCTGGATCTCCCAGATTCTAGTCCGATACTCTAACTGCTATTTAGTGATTTTTTTGGGGGGGGGGGTAGTATATGATTATGTACAAACATTGATACTTAGTTTTTAAAGGTTTACAGTTTTTAACATCTGTGCTTCGGAATTCCTTCTTCAGCATTTATGTTGACCAGGGCTTTTTTGGTAGAAAAAGCTCAGCAGGAACTCATTTGCATATTAGGCCACACCCCCTGACATCACCATTGTTTCACACAGGGCTTTATTGTAGAAAAAGCCCAGCGGGGATGCATTTGCATATTAGGCCAAACCCCCTGACACGAAGCCAGCCGGAACTGCGTTCCTGTGTGTTCCTGCTCAAAAACAGCCCTAATGTTGACCGTCGCCCCTGAAGAGTACTATATACCCCAAAGGATTAACATGATATTCTAATTCCTTAGCTGATGGGCCTCCTCTTCCATTTTTCCTCTGCTTTTTGATGGCACACCTCATGTTTCTTTCATTTTATATGTGCAACAGTTTGCCAGGGAAAGAGTCCAGAAAATAGGGACAGCTGGAATGTATTTAAAAGTACAGAACAAAGTACTTACATACGTCTAAACCCATTGACTTTAATGAACTTAGAATGGTGCGTAACTCTGTTTAGGAATGGGATGGCACCGAATAACAGCATTGATAGGAAATATGTAGCACCTTTGCCTGTAGTTTCGGTAGTGAATTTTCCAGAACTGAGGCCTGGATCTCCTCACACACACAGGGAAACCCAGCTTCTGTGAGGAAAAGCAGAGATAAGGCAGCCATGTCTTATCAGCAGTGCTTATTTCTTTTCAGGAGAGGAAAGTTTCTTCATGCGCAAGTCAACTAAAAATGCAAAAGGTTGAAGGACTGTGAAAGGCCATTTTGTCTTTTGGGGAAAAAAAATTCTTGGAGAGAGGTTCCCCCCTCCACATCTGTTTTGGGTGTGGAAATCTCAAGGCCTAGTTACCCATTGATGTTATTTGGCAGTGGGATAAATCCTTCTTTTATTTGAGTTTGTCCACCAAATGCCTGCGTGACACAGCAGAAGTCCTAGGCAGGAGGATTTACAGAGGCCTGCCAGATATCACAAGCAAACAGGACCTCTCTGTCACCCTTCCACCAGGCCTAGCAGAACGGTCACTCGGCACACGCCATTCCGGTAGCAGCAGAACTTTGATCTCCTCATGAAAGGGTAGAGGGTGAGTTTCAGCAGAGGGGTGAAAAGAGGATTTCGAAGAACAGAACACCACCCGTTCCCACAGATAAAAGACCCTCACTAAGAGGGCATTCGCTTCGGGTTTCCTTTACTCTGAAGCTAGGGTTACCAACCTCCAGGTGAGACTCGGAGTTCTCCTCAAATTACAACTGATGTAATTACAATTGAGCTTAGCTCATCTTCTAGAATTACAACTAATCTACAGAGATCTGCCCCTCTGGAGGAAATGGTAACTTCAGAGGGCAGACTCTGTAGAATCACATTCCCACTGAACTCCCTAAGAGCCAGTGTGGTGTAGTGGTTAAGAGCAGTGAACTCTAATCTGGAGAACTGGGTTTGATTCCCCACTTCTCCTCCACATGAAGCCTGCTGGGTGACCATAAACAGGCACACTTATCAGAGCTAGGGTTGCCAGCCTCCAGGTGGGGCCTGGTGATCTCCCACTTTTACAGTTGATCTCCAGACTAGAGATCCATTCCCTTGGAGAAAATGGCTGCTTTGGACAATGGACTCTATGGCAACGTACCTTGCTGAGGTCCCCCCTTTCCCCAAGCTCCATCCTGTGAATTTAGGGGGAGGTATTTGTGAGTTTCCTGCATTGGACTAGATGACCCTGGAGGGCTCTTCCAACTCTATGATTCCTTCCGGTAGTGAAAAGTGGGGTATAAAAACCAACTCCTCCTCTTCTCCTCCTCCTCCCCTCCCCCAGTCTCCACTGGTACGGCCCCCACATCGCCATGAATTTCCAAAGCGAGAGCTGGCAACCCTGTCTAAAGCACGTTTTATTTTGTCTAAGATAATTTCATAAATGATCACAATTCCCCAAACATTCTTTTTAAGCAGGAGTCCAGCGCATTAGAGAAGAATTAAAAGAGCCCAGTTTAGAGACGTCCTCCCAAAAGGTTATGTCTTTACAGCCAAGGATACAATGAAAAAGTCGATGGTTTGGAATGCGACCAGAATAAATACATCTCTAAAAGCAGAAACACACTTGGATACATAATTTTGCTTAGTACTGTGCCTCGCCTCCTATTTTCAGATTTGCTTGGGCAGAAGAAATGGCATTTTTTGGATGCCAGCTTGTGAATGCTGTTGACCTTGGAGGGGTGGCCCAGTGCAGAATTTCTAAAATAAGAACGCCAGGACAGCCGATCAAACCAATGGTCTATCAAGGCATGCACTCTGGGCCAAAATAAGACCTAGCCACCACCCCATATTGACTGAGATAGCAAGGCTCTTATGGGAGGGACAGTCGCCTGAAGGGAAGGATCATGTGTAGCCTCTTCCAGACTCACAAGTTCTCCTTTCCTAATACTTAATCTGGCTCCAAAATTAGCATTAAAGTAAAGCCAGGGCTGAGTACCCCACATTTCCCTCATAACATCTATTTTGGCCCTCTGCCTCAATGACCAGCTAAAGCTTGGGGAAAGCACAAAAGGACCACACAAAAGAACATAACCTTTCCTATATTTGCCCCTCACACAAGGTAACTAGGGCTCCTAACCTTCATTGAGAACAGTAAAGAGTGCACCCTTAAGAGCCTTTGTACTAAATCCAGAAGTGTAGGAAATCCCATGGCTTTAAGGCACCGTGAGTATGGGAAATATACCCCAGGAATTCTTGCCCTTAAAATGTCATGAATTCTTGGCCTATTTGCGCATTTTTTTAAAAGCCCCTGGAAGCATCAAGAATGCATTGATCAAGGATCCACTGAACTTCCTTTCTGGCTATAAACCATGACCCAAGTTTGCAGGATAAATAAGCAAAGGTAGTAATGTAATTCCTGAATTATGTACTTGTGAACCCAGGAAGTACCATCCACTAGCTACTGTCAATAGATCTGTGTCAATATTCTCACCTACCGTAGTTACTTTTTCTATACATATGCAAGTGTCCCTTGTGCCATAGTATAGAAGGGTAACACTATCCTACCATAGCTCATATCCTGAATTTGCACCAACAGAGTCAAAGGTCCAAAGATGCACCATTTGGGGCACAATCCAAAGTTCACCAATGAGCAGCTAAGTTCCAATATGAGCACGAACCCTAGTTTTGAACCAAAAGAAGCCAACAGCATATCTCCACCTGAAGTAAATCCAGATGCATAAGGGCATCATCAGTTTGGTGTAGTGGTTAAGTGTGCGGTCTCTTATCTGGGAGAACCGGGTTTGATTCCCCACTCCTCCACTTGCACCTGCTGGCATGGCCTTGGGTCAGCCATAGCTCTGGCAGAGGTTGTCCTTGAAATGGCAGCTGCTGTGAGAGCCCTCTCAGCCCCACCCACCTCACAGGGTGTCTGTTGTGGGGGAGGAAGGTAAAGGAGATTGTGAGCCGCTCTGAGACTCTTCGGAGTGGAGGGCGGGATATAAATCCAATATCTTCATCTTCGTCTTCTTTGAGCATTCAGTTTTTGTAGTTGGCTCTTCTACAGAACCATGTGATGTTATCACACTGGCAACAACACAGGGACACTCTAGTATTTGGGTGAGAACTCTATAGTAAAAATGCCCAAATACCAGAGCATCCCCACATCATCAGCAACACAGGCTAGGTCTAATTCCTCCACCTCCCGCTGGTTGCCGGGGGGTACCCAGAAACCCTAAGAACCATCATCGTGGGCACAAAATCACTGGACATCTCCTCTCCAAAAAAGTACAATTTCTTCTTTAGCATTCTGCCTCCCTTC
This sequence comes from Heteronotia binoei, assembly GCF_032191835.1. Lineage (NCBI taxonomy): Eukaryota > Metazoa > Chordata > Lepidosauria > Squamata > Gekkonidae > Heteronotia > Heteronotia binoei. The sequence goes on from NC_083234.1 coordinate 69,608,964, forward strand.
CTGAGTGTAACCCTTTGCCCATTTACCTCAGCTTCTCCATTCTCCATCCAGGACTGGCTTTCCTTACTCGGCATCCCATTTTAGAGCAGAATTTGGCCATTTAAAAATGCTGTGAAGGCCTGATCCTGATCAGACTTTTGACACCTGAAAAGGCACTGAGGGAAAGCAAGTCACCTGGTCCTTCTTTGGACCTGATCAGGATTGGGCTCTCATGGCATTTTTAAAGGGCCAAATTCTTTTCTAAAATGGCATTGGTGTTCATGGGTCTGACTCATGGGCACTGTAATGTTTGATTTGGCCCTTACCTGCAAGTTATTTTGGATGGGCAGCAGCAAGGTCTTTCTAGGGTTACCAAGTCTAATTCAAGAAATATCTGGGGGCTTTGAGAGTAGAGCCAGGAGACAATGGGGGTGGAGCCAGGAGCAAGGTTGTGACAAGCATAACTGAACTCCAAAAGGAGTTCTGGCCATCACATTTAAAGGGACCACACAGCTTTCATAATGCCTTCCCTCCATTGGAAATAATGGATAGGGGTACCTTCTTTCGGGGCTCATAGAATTAGACCCCCTGGTCCTATCTTTCTGAAACTTTGAGGGTATTTTGAGGAGAGGCACTGGATGCTATGCTGCAAATTTGGTGACTCTATCTCAAATAACAGCCCCCCGAAACCCTAGATACCTGCAGATCAATTCTCCATTTTACCCTATGGGGATCATAGGGAATAATGGAGTGCCCAGCAGACATTTCTCTCCCCCCTGCCTGTTTTCTGATTACCCTGAAGTGGGGGGAGGGCCTCCAAACTGGGGGGATCCCCTGCCCCCACCTGGGGATTGAAAAAAATATATGGGTATTCATACAATGTTCAGTGACTGCAAACTAAAAATAATACAATAATGAACACATATACCAGTATTGTCAATTTAAACAATTTTGAGTGCCATCCATTTAACAACATTCTAATAACTCACGTAATAAATATTTCATAGGGACACAAAGTGTTTCCAAAAGGACTTCAAAGACAGGCACTACGCTCAATGGCTCAATGGCAACTACACAAAGGCGAGAACGTTCTTAAATAGTCATAATCACGTACACCTGCTTGTTACAATTAATCATCTTAAAAGGAAACGTACCTCTATTACAAACTTCAGTACCATAAATCAATATTAACTTTTTATAATTGCTCAAATCAATAGTACATTGCTTGCATATTCAAAATAATCCCTTTTTACATGATTACAGAAAACATGATAGGTCCAGACAATTATTAAGACCATAGGGCGTTACAGAATTAAATTTGTGAATCCACTGTAACCATGTGGTAGTGTATATTTTTTCAGCCTATGAGTGACCTCTCTCCATATTGGTCTGAACTGGACTTTTGTGAGTATGGAATGGTCAGGAGCATAATCATGTACTTGATCGGGAACATGAATATTATGAGGATTATGTATTTATTTATGTTTTATAGTGAATTGACTTGTATGGAGCACCCCTTGCACGAAGTGTGAACGAAGCAGGAATTTCAAGTCGACCCCTTGCACAACGGGACTCCTAATTTTGTTATTGTTCTATATTATCAATATTATTACGTTATTTGGTCACTATAACTTTGTGGTTGTGTATATTTTTTCAGTCTATGAGTGACCTCTCTCCATATTTACCCACCTGGGGATTGGCAACCCTAGGTCTTTCCTGCCACCTGCTGCTACTCAAGAGCCTTTAATTAAAGAGGGCAGGGTCTGAACCTAAGATTTTCTGCAAGGCGTGGCACGTGACACAAGGTGTTCCCAGTCCTTGTACCCAAACTGTGGATTATTCTTCCCTGCACTGGACCCCCCACTTCTCTCCTTTCATGGACTGGACCCCCCACTTCTCTCCTTTCATGGTCTTAAGATGTTTCTATTTCAGAAGGCTTTGCAGATGGGTTTATCTTTTCTTGTCACTTGAATCTCTTTTAAGCATTGCACTGTTTATAGCTATTTAAGACTGCCAAGCTGTTGTTTATTATTTCATTGCTATAATGTGGTATTGTGATTCCCCCCCCCCCCCTATTGGTTGGTTTAATTGGATTTAGAAACTTCTTAATTCTTGTGAACGCGACAGAAAGGCAGAACATAAAATATCCTAACCAAATCATGACTAATGAATCAACAACAGGCTCAGAGTCAGGATTCCATGGGTCTGGCATTGCATCCAATTTGTGAATTACCAGACTGTTTCTCTGCATAGCCATATGTCGGCTCAATACATATTTGCAAGCCTTCCCTTTTGCCAGACGTCACCCTCAAACCTCCTTTCGTCAACATTGGCAGACTTGTAGCATTCCTACATACCGAGGACTGGATTTCTCAAGCTAAGATCCCCTGAGATAACCACAGTCCTCAGCCTGGTCTGATTGTTATCTGACAGCTCTGGCAGTCAAGGAGAAAAACAACTAAAATTCACACTCGCGATCCAGGATATCCCAATTGGAGTTTTGCAATGATAAGGAGGGGAGGCCCTCTTGAACAGATGAAGGCGCCCTTACGCTTTTGTTCTGTTGTCTCTCCTGATTGGCAGCAGTTCTGTAGGGTCTCAGGCAGAGGTCTTTCACATCACCTATCGCCAGGGATGGAATTCTAGCACGAGCTCCTTTGCATGTTAGGCCACACGCTCCTAATGTAGCCAATCCTCCAAGAGCTTACAAGGCTCTTTTTTGTAAGCTCTTAGAGGATTGGCTACATCACAGGGGGGGTCCTAATATGCAAAGGAGCTCCTGCTAGAATTCCACCCCTGCCTATCACCTGATCTTTTTGTTTTTAAGTCGAGATGCCAGAGTCAAGGATTGAACCTGTGACTTTCTGCATGCCAAGCAGATGCTCTACCACTGAGCCATAGCCCTTCCCCAGTTTACTGATACTTAACAAACATTGTCCAGCTTCAGCTCTAGACCCAGTTCACCATTTCATTTCCATTGGGTTCTAGAATAACACTGATGGTGCCCACCTTATCTAGAGATAGACTTGGATCACGATTCATGGTTCAGCTGGGTGGTGCCTTCCCCATGTCAACCAGGGCTCAAGTGCCAATATTCTCACCACTAGGTTGGCCCAGGCTGGGAGACAGGTCGTCAGTCCACTGGAAAAAATCCCAGTTACCATAATAGCCAATCTGCTTCTGGTTGGGAAATTCCTGGAAATCTGGAGATGGCGCCTGGGGAGGCAGTCTTTGGAGAAGGGCAGGATCTCAGCATGATATGCCGTAGAGTCCACCCTCCAAAACAGCCATTTCCCCCTCCCGTGGGACTGATCTCTCTCTTCTGCAGACCAGCTGCAATTCCAGGAGATGTCTAGACCCCACATGAAGATTGGTAACCCTAAAATCCAGTCCTAGCCTTGCCAGCCAGGAGGTTGAAGCCTAGGCTTCCAACTGGCCAGCCAAGTGAGCCATGGGGTGGTCTCCTAGTATTTTAGCTCTTAAAGGAATATATTAGCTCTTAAAGGAGA